>NC_064628.1:25419836-26027336 GCF_023864275.1 Schistocerca cancellata
TGGAAAAAGTAGTGCTGCATTTCGTGGTCCTTTAACTGAGATTAAAACTTCTCGAAAATTAAAAGATAAACGTCTGCATTGCCAGTAGTTTCAAACAAGATCGTACCAATAACTCGACTGCCCGGAACCGCCCACCAGATTCCAACTTTTTTTGTAAAGAAGAAATGTTTTCCGTGACCGGGCTATTCATATGGCCAGAAATGCGAAACTAAGCTTCAACACTCATAAAATGCTGTGCTGCTGTGGTGAAGATAAGAAGGGAGAGTAAAATGCTTGTTCCAAGAATACTCCATACGAGAAGGGATGTTATAAATAAATCTGTCAAAGGAAAAATGCCAACTGAACTTTGGCCGTCATGATGTGTTATCGCTCGCTGTTCTTGGTAGGATGTTCCTACCTCCAAATCCGTCAGCAAGCCATATCTACCTTCTTACTCCTTTTCTTCTTCTTCCTTCAAAGGTAAACTGTTTTTCTTACAACGTATCCGACCGATTCGTTACCCTCTTTATAGTTTATTTCCTTAACTCCTTCGTACAGTTCATCATTCCTTATTATGTCTGATCATTTAATTTTCAAAATTACTCTTCACATCGAGATTTCAAAACACCATCTGTACGTCTCCTCTTTCTTTCTTAGTGTCGTACATTTTCTGCCATATGTAAACCTAACTAAACTCCAATTTAAACATCGAGGCCGGCAGGGGTGGCCGAGCGGTTCTAGGTGCTACAGTCTGGAACCGCGCTACCGCTACGGTCGCAGGTTCGAATCCTGCCTCGGGCATGGATGTGTGTGATGTCCTTAGGTTAGTTAGGTTTAAGTGGTACTACGTTCTAGAGGACTGATGACCTCAGAAGTTAAGTCCCGTAGTGCTCAGAGCCATTTGAACCATTTTTAAACATCGAAATGAAACTTGACGTCGAAAGTAGCAACAGAAGAGGAAAAACTGTAGTGATGAACGAACATTAGAATGCGCAAAATAGAGTGTCGTTAATGTATGGTAAAATGTACCAACAGGGGTAAAAATATGATCACATGATAAGGAAACTATAGAAAGAGTGACAACCTTGGAGCCGCGCGGGATTAGACGTGCGGTCTCAGGCGCTGCAGTCATGAGGCTGGTCCCGGCGGTGGTTGGAGTCCCTCCCTCGGCCATGGGTGTGTCTGTTTGTCCTTAAGATAATTTAGGTTCAGTAGTGTGTAAGCTTAGGGACTGATGATCTTAGCAGTTAAGACACGTAAGATTTCACACACATTTGAACATTTTGAACATTTGACAACCTTGTAATATAATGATAATAAATAATGGTTTTATTCTAATCGTTTACAGCTGTGTAACTGCTTAACTATTTCATTTGTATTGAGGAACTCAACAAGCGGAGCTGCCTAGGGACAAACATCTGTAATTCACATTTACAGTGATTTCCTTCTGCAGATTAAATTGAACGACAAATTCCATATCATAGAAAATCATTGTTATTCTGACATTGTAGACGGATATTGTAGAGGGAGACTAAGGTTTGACTACAGCAAACAGATTTAAATGGACGTAATCTGCAGTACTTATGCAAAGACGCTTTTACAGGATAGACTAGCATGGAGGTGTGCCTAAAACTGGTCTTCGGGCTGAAGGCGACAACAACAGCCAGGCAATTACAGTCGTGTGAAAAACTAAATGACGAAAGTAGCTTCCGCTTGATGTCTCACTGCCAAGTGACATAGCTCATTGAAGCTTGGACCATAGATGGGAAAAACTGCTACAGTGTAGCGCAGAGGGTAACTGAAAGAAATACGCAAAGAGATGAACAGAAATGACAGTTTTATTACAAGACAATAATTACACAGAAATCACTGCTACTCGTGGGGATTCCCTGAGCATTAAAAAAGCTAGGACATGGTTCTAATGGTGTGTAATCACCATGCATAGCAATGCATGCTTTACAAGGGCTCCCATGCTGGCCGGAATGTTGGTAAGAAATGGTTCAAATGGCTCTGAGCACTATGGGACTTAACATCTGAGGTCATCAGTCCCCTTGAACTTAGAACTACGTAAACCTAACTAACCTAAGGACATCACACACATCCATGCCTGAGGCAGGATTCGAACCTGCGACCGTAGTGGTCGCGCGGTCCAGACTGAAGCGCCTAGAACCGCTCGGCCGCAGGAAAGTTGGTAAGGAATTCCTGTGGTAGAGAATTCCATTCCTCCGCGAGAGCGGTTTCAACTGTGTAAGTGAGTAGCCTTTACTTGTGTGTATGTTATTGTAAATACAAACCTGGGAAAGTGAACCGACAACCTGAATGTGCTATTGATATCAAAACCACATCACTTACATGAAACTGAAAAGAATCCTGCCTGTGTGAAAACCGATCTCATTTTTAAGCAAATAAATAATAAAACCAATAATTTCACTCTCAGTAGAATTGGACAGTGCGAACTGTTTGAAAAAACGTAACTGTATAATAAAAACAAACCAAACTGTAATGACGACATGTATAAGAATGTAACCTGAAACAAAAGAAATTTTCTGCACTGACATATGGCCCTGGTAATATAAGGAAACTGACAGAACCTGCATTGTGCAAAGGAAACGAAAAAATCGCGTATTATGAATCTCACCTGCAAAATGAAGTACTGGCAGAAACAGCAACACAGCAAGACTCCGTAACAGCTAAAGAAATACTGCTAAAAACTAACTACAGCTGGTCCAGGGAAACTGGGTTCATAATCTTGGCGCAGAATGCCAATGAAACACATGAATCAACCTTTAAGTTGTGAAATTTCAGTAGGGAAGGAACGTATCAAAAATCGATGAAAATTCTATGGTAAAATAAATTAACTCAGAAGATCAGTCAATAGAATAACTATCAAAAACTCGACTGTGGCGAGGGTGAAGTGGACCAACAATACAAGTCTACAAAAATAAAAATAAACTTTTTACCTCATCAAATAATATCTTGTTCTCCATTTCAAACCATTTTTTATGTCTGTATGTTATCCAACCATTGTTCTGAGTCACCATTACTCCATGTAATAAACCTGCAACTCACATAGTTCCAAAAGAGCGTCCATGGATTACACTGTACACTCTCCGACCACAGTTCTTCAAATATATCATTTTCCTTTACACATACTAACACACCCAATAACATAATCAAAAAATAGCCATCTTACAACTGCTAGATGGTTACTGCTACATGTGTACGAGGTCTGTTCAAAAATTCTGGAACTTTGTCCAAAAAAATTTTCTACGCTTACCTTTTACTTACTGTGAATAGTCTCCTTCGAAATATTCTCCTCCAAAATTGATACATAACTCCCAACGCCGTTTCCACTTCCGAAAACTGTCTTGGTACGCTTCTTGCTGGATCGCGTGAAGAACCGTAGGCAAACTTTCTTTAATCTCGTTTATCGTTCCAAATCTTCGTCTTTTCAAATAAAAGTCCACAGGGGTCAGGTCTGGAGATTAAGGAGGATAAGGCAGCACCGAATGTGCTGGTGCGTTATCGTGATGCAAGAGTCATGAACTGTCTTGCCACATTTAAGGCCGTTTCCTTCTGACATTTTCTCACATGGTTGAAATGGCTCTGAGCACTATGGGACTTCACTTCTGAGGTCATCAGTCCCCTAGAACTTAGAACTACTTAAACCTAACTAACCTAAGGACATCACACACATCCATGCCCGAGGCAGGATTCGAACCTGCGACCGTAGCGGTCGCGCGGTTCCAGACGGTAGCGCCTAGCACCGCTCGGCCACCCTGGCCGGCCGACATTTTCTCGTAGGCGTCGCAACACGTACGGTGGTACCATCGATTAACTGTTTGTCCCTGTGGCATGAATTCATGACGAACTAATCCTTCAAAGTAAGAGAAAACCATCAGCATGGCTTTGACATTTGACCATGTGACGAGCTTTTTGTGGTCTTAGAGAACCTTTCCCGACCAATCTGTGAAGATTGAACCTTGGTCTCAACATCATAACAGTAGCTCCAAGTCTCACCACCAATTATGATTCCCTTAAGGAACATTTCTTCACATTTGCATGATCCAAAAGCTCTTCACAGTTTGCGAGGTGAAGGTCTTTCTGGTCTTGACTCATGAGCTGTGGAACGAACTTGACGGCAACACAATACATTCCAAGATGTTGTGTCAGGATGCATGACACGATCCAACTGAAAAGTTACATTCTTCTGCAGTCTCTCAGACAGCCAGTCTTCGATTGGCATATACAGTTTCGTTGAAGTTCCTGACATGAGCGTCGTCGGTACACGTTGAAGAACGTCCTGAAAGAGGATAATCCTTAACTTCCGTCCGGCCATTTTTAAACCGTTTGTACCATTCGTAAACATATTTGTTTCAAACTTTCAGTAAATGTTACACAGTACCTTCTGCATAATTTAACACATCCTTTTTCCAAAAAACTGTATATTTTTGAATATATATATAAAAAATTGCAAAAAAATGTTGTGAATTTTCATTACAATTGAAAAAAAATCATCTTTAATAACTGAACTAAAATTTTGTAAAATCCCTGTGTTAAGTTGTAGCCCATATTCCAATAAATAATCTGTAAAAAGTTCAACTTCCTACCTCAAATACTTTGTGAGGACAGATGTAATTTATAAGCGTTATTTTAACATTGCAAGTATAGGGCGTTCCGGAGCCCCTTAAATATTTTCCAGAGAATTTGAAATGATGAAATGAAAATTGTAAGATAAAAAATTGAAAACAATAGAAGCACAAAACAAAACTGTAATTTATGTTCAATAAATATCACATTTCATCAGTTAATACGTCTGCCGTAGTAGCCAACAGAGATAAAGCCGTAAAGACATTCAAAGAAATTAAAGATGTGGATCAGAAACACAGATAGCTAGTGATGAAAATAATGACATTTTGTGATCAATATCAGATGAAATGAATAAATCCATTACAGCCATTAAGAAAGGTATCCGTAGGTTACGGTGCTTAAATACGTTAAAACAGGAGGAGGAAGACAATGTTTGACTGATTTGATGCTTCCCGCCGCGAACTTCTCTCATGCTCTACGCTCTTCATCTCAGAGCAGCATTTGCATCCTACGTCCCCAATTATTTGTTGGATGTATAACAATCTCTGTTTCCCCCAACAGTTTTTACCCTCTACAGCTTCCTCTCTTGCCCTGGAGATTATACCATGGTATCTTAACACGTGTCCTAGCATCCTGTTCCTTCTTCCTGTCAGTGTCTTCCGTAGGTCCGTTTTTCGGTGTTTCTGTCTAGAGCCTCCTCATTCCTTACCTTACCAGTCCACCTAATTTTCAACACTCCTCTGCAGCAACGTACATTCTTGTAAACCAATAGCTATCTAGGGACGAAATCGATCATCATTTTTCAACTGCAAAACTCGGAAAAGCATTGCGAAAATGTTTTACGAATATGACACGGTGAACATACCCGATGGTTTGAATTGTCGTACACTATGCTTGTTTCCAGGTATACTACCGTTTGACGAAGTATCGAAAGCTTTTTCATGTCAATCAGTGAAGCTTTACGTTGCTTTCGCATATCTAGCAACGTTGTGACGCTCTTTGCGATTACACTTTCTCCGGAAATCTGTCCCATTAGTGCTTCTTCAAGTATCTTGCACCTCCTTTTCTTTCTATCACGGACATATGAGTACACGGACTGGACCTATTTAATCTTCTGCTTGTTGCTGTCGCCGGTTCTCCTATATTCTTGAGTTTCTCCGTCAAGCCGAGGTACTTGCGCAGTTTCCTTTTCTGTCTCACAAGAGCTGAAACGTCATCCGCCGTCTCCTGAAAACTTTGCTTTTGTTCTTTTAAGTGTCGTTTTGGACGGCGCGCTTCCTCGACAATGTCTGCTGAAGGCTTTTCTTAAATTATTTAGCTTTTAATGAGTTTTCTGTTGCGCCGCTCCTTATTGCTGCTGAGATTTTTCCAGTTCCTCACGTATATAATTTTCCAGTTGCCCTTCCTCCTTCTTCCGTTTCTTCATGTTCGTTTTCCAGTTTTATAAGAATACCATCAATGTTTCCGGCTCAAATGAACCAGAATCTTAGCACCATATAGGGACTTCCAGTTTCTTCGTTGATCTGGCAGCTGGGCTACCCATTAAATTCACTTGACTACTTTCAGCGTGTCCTGACTCCGACAAATGTTGCACATTTTTTTCTGTATTTTTCCTGGTCCTCCTGTTCACTGCCTGTTTCCACCTTTACCGAAACTTCAGCGACCTTCACTGATAATTAATTTGCGGTCTAGTAGTCCTCGTCTCTAGTTGTTTCCAACCAGGCCCCTCTTCCCACGAACACAACATACATAATCGAATAAAGAGTCTGGTCTCGATGCACTGCAAGCGCTGTTGACACTCACTGTTCTTCATTGATCAGTCGTCCTTCCCATCTGAAGGCGCTGCTTGTTTATACCGCTAGTCCTCTAGAGAAGAGGTCATCCTCTGTCACATTCTCAATTATGAGACCTCCGTAGTAATAAGGGTCTGTCACAAAAACTGTAAGTCAGAAATCGAGTGCGTGTTACGTTGTCTGATTTACTTAAACATTTATTTTCACAACTACACTTTATTTACAACACGTATGGTGTCAATCGTGGCGTACTACCACCGTCAACATCTTCTTCTCCAAGGGTTAGGACATCTGCTCTTTGGTGGTACATTTCTGGGATGTTACACAGTGCGTCTTCCTGAGGTAATTATAAGAGGTGCATTCAAGTTCTAAGGCCTCCGATTTTTTTTCTCCGGACTGGAAAGAGATAGAAACATGCGCATTGTTTTAAAATGAGGCCGCGTTCATTGTCAATACGTCCCAGAGATGGCAGCACCGTACGGCAGATGGAATTATACTGCCTTACTTGAACAGCGTGCAATCATTCGTTTTCTGAATTTGCGTGGTGTGAAACCAATTGAAATTCATCGACAGTTGAAGGAGACATGTGGTGATGGAGTTATGGATGTGTCGAAAGTGCGTTCGTGGGTGCGACAGTTTAATGAAGGCAGAACATCGTGTGACAACAAACCGAAACAACCTTGGGCTCACACAAGCCGGTCTGACGACATGATCGAGAAAGTGGAGAGAATTGTTTTGGGGGATCGCCGAATGACTGTTGAACAGATCGCCTCCAGAGTTGGCATTTCTATGGGTTCTGTGCACACAATCCTGCATGACGACCTGAAAATGCGAAAAGTGTCATCCAGGTGGATGCCACGAATGCTGACAGACGACCACATGGCTGCCCGTGTGGCATGTTGCCAAGCAATGTTGACGCGCAACGAGAGCGCGAATGGGACTTTCTTTTCGTCGGTTGTGACAATGGATGAGACGTGGATGCCATTTTTCAATCCAGAAACAAAGCGCCAGTCAGCTCAATGGAAGCACACAGATTCACCGCCACCAAAAAAATTTCGGGTAACCGCCAGTGCTGAAAAAATGATGGTGTCCATGTTCTGGGACAGCGAGGGCGTAATCCTTACCCATTGCGTTACAAAGGGCACTACGGTAACAGGTGCACCCAACGAAAATGTTTTGAAGAACAAATTCCTTCATGCACTGCAACAAAAACGTCCGGGAAGGGCTGCGCGTGTGCTGTTTCACCAAGACTACACACCCACACATCGAGCTAACGTTACGCAACAGTTTCTTCGTGATAACAACTTTGAAGTGATTCCTCATGCTCCCTACTCACCTGACCTGGCTCCTAGTGACTTTTGGCTTTTTCCAAAAATGAAAGACACCCTCCCTGGCCGCACATTCACCAGCCGTGCTGCTATTGCCTCAGCGATTTTCCAGTGGTCAAAACAGATTCCTAAAGAAGCCTTCGCCGCTGCCATGGAATCATGGCGTCAGCGTTGTGAAAAATGTGAACGTCTGCAGCGCGATTACGTCGAGAAGTAACGCCAGTTTCATCGATTTCGGGTGAGTAGTTAATTAGAAAAAAAATCGGAGGCCTTAGAACTTGAATGCACCTCGTAATATATAGCTCCCTCGGTACACGATTTTCATCCATTCTCAGCATATTGTAAGCGATCGGGGAGAGCGGGGGGTGGGGGGTGCCGGCGGTGGGTGATCCACTGCTATAGTCTTTCAGTGGAGATCCTTGTTCGTCAATTCGGCAAAAGTTAATAATCTCACCGTTACGTTACTCCCTTACACCACAGGACAGATGCTACAGTTGCTATAGAGGCAGATGTCTGCCTGCAGCGCCGAGAATCACCCCTAGTTGTCTTCCACTCTTCCATGGTAGATTATAGCTGAACGTACATGCTCCAACATGTACACTTCGCAATGATATGGGAATCACTCTCCCAGTAGCAAAGTACATTTAATTTGGTAATATCATTAGCGTAATCTTTTTTGATGGAAGATGCGATATCGTAAGTCTGACTGGTTTGAACCCGTCCGCCGTGAATTCCTATCCTGTGTCAACATCTTCATCTCACAGTAGTACTGGCACCCAACGTCTTAAATTATTTAGTGAATGTATACCACGCTCTGTCTTCCCCTGCAGTTTTTACCATTTGCATTTCCCTCTAGCGGCATGGAAGTTGTTCCCTGTTATCTTTACACATATCCTATCATCTTTTCCCTTCTTCCTGTCAGTATTCTCGCCAATTCTGGGGAGAACCCCATTTCTGTCTTATTAGTCCAAGTAGTTATTTGTCATGAATCTGTAGCACCACATCTCAAAAATGGTTCAAATGGCTCTGAGCACTATGCGACTTAACTTCTGAGGTCATCAGTCGCCTAGAACTTAGAACTAATTAAACCTAACTAACCTAAGGACATCACACACATCCATGCCCGAGGCAGGATTCGAACCTGAGACCGTAGCGGGCTCGCGGTTCCAAACTGTAGTGCATAGAACCGCTCGGCCACTCCGGCCGGCCACCACATCTCAAATGCTTGGATTCTCTTCTTAGCAAATTTTGCAACATCCCATGATTCACATGCATACAATGCTGTGCTCAAAACGTACATTCCTACTTAATCGCGCCCGATGTTTGGTATGTAGCGTGGGATTTAGGTGGAGTGCATTTCGGACTGGGTGTTGCGGAGATGTGAGGACAGTTTATCAATAATTCATTGAACATCAGACATATTTAAATAAAAAATAGAAACTACTTACAGAAAAACAATATAGTTCTCTGTATCTACTTACTGTTTCTCAACCTCTGATACCACATTTTGAAATTTATTCATCAAGTACTGAATGTTCCAGTTTCTAATTCGATAGTCCTTGTACGCCGCCATTTTCTTTGTCCATGAGGTCCACCGTTTCTTTCTTTCTGAGATGCGTAGTAATAACTCTTTTACCCCCAAAGGGAGCCGGCACGTAGTGCAACCGCCTACCTGGAGGACCAGGCGACTTTTCCTTCGGGCATGCCCTCACCCTAGAGGGACTGCCTTCACCGAGGCTCTGCGAACCCTCTTCCCAGAGCTTCTATGCTACCCCTAAAAGCAGAGTTACATCATCCGCCAGCTCCACCTTTCAGATGATCTCCATCTCCGCCTTCACTGCCGTTGATACTTACCTTATCTATGATCAAAGCTATAATCTCTAACTACACTTTATTCTACTGTAATTACCAACACCAACAAATAGGACACCGACTAAGAACAACATTGTCAAGCTTCTCACATATACCTCTAAATTAACAGTTGCCCAGTTACACACATGACGGTTCATTCACATAAGGCAGTAAAAAACAAATCTTAGCACACAAGAGTGAATCACTGGTTTACACACAAGTTAGTAAAGAATTGATTCAAAACATCGCTGCTAATATCTGATTCATTGTCATATTGAAAACAATAAATCCTTGGAAACCAATACAGAATTAATTCATAAAACTGTTGACAACAACATAGACACAGAGAAGCCGTTACTCGACCCCCACATGTTTCCATTCAGGAAGTTACACTGAAGCGCCAAACAAAGTGGTATAGGCATGCGTATTCAAATACAGAGATATGTAAAGAGACAGAATACGGCGCTGCGGTCAGCTACGCCTGTATAAGACAACAAGTGTCTGGCGCAGTTGTTAGATCGGTTACTGTTGCTACATTGGCAGATTATCAAGACTTAAGTGAGCTTTAACGTAGTGTTATAGTCGGCGCACGAGCAATGGGACACAGGATCTCCGACGTAGCGATAAAGTGGGGATTTTCCCCACACAACCATTTCACTGTTGTATCGTGAATATCAGAAATCCGGTAAAACGTCAAACCTTCGACATCGCTGCGGCCGGAAAAAGGTCCTGCAAGAACGAGAACAAAGGAAGTAGGTTACAGAACGCTTGTTCGCCCACTGCTTGAATACTGCTCAGCAGTGTGGGATCCGTACGAGATAGGGTTGATACAAGACATAGAGAAGATCCAACGGAGAGCAGCGCGCTTCGTTACAGGATCATTTAGTAACCGCGAAAGCGTTACGGAGATGATAGGTAAACTCCAGTGGAAGACTCTGCAGGAGACACGCTCAGTAGCTCGGTACGGGCTTTTGTCAAAGTTTCGAGAACATACCTTCACCGAAGAGTCAAGCAGTATATTGCTCCCTCCTACGTATATCTCGCGAAGAGACCATGAGGATAAAATCAGAGAGATTAGAGCCCACACAGAGGCATACCGACAATCCTTCTTTCCACGAACAATACGAGACTGGAATAGAAGGGAGAACCGATAGAGGTACTGAAGGTACCCTCCGCCACACACCGTCAGGTGGCTTGCGGAGTATGGATGTAGATGTAGATGTAGATGTAGACTGAAGAGAATCGTTCAACGTGACAGAAGTGCAACCCTTCCGCAAATTGCTGCAGATTTCAATGCTGGACCATCAACAAGTGTCAATGTGTGAACAATTCAACGAAACATCATCGATATGGGCTTTGGAGCCGAAGACCGACTCGTGTATCATTGATGACTGCACGATACAAAGCTTAAGCACGTTGCCTGATCGGACGAATTTCGTTTCAAACTGTATCGAGCGGATGGGCGTGTACGGGTATGGAGACAAGCTCACGAATCCTTAGACCCTGTATGTCAGGAGGGAACTGTTCAAGCTGGTGGATGCTATGTAATGGTGTGGGGCGTGTGCAGTTGGAGTGATATGGGACCCAAGGTACTTCTAGATAGGACTCTGACAGGTGACACGCACGTAAGCATCCTTTCTGATCACCTGCATCCATTTATGTCCTTTATGCATTACAGCAGGAAAATACAACACCTCATATGTCCAGAATTGCAACAGAGTGACTCCAGGAACACTTTTCTAAGTTTAAATACTTCCGCTGGCTACCAAACTCTCCAGGGACGAAGATTATTGTGCATATCTGGTATACCTTGCAACGTAATGTTCAGAAGAGATCCCCCCCCCCTCGTTCTCTTACGAATTTATTCGACAGCCCTGCATGATTCATGGAGTCAGTTCCCTCCAGCACTACTTCAGACCATGCCACGTCGTGTTGCGGCACTTCGGCGTATTCGCGGGGACCCTATGTCATATTGGCAGAAGTACCAGTTTCTTTGACTCTTCGGTGTATTTACAAGTGACTCCACTTAGAGCACGTTCAAACATAACACTGTGCATGGCCTCAAACACTATTAACTATAGAATGATTCAACATGAGCTCCTTAACATCTGCTGAAGCAGTTTCCCCGTCCCCTCTACTCCACTATTAATCACATAATTGGCCTGCACTGTTGGTACCATACTTACACACAGAATATGCATTGCTTCCCACCGTTCGATGCACACAAAAACTATCGCTCTCTTCATAACACAGCTTTTTTGAACCGCTTACTGGTACACAGTTAACATTATTAAATCCGATCCATATGAATGCCCGTTACGTTTTCTTCTCATTTGCTCCCGTATGTATATGTTTGAGGGTCGTACCTTCACTATATATATATATATCTTAATTACGCCCTTAACTCCGCATCCGCCGCTGCGCTCTACATTTGGGGAAGCACATTTATATTAACGTTACATTCCCGTTTTCTGGCACCGATGTCTGGTATACACACACCATTAACGACCTACACCGCTCCTCACGTTCTACATACATACCTGAACTTCCTCTGTGTCTCATCAAACAACGTTTTTCCAGCGCCTAGATGCTCCATATCGATATTAACATTAATTTATGAGGTGTATAATATATTGAACTATGTTCTTCATATATTCATTAATTGCTTTTGAGGAGTATGTGTCTAGTTCTTAAATGGTATCATTTCTTACATGATCGTTTTCAGAGCAGTTCTGAAGTGCAGATAGGGCCTTCATTAGTGCTGCTTGCATTTGGGTATCGTCTCTTCGTTTTATCATCCACGTCTTCTTCCATGTAACATAATGTCTGAGGCAGTCATCCTTTTATAAAATTTTGTTTGAGTTTCTTTGCTGCTGCAACTTCCCACCATCATACGCATTGTGGCACTCAGTTTAGAGAAGAGCAGTAAATCACCGATTGTTCAAAGATTCAAATTCCCGTGTATAAAACATCTTCATACTTCTGAATACTTTACAAACGAGTTGATGTGTTAAATATTTGACTTTAAACACGTAAGTGGCAAAAAGTTTAGAAAAGGTTTGAAATTATGAGCAAAGTTTGTCAGAAGTCGCTACGTGTTCTCGTTTTCAAATACTAGGTGAGTGCAGTCTGGGTAATTTGCTCTCCGTTTATAGCAAAGGCTAATTTTTCACGTACCTCAATGTTTTGTGAAAGGTGGCTGCCCTATATGCTATGATAATACTGAGTCTGTCATGGGCCACAAATATGAGTTAATTTGTAAATTTGATAAATGTTCTCAAGCCTTGCAATATCGCTTCAACTCTGCCTTAATAATTATACACTTTGGAACTATGTTCGAGACCACGGATATTTGTCTAATAGTTTAGCTGTACTTTGTCAGAGTAGAATCAGTGTGTGCTAGTAGCAACGGCGCTGCAATGTACTTGGTTTGAAATAGACGGAAGCTGGCCTGCCCTGTAGTAGAGGCAGCATCAATTGGAGGAATTTTTGTGATATGAACTTTAAAGGGAGCTATTAAGAAGAAATATTATAATATTGGATGAATGAGAAAACGTAACCTTTAAATGTAACTTGGTTTATTATACTTGTAATTACTTAGTGCGCCGTTTGTTATAACAGTGTTTGTGGTTTAGATTTTCTGTAAGGTTTTTGTAATGAAGTTATATGGTTCTGTGTTTCAATGCAGTGATAAATGAGGCAGCATCAGTTGGAGGAATTTTTGTGATATGAACTTTAAAGGGAGCTATTGAGAAGAAATATTATAACATTGGATGAATGAGAAAACGTAACCTTTAAATGTAACGTGGTTTATTATACTTGTAATTACTTAGTGCGCCGTTTGTTATAACAGTGTTTGTGGTTTAGATTTTCTGTAAGGTTTTTGTAATGAAGTTATATGGTTCTGCCTTTCAATGCAGTGATAAATGTTAAATAGTCATTTCTCGAATTACTTTATGTGTGAGAAATATAGAAAGTTGTACTGTTGCTACTTCTTAATGAAGCTCAGTTAAAACTCAAAGCGTCGATTCAGTTATTTCTTTGTCGGTGGGATCAGTACCCGATTTTTCATTTGCATTCATGGTGTTATTTGACTGCACACTCGCATTGCACATCACGAGTTGTGTGTCGAGTAACGTTTTTGAGTACTGAAATCCGGTCTCACATAGCACATCGCGAGTACGGTGAGGGAAACTTTATTCTGACAGCCAGATCATTATCTTACAAAAAACAAAGTTGTAGGGCAGATAAACCATAAATTTCATTGTCAGTGTAGTTCATACTCAGAGTCAGGCATAGTATCAGACTGCATTTACGAGAATAATATCAGCACAGGTTCAGAGGTTTAATGACAGTGAAATGTTTTATGAAAGTACTACATTGCGATTTCAGACAGGTTTAACAGATGAAGTCAGATGGTTTTTTTTTTCAGTGATCACTTGTTGTGTAATTACGATAATAGTTCTGGTGCAGCAATTATTTTCTATGCTATCAAGGATTCGCAACATTCAGGGCCAACATTTAACGCAAAGTCATTTCGTCACAGGATCAGACAGAGTACGTTAATCTTATTGAGGAAAGATTTATTTCTCGCAGTCTATTGTTTGATCTCCCGCACTCGATTTCAACTCGTGTAGCGTGAGCTTTATTTATTTCCACCTCAAATAAGCTGCAGACGTTCTCAGTGGAAATTTTTCTGTTACTCAGTTTAGCAAGTTTTGCCGACTGACTTCGCAATTGTTGTTGTGGTCTTCAGTCCTGAGACTGGTTTGATGCAGCTCTCCATGCTACCCTATCCTGTGCAAGCTTCTTCATCTCCCAGTACTTACTGCAACCCACATCCTTCTGAATCTGGTTAGTGTATTCATCTCTTGGTCTCCCTCTACGATTTTTACCCTCCACGCTGCCCTCCAATGCTATATTTGTGATCCCTTGATACCTCAGAACATGTCCTACTAACCGGTCCCTTCTTTTTGTCAAGTTGTGCCACATACTCCTCTTCTCCCCAATTCTGTTCAATACTTCATCATTAGTTATGTGATCTACCTATCTAATCTTCAGCATTCTTCTCTAGCACCACATTTCGAAAACTTCTATTCTCTTCTCTTCCAAACTATTTATCGTCCATGTTTCACTTTCATACATGGCTACACTCCATACAAATACTTTCAGAAACGACTTCCTGACACTTAAATCTATACTCGATGTTAACAAATTTCTCTTCTTCAGAAATGCTTTCCTTGCCATTGCCAGTCTACATTTTATATCTTCTATACTTCGACCATCATTAGTTATTTTGCTCGTCAAATAGCAAAACTCCTTTAATACTTTATGTGTCTCATTTCCTAATCTAATTCCCTCAGCAGCACGCGACTTAATTCGACTACATTCCATTATGCTCGTTTTGCTTTTGTTGATGTTCATCTTATATCCTCCTTTCAAGACACTGTCCATTCCGTTCAACTGCTCTTCCAAGTCCTTTGCTGTTTCCGATAGAACTACAATGTCATCGGCGAACCTCAAAGTTTTTATTTCTTCTCCATGGATTTTAATACCTACTCCGAATTTTTCTTTTGTTTCCTTCACTGCTTGCTCAATATACAGATTGAAAAACATCGGAGAGGGGCTACAACCCTGTCTCACTCCCTTCCCAACCACTGCTTCCCCTTCATGTCCCTCGACTCTTATAACTGCCATCTGGTTTCGGCACAAATTGTAAATAGCCTTTCGCTCCCTGTATTTCACTCCTGCCACCTTCAGAATTTGGAAGAGAGTATTCCAGTCAACATTGTCAAAAGCTTTCTCTAAGTCTACAAACGCTAGGAATGTAGGTTTGCCTTTCCTTAATCTATTTTCTAAGTTAAGTCGTAGGGTCAGTATTGCCTCACGTGTTCCAATATTTCTGCGGAATCCAAACTGATCTTCGCCGAGGTCGGCTTCTACCAGTTTTTCCATTCGTCTGTAAAGAATTCGCGTTAGTATTTTGCAGCTGTGACTTATTAAACTGATAGTTCGGAAATTTTCACATCTGTCAACACCTGCTTTCTTTGGGATTGGAATTATTATATTCTTCTTGAAGTCTGAGGGTATTTCACCTGTCTCATACATCTTGCTCACCAGATGGTAAAGTTTTGTCAGGACTGGCTCTCCCAAGGCCATCAGTAGTTCCAATGAAATGTTGTCTACTCCTGGGGCCTTGTTTCGACTCAGGTCTTTCAGTGCTCTGTCAAACTCTTCACGCAGTATTGTACCTCCCATTTCATCTTCATCTACATCCTCTTCCATTTCCATAATATTGTCCTCAAGTACATCGCCCTTGTATAGACCCTCTATATACTCCTTCCACCTTTCTGCTTTCCCGTCTTTGCTTAGAACTGGGTTTCCATCTGAGCTCTTGATATTCATACAAGTGGTTCTCTTTTCTCCAAAGGTCTCTTTAATTTTCCTGTAGGCAGTATCTATCTTACCCCTAGTGAGATAACCCTCTACATCCTTACATTTGTCCTCTACCCATCCCTCCTTAGCCATTTTGCACTTCGTGTCGATCTCATTTTTGAGACGTCTGTATTCCTTTTTGCCTGCTTCATCTACTGCATTTTTATATTTTCTCCTTTCGTCAATTAAGTTCAATATTTCTTCTGTTACCCATGAGTTCTACTAGCCCTCGTCTTTTTACCTACTTGATCCTCTGCTGCCTTCACTACTTCATCCCTCATAGCTACGATATAAATTTGCAGATATGTTCAGTGGCATATTCCGGTCGTAGTGGCCGTGATGTTCTAGGCGCTGCAGTCTGGAGCCGAGCGGCCGCTACGGTCACAGGTTCGAATCCTGCCTCGGACATGGATGTGTGTGATGTCCTTATGTTAGTTAGGTTTAATTAGTTCTAAGTTCTAGGCGACTGATGACCTCAGAAGTTAAGTCGCATAGTGCTGAGAGTCATTTTTTCAGTGGCATACGTAAAAACGTCTGCAAAATGTGTTGCGAACAGAGTTAGTAGTAAAGTAGTAATAAATTAAAACGTCATGCCAGATGCGTCAGTCTTACTACATGAGCAGCGATACTGTGGTAAGGAATAAACTTTTTTTTCCTTTCATCATTTTGTGGACGGTGTAAGCTATACGTAGTTTCGAAAAGCTTTAAAATTATGTGTAAAGTTTGCTACAGGTCCTTAACTGCTCTCTTCCTTCAATCCTTTATGAATATAGTCTGGGAAATTGCGCGATGCGAGTTAAAGTGGCATCACGACGTATACCCTGTTTCTACGAGGGTGAGTCAAATGAAAACCTTAAATATTTTTTAAATATTATTTAGTGTGCAGAAGTGGTACAAAGCTGTATCACCTTTCAACATAATCTCCCCCACGCTCAGTGCAAGTCCTCCAGCGCTTACAAACTGCATAAATGCCTTTAGAAAAAAATTCTTTTTGCAGTCCGCGCAACCACTCATGCATCGCGTGGCGAACCTCTTCATCAGAACGGAACTTCTTTCCTCCCATTGCGTCTTTGAGTGGTCCAGACATATGGAAATCACTTGGCGCAAGCTCTGAGTTGCTCACTCTCTTCGTTTCCGGTTGGTACAAGTGAACCCCGGTTTCGTCCCCAGTGACGATTCTTGCAAGGAAGCCATCACCTTCTCGTTCAAAGCGCCGAAGAACTTCTTCACAAGCATCAACACGTCGTTCTCTCATATCAGGAGTCAGCTGCCGTGACACCCATCTTGCAGACACTTTGTGAAACTGGTGCACATCATGCACAATGTGGTGTGCTGACCCATGACTAATCTGTAAACATGCTGCAATGTCATTCAGTTACACTAGGCGGTTTTCCTTCACAATGGTTTCAACTGCTGCAATTTTCTGTGGTCACAACTCGTTGTGCCTGACCTGGACGAGGAGCATCTTCCACTGAAATCACACCATTTGTGAACTTCCTACTCCATTCGTAGACTTGCTGCTGTGACAGACATGCATCACCGTATTGAAGCTTCATTCGTCGATAAATTTCAATAGGTTTCACACCTTCACTACTTAAAGATCGAATAAGAGAACGCTGTTCTTCCCTGGTGAAAGTCGCAAGTGTGGCGGCCGTCTTTATACTGACACTGCGACGCTATGTGTCCATGTGCTCTATGCTGCCACCTACAGGCCATTCTGCGCGCTGTTTGTAGCACGCTTACAAACCTACAGGATAACGGAGCGAAATTTCGATTTGTTATTACTAATTTAAAGTCTTCTTATGATTCACCCTCGTAATTCTAGTACTTGTTTACTGTCTTAAACCTTTAACCTAAGATGATGCCTCTTGATCAGCAGATCAATATAGTATTTAAATTTTCAAATATGAAATATTGAAAATCAAATATTAGTTGTCCCTGGAAGCCGTTAAATAGGCAACCTGCAACTGGGATCGTGAACCATTAGCCATGGGCAGTGAATCATAAACGGCGACTTATCTTCAGTGTCTCAGTCACAGTTAAACATGACATTACACCCAAGGTACTTTTAAGTTTGTGACTTGTTCTCGTATCATATTACCGGTTCTGATTTTTGACTGAATGTTTTCCTCCAAGCGGCAAGTTATTGCCGACAAGATTTTACAGTAACTTTCAGAAATTTGGTTTAGAAGGCAAACGCGATTTGGCAGGCCATCTTTTGAGACTGCTGCAGCTGCCTGCTTAACTGCGAATAAGAGGCTAGCCACCGTTATGTGCTGCCAGCGACCAACAAAGCTGGCGCATCTAAACGCACATACTGTCAGAACAAAGGCTTTACCATGCTCTGTTGTTTAATTAATTCGTCGCCCAGTCTGCATTTGCTTCGGCACGAAGGCACGAGGACTCGTAACTTCCAGCAACTCAAAGGGTACCTAGTCGCACATCAGTATTGACGCCTTTGTAATATCTCGCACTCCCATGCGGTGCGGCATAACATAACGTTTACTGTCGTAGATGTGACGTAGGATTTGCTTTATTATTTTTTCGGTCATGTGTCTTTTGTTTTCGATTAGGCGCTCACTTGAACAAATACACGTTCCGGTCACGTTAATGTGACCACAACCTGTGCTCGACACCAACGTGCAATAATCACTCACAGAGGGCAGATTCCAGCACTAGCAGTGGAGGGTATGTAAAGTGTGCTGTGGGGACAACCAAACAGTGCAGTCGTTGTCATAATGCGAAAACGGAACGATTTGTTTGACGTCCGAAAGAGAAGGTCATTGGTTTTCGGGCCAAGAATGAAAGCATTTCCGAAACGGCTAAGCTTGTAAACTGTTCAGCTGCCGCCGTGGTTAATGTATACTGTGTGTGGTAAAACAGCACTATGTAACTGTGGTGCGCGACAAGCCATAGATGACAGGAGGGAACGACGGTTGTAGACATGTGTACGAACGTGATTACGTAGGCTTTCCCGGCGTAATTGAAACGTCCCCTTAGAACAATTTATACAAGACTATGCTTAAACTGACACACAATATTTTTAGCGCAACGCAATCTGACTTTCAAAAATCTCTACTAAAGAATGGCCCTGACTAACATTAACCTATACCTTTTACAAATCACTTACCTCACAAAAATCTTCGTTACTCGAACTACTGCAATACAGCGAGCGCCACTACTGCCAGCTAAATAAAAGATTCAAACTACGGAAGGCACTAACTACTGATAGGCATAGTTAGCAAATGAAAGATTTTAATAGAGAACAAACAATTTATTTACCTTAATAGTGTTGAAAAATCATAATATACATAACAGTTCATGACATCCAGTATTAGAAATTTCAAAACTCCGCCATTTCCCTCCCCACATCCACCACTGCTGGCGGCTCACCTCCAACTGCGCAACGCTACGCGCTGTTCACATCCAGCTGCCGCTGCCCAACACTACAATGGCAGACAACAATGCAAACTAGCCACAGACTGCACACAGCACAACCAGTGATTTTCATATAGAGCTCTACGTAACGTTGCCAATAAGAAAACATAAACAGCCTACTTACATAAAGAAAACATAAACAGCCTACTTACATAGCCCCCATGCTCCCCCACAAAAAATTTTACAAATTGTTTTGGGCACTGGGCAATACATATTTGTTAAAATTTTTCATAATCGTAATTACACTAACAAAGAAATCAAATGCACACACTTATTGATACAATGTTGGTCAAAAGCTAAAATTTTCTCACAGTCCATAAAGATAGTCCTGATCATTCATCATAATAGTAATTACAGTTTTTTTTCACAAAGTCTCATTAGTAAAAGAAATTGCACACAGAAGTAGTGGATATCCATGCAGTCTTGAAGAAGTAGTGTTGTCCTTCCAACGGAAAGACAGTGCTGACTCTTGACATGCAGACAGGTAATGGGCCACAACAGAGCAAACCTACCGCAGAGTCAGTCGAAGTTGATGCATATTGGTAGGTAGGTCATCACAGAGTAGACCCACTGTAGTCCTGGTAGAGATTGTGGTATTGGTGGGCCACCAGAGGTGCAGACCCACTGTAGCCCTGGTAGGGAGTATGGTATTGGTGGGCCGCCAGAGGTGCAGACCCATTGCAGTCCTTGTAGAAATAATGGTACTGGTGAGTCATCAAAGGTGTAGACCCACTGTAGTCCTTGTAGAGATGGCCAGCAGCCATCTGCTGCGACTGTGCAGGTGCACAATCACCATCGAAGAGTCTTGCAGAGAAGATAGCATATGAAACGTCCCCTTAGAACAATTTATACAAGACTATGCTTAAACTGACACACAATATTTTTAGCGCAACGCAATCTGACTTTCAAAAATCTCTACTAAAGAATGGCCCTGACTAACATTAACCTATACCTTTTACAAATCACTTACCTCACAAAAATCTTCGTTACTCGAACTACTGCAATACAGCGAGCGCCACTACTGCCAGCTAAATAAAAGATTCAAACTACGGAAGGCATTAACTACTGATAGGCATAGTTAGCAAATGAAAGATTTTAATAGAGAACAACAATGCAAACAATGTATTTACCTTAATAAAACATCCACCACTGCTGGCGGCTCACCTCCAACTGCGCAACGCTACGCGCTGTTCACATCCAGCTGCCGCTGCTCAACACTACAATGGCAGACAACAATGCAAACTAGCCACAGACTGCACACAGCACAGCCAGTGATTTTCATATAGAGCGCTACGTAACGTTGCCAATAAGAAAACATAAACAGCCTACTTACATAAAGAAAACATAAACAGTCTACTTACATAATAAGTCTTGAAAGTCTCTTCGGGTTTGCTGCCGGATCCTAAAATCAACTTGACTCGATATTTCGGCGATCCAACTGGTCGTCATCTTCAGGAAAATGCTGCTTCTGCTGATGAGTCCCGCTGAGAACTGGCGCCAGGTTGCAAATCGACGTCCTATATAGGCCACCGTTCAGTACACGGCGCATGCGCCGCCCATCACGGTTTCAGCCTTCCAAGACAGGGAGGTGGCGCCGCCCTTAGTGAAACACTGCTGGCAACGACATATCGCAATCAAGGCCGCATCGAAGAACGTTCAGTTTTGATGCGAGACAATACAGGATTCCACGTCTTGCTAAGAGGAAAGCCATTGTCTCTGTTGATTAAATTATCAGCCAACCTAATTTCAATCGCCTCTTTATAGACACTGTTCCAAAAACCGGAAATGTTGGTAACTACCACAGTTTCATCAAATTTCATGCTGTGTCCCTCATTTAGGCAGTGTTCTGCTACTGCCGATTTTTCCGGCTGTTGTAGCCTCGTATGACGGCGATGTTCCACACACCTGTCATGCACTGTGCGAATCGAACGGCCAATGTAAGCTTTCCCACATTGACACGGAATTTTGTACACACCGGGTTTCCTAAGCCCCAAATCATCTTTCACGGAGCCGAGCAGAGACCTAATCTTAGAAGGTGGACGGAACACACTCTCAATGTTAAAAGTCCTTAAAATTAGTTAAATAAAAAATACGTGGACGACAGCACATGACGACAAAGCTTCACCAGTTCTTCATCCAGTTTTTCACTGATCAAACAAAGGGACTCTTCCAGAGGAACTCGTGTAAATAGGGATACCACATCGAAACTCACTAACAGATCTGAAGGACTCAACTTCAAAGATCCCAATCGTTGAATAAAATCCACCGAACTGGATATATAGTGTTCACACTTGCCAACAAATTGACTGAGAACAGATGTTCCGTTCCACCTTCTAAGATTAGGGCTATGCTCGGCTCCGTGAAAGATGATTTGGGGCTTAGGAAACCCGGTGTGTACAAAATTCCGTGTCAATGTGGGAAAGCTTACATTGGCCGTTCGATTTGCACAGTGCATGACAGGTGTGTGGAACGTCGCCGTCATACGAGGCTACAACAGCCGGAAAAATCGGCAGTAGCAGAACACTGCCTAAATGAGGGACACAGTATGAAATTTGATGAAACTGTGGTAGTTACCAACATTTCCGGTTTTTGGAACAGTGTCTATAAAGAGGCGATTGAAATTAGGTTGGCTGATAATTTAATCAACAGAGACAATGGGTTTCCTCTTAGCAAGACGTGGAATCCTGTATTATCTCGCATCAAAACTGAACGTTCTTCGATCCGACCTTGATTGCGATATATCGTTGCCAGCAGTGTTTCACTAAGGGCGGCGCCACCTCCCTGTCTTGGAAGGCAGAAACCGTGATGGGCGGCGCATGCGCCGTGTACTGAACGGTGGCCTATACAGGACGTCGATTTGCAACCTGGCGTCAGTTCTCAGCGGGACTCATCAGCAGAAGCAGCATTTTCCTGAAGATGGCGACCAGTTGGATCGCCGAAATATCGAGTCAAGTTGATTTTAGGATCCGGCAGCAAACCCGAAGAGACTTTCATGTGTACGAGCGAATAGACATGCAACTGTTGAGCAACAAATCGCCCATATGAACCAAGGAGCTACCAACAGTGCCTCCTCAACGACTGTTAAGCGAACGTTGCTGCGTATGGGCCTCTGCAGCAGGTACCTCGTTCATGCAGCCATGCCGACCTCTGTTCATTTGCGATGAACGCTAGAATTTCCACGCCAGTATTGCAGGTGGATGTCCACTGAGTGACGACAGTTGGGCTTTTCAAATGAATCTCGTTTTATTCTCCATCGCACAGATGGTCGTTGGCGTGTACGGTGCAAAACGTATAGAAGCAAACACCCTGTAACCAAGGGGAAGCGTTATAGTATGGGGAATGTTTTCGTGGTGCCTCATGGGTGATATCAGCAGTCTGGAAGGCACAATAGATCAACACAAATGTGCATATGCAGTGTTACGTGGCTTTATGCTTAATTACAGACATACTGTTTTAGCAGTTGATTTGTTTTCACCACGTAACGCCCGCAGTTTACGTCCTTCTTCGCTGCTGAGCGATGTATCACTTTTCGTTCTGACGCCGCAACTGTTCCTTTCCTATATCTTTACTACTTTTTATCTATATAAATGATCTATTGGTTTTGCCGTTTAACAACTTTTTAATAACTGTGTAAGTATTACAGGCATGGAGTCCCACCTAATGCGTCACCCGCCTATAAGTTCCACATGAACCTTTCAAGACTCGATCGATCTGTTTACAAAGAGAAAGCAGAATGTCTCTTCCTTTGACGTTGTCCAACAACGACCTAGGAAGCTCGACGCCCTCGCGGCCCAGGCTCTTCCATGGCTCGCGGTCGTTTGCGGCATTCGTTTTATTCCTTGCCCACTTGCCGCTACGTCGAACTTTCGTGGTGATCGTTGGGCAACGTCTTCCACGTTATCTGCAACATAAATAAACTTTCTTCCCACAGTATTTCTGAAAACCCAAAAGCAAACTTAAAGAACATAATAATAATAACTGTTCTTACAATTATTCGTATAAGTCTTGGTCGATTTAATGAGGGGTGGGACAGGCCTAAGCCTTGTGACACCACACATACAGGGCTATTACAAATGATTGAAGCGATTTCATAAATTCACTGTAGCTCCATTCATTGACATATGGTCACGACACACTACAGATACGTAGAAAAACTCATAAACTTTTGTTCGGCTGAAGCCGCACTTCAGGCTTCTGCCGCCAAAGCGCTCGAGAGCGCAATGAGACAAAATGGCGACAGGAGCCGAGAAAGCGTATGTCGTGCTTGAAATGCACTCACATCAATCAATCATAACAGTGCAACGACACTTCAGGACGAAGTTCAACAAAGATCCACCAACTGCTAACTCCATTCGGCGATGGTATGCGCAGTTTAAAGCTTCTGGGTGCCTCTGTAAGGGGAAATCAACGGGTCGGCCTGCAGTGAGTGAAGAAACGGTTGAACGCGTGCGGGCAAGTTTCACGCGTAACCCTCGGAAGTCGACGAATAAAGCAAGCAGGGAGCTAAACGTACCACAGCCGACGGTTTGGAAAATCTTACGGAAAAGGCTAAAGCAGAAGCCTTACCGTTTACAGGTGCTACAAGCCCTGACACCCGATGACAAAGTTAAACGCTTTGAATTTTCGGCGCGGTTGCAACAGCTCATGGAAGAGGATGCGTTCAGTGCGAAACTTGTTTTCAGTGATGAAGCAACATTTTTTGTTAATGGTGAAGTGAACAGACACAATGAGCGAATCTGGGCGGTAGAGAATCCTCACGCATTCGTGCAGCAAATTCGCAGTTCACCAAAAGTTAACGTGTTTTGTGCAATCTCACGGTTTAAAGTTTCCGGCCCCTTTTTCTTCTGCGAAAAAAACGTTGCAGGACACGTGTATCTGGACATGTTGGAAAATTGGCTCATGCCACAACTGGAGACCGGCAGGGCCGACTTCATCTTTCAACAGGATGGTGCTCCACCGCACTTCCATCATGATGTTCGGCATTTCTTAAACAGGAGATTGGAAAACCGATGGAACGTTCGTGGTGGAGATCATGATCAGCAATTCATGTCATGGCCTCCACGCTCTCCCGACTTAACCGCATGCGATTTCTTTCTGTGGGGTTATGTGAAAGATTCAGTGTTTAAACCTCCTCTACCAAGAAGCGTGCCAGAACTGCGAGCTCGCATCAACGATGCTTTCGAACTCACTGATGGGGACATGCTGCGCCGAGTGTGGGAGGAACTTGATTATCGGCTTGATGTCTGCCGAATCACTAAAGGGGCACATATCGAACATTTGTGAATGCCTAAAAAAACTTTTTGAGTTTTTGTATGTGTGTGCAAAGCATTGTGAAAATATCTCAAATAATAAAGTTATTGTAGAGCTGTGAAATCGCTTCAATCATTTGTAATAACCCTGTATATCCTTGGGGACTATGTTCACCCCTACCTGCAGTTCCTTTTGTCCTCTACACGACGGCACCTACCAGCAGGACAATGCAACGTGTCATACAGCTCGCACAGCTGGCCACTGAACTCCCGGATTCAAACCCAGTCGAGAATCTGTGGGACCACCTTGATCTGACTGTTGGCGCCGTGGATGGTAGGCCGAGAAACCTAGCGAAGCTAGCAGCGGCACTGCTATCGGTACGGCTCCACATCCCTGCCCGTACCTTCCAGAACCCCACTGACTCTCCTCTGGCAAGACTCGCACTGCAAAAGTTGGCTATTCAGGATTTTTCCCGGTTGTCACATTAATATGACTGGACAGTGTACACCTGTTTTCATTGTCAGCAACGGAACGAGAAACGAACAGTCGTCTTGCTCCGGTAGCAGTTGTAGCGGGTGGACGCAAGAAAAAACCAGGTTCGCTCTTGTGTCTGACTTTGCTTAAGGGGCTCCGGAAACGCTCAAAATCATGAAAAGTTAAATTTTTACTTTTTTGCGTTTTCTGAATCTGCAGACTATTACCTTTTAATAGATACATAATTTATTCAATTCCGAAGACTACAACTATTTTTAATTTTTTTTTGAAATGTGTTTTACATGGGCGTGACCCACTGTGGCGCTGTTAAACTGCTGTCAAATGGTGTTATTATTAACGTCCGTGTTCATCAGGTACATTTTAGTGATGTGAGATAAAGTGTGTGTTGTGGCTAACCTATTTTCAGAGACTCAGCAGCACCTGAACTGTTGAAAAAGTGTATTCACGGAAAAACACAAAACCCCAATGAAAGTGTAAATAGTGTTATATGGTCGAGAATCCCCAAGACTGTATTTGTTGGAACAGAAACACTTCACTTTGGTGTGTATGAGGCTGTTGCGACTTTCAATGATGGCAACACTGTAAGGTGCAAGGTATTTAGAAATATGGGAATGAAGATAGCTTCTAACATGGTACGAGCGATGCTTGCTTTAGACAAGGAACGCCTTCGGGCTGCAGACAGGGGTGTAAAGAGTCTAGAAATACAAGCAAGAGTAAACAGGAGGAGTACCAAGAGGAAGCTGGAGGAGGAGTTTGCAGAGGATGAAGATAATCCATCCTATGGACCTGGAATGCACTAAAAAGTTAATACAATCTTTGTCGCTCGATTCCCAAAACTTTTATTTTCCCATACTAATTACATGTTTTCTAAGGATCTTCCAAACATATTTGTTTCAAACTTTCAGTAAATGTTACACAGTACGTTCTGCATAATTTAACTCAGCCTTTTTCCAAAAAACTGTATATTTTTGAATATATAAATAAAAAATTGCAAAAAAATGTTGTGAATTTTCATTACAATTGAAAAAAAATCATCTTTAATAACTGAACTAAAATTTTGTAAAATCCCTGTGTTAAGTTGTAGCCCATATTCCAATAAATAATCTGTAAAAAGTTCAACTTCCTACCTCAAATACTTTGTGAGGAAAGATGTAATTTATAAGCGTTATTTTAACATTGCAAGTATAGGGCGTTCCGGAGCCCCTTAACGTACTGATAAATCAATAAAAAAACTTTATGATGCCTACCCTACCGACGGAACGAGAAACAAACAGCATTAGTCAGTCGTATTGCTCTGGTAGCAGTTGTAGCGGGTGGTCGCAAGAAAAAAGCAGGTTCGCACTTGTGTCCGACATCGCTCAACGTAGTCATGAATCAATAAAAAACTTTATGCTGCCTACTCTGTTTCAAGTGTCGTACAGTGCGGAATCTGACAGGTACGACATGGAAGCGCGCTGTTGCTGTGTTACTCCAGTGCTGAATATGCATGTTCGGCGTGGTACAAGTCCAGCCGCGCCAGAAACATAGATGTGGCGCTTAATGAGACGTGACGTACATCCGTAGGTAGTCTCCACTGCCTTTCTGGCATAACCCCTGCTGAAATTAGACGCGGGATATCCGCTATATCCGAGGAAAAAAGGCTATGACTATGGAAACCCACCCTTTATATTGCCGTCAGCCAGCACATCCTCGGCTGCACTCAAGAAGGAGCACTGCTGAAGCTCGTACAAGAGCACGAGAATAAGCAAGGATCTCAAAGTGGCGGTAGAAATTCCAACATTTGGAGAATTGATGATTCTGAAGGAAGAGCTCCCTCCCGATCATTCAGAGAAACGGACAATATGGAAGGCTCTCAACAGACTACATTCTAGTTACCACAAGATGTGAGACTAACGTGCAGAAGTGGGGCCTTCCCAAGTCAGTTTTTTGCAAGTGTGCTGCTGAGCAGACTATCAACTATTTCCTACAGAGTTCTTCATCTCCAGCCATATGCGTTGTAAGAGAGCTGATTAGAGCGACACCGTGTGCAGTCGACGTAGCCAGTTTCTGGTCAACGATCTATTTAGATTTTTTGCTTGCGTACTTTGTACTTCTGACATGATTCTAAATACATAAATACCTGTCATCACTCTAACACTGCAGTGCAAGATTAGATACGTCCAGTATATTGGCTGTTCTTGCGCATAACATGTCTTTCTCTACTTTCTTCTCCATTTCTGCCATAAGACTCTATAACAAAACACTAAGTAACCAGCGCCTTACCCAAACCTACTCTGCTTTCAAAAGAAGATTTAATTCGTCATCATCAGCTAGCTTCCCACGCATTTCAGCAGTTTTCCTTCAGTCCAACTTCTGTCTCTGTCACATTGTCCATATCATTCATCCTCTCTTCTGCCTTACCTATTCCTTTCTATTTTTTCCTTCCGCCTGATCTACTAACCTTACCCTGTTATTTCTAGATCTTGCTGTGGCCAATCTAGTACTTCTCCACATGTGATTCCTTATGAAGAGTAGAGTGTTCTATCTTGTAACACTATTCAGACTTTCGTCTCTACCCAGCCCTGTAACAGACGTTTAATATTACTTAAACTTCAGTCCATTGGGTGGATGGGTGTACAGCGACCGTTGAATTTTCAAATTTAAAAGAGGACGGCGGTCAGTCACAAAAATCCGTAATGTATTGCAGATCTAGCTTTCGACTGTAATATAATCATCACACAAACTTGTCACAAGTTTACGCTCTGACATGTTGTTACCTGTATGACTCTTCTGGTTGGTTGGTTGATTCGGGGGAAGGGACCAAACATCGGGGTCATCGGTTCCATAGGATTAGGGAAGGACGGGGAAGGAATCCGGCCGTTCCCTTCCATAGGAACCATCCCAGCCGTTGCCTGAAGCGATTTAGGGAAATCACGGAAAACCTGTATCTGGATGGCCGGACGCGAGATTCTACATCTACATCTACATTTATACTCCGCAAGCCACCCAACGGTGTGTGGCGGAGGGCACTTTACGTGCCACTGTCATTACCTCCCTTTCCTGTTCCAGTCGCGTATGGTTCGCGGGAAGAACGACTGTCTGAAAGCCTCCATGCGCGCTCTAATCTCTCTAATTTTATATTCGTGATCTCCTCGGGAGGTATATGTTGTGTCTAGACAAGACAGTCTAGACACAAGGCGAGGAAGCCGAAAGGGCACGCGCTTAATTCACGCAGGCTTGCTGAGGTCTGAAACAGGATACGTAATGAATGCTATAAAGAAAAGTACGTAGCTGCTGGAATACTTAACTTTAATCCATCATTTGTATACAGCATTCTTGATGATACAAGTGAGACTCTCTCTAGAAATGGTTAATGGCGCCTTGCTAGGTCGTAGCCATGGACTTAGCTGAAGGCTATTCTAACTGTCTCTCGGCAAATGAGAGAAAGGCGTCGTCAGTGTAGTCGCTAGCAAAGTCGTCGTACAACTCGGGCGAGTGCTAGTCAGACACTCTAGACCTGCCGTGTGGTGGCGCTCGGTCTGCGATCACTGACAGTGGCGACACGCGGGTCCGACGTATACTAGCGGACCGCGGCCGATTTAAAAGCTACCACCCAGCAAGTGTGGTGTCTGGCGGTGACACCACAGTATAAGTAGGGGGAAGCAATATATTCGATACCTCATCCAGAAACGCACCCTCTCGAAACGTGGCGAGCAAGCTACACCGCGATGCAGAGCGCCTCTCTTGCAGAGTCTGCCACTTGAGTTTGCTAAATATCTCGGTAACGCTATCACGGTTACCAAATAACCCTGTGACGAAACGCGCCGCTCTTCTTTGGATCTTCTCTATCGCCTCCGTCAACCCGATCTGGTACGGATCCCACACTGATGAGCAATACTCAAGTATAGGTCGAACGAGTGTTTTGTAAGCTACCTCCTTTGTTGATGGACTACATTTTCTAAGGACTCTCCCAATGAATCTCAACCTGGTACCCGCCTTACCAACAATTAATTTTATGTGATCATTCCACTTCTAATCGTTCTGCACGCATACTCCCAGATATTTTACAGAAGTAACTGCTACCAGTGTTTGTTCCGCTATCATATAATCATACAATAAAGGATCCTTCTTTCTATGTATTCGCAATACATTACATTTGTCTATGTTAAGGGTCAGTTGCCAAGTGCCTATCCGCTGCAGATCTTCCTGCATTTCGCTACAATTTTCTAATGCTGCAACTTCTCTGTACACTACAGCATCATCCGCGAAAAGCCGCATGGAACTTCCGACACTGTCTACTAGATCATTTATATATATTGTGAAAAGCAATGGTCCCATAACACTCCCGTGTGACACGCCAGAGGTTACTTTAACGTCTGTAGACGTCTCTCCATTGATAACAACATGCTGTGTTCTTTTTGAACCGTCGTCCTCCCGAATGCGAGTCCAGGGTGCAAACCACTGCGCCACCTAGCTCGGTGACTCTTCTGGTAAATCACCGATGTTAAGTCGAAATTGAGCTATGCAACAAATTACGACTTTTGTGACTGACTGCTGTGCTCCTTTAAATTTGAAATTTAATATGTTTTCTTATTTCAGCTTTAGAAAGACGACATCCACGTTCTGTGTGCAGTAATGTTCTCTACTCTCTTCTGCAAGAAGGAAGTCAGTACCAAGACTAAGTTATCTGTGCACCGTTCAATCTTTCGACCAACTTTGTTGTATGGGAGCGAAAGCTGGGTGGATTCAGGTTACCTTATCAACAAGTTTGAGGTTACGGATATGAAAGTAGCTAGGATGATTGCAGGTACTAGTAGATGGGAACAATGGCAGGAGGGTGTCGACAATGAGGAAATCAAAGAAAAACTGGGAATGAACTCTATAGATGTAGCAGTCAGGGCGAACAGGCTTAGATGGTGGGGTCATGTTACACGCATGGGAGAAGCAAGGTTACCCAAGAGACTTATGGATTCAGCAGTAGAGGGTAGGAGGAGTCGGGGCAGACCGAGGAGAAGGTACCTGGATTCGGTTACGAATGATTTTGAAGTAATAGGTTTAACATCAGAAGAGGCACCAATGATAGCACTGAATAGGGGATCATGGAGGAACTGTATAAGGGGGGCTATGCTCCAGACTGAACGCTGAAAGGCATAATCAGTCTTAAATGATGATGATGATGACAAGTATTACTCTGGAAAAGTAACGTGAAAAACTGTTCCCAGGTACAACAGAGTCTTGTACCTAGGAACAAATATTCAATTGAAATTTAAAAGCGTTGCAGTGTGGAAAATCTTGCCATACCGTATTTAACAGTCTATCTCTTACGTTATTAAGGCCAACGGCCTTGCCGCAGTGGTAACACCGGTTCCCGTCAGATCACCGAAGTTAAGCGCCGTCGGGCTGGGCTAGCACTTGGATGGGTGACATCCGGTCTGCCGAGCGCTGTTAGTAAGCGGGGTGCACTCAGCACTTGTGAGGCAAACTGAGGAGCTACTTGACTGAGAGGTAGCGGATCCTGTCTCGTAAACTGACATACGGCCGGGAGAGCGGTGTGCTGACCACGTGACCCTCCATATTCCCAGTGACGCCTGTGGGCTGAGGATGAAACGGCGGCCGGTCGGTACCGACGGGCCTTCCAAGCCCTGTTCGGACGAAGTTTAGTTCATTACATTATTACTGTATTACACAACAACAATCAGTGACAGCAAATTGAGTAGAACTATCATCAGAAACCAGATACAAGTTACAACCATTCGAAATAGAAGCTGTTGGAGACTCACAGAAATTATCATTTTCGAGAGAGATAACATTGTAAAGAGATTAAGGGGCTCCGGAATGCCCTATACTTGCAATGTTAAAATAACGCTTATAAATTACATCTTTCCTCACAAAGTATTTGAGGTAGGAAGTTGAACTTTTTACAGATTATTTATTGGAATATGGGCTACAACTTAACAAAGGGATTTTACAAAATTTTAGTTCAGTTATTAAAGATGATTTTTTTTCAATTGTAATGAAAATTCACAACATTTTTTTGCAATTTTTTATTTATATATTCAAAAACATACAGTTTTTTGGAAAAAGGCTGAGTTAAATTATGCAGAAGGTACTGTGTAACATTTACTGAAAGTTTGAAACAAATATGTTTGGAAGATCCTTAGAAAACATGTAATTAGTATGAGAAAATAAAAGTTTTGGGAATCGAGCGACAAAGATTGGATTAACTTTTTAGTGCATTCCAGGTCCATAGGATGGATTATCTTCATCCTCTGCAAACACCTCCTCCAGCTTCCTCTTGTTCCTCCTCCTGTTTACTCTTGCATGTATTTCTAGACTCTTTACAGCCCTGTCTGCAGCCCAAAGGCGTTCCTTGTCTAAAGCAAGCATCGCTCGTACCATGTTAGAACCTATCTTCATTCCCATATTTCTAAATACCTTGCACCTTACAATGTTGCCATCATTGAAAGTCGCAACAGCATCATACACACCAAAGTGAAGTGTTTCTATGCCGACAAATACAGTCTTGGGGATTCTCGACCATATAACACTATTTACACTTTCATTGGGGTTTTGAGTTTTTCCGTGAATACACTTTTTCAACAGTTCAGGTGCTGCTAAGTCTCTGAAAATAGGTTTTATCACCTCCATTATTGCATGAGGCAGACTATGCTTGTGAGTGTACACTTCACCAGTTAGCAATCCTTTGTTATATTTACACCAACTGTCTTCTTCTTTGGGACACAAGCTATGTTGGGGATTTTCATCGGTTGAAGATGTATGAAAAAAAAGAGCCCAAACAGCCTTCTTCATATCGTCGACACTTTGTGTATTTTGCCTAATAGCCATTCCATAAGAGTTCTGTATTTTGTCAATTACACTGTCAGTTAACCTTCCTTTCCCATCCAACCCTTTATCACCACTGAGATTTTGTTTTTTGCACGAAGCTTTCAGTCGCCGAAGTCTTGTTTCCATTCGCTTCTGTACGTGTCCAATACACTCAAATTTCTGCACTACAACATCATCACCATAGGGCTTCAGTCCTTGAACATGTTTGAAACTTTTAGAATCACCGTCACCAAGGTAATTAACATATCGCAAAGCGCCACAGTGGGTCACGCCCATGTAGAACACATTTCAAAAAAAATTTAAAAATAGTTGTAGTCTTCGGAATTGAATAAATTATATATCTATTAAAAGGTAATAGTCTACAGATTCAGAAAACGCAAAAAAGTAAAAATTTAACTTTTCATGATTTTGAGCCTTTCTGGAGCCCCTTAAAGAAACTCAGTGCATTTGCAAATTTCATATGTTCCACGGTAAGAGATCGGATGGTGTACGATCTGGTAGGTCTCAGAACACCTGGAGTTTACGAAATACCTTGTGAGTGTGGCCACGAGTACATCGGACAAACAGTGCGCACTGTGGAACAACGCAGGAAAGAACATGAGAGGTATTATCGCCTACGCTATCCAGAGAAATCTGCGTTAGCTGAGCATGCGTTAGAAAACGGTCACCACATAAAATCTGACGATACCTCTGTCGTGGCTCGCACTAACGTCTTCTGGGACAGTTTAATAAAGGAAGCTATTAAAATAAAAATTACCACAAACACGCTGAATAGAGACGGTGGCTTGCAGCTCAGCGCTGCGTGGCATCCAGCGATCGCGCGGTTGAAGAGGGCACGTCGAACGCCGACTCAAAACATGCCCATATATGGCAATGTCACGGGAACCAGTGACGTCACAGCCGGCAGATAGCTTATATAAGGGCGCACCAACAGCCCACTGGCAGTCATACCACTTGACAATGGCCAAGGAGTGCTTAGCCGAAAGCTCGTGTAGTTTTAACCAACTGACGCGGTTCGAAACCCGAGAACATTTTATTCAATGTTATCGCCGCGAGACTCTGCATTCATACATTACGTACCTCTACGGGGCGGAAACGTGGCGCAGCGTAAAACGTCTCGGAAAGCTGCGTGTCAAGAAGGCAAATTTGTTAAGTTCGCTGGCCTTCCTTCTGCGCTGCCGCGACGAGAAGACCATTCCACGATTTGGTATGGTATCCCATCATATCAACACCGCTGCCACCAGGAGGATATTTCCTCGTGCCAGCTTTGCATTATTACGAGAAAGGATTCACAACACAAGGCAACAGCTGGATGCAAATGGACGTGCTCTTATGGCCTTGCGCCTGCAGTTATCAAGAACACTCACAGCTTTGGACTGGGAATGGGTCGACGCTGCTACGGCTTCTCAACAGACGTCAGCACAGAAACGAACTACAGAGAAGCAGAAAGGAAAGTTCGGCCGCCTTTCGCAACAACAACATGGTGCCGACCACAGATCTTCAGAACGCACCGTCATCAACTTGACGGCGAGACACATAGACGCGGGTGCAATGACGGCGTTTGAGAAAGGACTTAATTCGCACCTTCACCGCGGGACATTCCTGTCTGAAATAATAAGCGGTGTTGAACAGGCAGTTCACAAGCTCCCACATGAAACAGCAGACGAAATACGGCGAGAAATCTGCCATATACTGACAAAGGCGAAGTTACCAGCATCCAACATGACCAGGACTGAGCGCAACGGCCTTCGAGCACTACGTTATGATGACAGGATCGTCGTACTTCCCGCTGACAAGGGCAATGCCGCCGTAATTATGGAGTTCGATGACTATGATACTAAGATCTGTGCGCTACTGAACGAAGATATTTATCGGAAGCTCCCACGCGACCCGACATCAAGAATAGTAAGAAAAACATCAGAACTTCTTAAGCGATCTTCAGTGGAAGACAGTGTGGTTATGAATCTTCTCCCACAGGCGCCTATACCACCTACTGCTTATGGTTTACCGAAGATACACAAGAACGGGACGCCATTTCGCCTTATAGGTTCTCCAACATACAAGCTGGCGAAGTACTTGGCCAAGCCCCTCGCTCCACATGTGGGACACTGCGAACATCATATAAAAAAACTCAGCAGAATTTATCAGCAGAATCAACCGTCTACGCCTTAGTGAGGATGATATTATGGTCAGTTTCTATGTAGTGGCGCTGTTTTCGAATGTGCCTATCAAAGATTCTCTGGATCTAATTTCCCAGTACTATGTAAGCGACGTGGTCGAGCTATTTAGGCACACTCTTACGTCATCCTACTTCGTGTACAACGGCCACTATTACGATCAGACAGACGGCGTAGCAGTGGGTAGCCCGTTGGCTCCAGCTGTTGCAAACCTCTTCATGGAGAGTTTTGAGAATATTGCCATAGATACTGCACAATTGAAGCCTAAGTGTTTCTTTCGATACGTTGACGACACATTCGTCATTTGACCACACGGACGCGAGATATTAGACGAGTTTTTGGAACACCTCAATGGCATCAACAGTAATATCGAGTTCACCATGGAGGTGGAAAAAGATAACGCATTGAACTTCCTCGACGTCCTCGTCCACCGTAAACGAAATGGGTGCCTTGGCCACAGCGTCTACAGAAAACCCACCCACACAGACCTGTACCTGCACGCCACCAGCCATCATCATCCAGCACAGAAGCGCACAGTATTGCAAACATTGGCGCATCGAGCAAGAGTCATATCAGACGACGTCAACCTGCCCCACGAACTAAGCCACCTACGCAACGTTTTCAGGAATAACGGCTAGAGCACCCATCAAGTGAAAGAGGTGATTTCTGGGAAATATCAGAATAAGACCAGAAACGAAGAGCAGGAAAAGAAACATGCTTTGCTGCCATTCTGTGGCTCTGTGTCGGGCAAGATAATCCGCCTGTTGAAAAGACACACGATCAAATCGATCTTCAGGCCTCCAACGAAAATCCGTCAATTACTGAGACCAGTTAAAGACGCTGTAGGTCTCAGAACACCTGGAGTTTACGAAATACATTGTGAGTGTGGCCAGAAGTACATCGGACAAACAGTGCGCACTGTGGAACAACGCAGGAAAGAACATGAGAGGTATTATCGCCTACGCTATCCAGAGAAATCTGCGTTAGCTGAGCATGCGTTAGAAAACGGTCACCACAAAATATTTGACGATACCTCTGTCGTGGCTCGCACTAACGGCTTCTGGGACAGTTTAACACAGGAAGCTATTAAAATAAAAATTATCACAAACACCCTGAATAGAGACGGTGGCTTACAGCTCAGCGCTGCGTGGGATCCAGCGATCGCGCGGTTGAAGAGGGCACATCGAACGCCGACTCAAAACAAGCCCATATACGGCAATGCCACGGGTACCAGTGACGTCACAGCCGGCAGCTAGCGTATATAAGGGCGAACCAACAGCCCACTGGCAGCCATAACACTTGACAACGGCCAAGGAGTGCTTGGCCGAAAGCTCGTGCAGTTTTAACCAATTGACGCGGTTCGAAACCCGAGAATATTTTATTCAAAAACTTTCTTACTGTCGCATAGAAACAGACAGTTTCCTGGTATGGTACTTAAAAAGTTATCAATAAATTATTTTCTCATCCGTCTCATTTTTACAGTCATGAGGTGGCATCATAATCTCGCGGTACCAGTATATGTCTTCGATCTTTTGGGTATAGATGATTCATGTACAAAAACAGATACATTGTTTTATGGCTTTGACATATGCGAGACTTGGCACTTAGAATCTTTGCCATTTCCGCTGTTTTGACAAGTATGTGTTGGTCCCTGTAAATATTTGGCCGATAGAAGACAGGACTAGCCGATGCATGCTCAGCAGAAGCGAAATTAACCACAGATGTGCACCAGCGAATCATAAAGGCACCGCTGATGTTCTCAGTACACATAAATGATTTCTGTGATAGGGGTGCAGTATTTTCAGTCTGTATCTTGACTACATTCTGTGGTAATAAGTGATTTAATGACTCGTATACATAAAGCTTCTTATTTAACAGGAAAATACATCGATTCCGAATCATAAAGCTAACTGAAAGATTGTTGTTGTTGTTGTGGTCTTCAGTTCTGAGACTGGTTTGATGCAGCTCTCCATGCTACTCTATCCTGTGCAAGCCTCTTCATCTCCCAGTACCTACTGCAGTCTACATCCTTCTGAATCTGCTTAATGTATTCATCTCTTGGTCTCCCTCTACGATTTTTACCCTCCATGCTGCCCTCCCATACTAAATTGGCGATCCCTTGATGCCTCAAAACATGTCCTACCAACCGATCCCTTCTTCTAGTCAAATTGTGCCACAAACTCCTCTTCTTCCCAATTCTATTCAATACCTCCTCATTAGTTATGTGATCTACCCATCTACTCTTCAGCATTCTTCTGTAGCACCACATTTCGAAAGCTTCTATTCTCTTCTTCTCTAAACTATTTATCGTCCATGTTTCATACATCTTGCTCACCAGATGGTAGAGTTTTGTCAGGACTGGCTCTCCCAAGGCCGTCAGTAATTCTAATGGAATGTTGTCTACTCCCGGGACCTTGTTTCGACTTAGGTCTTTCAGTGCTCTGTCAAACTCTTCACGCAGTATCGTATCTCCCATTTCACCTTCATCTACATCCTCTTCCATTTCCATAATATTGTCCTCGAGCACATCGCCCTTGTATAGACCCTCTGTATACTCCTTCCACCTTTCTGCTTTCCCTTCTTTGCTTAGAACTGGGTTTCCATCTGAGCTCTTGATTTTCATACAAGTGGCTCTCTTTTATCCAAAGGTCTCTTTGATTTTCCTGTAGGCAGTATCTATCTTACCCCTAGTGAGATAAGCCTCTACATCCTTACATTTGTCCTCTAGCCATTCCTGCTTAGCCATTTTGCACTTCCTGTCAATCTCATTTTTTAGACGTTTGTATTCCTTTTTGCCTGCTTCATTTACTACATTTTTATATTTTCTCCTTTCATCAATTAAATTTAATATTTCTTCTGTTACCCAAGGATTTCTACTAGCTCTCGTCTTTTTACCTACTTGATCCTCTGCTGCCTTCATTGCTTCATCCCTCAGAGCTACCTATTCTTCTTCTACTGTATTTCTTTCCCCCATTCCTGTCAATTGTTCCCTTATGCTCTCCCTGAAACTCTGTACAACCTCTGGTTTAGTCAGTTTATCCAGCTCCCATCTCATTAAATTCCCACCTTTCTTGCAGTTTCTTCAGTTTTAATCTACAGTTCATAACTAACAGATTATGGTCGGAGTCCACATCTGCCCCTGGAAGGTAGCAGCGGGACAAAAATTCACATATGCAAGTTTAAATCTAAAAGCCACATATGATAAAATTATCATTATTATTATTATTATTATTATTATTATTATTATTGCATTCTGTCTATCCATGTAATACAATTTCGCAGTGTCTACATTCACAGTGTCTGCACAGTATTATTCAATGTCCTTCAGACAAACATGCACAAAGATTTGGTTTGTCAACAATAAACTGTACAGCTAAAGTCTCATCGTATTCACAAATTTCAAATACATCTGTTCTATTCCAGACAGCCGCAGAGTGTCTGTAGTATCTTCTCCTTCAGATGTGTTTGCAGTCTGAATTACATTGCGTAGCACTATACAGACACTGTAAATACAGATGCTCTAAAATTATATTATATTTCTATACAGGACCCGAAGGCAATTCAAGCGGCGTTTAGTAAGTAACGCAACAATTTTTATGAAAGCAAGTTGGTTTTGTTCAGGGTTTCAATACATCATACCATTCACCACTCTTTTGGCTACTAAACCCTATTTTTCAGGGTAATTTCCACCCAAGGCAACGGCCTTACGCCACCTTACTGTGAAAGGCCTGTGTGCCCACGAGGCACCACTCTACTGGTCGATGTCGGAGACAACGTCTTGCTGCATCAGTAACCTCCCTATCACCCACATACTGCTTCCTGTAGAGTGCATCCCTCATTGTGTCAAACAAATGGAAGTCAGAAGGTTCGAGATCCACGCTGTAGGGTAAGTGAGGAGGAACACAACTTTGAGCACTCCTTACTGGTATATCATCAGCGACAACAGGGACGAACATTTGAGCAGCGAGTTGTTGGATTATGATCCGTCGCTTAACTTGAATGAGGGTGTTGTAGCCTCCCCCTCACTTATCGACCTTAATGACAGTGAAAAATTAAACCGCGTGTACCTAATGGAAATTTGGGAAAAGCAATCGTCACCGAGGTTAATTTGTCGGAAAAGAGGGAGGAAAGGGTTACATCTAAATGAAAGGAAAAATGCTAATGACACTGTTGGAAATTAATTTTGAAAAAGGGGTAAAGTTAATAAAGAAAGTAAATATGCGGCCATTACGTTAACAATCAACTAGCGGTAATTAGATATTTGAGATTTGGGGGAAATTACGGTCGCCAGTCCTAAGGACAAATACTATAGTAACTGAAAAAGAAAGATTATTACACATATAATTTGCACTAGAAGCGTGGCAACTGAAGGTTGACAAGTGTAGTGTGAAAACTGAAAGTTTGTCAGAAGTAATAAATTTCGCTACACTCTGACTTAATTTAGCAAAAGAATTAATAAAACCGGAAAATCGAAAGTCAATTTAGTGACTGAAGTTAATAGTGAGCTTTCTTTCTGAAGCACATCGAAATTCAGTAAAATACGGTTAGTCTTGGACTACCTCAACAATCATTTCAAAAGCTACTTGAATCTACACAATTTAGAAATAAGAGATTTAACTTTGAACTTGAATTAAATGATTCTGAACAATTAACAATAGTAAAATTTAGTACGTACCAAGCTGAGCTGCAGTCACAGGTAAGCTAAAATATGGTAACAAAACTCGCACTCTTAATTTGTGCTTGCGTAATCTAATATTGTAGCCAGCTATGAATACTTTAACTGAACTTTGAAATTAAAGCAGTGAAATCGAATTTGAATTTCAACGACACTCGGGTTCATTCCGGAAAAGGAAGGGACCCTGCTTGGTAATGCAATTGGGACAATCGAGCAACAAACGTTCATGCTAAGTTGCTGTAATTTTGTTATGCAACAATTTTAAAAGCTTGAAAAGCTGAGGTCTGCCATACAGTTCTAAAACTTTACGTGCTTCCAGTCTTCCTTGTTGGTTGATTGAAGGTTTGAAGCCGTCGATCGAGGAGGTGGCGACAGTCACTCATTGTCGGCCGTCGCTGTTGCAGAAACTGGATGTTGGCGCGCCTTCTTCTCGACACGGTCACCAGACGAAACGGGCTCTTGATGTGCGCCAGCTAATGCTTCCCGTCCGCGACACCGTGTCAGAAACTATCATAGCAAGTCGAGCGCAATTACATGCTGCCAAACCCCGAAAGCGCGGCAACTCGCGGGAGCGTCACACAACACACCTGCTCCACTCGCTACTCCAGCCAGACTCCCTCTCTGCTCAGCCCGCGCTCCACGCGGCAGTCTTAACACTACCAAAGATCCTACACACTTTGATTCTTCACACGACCTATCGATGTAATCGTTCGATAGCAGTTTTCCCTAGGCAAGATCCAGCGTAAAAATACAAATAATATTTACGAAACAAACCAATTATACATCGACATAAATGCATAAACATATATATACAAATAGTAAAACAATTACAATATATAAAGACACAGAAACGTTATATATTCAGGTAACAAAAATAAGGAAAACAAATTTATAGTACAATAGATGGAAATAGGAGGATATGCATTTCTGGCGTTACAGTGTCCGCACGTTCCAAGACTACAGGAGTAACAGCTGTGTGAGGCCGGCCGTCACATGGGAGAAATGACACGTTTAAACCACCTCGCCCAACGACGCACCATGTCTTTGTTCACTTCCAGGTCTCCACAGACATTCAACGAGCGCGTATGAATGTCTGCGATGCTCTGGTTTTCCGCCAAACGAAACTCAATGTCAGCTCTCTGCTGGGAATGCACCTTCGTTGCAGAAAACATTTTGAAGACTACGTATAGGACCGCCACCTATTAGAAATTCATAAAACTGTAGGGACTTTAGTGGGAATATTTCACGATGTCCCACAACAGGTTCCGCATTTTTTCAGCCGAAGTTGGCCGAAAAAATAAGTTTCATTACTCCTACTGAACGCCCCTCATAATGAAGTCTCTCCCTGTGTGGGGTCATGCTTAGCGATATTTAATAAGTAACTAAATAATACGTAATACCCCCCAATCCTTTCTTCACGGCATCTGAAAAGGAAGATACAATTATTCTTACAAAGTAACGGCTATTGTCATGGGATATGATCAGGTCTGGTACAATAATTACGTTTCCAAAAAATAACTTATATTTTATCTAAAGATGTGATACATAGAAACATGTGGGCTTACTCTGCAACAGCCAGACGAAAAAAGACGCCATGGAACGGCGAGAATAAATGAAGTACAATCTAATCTTTTTACAGCAGAAGATATACAGAATTATTTCCGTTTTGCCTCTTTGGCAAAAGTCTCTCACCAAACGGTTTTGGTATGATTTTAATTACAAGACCTATTTTGACATTGAGAAACAGAAATTCACAGCATGTGAGAATATTAATACTTTTCTATTGGTTTATTTCACCTCACCCTTTACTCGGTTATGAAGCTACGTGGGGACAGTGTATACATGTATTTCATGGCTAGCATGTATAACGCTATAGTCACCAGTAAATTGTACAACTGATGTCTAATGGTATTTGTTGTGACTTGGCAAGACAGCCAAGCCACTGTGATTGGTAGCCGAAAGGCACGCGTTAAGCTCACGCAGGCTGGCGTGAGGTCTGGAACATTTAAGGAAGTTAGACTTTAGCAAAAAAGGTCGTAGCTGTTGGAATACTTAACTTTAATCCATAATTGGTGAACATCGGTCTGACGGTACATGCATCACAAGATAAATAACAAATGATAATGGCGCCTTGCTAGGTCGTAGCAATTGACGTAGCTGAAGGCTATGCTAACTATCGTCTCGGCAAATGAGAGCGTAATTTGTCAGTGAACCATCGCTAGCAAAGTCGGCTGTACAACTGGGGCGAGTGCTAGGAAGTGTCTCTAGACCTGCCGTGTGGTGGCGCTCGGTCTGCAATCACTGGCAGTGGCGACACGCGGGTCCGTCGTATACTAGCGGACCGCGGCCGATTTAAAGTATTCATAATTTCTGACTGTATCTCTTATGTTTTATTTTATGTTATTGTTACTAATTTCCCCTCTCACCTCCAACAGTTGTTGCACGAAACTACTACCAACGGCACAACCTTTATCAATCGTGTTAAACACTTCATCGAACATGGAAATAATTTCTGTACTTGTTTTATTATTTCACCAGTAAAAGAAAGGTCCTTCTTGCACCTCCGACATTATATCCCAAATGTTAATTTCAATGATTCTTCGCATGCATTCACATGACACCCTGTCCTTTCATTATTCTCGTCCGGCTCACATTCACATATAACATCATTTCAGCTAGGCGTCTCTACCTACATTCAACGTTGTGATTACGTAAACAACATACTAGGATTGACAGCAACAAAACATGTGCCTTTCACGCGATAGTCAGAGGAGCACAATACTCTTCTGAGCAATTCCATTCCTTTACGGTGTTTCTATCACCAAAAACTCAAAGGGACACTGAGTTCAGGGGAAAATTCAGACATTCATTTGCATGTAAAAAATTTTAATCCTCTGGGCACCAATAAGAAATCGAGGTGACATTTTTCCATACTAAAACGCTGCCCTCGCATTGTGCTGAAAGCTTCTATATATTTCAGCTCCTGGTAGATCTTCAGACCACAATAACGGATTACGCTGTCCTTCATTGGCGCAAACAGATGCCATACATGTATTGGTACTGCCGTTGATAAGATGGTAGGATAGGCAACTTTCAGAGTTGGTAATATGAATGAAAACAAGAAAAAGAAGTATTTGAGAACATGGCCTCTAAAATGTGTACGTCAAGAGCAACGAGCACTTATACAGTACATGGGATGTGTTTTACAATATCGAAGGTGAATAAGTTTTCATAGCTCCTAATTTATGCATTTTAGAGCCCCCTGCACATGTAATTTTTTTTCTTTTTTGGTCCATACTACAACCTCTGAGAGTTGCCTATCCTACAGTCTTAGCAACAGTAACACCCGTACATGTTTCAAAACGATTTTCGATTATAGTGTTTGACTCGGTCGTTTCAGGACCATGGTCCCTCGTCACGTCAGACTGATATATTTACACTTCTCCATCATCCATAAAAATGTGTAACATTATCAAGGAATCGCCCTGTATACAGTATTTATGCTTCTGGAATTGAAAGCCACTACATTACGAAAGGAAAAATAAAGCGATTTGTGAAAAATACGAAGACTACACTGGAAGTATGGTGCGCTTTAAGCTTGCAACAACTAAGAGTGAAAGGGAAGCAAAGGAAAGGCGGGAATTACGTGGATTTGTTTTTGTTGGACTTGTTTTAGCTTTAGAGTTAGTGGTCTGCCTCTGGGGACCTAGTGGAAGTTGGGACATTAGATTCCGCCTCCTCTGGAATCAATCACTGAGGGACGAATACGTTTCTTTCCCGATTGAATGAGCAGTGTTCACTTGGCAATGAATCTAGTGGTTAATGGATTGGAAGATGCAAAGGGGACGGCGGTCGATGGGGGATTCGTTGTCTAATGGAGGGGATTCACATTTCCGCCCTCGGCGACACGCGTGCGCTTGTTCACGATGACGTAGAGATTCTCATTAAATTTCAAGTATCAGTAGAAGAAGAAAGTTCAAAATGTCGATGTTAGCATTTCTTCATGTCAATGTGAAATAATATTTTTTACCTTTTACGCCTTAAAACTAATGTCAGACCGATGAGCTCTCAGATTGTGAAGTCCTTTTCCCATGGTTCAGCGGCAGTTACGGATGAAAAATGTTCTTCAGTGTACTGAGATGTTTTTAACAACGATTATTCTGTTTTTTACCAGTTAACAACGGTGTTCGAAGTAAGTTCAAAAAAATGTTCAAATGTTTGTGAGTTCCTAAGGGACCAAACTGCTGAGGTCATCTGTCCTACACTTACAACACACTACTTAAACTAACTTACACTAGGAACAAAACACACACCCGTGTCCGAGGGAGGACTTGAACCTCCGGCGAGAGGCGCTGCGCAGTCCGTAACATGGCGCCTCAAACCTCGCGGCCACTCCGCGCGGCTGAAGTAATTTCTTGTTGTATTGAATAACTATGCGCTTCACTGTAGATAGAAATACGTGTGGATTACTATTTTCAAAATAATTTCGTCTATTACTGAAATATTGATGTCTGCGAGGGATCTGTCTGTTCATCGAAATACTTCCACCTTTGCCGATAAGCAACTGGTAACAGTATCTAGTGACTTTGCTATCGACATGGAAGCGAAAACATTATCCTCCTCCACCCAGTCACTGCAAAACCCTTCCCACCAAATCTTAACATAATTTGAGTGCCACTAACTTGTATTCCACTGTGAAGCTTTTTTTTTACGATTGAGCGAATGAACTACTGTCCTAAATTTGCCCCTTCATTTGTCGCACAGTTCTAGAGCATATCGTTAGTTCAAACGAAACGACCTTCTTCATAGTTCCAAAAGCTACCGATCATTCGAAACCCAGCTCGCACTGTACCCAAACTATATCTTAGAAGTCTTAGGAAAAGGTACCGGATGCATTAACTATTTCTACAGATTAGTAAGGACTTCGATTCTGTACCATAGCAACATCCACTAAATAATATATCTTTATACGGGATGTTTAATCAAATATGCGATTGCTCTGAATGTTACTTGATAAGCATTACCTAACATTTTGTTAGCTGCAGCGTCCCCTACAAGTGCAGAACTAATATCTGGTGTATTGCACAACTGTGTTAAAGAGTTATTACTGCTCACGTCATGTACACAGGTCAAAACTGAATTACAGACACTTATCTTTTAAAGTTGTAATATCTCTTAATATTCGATGAATTATTCTGATACAATTCTACCCTTGAATGACGTTTACTAATTTTCTATCTTCATACTCGCAGAATCCATGCGAAAAGTAGTTCATACAATAGCTATGCCATGAGCGCATAAGTATTCTTTGTAGTACTCTCTCTGGTGGTTGTTAGAAAAAAAAAAAAGGAAGAAAGGGAGCTTCCGAGATTGTCTTCGTGCCGATTAGCATGAGTTTGGTTTGGAAGAACTGTAATTTGATTATTGAGATTTATCACAGAAGATAACTGATACGAACTGTACGATTAAAAAGGAAATATATATATATATTGCTCCTTCAAAAAAGAGTGTGTTTGTGACATTTGGGAATTAATGATATTTATCGATATATTGCGTAGTTGTTAATCAGAAGGGACTTCCGAAAGACTGGATACGAACCTGCATTTAATAATCCAAGAGCTCCATTACTTCTTCGGAAGGTTAAACTTCATCAAAGCCAAATATCCGCTTGATCTGAGGTTTCCCGACTGATTATACAACGCTCCCAAAATTACGAGGCATTTTATTTGTACAGATTAGCAGACTGCCGCAAAACACGAGCCTGCACAGAAGAAGAATCATCACCTGATTTCATTCTAACAAGTAAAATTTCAGAATCATTTTTGAGTGACTGAGCTATGACTGTGTTTCCTATCATCAATGATTGATTGCTCGAACGAATTGAGAGCTACAGAATTACGTAGATAAGAAGAAAAAATTACAAAGTATAGTACCCATTTCGTCCTGATGACAATGGCGACGCATCATGTCGTATCTTTCACAAGGTTTTGCAGATCCATTTTGAAAAAAAGACGGCTGAAGTACCGCACACAGTTCAGAAATTTGTCTAAGTTGGGTCCAAGTACGCCTCTGGCTCTCAGGCGTCCCACATCGGCTCAGCAGTACAGTTTCCAGATGAGTTGGAGGGCCTCAAACAGTTGGGAGTGACAGGAGTGTTGCTTAAGTTATGGATCGCTTTCTGGATGATGTCAGAAAACCAAAGGATGCACATGAACGTAATCCAGGTTCGAGTATCTTTCATCAGCGACAGACGAATGGTGTCACACCATTACGGTTCCAGTGAGAGACGAATGGCACAACATCATGACTCCCATTTCACGCCATGTTCAAGGCGTAATCACAAAGTTTCAATTATCACCTCGAAAATATCAACCTGCGATCCCGAAATTTAGTGTTAACCCTTCCCTACATATTCACCCTACAATGCAATTCATTTTTTCCAGCAATGGATCACCCGGCAGGAATTTCAGCTCTGAAGTGGGCATTTTGGATGTTCAAATAGCGTTGCACCACGAAAACTGTGTCGTTATCATCCTGAAAATGACTGCCAAACGCCGGCCGGGGTGATCGTGCGGTTCTAGGCGCTACAGTCTGGAACCGAGCGACCGCTACGGTCGCAGGTTCGAATCCTGCCTCGGGCATGGATGTGTGTGATGTCCTTAGATTAGTTAGGTTTAATTAGTTCTGAGTTCTAGGCGACTGATGGCCACAGAAGTTAAGTCGCGTAGTACTCAGAGCCATTTGAACCATTTGACTGCCAAACAATAGTTTTGTCGCACAATTCTAGACTGTCACTGGGTGATATCTTAGGAGAATGGGGGAAGGTTGAGGCCAGATTCGATAAGCCAAAGAAGCAGCATGTGTGATGTGTCCCCTGCAGAATGGCTTGGGGTGAATTGGAGGACAACTTCCACGACACTTCGTCTTGGAAGCAACTTCATCAGGAAATTTCGACAGCATGTTCCTATGACGGTTTGCGCCTTACGAGCATAATCATGACAGTTCCAAAAAAGCGATCAGCATCACTGTCGAGACTGTGGAGCACAAAAAACCCTTCGGGCAGCTTTCCACATCTTGACAGCCTCCGATAACCCGGTCAGGAGAGGTGAGTAGTATCCTCCAGTTGCTGTTTGCTTGTTGCGGGAATTATCAGCACATTCACAAAAACAGCTCAGCAGCACTTAGGGGAATGCTGAGCAAAATAACTCCTTGGATAGCTTCCCGTATGTTGACAGGCTCCTTAAGGGGCTCCGGAAAGGCACAAAATCATGAAAAGTTCAATTTTTACTTTTTTGCGTTTTCTGAATCTGCAGACTATTACCTTTTAATAGATATATAATTTATTCAATTCCGAAGACTACAACTATTTTTAAATTTTTTTTGAAATGTGTTTTACATGGGCGTGACCCACTGTGGCACTGTTAAACTGCTGTTAAATGGTGTTATTATTAACGTCCGTGTTCATCAGGTACATTTTAGTGATGTGAGATAAAGTTTCTGTTGTGGCTAACCTATTTTCAGGGACTTAGCAGCACCTGAACTGTTGAAAAAGTGTATTCACGGAAAAACTCAAAACCCCATTGAAAGTGTAGATAGTGTTATATGCTCGAGAATCCCCAAGACTGTATTTGTTGGAATAGAAACACTTCACTTTGGTGTGTATGATGCTGTTGCGAGTTTCAATGATGGCAACACTGTAAGGTGCAAGATATTTAGAAATATGGGAATGAAGATAGGTTCTAACATGGTACGAGCGATGCTTGCTTTAGACATGGAACGCGGGCTGCAGACAGGGCTGTAAAGAGTCTAGAAATACAAGCAAGAGTAAACAGGAGGAGGAACAAGAGGAAGCTGGAGAAGGAGTTTGCAGAGGATGAAGATAATCCATCCTATGGACCTGGAATGCACTACAAAGTTAATCCAATCTTTGTCGCTCGATTCCCAAAACTTTTATTTTCTCATACTAATTACATGTTTTCTAAGGATCTTCCAAACATATTTGTTTCAAACTTTCAGTAAATGTTACACAGTACCTTCTGCATAATTTAACACAGCCTTTTTCCATAAAACTGTATATTTTTGAATATATAAATAAAAAATTGCAAAAAAATGTTGTGAATTTTCATTACAATTGAAAAAATATCATCTTTAATAATTTTGTAAAATCCCTGTGTTAAGTTGTAGCCCGTATTCCAATAAATAATCTGTAAAAAGTTCAACTTCCTACCTCAAATACTTTGTGAGGAAAGATGTAATTTATAAGCGTTATTTTAACATTGCAAGTATAGGGCGTTCCGGAGCCCCTTAACATGGTCACAAGATCGTAGTATTCTCCTATGTCGGATTGCTTCAGTCACGAAAACGTTCAGCATAACAATGAGCAACACGGAGCAGTGGGTACTCCTGGGCAGATCCCTGCAATGCTTTGTCTTTGCAGTCTCCCATAACCTCATCTGAAAATTTCGATAGCGTGCTTCTGTGACTGTTTGCATCTTGCGAGCATAATTAGGACAGTCCCACAGCGCATTCGGTATAAGTTTCGTGAATGTGGAGCATAAAGCCCTCTTGGACAGTCTTACAGCATCCTGACAACCTCCGACAACCCTGCCATGTGATGTCACTAGTATGCTTCTGTGGCAGGTTTGCTTCTTACGAGCGTAACCAGTGCAGTCACAGAATAACTCTCAGCGTCACCCTGTGGACAGATTCCTGTAACAACTTGTCATGTTTTGAGCAGAGGAGATTAGTGATTAATGTCCCGTCGACATCGAGATCATTAGTGACGGAGCACAAGGTCGCATTATGGAATGTTGTTGTTGTGGTCTTCAGTCCTGAGACTGGTTTGATGCAGCTCTCCATGCTACTCTATCCTGTGCAAGCTTCTTCATCTCCCAGTACCTACTGCAACCTACATCCTTCTGAATCTGCTTAGTGTATTCATCTCTTGGTCTCCCCCTACGATTTTTACCCTCCACGCTGCCATCCAATATTAAATTGGTGATCCCTTGATGCCTCAGAACATGTCCTACCAACCGATCCCTTCTTCTGGTCAAGTTGTGCCACAAACTTCTCTTCTCCCCAATTTCATTCAATACTTCCTCATTAGTTATGTGATCTACCCATCTAATCTTCAGCATTCTTCTGTAGCACCACATTTCGAAAGCTTCTATTCTCTTCTTGTCCAAACTATTTACCGTCCATGTTTCACTTCCATACATGGCTACACTCCATACAAATACTTTCAGAAATGACTTCCTGACACTTAAATCTATACTCGATGTTAACAAATTTCTCTTCTTCAGAAACGCTTTCCTTGCCATTGCCAGTCTACATTTTATATCTTATATTATATATATATATATATATATATATATATATATATATATTATATCTTATATTATGGAATGATGGGGAAAGAAATCTCCTGTGCCCTTTCATAGAACCCGTCCCAGCAACTGCCTGAAGAGATTGAGGGAAATCACGGAATACCTAACTCAGTATGGCCGGACGAGGTTTTCAACCGTCGTCCTCTCGAATGCGAATCCAGTGTGCTAACCATTGCGCCACCACGCTCGATACCGTCGTCATGAAATGTCGATAGTGTGCTCCTGCGACTGTTTGGTCCGTACGAGCGTCATCATGACAGTTCCAAAAAGCATTCAATATCTCTTTCGGGAATGTGGCACACAATACCCCCTTGGACAGCTTCCCGCCTTTGGACGGCCCCCGCTAAACTGGTCGGGAGATGTCAGTAGTAAGCTCCTGTGGCAATTTTCTTCTTAGTACAATAACCAGCACAGTCACAAAAAACCGTCTGCAACTCTTTCGGCAACATGGAGTAAAAGATTTGATTGGGTAGCTTCTCTCAAAGTTACAGCCTCAGCCTTAGGAAGTGTCAGTAGTTCGCTGCTATGGCTGTTGCTTCTTACGAGCATGATGAGCACAGTCACAAAAAACCCTCAGCAACACTTTGGGGAATATGGAGCAAAAAAGCCTCCTTGGACAGTTTCCCGCAACTCGACGGTCTCCGATAAACTGGTCAGAAGATGTCAGTAGTTTGCTCGTATGGCAGTTTGTTTCTTAAAAGAGTAATCAGCACAGTCAGAAAACACGATCGTTATCGTTTTTGGGAATGCAAAGGAAAGTACCCCATGGACAACACCTCGTTACACTTTCTCTTGACAAGTCTCCCACAGCCTCGTCGGGAATACTCGGTAGTTCAAACCCGTCTCCGGCCATCCTGATTTACGTTATCTGTGATTTCCCTAAATCGTTTCAGGCAAATGGTTCCTTTGAAAGGGCGCAGCCAATTTACTTCCCAATCCTTCCCTAATCCGAGCTTGTGCTCCGTCTTCAATGACCTCGTCGTCGACGGGACGTTAAACACTAACCTCCTCCTCCTCCTCGAAAATCAGAGGAATTACATCTGCATTCTATACCCTTAGATTCTAAAATCAATTTTGAATAGGGACAGCCACAAGCGAACACACACTGACAGAACTGAACTCAAGTAGTATCAGGAAAAACCTTCATATATATATACAGGGTGAGTCACCTAACGTTACCGCTGGATATATTTCGTAAGCCACATCAAATACTGACAAACCGATTCCACAGACCGAACGTGAGGAGAGGGGCTAGTGTAATTGTTTAATACAAACCATACAAAAATGCACGAAAGTATGTTTTTTAACACAAACCTACGTTTTTTTAAATGGAACCCCGTTAGTTTTGTTAGCACATCTTAACATATAAACAAATACGTAATCAGTGCCGTTTGTTGCATTGTAAAATGTTAATTACATCCGGAGATATTGTAACCTAAAGTTGACGCTTGAAACATTGTCCTCACTTCATTGCAGGGGCCCGAACAGCTGCAACATACATCGCGTTTCTACAGAATGATCTGACAACGTTGCTCGAAAATGTCCCACTGGAAACGCGTCGACGTATGTGGTATCAGCATGATGGTGCACCTGCACATTCCGCAATTAACACTAGGCTGACCCTTGATGTTCGAGGGCGTTTCATAGGACGTGGAGGACGCATAAACTGGCCAGCCCGTTCTCCTGATCTTACACCTTTGGACTTCTTTCTGTGGGGTACGTTAAAGGAGAATGTGTACCGTGATGTGCCTACAACCCCAGAGGATATGAAACAACGTATTGTGGCAGCCTGCGGCGACATTACACCAGATGTACTGCGGCGTGTACGACATTCATTACGCCAGAGATTGCAATTGTGTGCAGCAAATGATGGCCAACACATTGGCCTGACATGTCGGGACACACTCTATTCCACTCCGTAATTGAAAACGGAAACCACGTGTGTACGTGTACCTCACCCCTCATGGTAATGTACATGTGCGTCAGTGAAAAAGACCAATAAAAAGGTGTTGGCATGTGGACGTAATGTGCTGTTCCAGTCTCTTCTGTACCTAAGGTCCATCACCGTTCCCTTTGGATCCCTACGTAATTCGGTGCTCTCCGATACACACGATCGAACAGCGGAGGAGTGGTACTCAAGCGTCTACTTTAGGTTACAATATCTCCGGATGTAATTAACATTTTACAATGCAACAAACGGCACTGATTACGTATTTGTTTATATGTTCAGATGTGCTAATAAAACTAACGGGGTTCCATTTAAAAAAACGTAGGTTTGTGATAAAAAACATAGTTCCGTGCATTTTTTTATAGTTTGTAGTAACCAATTACATTAGCCCCTCTCCTGACGTTCGGGCTGTGGAATCGATTCGTCAGTATTTGATGTGGTTTACGAAATATATCCAGCGGTAATGTCAGGTGACTCACCCTGTATATATATATATATATATATATATATATATATATATATATATATATATATATATATATATATATACGGAGTCAAAATAACCACCACGTGACACCAAGTGACGTGCACATTAATCGGATGCTCACCGTGATTTCTCGTAAAATCCAGCGCCCATCGACAAACGCGTGCTTAGAGAGCGCTGAGAGAAGGATGTAACGAAGATTACTCGTAGCTGGAGACCGGTGGTTTCATCCAGCAGACACCATCGCGTCCGTTACTTGCAAAGGTCAGACCGGACTCCAACCCGGCAGCCTGTGGGGTAGCTGACCTTAGAACTATTTAAACCTAACTAACCTAGCATCCTCGTGGTTCCGGACTGAAGAGCCTAGAACCGCTCGGTCACCGCGGCCGGCTGTGTGTGTGTTGTCCTTAGCGTAAGTTAGGTTAAGTAATGCATAAGCTTAGGGACCGATGACCTCAGCAGTTTAGTCCCATAAGACCTTACCACACATTTCCAAATTTCCTTTTCCAACCCGGCACCACAATGGACACAAACTGCTTGCAACTTCAGTAGCAGAGGACACGCCGAATACTGTGCGTCCTGCCGAAGTGGCTTTTAACGAGCAGTGTTCACGGCTGCGACCAACAATCGGGCCCTGCCAAACCCGCAGTGAGCGAAGGCAGCACTCTCGCCAATGGGCCACGGCAGACGCTTCGCCTCAACCACGCCGCCTCCGCTGCGCTCTCTGCCCTTGTTTTCTCCAGGTCGCCGTAGCCCTTGACTACCTTTTCCTCCGACCTGCCCTCTAGCAGTGTCAGTGACGCTCTGTGCGCTCTTGCGGCCAGAGGGATTCCAAATCCGCGCTATTAAGCGAAACTAAACACGGGTGCATGACACATAAATGTAGAGCAAATTTCACTTTGAGGAATGGAAAATTTTGCAAATTTGCGGTAAGGTCTTATGGGACCAAACTGCAGAGGTCATCGGTCCCTATGCTTACACACTACTTAATCTAACTTCAGAGGACGAAATACACACCCATGCCCGAGAGAGGACTCGAACCTCCGACGGGAGAAGCCGCGTGGTCCGTGACAAGACGCCTCAGACCGCTTGGCTACCCCGTGCGGCCTTTGAGGAATGCCAAGCTAAAAATTCCCTTGAAAGAGTCCTGCAAAGCTTTGTATTAACAACCTGTAACAACACTAACATTATCCTACTGTATAAATGTAATAAATTTTTTTCTTCTGAATTTCGATAAATTAGTATAATCGATATTCTGGTTTCATTTCTTTTTTTGTTTCATGACATTATGTTGAAAAAGCTATAAACAATTTTCGATGTAAATTTTAATATTTATGTCAAATTTCAAGTAATGTTGTAATCGAAGGGGAGTGTACCTAATGTTCAAACTATTGTAAGATGTGAAAGTTGTATTTGTACGCCTGGTCCATACGTAGGCAATGTATTAGGATAAGTAGAATGTAAAACCTTTGGTGAATACCCTGTCTGTAGGGGAGCGGTAAAAGGTGGATGGCAGGCGAGCGCGGGAAAATGCACACGGGCGCGGTACGGCATAACGGGCTCAGCAGTAGTAGTCGGAGTTGGGCATCGATCTGAGAAACACGTGCTGGATCGAGGAGGCTCTCCTGGAAAAAGTGGTTTCGTTGAGCCTCTGATGCGCTGTTTCCGACATCTATACAGCATGACAATATTCCATAGGCACTAAATGGAAAAGCATTGCGACGCCATGAAGAAGTAAAGTGCCGATATTTCATGAGCCATTGCTGTAATTGCACGTGTGCTTTGTGCCTCGCCATCTCGCCGCCTGCCGACCGCCTCATCGTTACGGTTGAAACTTTCAATACTGTATTCGTGTGGACCAGTGTCACTTTTGCTACATACTGTTCAATAATAACTTAAATTTTACCAGAACTGTCCTATCAATTAATTATCCTCACAACTAACCTAGATAGGGTCCTTTCCACATGTTGTGCAATCCGAGTATCCCAAGATGAAGATTTAAAGTTTATGTTAATAATAATTACCTGCAGACATATCAATGTTAGAATGATGTTTAAAGAACTTTGTTGTTAATGAAATACTGGACGAATAATATAGGTCTGACCAAGTTGGAAGATAATATTGAAATTGGTTTAGTAATGAAGCTTATTTAAATTGAGACGAAAATAACAGTAGTTAAATGAGCAGGAAATAAGACAAAAAGAGTGGTAAATCATATATTGGAAATCTAGAATGCTTAAGGCTCTCAATGATCAAACTGTCACTACAATGATCATAACAGTTTCAGGGTCCCCCCCCCCCTTCTCCTTTCTTTCTTTTCTATTCATTTTAATCCTGAAGTGTACTGAACTGCTTTGACCAGCAAAGTTAAAGTCAATATAAAACCTAAATTTATCAGTGTTTTACCCTTCTTAAAATTGACATTGTATGTGTGTTTCAAAAGTGCTGTTTCTAGGGTAACCTATGCCCGATTTCAGTCGGATCAATAGACAAAACGCAGTTTGTAGTAATCATTATAGTATAATGTTGTGTATTTATAGCTTGTCCAAATTAGTAGAGAAAGTGAAAATATTAGTTCAGTAGATTTTTCTGGTTCTAAAGTTTATCATATAATGCAGTATTACTACATGTTGTTATGCTTGTACGTACATCCACTTGTACAGGGGAAAAAACTCACTTAATGCCTAATTAGGCTGGCGACCGTATTATTAATAATTGGTAGCATCTGCTGTGTATGTTTCTTGTCCGTCCAAACGTGTAGTTGCACTTTAGACTTGCTTGGCGTATCATTGTTGTTACTGAGTGGGTGTAAGTCTGATTTTGCCTCCATTCAGGTACACGCGGTCAACATATTTACTAAAATCCTTCCTTATAAGGTGAAGCCCGTCAACTTACCATAGTACAGGCTTTAAAGAGGTAACGTACGCCCGAGCGTAGACGTTACAAACCTCCTATAAAATGTCATGATATTTCGGTAGTGTTGTCGCATGACGGTTTGGCCCTTAGGAGTGTAATCATGACTGTCCCTAAAAGGGTTTAGCATCACTTTCGGAAATGTGGAGCAAAAAAATTCCCTTAGAAAGCTTAGCTCATATTGACATCATACGATAACCTGGTCAGGATATGTCAGCACAATACTCATACGAAATTTTACTTCTTAGGAGCATAATCAGCGTAGTCACATAAAAACGATCTGTAACACTTTGGGAAATGTGCAGCAATAAATCTCAATAGATAGCTTCGGGCAACTTCACGGCCTCCAGGAACTCGGTCATGAGATGTCGTAGTATGTTACTAAGGCAGTTTGCATCTTACGAGAATAGACAGCACAGTAACAGAAAACCCTCAGCAACACTTTGGGGAATGTGGAGAAAAAAGCGTCATTGGACAGCTTCCTGCATCTTGACAGCCTCCCTTAACATGGTAGGAGATGTCAGTAGTATGTTCATATGGCTTCTTCTGAGTATCATCAAAACAGTCACAAGAAACGCTCTATATCAGACTGGGGAATGTAGAGCAAAAATTCCTGTTGTACAACTTCCTGTAAGGCTTGGTCTCGACAGCCCTCATACACATTATGAAATTTCGGTAGTGTCCCCTTGTGAGCATAATCAAGAGATTTCGTAAAACAGATCAGTATCACTTTCAGGAATATGAAACACAAAACCCCCTTGGACAGCTTCACACATCTTGACGATCTCCGATAACCTGGGCAGGAGATGTCATTAATATGCTCATATAGCAATTTGCTTCTTAATATCATAATTAGCACAGTCACAACAAACGCTAAGCGTGACTTAGGGGAATGAAGACCAAAGTATCCTCTTGGACAGCTTCCTACAACGCTTTGTCTTGGGAACATCCCATAAACTCTTCAGCAAATTTCGGTAGTGTGCTCCTGTGTTGGTTTGGCCCTTACGATCATAACCATGATAGGTTCATAAAGCGTTCAGGATCAATTTCGGGAATGTGTAGCACAAGACCCATTTCAACCGCATCCTGCATCTCCACAGTATCCGATGACCCGGCAGTTTGCATCTTAGGAGATAATCACCCCAGTCGGAAAAAAATGACCTCTAATACTTCGAGGAATGCAGAGCAATAAATTCCCTTGGACAGATTCCTGCAACGCTTTGTCTTGACAACCTCCTGAAATGGTTTAGCCCTTACGAACATAATTATGACAAGCCCTAAAAACATTTAGCATTAATTCCGGGAAAGTGGAGCAGTAAAATTTCATCTGAATGATCCTCCAGTACCAGAACTGTGATCAATGACTATTGTAAACTCGACTGTCTGTCTACTTTTTAATCTACAACACAGACGTCTTACTAAACCTGCCAACTAAGAATTTAATCAAACTTAAGTTCGTTGAAACTGACACATTCCTACTAACACATTTTGTGCTATACTGAAGAAAACAGGTATGAGTTTCATCTGGCGCCATTTGAGAGACCCTAGCATGTATCAACAACAAACAAATAAGTCGATGATGCAACCGACAACAAAACAGTGTAGATCTTGCTAGTTAAAGAGGGTTGGTGTAATGTAGTAGCATTCTGCCGGACCTGACGCTGGAGAGCGAGTCTGAAAATTTCCGCGTGCTCTGAGACGACACACGTTGTCATTAAATAAATGTGGACTAGCCGTAGCAGCAACATTTCCCATTTCCGTTGCTGCCTCGTCGTTTAGCACGGTTTTTTGGATGGGTGTGTGTGAAATCCAGTTGGCAGTGCCTTTTTCCATGTTCAAAATGTCGTACAGTGTATTGAAAATTAATACATGATTTCGTATATGTGTGCAATATACGTGTCTAACACATATACCCCCCCCCCCCCCCCCCATGAACAATGGACCTTGCCGTTGGTGGGGAGGCTTGCGTGCCTCAGCGATACAGATGGCCGTACCGTAGGCGCAACCACAACGGAAGGGTATCTGTTGAGAGGCCAGACAAACGTGTGGTTCCTAAAGAGGGGCAGCAACCTTTTCAGTAGTTGCAGGGGCAACAGTCTGGATGATTGACTGATATGGACTTGTAACACTAACCAAAACCGCCTTGCTGTGCTGGTACTGCGAACGGCTGAAAGCTAGGGGAAACTACAGCCGTAATATTTCCCGAGGGCATGCAGCTTTACTGTATGGTTAAATGATGACGGCGTCCTCTTGGGTAAAATATTCCGGAGGTAAAATAGTCCCCCATCCTGATATCCGGGCGGGGACTACTCAGGAGGACGTCGTTATCAGGAGAAAGAAACGTGGCATTCTACGGATCGCAGCGTGGAATGTCAGATCCCTTAATCGGGCAGGTAGTTAGAAAATTTAAAAAGGCAAATGGATAGGTTAAAATTAGATATAGTGGGAATTAGTGAAGTTCGGTGGCAGGAGGAACAAGACCTTTGGTCAGGTGAATACAGGGCTATAAATACAAAATCAAATAGGGGTAATGCAGGAGTTGGTTTAATAATGAATAAAAAATAGGATTGCGGGTAAGCTACTACAAACAGCATAGTGAACGCATTATTGTGGCCAAGATAGACACGAAGCCCACGCCTACTTCAGTAGCACAAGTTTATATGCCAACTAGCTCTGCAGATGATGAAGAAATTGATGAAATGTATGATGAGATAAAAGAAATTATTCAGGTAGTGAAGGGAGACGAAAATTTAATAGTCATGGGCGACTGGAATTCGAGAGTAGTAAAAGGGAAAGAAGGAAACATAGTAGGTGAATATGGATTGGGAGTAAGAAAAGATTGCCGGCCGGGGTGGCCGAGCGGTTCCAGGCGCTTCAGTCTGGAACCGTGTGACCACTACGGTCGCAGGTTCGAATCCTGCCTCGGGCATGGATGTATGTGATGTCCTTAGGTTAGTTGGGTTTAAGTAGTTCTAAGTTCTAAGGGACTGATGACCACAGATGTTAAGTCCCATAGTCCTCAGAGCCATTTGAACCATTTAGTAAGAAAAGAAAGAGGAAGCCGTCTGGTTCAAATGGCTCTGAGCACTATGGGACTTAATTGCTGTGGTCATAAGTCCCCTAGAACTTAGAACTACTTAAACCTAACTAACCTAAGGACATCATACAGATCCATGCCCGAGGCAGGATTCGAACCTGCGACCGTAGCGGTCGTGCGGTTCCAGACTGTAGCGCCTAGAACCGCTCGGACACTCCAGCCGGCAGCCGTCTGGTAGAACTTTGCACAGAGCATAACTTAATCATAGCTAACACTTGGATCAAGAATCATAAAAGAAGGTTCTACACATGGAAGAATCCTGGAGATACTAGAAGGTATCAGATAGATTATATAATGCTAAGACAGAGATTTAGGAACCAGGTTTTAAATTGTAAGACCTTTCCAAGGGTAGATGTGGACTCTGGCCACAATCTATTGGTTATGAACTGTAGATTAAAACTGAAGAAACTGCAAAAAGATGGGAAATTAAGGAGATGGGAGCCGGATAAACTGACTAAACCAGAGTTTCAAGGAGAGCATATGGGAAGAATTGACAGGAATGGGAGAAAGAAATACAGTAGAAGAAGAATGGGTAGCTCTGAGGGATGAAGCAGTGAAGGCAGCAGAGGATCAAGTAGGTAAAAAGACGAAGGCTGGTAGAAAACCTTGGGTAACAGAAGAAATACTGAATTTAATTGATGAAAGGAGAAAATATAAAAATGCAGTAAATGAAGCTAACAAAAAGTAATACAAACGTCTCAAAAATGAGATCGACAGGAAGTGCAAAATGGCTAAGCAGGGATGGCTAGAAGACAAATGTAAGGATGTAGAGGCTTATTTCACTAGGGGCAAGATAGGTAATGCTTACAGGAAAATCAAAGAGACCTTTGGAGAAAAGAGAACCACTTGTATGAATATCAAGAGCTCAGATGGAAACCCAGTTCTAAGCAAAGAAGGAAAAGCAGAAAGGTGGAAGGAGTATACAGAGGGTCTATACAAGGGCGATGTGCTCGAGGACAATATTATGGAAATGGAAGAGGATGCAGATGAAGATGAAATGGGAGATACGATACTGCGTGAAGAGTTTGACAGAGCACTGAAAGACCTGAGTCGAAACAAGGCCACGGGAGTAGACAAGATTCCATTAGAACTAATGACGGCCTTGGGAGAGCCAGTCCTGACAAAACTCTACCATCTGGTGAACAAGATGTATGAGACAGGCGAAATTCCCTCAGACTTCAATAGGAATATAATAATTCCAATCCCAAAGAAAGCAGGTGTTGACTGATCCGAGAATTACCGAACTATCAGTTTAATAAGTCACAGCTGCAAAATACTAAAGCGAATTCTTTACAGACGAATGGAAAAACTGGTAGAAGCCGACCTCGGGGAAGATCAGTTTGGATTCCGTAGAAATGACGGAACACGTGAGGCAATACTGACTTTACGACTTATCTTAGACGAAAAATTAAGGAAAGGCAAACCTACATTTCTAGCATTTGTAGACTTAGAGAAAGCTTCCGACAATGTTGACTGGAATACTCTCTTTCAAATTCTAAAGGTGGCAGGGGTAAAATACAGGGAGCGAAAGGCTATTTACAATTTGTACAGAAACCAAATGGCAGTTATAAGAGTCGAGGGGCACGAAAGGGAAGCACTGGTTGGGAAGGAAGTGAGACAGGGTTGTAGCCTGTCCATGATGTTATTCTATCTGTACATTGAGCAGGCAGTAAAGGAAACAGAAGAAAAATTCGGAATAGGAATTAAAATCCATGGAGAAGAAATAAAAACTTTGAGGTTCGCCGATGACCTTGTAATTCTGTCAGAGACAGCAGAGGACTTGGAAGGGCAGTTGAACAGAATGGACAGTGTCTTGAAAGGAGGATGTAAGATGAACATCAATAAAAGCAAAACTAGGATAATGGAATGTAGTCGAATTAAGTCGGGTGATGCTGAAGGAATCAGATTAGGAAATGAGACACTTAAAATAGTAAAAGAGTTTTGCTATTTGGGGAGCAAAATAACTGATGATGGTCGACGTAGAGAAGATATAAAATGTAGAATGGCAATGGCAAGGAAAGCGTTTCTGAAGAAGAGAAATTTGTTAACATCGAGTATAGATTTATGTGTCAGGAAGTCGTTTCTGAAAGTATTTGTATGGAGTGTAGCCATGTATGGAAGTGAAACATGGATGATAAATAGTTTGGACAAGAAGAGAATAGAAGCTTTCGAAATGTGGTGCTACAGAAGAATGCTGAAGATTAGATGGGTAAATCACATAACTAATGAGGAGGTATTGAATAGAATTGGGGAGATGAGGAGTTTGTGGCACAACTTGACAATAAGAAGGGACCGGTTGGTAGGACATGTTCTGAGGCATCAGGGGATCCCAAATTTAGCATTGGAGGGCAGCGTGGAGGGTAAAAATCGTAGAGGGAGACCAAGAGATGAATACACTAAGCAGATTCAGAAGGATGTAGGTTGTAGTAAGTACTGGGAGATGAAGAAGCTTGCATAGGATAGAGTAGCATGGAGAGCTGCATCAAACCAGTTTCAGGACTGAAGACCACCACAACGACAACAACAACAGCAACACATAAACGAGTGACGACACAACACACACACATCAATATACAGGGTGGTCCACTGATAGTGACCAGGCCAAGATGGCGCTATGGTGGCCCCGCCAAATGGCGCTGCCAAAGGTCAAACGGATATCAACTGCGTTTTTTAAATAGGAACACCTATTTTTACTGCATATTCGTGTAGTACGTAAAGAAATATGAATGTTTTAGTTGGACCACTTCTTTCGCTTTGTGATAGAAGGCGCTGTAATATTCACAAACGTATAAGTACGTGGTACCACGTAACATTCCTCCAGTGCGGACGGTATTTGCTTCGTGATACATTACCCGTGTTAAATGGACCGTTTACCAATTGCGGAAAAGGTCGATATCGTGTTGATGTATGGCTACTGTGATCAAAATGCCCAACGGGCGTGTGCTATGTATGCTGCTCGGTATCCTGGAAGACATCATCCAAGTGTCCGGACCGTTCGCCGGATAGTTATGTTATTTAAGGAAACACGAAGTGTTCAGCCACATGTGAAACGTCAACCACAACCTGCAACAATGATGATTCCCAGGCAGGTGTTTTAGCTGCTGTCGCGGTTAATCCGCACATCAGTAGCAGACAAATTGCGCAAGAATCCGGAATCTGAAAAAACTCGGTGTTGAGAATGCTACATCAACATCTATTGCACCCGTACCATATTTCTATGCACCAGGAATTGCATGGCGACGACTTTGAACGTCGCGTACAGTTCTGCCACTGGGCAGAAGGGATATTACGGGACGATGACAGATTTTTTGCACGCATTCTGTTTAGCGACGAAACGTCATTCACCAACAGCGGTAACGTAAACCGGCATAATATGCACTATTGGGCAACGATAATTGGTCCCCATTTTATCGATGGCAACCTAATTGGTGCAATGTATGCTGATTTCCTACGTAATGTTCTGCCGATGTTACTACAAAATGTTTCACTGCGTGACAGAATGGCGATGTACTTCCAACATGATGGATGTCCGGCACATAGCTCGCGTGCGGTTGAAGCGGTACTGAATAGAATATTTCATGACAGGTGGATTGGTCGTCGAAGCACCATACCATGGCCCGCAGGTTCACCGGATCTGACGTCCCCGGATTTCTTTCTGTCGGGAAAGTTGACGGATATTTGCTATCGTGATCCACTGACAACATGCGTCAGCGCATTGTCAAGGCATGTGCGAACATTACGGAAGGCGAACTACTCGCTGTTCAGAGGAATGTCGTTACGCGTATTGCCAAATGCATTGAGGTTGACGGACATCATTTTGAGCATTTATTGCGTTAATGTGGTATTTACACGTAATCACGCTGTAACAGCATGCGTTCTCAGAAATGATAATTTCACATATGTACATGTATCACATTGTAACAACCGAAATAAAATGTTCAAACGTACCAACATTCTGTATTTTTATTTTAAAAACCTACCTGTTACTAACTGTTCGTCTAAAATTGTGAGCCATATGTTTGTGACTATTACAGCGCCATCTATCACAAAGCGAAAAAAGTGGTCCAACTAAAACATTCATATTTCTTTACGTAGTACACCAATATGAAGTGAAAAAATGGGGGTTCCTATTTAAGAAAACGCAGTTGATATCCGTTTGACCTATGGCAGCGCCATCTAGCGGGCCAACCATAGCGCCATCTTGTTTCCCCCTTCAAGCTAGACAAGTTTCGTTCTTTGTAGTTTTTTCGTTTGACGCTTATTTCGTGAGATATTTGGCCCGGTCACGATCAGCGGACCACCCGTTATATATACACTCCTGGAAATGGAAAAAAGAACACATTGACACAGGTGTGTCAGACCCACCATACTTGCTCCGGACACTGCGAGAGGGCTGTACAAGCAATGATCACACGCACGGCACAGCGGACACACCAGGAACCGCGGTGTTGGCCGTCGAATGGCGCTAGCTGCGCAGCATTTGTGCACCGCCGCCGTCAGTGTCAGCCAGTTTGCCGTGGCATACGGAGCTCCATCGCAGTCTTTAACACTGGTAGCATGCCGCGACAGCGTGGACGTGAACCGTATGTGCAGTTGACGGACTTTGAGCGAGGGCGTATAGTGGGCATGCGGGAGGCCGGGTGGACGTACCGCCGAATTGCTCAACACGTGGGGCGTGAGGTCTCCACAGTACATCGATGTTGTCGCCAGTGGTCGGCGGAAGGTGCACGTGCCCGTCGACCTGGGACCGGACCGCAGCGACGCACGGATGCACGCCAAGACCGTAGGATCCTACGCAGTGCCGTAGGGGACCGCACCGCCACTTCCCAGCAAATTAGGGACACTGTTGCTCCTGGGGTATCGGCGAGGACCATTCGCAACCGTCTCCATGAAGCTGGGCTACGGTCCCGCACACCGTTAGGCCGTCTTCCGCTCATGCCCCAACATCGTGCAGCCCGCCTCCAGTGGTGTCGCGACAGGCGTGAATGGAGGGACGAATGGAGACGTGTCGTCTTCAGCGATGAGAGTCGCTTCTGCCTTGGTGCCAATGATGGTCGTATGCGTGTTTGGCGCCATGCAGGTGAGCGCCACAATCAGGACTGCATACGACCGAGGCACACAGGGCCAACACCCGGCATCATGGTGTGGGGAGTGATCTCCTACACTGGCCGTAAACCACTGGTGATCGTCGAGGGGACACTGAATAGTGCACGGTACATCCAAACCGTCATCGAACCCATCGTTCTACCATTCCTAGACCGGCAAGGGAACTTGCTGTTCCAACAGGACAATGCACGTCCGCATGTATCCCGTGCCACCCAACGTGCTCTAGAAGGTGTAAGTCAACTACCCTGGCCGGCAAGATCTCCGGATCTGTCCCCCATTGAGCATGTTTGGGACTGGATGAAGCGTCATCTCACGCGGTCTGCACGTCCAGCACGAACGCTGGTCCAACTGAGGCGCCAGGTGGAAATGGCATGGCAAGCCGTTCCACAGGACTACATCCAGCATCTCTACGATCGTCTCCATGGGACAATAGCAGCCTGCATTGCTGCGAAAGGTGGATATACACTGTACTAGTGCCGACATTGTGCATGCTCTGTTGCCTGTGTCTATGTGCCTGTGGTTCTGTCAGTGTGATCATGTGATGTATCTGACCCCAGGAATGTGTAAATAAAGTTTCCCCTTCCTGGGACAATGAATTCACGGTGTTCTTATTTCAATTTCCAGGAGTGTATATATATGGTAGCAGGTATGTGTATGTATGTCCAGGATCCAGTTCTAAAGCGTGATTTCAATCACGCAAATTTACTGTCCACACCCTAGCGAATGAGACAGGAACTGAAACTGCGGGTAGCAAAGCAAAAGTTGAAGTGCTTGACTGGTTTTCAAATGCTCCTTTACAAAGGAAATCCAGGAGAACTGCCCCAATTTAAACCTCATACCACTGGAAATATGATGACGCAAGTATCACTGTCAGTGGCGTTAAGATACCGCTGAAATCGTTGAAATTGAACTGAGGTCCAGGGCCCGATGGAACTCCTATCTGATTCTACACTGAATTTACAGCTGAGTTAGTCCCTCTTCTATCTTAGATCCTTGGAACAAAAAACGGTGCCCAGTTCTTGGATATAACACAGGTCATTACCATCTACAAGAAGGGTAGTAGAAGTGATCAACACACTACCGTCGAATACCTTTCACATCGATTTATTATAGAATCTTAGAACACATTCTGAGATCAAACATAATGAGATGTCTTGAGCGGAAAGACCTTCTCAATGGCAAACAGCATGGATTCCGCAAACATCGATCATATGAAGCCCAACTCGCTGTTTTCCCACATAACGTACTTTGGATCAAGGCCATCAGGTTGATTCAGTATTTCTTAATTTCACCTACCTTGTTGTCAAAAGTACGATAATATGGGGTGTCAAGCGAAATTTGTGACTGGATTGAGGACTTTTTGGTAGGAAGAATGCAGCATGTTATCTTGGATGGAGAGTCATCGTCAGTTGTAGAAGTAACATCAGGTGTGCCCAGGAAGTGTATTGGGACCCTTGCTGTTCATGTCGTATATCAACGACCTTGCAGACAATATTAATAGTATCCTCAAACGTTTTACATGTGATGCTGTTGTCTATAATAAAGCACTGTCTGCAAAAAGCTGCATAAATATTCAGACAAATCTCCATAAGATTTCAAAGTGGTGCACAGATTAGCAACTTGCTTTAAATGGTCATAAACGTAAAACTGTGCAATTTACAAAACGAAAGAACGTAGTATCCTATGACTGCAAAGTCAATGAGACACTGTTGGAATCGGCCGTTTCATACACGTACCTGGGTGCAACACTGTGTAAGAATATGAAACGGAATTATCACATAGGCTCAATCGCGGCTAAAGTAGGTGGTAGACTTAGGTTTATTTTAGAATACTGGGAAAGTTTAATCAATCTGTAAAAGAGATTGCTTAAAAATCACTCGTGCGAGCGGTTCTAGAATATTGCTCAGGTGGAAGAGACCCATATAAAATAGACTAACAGGGCATATTGAACGTATACAAAGAAGGGCAGCACGATTTATCACATGTTTGTTTGAACCAAGGGAGGGTGTCACAGAGATACTGAAGGGACTGAACTGAAAGACTCTTGGAGGTAGATGTAAACTATCCTGAGAAAGTCTGTTAACAAAATTTCATGAACTGACTTTAAATGATGAAGAATATACTAAAATCACATACATAATCTCTCACATAGGGATCGTGACGATGAGATTAGAATAATACTGCACGCAGACAGGCATTCGAACAATCATTCTTCCCACTCTCATTTGAATAGAACTGGAAGAGACCCTAGTAACTGGTACAGTGGGACATACCTTCTGCTATGCACCTCACGGCGGTTTGCAGAGTATAGATGTAGATACAGATGCAAACACAGATACTTGAAAAGTATCAGCGCTGTGGGGTTTAAAACCTCCTAGCTCCAATAGATGCAGAAATAAGGGGAAAACACGTTTTCCAGCCCCTGATGTGTAAGCTGCCCTACACGACAGGCCTGTTGTGCAGGGGATGAACAGAGAGAGGGGGAAGCAGGAGATAGATAGGGCCAGGAGGAGACAGACACAGTGAGCGGGGAAAAGGAGCTGCGTAGAGTGAGTGGGGTGCAGCAGATGGACAGAGAGCAGGTGGTAGGACGAAAGAGAGAGGGGGGGGAGAAGGAGAGGACCAAAGAAAGAGGGGGAGACAGGGAGAGGGAATAAGAGGAGATGGAAAGGAAAAGGAAATGAAGAAGAGGTGAGAGGAGGGGATGGACAGAGAGGAGGTGATGTGCAGAGAGGGGGAGGAGTGATTGGCAGAGAGGGGTGAGGAGGAGACACGCAGAGAGTGAAGTGAGAGAAGATGATCAGATAGGGGGATGCGGTGGTGAGGGGTAGAGAGGGAGGAGCTCTGTGTATTACATGTGATATACGCGTATATGGTTAAAGGATGGTAATATGATAAAGTATTGGAAGAACGACAATTAGACACTCGTTTACTATAGTTTTGAATATTTGTGGCTTTATAGTTTCATTCGTGATGTCTGTCAGTACACTTCTTTCTGTACCCTACAATGGGATGCATGGTCTATATGGGAATTCTTATAATTTTTAGTGTTTGATTATGACTTTCACAGTTAATCCTAAATTCGCTCTTATTATTAACCAAAACTGCCGTTAGGGTGTAAATATATTGGCAGGCAAGTGTAACAATTCATAGATCCCTCAAGAATCGTTTGGTATATGCTCAGTTATTAACCACACACTTGAGTAGAATATGTACATTCGGCTTAGCTACATTGGCAAGGAAGCCTGCTCCATTATACTCCTGATGGCTTGGTGTACATCTGTTTGGATCCTGTGTCACAAAAAAGGCAGTAAAATTTTGAGGAGTTGATCACACCGATCAATCACTGGAAACAGTCATGTACATTAAATATCAGTATAGATATATAGTATCCGTAAGAAACGAAAGACAGACACCAGAGAGAGATTTACTGAAAGAATTCTTTGAAAAATGCAATTCGTTCACGAAATAGAAAGCTCACAGAATCCTTATTAAAGTGATTCTTGAGTATTGCTGACATTATCGGACCTCAGCTCATCAGAAAGATCCGAGCTCATTTGGAGATTTAAATGAGCCGTTCTTTTCGAGCAGCATTTGCGAGTGAAACAAGTATCATGTGCCACCCACCTATGGGTGGCTTGTGGGACAGTGATACAGAGGCAACGATATATAAGTACTAGTTAGCTGGGAAGAAGCAATCAGTGAACTGATGTGTCTTAGTAAATACATGGATTATTGTGCTGTACTTTTTAAAAATCTTGCAGGTATTGGATTACAAATCAGTCTCTCAGAAGAAACTGCAATTAGAACGAATGAAGAATCTGTTCAGAGAAAACTAATTTTAACCACTATCAAAAATGCACCAAACGTTTTAGAAAATAGACAGCAGACAAATGGAAAATTTCACATAATGCAAGTATCTACGAGAGGCGTTCAACAAGTAATGCAACACATTTATATTCTCGGTCAGTTTCGGCCGAAAAAATGCAGAATTTGCTGTGGGCCATAGTGGAATATTCCCTCTTCAGCCCTTATCGTTTGATGAAATTCAAATAAGTGTCAGTGATATATATATATATATATATATATATATATATATATATATATATATATATATTCCAAAATAGCATCTGTAAGGGAGATGCGTTCCAAGCAGAGAGCTGCCAATGAGTTCCTTTTGGTGGGAAACCAGAGCATCGCAGATATTCATAGGCGCTTGCAGAATGTCCACGGAGACCTGGCCGTGAACAAAAGCACGGTGAATCGTTGACCGAGGCGTCTATCATCATCCCGACAAGGTCGCGCAAATCTGTGCCATCTCCCTCGTGCCGGCGGGTCGTACATGGGTGTGACTCTTGCAGAGTTGAAACGTGCGGACACACTAATTACATTTATCGACGGTTCACAATCAAACACTCCACTGCACAACTGGCAGTGCTGACAGACTTGTCCACCTGTGGGGCTGCTCAAAGGAGTGTGCACGCTGGGTTCCTAACGGAAGACCATTAAGGGCAGCGAAGGACCATCTGTGCAGAATTCTTTGCACGTTACGAAGCTTATCGCGACAATTTTTTGTCGAACAGTTTCAGAGGCGATGAAACTTGCGTTCACCACCCACACCGGTCAGAAATCGGCAATTCAAGGAGTGGAGTGACACCTACTCTCCTCCGAAGAGAAAGTTCAAACCCGCAACCTCAGCCTTTAAAGTCATGGCGGAGGTCTTCTGGGTCTCTGAAGGGGTTATTCTGTTTGATGCACTCCATCATGGTGCAACAATCAACTCTGAAGTGTATCGTGCCACCTTCAGAAAATTGAAGAAACGACTTCAGCGTGTTCGACACCACAAATATGCAAACGAACTTTCCCTTCTCCATGACAACGCAAGGCCTCAGACATGTCTGCGCATCCGAGAGGAGCTCACAATACTACGTTGTACTGTTGTTGCTCATCCACCCTACAGACCGGATGTCGCACCTTCCGACTTCTATCTGTTTGGCCCAATGAAGGATGCACTCCGCGGGAAACACTACGTGGATGATGAAGAAGTTGTTGTTGCAGCAAGGCTGTGGCTCCGACGTCGACCATTAGAATGCTACCGTGCTAGCACATAGGCCCTCCCAGTAAGGAAGCGTAAGGCCGTCGCACAGAACGGAGACTACGTTCAAAGACAAGGTTTTGTAGCCAGAAGAATGGGGAATAATATGATGTATTGGAACCCTGAATAAAATCAAATTTCTTTCAGAAAAATGTGTTTCACTACTCATTGAAGCCCTCGTAGAAGAGAAAATCAAGAAGATGGTTTAGAAAAATCTGACGCTAATGAAAAGATCCACAAAATGGAATGATCGTACAGAGTAACTGGAATATTCACAATAAATCATGTCTCTTATAATGCCCCTCCCGGTTTGTCTTAGTTACTTGTTGCCTCGTAGATGTCTTCCTTCTCTCTGGTCCTAAGGTGGGATTCGATACGAATTGGGGAATTGATTTACACTACTGGTCATTAAAACTGCTACACCAAGAAGAAATGCAGATGATAAACGGGTATTCATTGGACAAATATGTAATACTAGAACTGACATGTGATTACATATTCACGTAATTTGGGTGCTTAGATCCTGAGAAATCAGTACCCAGAACAACCACCTCTGGCCGTAATAACAGCCTTGATACTCCTGGGCATTGAGTCAGAGCTTGGATGGCGTGTAAAAGTACAGCTGCCCATGCAGCTTCAACACGATACCATAATTCATCAAGAGTAGTGACTGGCCACTTGCTAGGCCACCATTAACCAGACTTTTCAGTTGGTGAAAGATATGGAGAATGTGCTGGCCAGGGCAGCAGTCGAACATTTTCTGTATACAGAAGGGCCGTAAAAATGCGAACAAGAGGTGACCGAGACGTGTAACCAATGGCACCCCGTACCATCACGCTGGGTGACACGCCAGTATGACGATGACGAATACACGCTTCCAATGTGCGTTCACCGTGATGTCGCCAAAGACGGATGCGACAATCATGATGCTGTAAACAGAACCTGGATTCATCAGAAAAAATGACGTTCTGCCATTCGTGCACCCAGGTTCGTCGTTGAGTACACCATCGCAGGCGCTCGTGTCTGTGATGCAGCGTCAAGGGTAACCGCACCCATGCTCTCCGAGCTGATAGTCCATGCTGCTGCAAACGTCGTCGAACTGTTCGTGCAGATGGTTGTTGTCTTGCAGACTTCCCCATCTGTTGACTCAGGGATCGAGACGTGGCTGCACGATCCGTTACAGCCATGCGGATAAGATGCCTGTCATCTCGACTGCTGGTGATACGAGGCCGTTGCGATCCAGCACGGCATTCGATATTACCCTCCTGAACCCACCGATTCCATATTCTGCTAACAGTCATTGGATCTCGACCGACGCGAGCAGCAATGTCGCAATACGATAAACCGCAATCGCGATAGGCTACAATCGACCATTACCAAAGTCGGAAACGTGATGGTACCCATTTCTCCTCCTTACACGAGGCATCACATCAACGTTTCACCAGGCAACGCCGGTCAACTGTTGTTTGTGTATGAGAAATCGGTTGGAAACGTTCCTCCTGTCAGCACGTTGTAGGTGTCGCCACCGGCGCCGACCTTGTGTGAATGCTCTAAAAAGCTAATCATTTGCACATCACAGCATCTTCTTCCCGTCGGTTATATTTCGCGTCTGTAGCACATCACCTTCGTGGTGTAGCAATTTTAATGAGCAGTAGTCTATTTGTCTTTCACGACGTTTCCAATTGATAATAGCTATTTACTATTATTGTAAGTTTTTCACTAAAACCATACTTCACTGAATACTAAAAAATGGCTCTGAGCACTATGGGACTTAACATCTGAGGTCATCAGTCCCCTAGAACTTAGAACTACTTAAACCTAACTAACCTAACGACATCACACACATCCATGCCCGAGGCAGGATTAGAACCTTCGACCGTAGCGATCGCACGGTTCCAAACCGAAGCGCCTAGAACCGCTTCGGCCACCAGCGGCCCGCACTTAAAACTAAACATTACCTCTCTTACTTGAGATATCTGATTGGCAATTTAATTGCACCTTGACCTATTCCACGTGATCAGCTTTTTTTACCATCGATAGACGAATCAGGAGTGGAATTAAAATACTAGGTGAAAGGATATCAATGATACGATTCGCTGATGACATTGCTATCCTGAGTGAAAGTGAAGAAGAATTAAATGATCTGCTGAACGGAATGAACAGTCTAATGAGTACACAGTATGGTTTGAGAGTAAATCGGAGAAAGACGAAGGTAATGAGAAGTAGTAGAAATGAGAACAGCGAGAAACTTAACATCAGGATTGATGGTCACGAAGTCAATGAAGTTAAAGAATTCTGCTGCCTAGGCAGTAAAATAACCAATGACGGACGGAGCAAGGAGGACATCAAAAGCAGACTCGCTATGGCAAAAAAGGCATTTCTGGCCAAGAGAAGTCTACTAATATCAAATACCGGCCTTAATTTGAGGAAGAAATTTCTGAGGATGTACGTCTGGAGTACAGCATTGTATGGTAGTGAAACATGGACTGTGGGAAAACCGGAACAGAAGAGAATAGAAGCATTTGAGATGTGGTGCTATAGATGAATGTTGAAAATCAGGTGGACTGATAAGGTAAGGAATGAGGAGGTTCTACGCAGAATTGGAGAGGAAAGGAATATGTGGAAAACACTGATAAGGAGAAGGGACAGGATGATACGACATCTGCTAAGACATGAGGAAATGACTTCCATGGTACTAGAGGGAGCTGTAGAGGGCAAATACTGTAGAGGAAGACAGAGATTGGTATACGTCAAGCAAATAATTGAGGACGTAGGTTGCAAGTGCTACTCTGGGATGAAGAGGTTAGCACAAGAAAGGAATTCGTGGCGGGCCGCATCAAATCAGTCAGTAGACTGATGACCAAAAAAAAAAAAAGACGAATCATCTCAAAGTCACACTCTATTCCGCTTTATCAAAACTCTTCTGTACGTCTCTGACTCATCGTGAATCGAAGACTAAAGCGACAAATTGAATGGAAGAATAAGGTGCTATAGTACACGGCACTTTGCACTCATAAGTAATGGCTAACTACAGAGTGCGAGGACACGTTTCCAACAGCATTTTGTTAAACTGTTTGTAGATTCATGAGTATCTTTGCAATCGACGTTATTACTGGCGCCTCGAATGTACTCGCAAACAATATGGCGTACCAAATTCAAAGGCACAATCAATTAGAGCGGCCAGTGAACCAATGCTGATTAATCTCATTCCCGCGGTGAAATTAAAATGTTCTGTTTGTCACTTTCGGTACTTTGTAAACTCTGTTATGAAATTTATCTTCTGCAAACGCAATAACGGAGTGCTTATAACAGTAGTACAATTTGCTCATTGCTAATTAGTCCGTTGGGTATACAGAGTTTAACAGCACTTTATCTCCCCTTCCCAGTAACTGTCGATATGTAACGTTGGCGGTTACTCTGTCATCTGTGACATGAAAGAAAATAGTGGAACGCCTTCCTAAATAAAACACTACACCCAGACCCCGTCACCAGCAGTTTTGCTTGTGCGTCTCTTTTAATGTAATCAAAAGATCAGTTGCACGACCACAGAAAGAACACCCGTAAAAATATGGCAAAACTTCAGTATGAGTTCATCATTAATACTTGAAATCACCACACATTCCAAAAATAGCTAGAGCAGGCATCACCTGCAGGGGGAACAGCGACCATAAGAAACAAAATTGTGGAGCAGCCACAAGTCTGAAACTATTTCCCTTATTGTCGGTTTCACTCGTCGAAAGCGAACACCTTCTGAATCGTGGGAAATCAAAATTTATTATACAGTCATAAAACTAAATAGGAAGGAATCACAATAATTCACATTTCTAGTACCCACTGGTCACGCGGTAAATACATGGTGAACGTTAATAAAACCGACAAACTGTAGGGATGGGTTCCTGGCTGGAAATGAAGGAAAAAAGTCCCGTGAATACGTATCCGGAAATGCATCGTTGCCGTGGTAGATGGAGTTGACGAATGAAAGTTCCTCTGATCAGGTGGCGTGTGTTCCTTCGGTACGGTATTCGTGTCGGAAACAAGCCGAGATGGTGTTTGTGTACGGCCAGTCAGATGGAAACAGTTGAGAGGCAGCACGGCTATAAAAAAACAAGTACCCTCACAGACACCAGTACACTACACAACATTTCAAGCCCTTTTTGGGCGTTTGTGTGATCGTGGGTCCTTTCCGAGGAACGGGCAGGGAGGCGCAGACTGTGTGTGCACCGGATTTGGAGGACCATGTTCTGCCTCTCGACCGTTTCCATCTGCTTGACCACACACGAACACCATCTCGCCTTGTTCCCTGAATGAACACCGGATCATCCTGCTGCTTACAGTACGCTGCGTCAATCACACACCCGGGACACACAAGGCAGATCGTCAATTTCATTCGTCAGTGCCATCTACCGTGGTAACGATGCATTTCGGGACACGTGTTCATAGTACAGGGTGTTTCAAAAATGACCGGTATATTTGAAACGGCAATACAAACTAAACGAGCAGCGATAGAAATACACCGTTTGTTGCAATATGCTTGGGACAACAGTACATTTTCAGGCAGACAAACTATCGAAATTACAGTAGCTACAATTTTCAACAACAGATGGCGCTGCGGTCTGGGAAACTCTATAGAAAGATATTTTCCACATATCCACCATGCGTAGCAATAATATGGCGTAGTCTCTGAATGAAATTACCCGAAACCTTTGACAACGCGTCTGGCGGAATGGCTTCACATGCAGATGAGATGTACTGCTTCAGCTGTTCAATTGTTTCTGGATTCTGGCGGTACACCTGGTCTTTCAAGTGTCCCCACAGAAAGAAGTCACAGGGGTTCATGTCTGGCGAATAGGGAGGCCAATCCACGCCGCCTCCTGTATGTTTCGGATAGCCCAAAGCAATCACACAATCATCGAAATATTCATTCGGGAAATTCTTCTCATTACCTTCGTCTTTCTTCGATTCACTCTCAATCCATACTCTTTACTCATTAAACTGTTCATTCCGTTCAGCAGATCACTGTAACTCAGGATAGCAATGTCATCTGCGAATCGTATCATTGATATCCTTTCGCCTTGAATTTTAATTCCACTCCTGAAACTTTCTTTTATTTCCATCATTGCTTCCTCGATGTACAGATTAAACAGTAGGGGCGAAAGGCTACATCCTTGCCGTACACGCCTTTTAATACGAGCATTTCGTTCTTGGTCGTCTACTCTTACTATTCCCTCTTGGATGTAGTACATATTGTATATGACCCGTCTCTCTCTATAGCTTACCCCTACTTTTCTTCATAATTCCGAACATCTTGCACCATTTTACATTGTCGAATGCTTTTTACAGGTCGACAAATCCTATGAATATGTCTTGATTTTTCTTTAGTCTTGCTTCCATTATTAACAGCAATGTCAGAATTCCCTCTCTCGTGCCTTCACCTTTCCTAAAACCAAACTGATCGTTATCTAGCGCATTCTCAATTTTCTTTTATCTACCCACCCTCTTCTCCATCGCGTTCTATGGCCTTCCTCCAGCGCGAAACAGGGCTTGCTTGCCCTGTCGGTACCAATCTTTGTCCTGGTGGCGGAGCCAGTGCTTCACTGTGTAGATCACCTCCTCATCGTCCTCAAAATTTCTTCCACGAATGGCATCCTTCACTACCTCAAACAACATCAGCTTGCTGCAACGTGTCAGCTGTGACAGCCGTGGATCGTGTCCCCGACTGCTGTAAATCGTGGAGGTTCGCCGAACCGCCTTCTAATGACATCACCCTCCATGTCCAGCGACTAACTGTACTTTTGTCGACAGCAGATACTCCACAGACTTTGCAAAAGCGTTTGTGAATATTCCCCACGGTTTCTTTCTCTGCAGTGCGAAATTAAATGACAGCATGTTGCTTGTAACGTACATCACCTACAGACGCCATTTTGAAACTGTCTGAAATAACGGAAACTTGGCGCGCTCACTCTGGAGACTTCAAATAAAACGTTTCGCATTCGTACAGGGTGTTTCAAAAATGACCGGTATATTTGAAACGGCAATAAAAACTAAACGAGCAGCGATAGAAATACACCGTATGTTGCAATATGCTTGGGACAACAGTACATTTTCAGGCGGACAAACTTTCGAAATTACAGCAGTTACAATTTTCAACAACATATGGCGCTGCAAGTGATGTGAAAGATATAGAAGACAACGCAGTCTGTGGGTGCGCCATTCTGTACGTCGTCTTTCTGCTGTAAGCGTGTGCTGTTCACAACGTGCAAGTGTGCTGTAGACAACATGGTTTATTCCTTAGAACAGAGGATTTTTCTGGTGTTGGAATTCCACCGCCTAGAACACAGTGTTGTTGCAACAAGACCAAGTTTTCAACGGAGGTTTAATGTAACCAAAGGACCGAAAACCGATACAATAAAGGATCTGTTTGAAAAATTTCAGTGGACTGGGAACGTGACGGATGAACGTGCTGGAAAGGTAGGGCGACCGCGTATGGCAACCACAGAGGGCAACGCGCAGCTAGTGCAGCAGGTGATCCGACAGCGGCCTCGGGTTTCCGTTCGCCGTGTTGCAGCTGCGGTCCAAATGACGCCAACGTCCACGTATCGTCTCATGCGCCAGAGTTGACACCTCTATCCGTACAAAATTCAAACGCGGCAACCCCTCAGCGCCGCTACCATTGCTGCACGAGAGACATTCGCTAACGATATAGTGCACAGGATTGATGACGGCGATATGCATGTGGGCAGCATTTGGTTTACTGACGAAGCTTATTTTTACCTGGACGGCTTCGTCAATAAACAGAACTGGCGCATATGGGGAACCGAAAAGCCCCATGTTGCAGTCCCATCGTCCCTGCATCCTCAAAAAGTACTGGTCTGGGCCGCCATTTCTTCCAAAGGAATCATTGGCCCATTTTTCAGATCCGAAACGATTACTGCATCACGCTATCTGGACATTCTTCGTGAATTTGTGGCGGTACAAACTGCCTTAGATGACACTGCAAACACCTCGTGGTTTATGCAAGATGGTGCCCAGCCACATCGCACGGCTGACGTCTTTAATTTCGTGAATGAATATTTCGATGATCGTGTGATTGCTTTGGGCTATCCAAAACATACAGGAGGCGGCGTGGATTGGCCTCCCTATTCGCCAGACATGAACGCCTGTGACTTCTTTCTGTGGGGACACTTGAAAGACCAGGTGTACCGCCAGAATCCAGAAACAATTGAACAGCTGAAGCAGTACATCTCATCTGCATGTGAAGCCATTCCGCCAGACACGTTGTCAAAGGTTTCGGGTAATTTCATTCAGAGACTACGCCATATTATTGCTACGCATGGTGGATATGTGGAAAATATCGTACTATAGAGTTTCCCAGACCGCAGCGCCATCTGTTGTTGAAAATTGTAACTACTGTAATTTCGAAAGTTTGTCTGCCTGAAAATGTACTGTTGTCCCAAGCATATTGCAACAAACGGCGTATTGCTATCGCTGCTCGTTTAGTTTTTATTGCCGTTTCAAATATACCGGTCATTTTTGAAACACCCTGTAGCATTGTTGTTGGCTGAGAAAAGAAGTGCGGTGCATTACTTTCTGGGCAACCCTTGTATTACACTCATTTTCTTCATTTAATAAATTTCATGGATTTCTCTCCTTTTCTATAAAAATTTACAGGTCCTACAACATAGCTACGCGAGAACGACTCACGACCAGTCTTCACAGCTTTACTTCCGCCGGTACCTCATCTCCTACCTTACTGGGTCCGAGTCCCCGTTCGGCACACAGTTTTAATCTGCCAGGAAGTTTCATATCAGCGCACACTCCGCTGCAGGGTGAAATTTCATTCCTACAATACATTAATATTGGGCCTCTATCTACGACGTGAACAAGTCTTATACTGTCTTGGGCCTCACCCTAAAGTATGATTGGTTGCATTCCATTACTCACCCAGTGTCGCATGGCTGAAATGTAGATTACGATGTTCTTTGTAGCTTACTTGAAACAGTCTTGCCGTCTTAATAATTGCTCTGAAAACTTCGGCAACTAATTTTATACACTTGTGGCCAACTGTACTTGTCCTTAGGCATATTCTCCATGTGTGTCAACGGGTGCCCAAGTGAACTGTTCGTCCAGAACGCGAACGTTAATTTTCCACCTGGTAAAACATCTCGCAATGCCGTCACATACAGGACCTTTATATGCGTAATCAGCGGCTGCTATTCTTGCAGTCTTCAGTTCTAAGACTATTCTGATGCAGCTCTCCATAGTACTTTATTCTATGCAAGTTTCTTCAACTCTGTATAACTAACCTACATGGTATAGTAAGCTAACCTACATGGTGTAACACCGGAAATGCGTATCCTCCTATTTCCATCTATTGTACTATAAATTTGTTTTCCTTATTTTTGTTACCTGAATATATGACATTTCTGTGTCTTAACATATTGTAATTGTTTTACTATTTGTATATACATATATATATATATATATATATATATATACATCCATTTATGTCGATGTATAATTGGTTTGTTTCGTAAATATTATTTGTATTTTTACGCTGGGTCTTGCCTAGGGAAAACTATGCTATCGAACGATTACACCGATAGGTCGTGTGAAGAATCAAAGTATGTAGGATCTTTGGTAGTGTTAACTCTGCCGCGTGGAGCGCGGGCTGGGCAGATGGAGACTGGATGGAGTAGCGAGTAAAGCAGGTGTGTTGCGTGAAGCTCCCGCGAGTTGCCGCGCTTTCGGGGTTTGGCAGCATGTAATTGCGCTCGACTTGCGATGATAGTTTCTGACATGGTGTCGCGGACGGGAAGCATTAGCTGGCGCACATCAAGAGCCCGTTTCGTCTGGTGACCGTGTCGAGAAGAAGGCGCGCCAACATCCAGCTTCTGCAACAGCGACGGCCGACAATGAGTGACTGTCGCCACCTCCTCGATCGACGGCTTCAAACCTTCAATCAACCAACAAGGAAGACTGGAAGCACGTAAAGTTTTAGAACTGTATGGCAGACCTCAGCTTTTCAAACTTTTAAAATTTGTGACACCAAATTACAGCAACGTAGCATGAACCTTTGTTGCTCATTGTCCCAATTGCATTACCAAGCAGGGTCCCTTCCTTTTCCGGAATCAACCCGTGTGTCGTTGAAATTCAGACGCCAGCATTAAAGTAACATCATTTCACTGCTTTAATTTCAAAATTCAGTTAAGGTGTTCATAGCTGGCTACAGTATTTACACTCCTGGAAATGGAAAAAAGAACACACTGACACCGGTGTGTCAGACCCACCATACTTGCTCCGTACACTGCGAGAGGGCTGTACAAGCAATGATCACACGCACGGCACAGCGGACACACCAGGAACCGCGGTGTTGGCCGTCGAATGGCGCTAGCTGCGCAGTATTTGTGCACCGCCGCCGTCAGTGTCAGCCAGTTTGCCGTGGCATACGGAGCTCCATCGCAGTCTTTAACACTGGTAGCATGCCGCGACAGCGTGGACGTGAACCGTATGTGCAGTTGACGGACTTTGAGCGAGGGCGTATAGTGGGCATGCGGGAGGCCGGGTGGACGTACCGCCGAATTGCTCAACACGTGGGGCGTGAGGTCTCCACAGTACATCGATGTTGTCGCCAGTGGTCGGCGGAAGGTGCACGTGCCCGTCGACCTGGGACCGGACCGCAGCGACGCACGGATGCACGCCAAGACCGTAGGATCCTACGCAGTGCCGTAGGGGACCGCACCGCCACTTCCCAGCAAATTAGGGACACTGTTGCTCCTGGGGTATCGGCGAGGACCATTCGCAACCGTCTCCATGAAGCTGGGTTACGGTCCCGCACACCGTTAGGCCGTCTTCCGCTCACGCCCCAACATCGTGCAGCCCGCCTCCAGTGGTGTCGCGACAGGCGTGAATGGAGGGACGAATGGAGACGTGTCGTCTTCAGCGATGAGAGTCGCTTCTGCCTTGGTGCCAATGATGGTCGTATGCGTGTTTGGCGCCGTGCAGGTGAGCGCCACAATCAGGACTGCATACGACCGAGGCACACAGGGCCAACACCCGGCATCATGGTGTGGGGAGCGATCTCCTACACTAGCCGTACACCACTGGTGATCGTCGAGGGGACACTGAATAGTGCACGGTACATCCAAACCGTCATCGAACCCATCGTTCTACCATTCTTAGACCGGCAAGGGAACTTGCTGTTCCAACAGGACAATGCACGTCCGCATGTATCCCGTGCCACCCAACGTGCTCTAGAAGGTGTAAGTCAACTACCCTGGCCAGCAAGATCTCCGGATCTGTCCCCCATTGAGCATGTTTGGGACTGGATGAAGCGTCGTCTCACGCGGTCTGCACGTCCAGCACGAACGCTGGTCCAACTGAGGCGCCAGGTGGAAATGGCATAGCAAGCCGTTCCACAGGACTAAATCCAGCATCTCTACGATCGTCTCTATGGGAGAATAGCAGCCTGCATTGCTGCGAAAGGTGGATATACACTGTACTAGTGCCGACATTGTGCATGCTCTGTTGCCTGTGTCTATGTCCCTGTGGTTCTGTCAGTGTGATCATGTGATGTATCTGACCCCAGTTTCCCCTTCCTGGGACAATGAATTCACGATGTTCTTATTTCAATTTCCAGAAGTGTAGATTACACAAGCACAAATTAAGAGTGCGAGTTTTGTTACCATATTTTAGCTTACCTGTGACTGCAGCTCAGCTTGGTACGTGCTAAATTTTACTATTGTTAATTGTTCAGAATCATTTAATTCAAGTTCAAAGTTAAATCTCTTATTTCTAAATTGCGTAGATTCAAGTAGCATTTGAAATGATTGTTGAGGTAGTCCAAGACTAACCGTATTTTACTGAATTTCGTTGTGCTTCAGAAACAACGCTCACTGTTAATTTCAGTCACTAAATTAATTTTCAATTTTCCGGTTTTATTAATTCTTTTGCTAAATTAAGTCAGAGTGTAGCGAAATTTATTACTTCTAACAAACTTTCAGTTTTCACACTACACTTGTCAACCTTCAGTTGCCACGCTTCTAGTGCTAATTATATGTGTAATAATCTTTCTTTTTCAGTTACTATAGTAATTGTCCTTAGGACTGGCGACCGTAATTTCCCCCAAATCTCAAATATCTAATTACCGCTAGTTGATTGTTAACGTAACAGCCGCACATTTACTTTCTTTATCAACTTTACCCCTTTTTTCAAAATTAATTTCCACCAGTTTCATTAGCATTTTTCCTTTCATTTAGATGTAACCCTTTCCTCCCTCTTTACCGACTAATTAACCTCGGTGACGATTGCTCTTCCCAAATTTCCATTAGGTATACGCGGTTTAATTTTTCACTGTCATTAAGGTCGATAAGTGAGGGGGAGGTTACAATGGTATAGTGAAACCTTGGTCTCCGACATTTTTTACCACTCACAGTTCACTTTATGACAAAATAACGATTCATTGATGCTTCAGAATGTGTTCTATTAACTCATCGCTTCTTTTAATCAATATCTGCCACTTCATTCTTCAAATGTTGACAAAAATCACCACAACTATATTTCAGGTACGTTTAACACGCCACGACCGCATTCGTTCTAAATTAACGTATTCAGTTGACCTGCAGTTCAACAAGACAAAGATTAGACTAAAAGCCATTAAAATACGCACATAAAATATCATATACGTAATATATATTAATTCAAACATCAAATTTACAAACACCAGCAGTGCAATGAAATGCATGATAATTAAATTTTTGCTATCAAGCAAGAATTCAATAAAACTATTGATGTTCTAGATCCAAAAAATATAAAAATGACAAGGTGCATGGCTCCAACATAGACAGGAAGCCGACTAGGCGCTACAGTCTGGAACCGCGCGACCGCTACGGTCGCAGGTTCGAATCCGGCCTCGGGCATGGATGTGTCTGATGTCCTTAGGTTAGTTAGGTTTAAGTAGCTCTAAGTTCTAGGGGACTGATGACCTCAGATGTTAAGTCCCATAGTGCTCAGAGCCATTTGAACCATTTTGAAGCCGACTACTATTGATAGCGTCACTGTTGCCACCTCTTGCCGCCCACGTTTTCACAAAAATGCCTATTCTAGAACAATGATACAGAGAGTTATTCGAATACAAGAAGACTTAAATTTTCTAACGACAATAGCAAGCTAGAATAAATATGAGCCTACGTTAGACGACAAAATGTATGGTAAGATATTGCACAGTTCAGCCTCTAACAAGTGTACCTCACGGTCTCGGAAATTCAGTCCGGGATGAGACTTTGCAGGTTATAAGTGTACTTCAAGGGTGTCTATCCACAATAGTTGTAAAGCACAGCAGCTAGAAGATTCTGAGAAAAAGGGCCCTAAAGTTTTATGTGCAACTCATCTACAGATCGGTTTATACGCTCTGAGCCGGCCTATGTGGCCGAGCGGTTCTAGGCGCTTCAGTCTGGTACCGCGCGACCGCTACGGTCGCGGGTTCGAATCTTGCCTCGAGTATGGGTGTGTAATGTCCTTAGGTTAGTTGGGTTTAACTAGTTCTGAGTTCTAGGGGACTGATGACCTCAGATGTTAAGTCCCTAGTGCTCAGAGCTACTTGAACCATTTATACGCTCTGGCAGCACATCGAAATGGCTGCGCCTGTAGTGAACTAACTTGACACACTGACGACCCAGGTTCTAACGTAATTTAATTTTTCTCCATTAAAAATGCATTTGAAATTATTTATCTCTTTAAAAAGAGTATATTAATTGTAAATTATACTTGTGTAACGGTCATTGCATGAATAAAATAAAATTCGTTATGACTTAATTGATAATATTTTAGGTCATTAACTTTACTTAGAAATTGTTACAATTTTTAAAACGGTTAAAAAAAGAGAAAATAAAAAGTTATTCATAGGTAGGATCTAACCTGAACTGACAGCGTGCCAAGCGAGTCCGCTATGGGCATAGCAATTTCACTGTGCTGCCATAGCGTATACATTGACTACTATATCAGCTGCGCGTAAAACTGCATCAGCCCGCCTCAGTAACTGCACGGCGGATTGCTAAGCAAAGGGGTCCGGGTTCGACTCTCGGCCGGGTTGGAGTTTTTTCTCCGCTGGGGAACTGGAAGCTTTCGATGATTACCTCCATCGTCTTCGTCATGGGCAACTGACTGTCAAAACTGCTGCTGTGGTGGCCTTATATAGTCCAGACGGCTTGTGATTGGTCAGTAGATACGCCGTCCATCGCAGATGGTGTCAAAGTCTACGCTAGGTGGCGTCAGAGTTTTCACCATCCAGTCCAGAAGAAATCAGCTTTAAGTGCAATGGTACACAGAGTAAAAAATGCTTCTGGCGAGGAACACCTGGATTCAGAAATTAATCATGTAAAGTATGTGTTATAAAAGAAAGGCTATGGGTCACGTGATAGCAAGCCAGCTTTCTCCAAGAAAAGGGACGTGAAGACGTTGAATATTCATGTGATGATGCACAAATTCTGAAGGTGGCAGGGGTAAAATACTTGGAGCGAAAAGCTATTCACAATTTGTACAGAAACCAGAAGGCAGTTATAAGAGTCGAGAGGCACGAAACGGAAGCAATGGTTGAGAAGGGAGTGAGACAGGGGGTTGTAGCCTATCCCCGATGTTAATCAATCCGTACATTGAACGAGCGCTAATGGAAACCAAAGAAAAATTTTGAGTAGGAATTAAAATCCAGGAAGAAGAAAGAAAAACCTTGAGGTTTGCCGATTACATTGTAATCCTTTCAGAGAAAGCAAAGGATTTGCAAGAACAGTTGAATGGAAAGGGCAGTGTCTCGAAAGGAGGATAAAGATGGACGTCAACAAAAGCAAAACGAGGATAATGGAATGTAGTCGAATTTAATCAGGTGAGGCTGAGGGAATTAGATTAGGAAATGAGTTTTGCTATTTGGGCAGCAAAATAAGTGTGGATGTTCGAAATAGAGTGGACATAAAATGTAGACTGGCGATGGCAAGGAAATCGTTTCTGAAGAAGAGAAATTAGTTAACATCGAGTATAGATTTAAGTGCCAGGAAGTCTTTTCTGAAAGTATTTGTACGGAGTGTAGCAATGTATGGAAGTGAAACATGAACGATAAATAGTTTAGACAAGAAGAGAATAGAAGATTCTGAAATGTGGTGATACAAAATAATGCTGAAGATTAGATGGTTAGATCACATAACTAATGAGGAGGTACAGAATAGTACTGGGAAGAAGAGGAATTTGTGGCAGAACTTGACTAAAAGAGGGGATCGGTTGGTACGACACGATGTGAGGCACCAAGGGAGCACCGATGTAGTACTGGAGGGAAGCGTGGAAGGCACAAATCGTAGAGGGAGACCAAGAGATGAATACAGATTCAGAAAGATGTAGATTGCAGTAGTTACTCGGAGATGAAGAGGTTTGTACAGGATGGACTAGCTTGGAGAGCTGCATCAAACCAGTCTTTGGACTGAAGACCACAACAACAATGAGGCACCAATTGCGTTCCTTCCTTTCCGCGACACTACATCCAGAAAAACAGGCAGAATTCTGGGAAGACGAGGTATGAAATCTATTTTCCGATCTCCTAAGAAGATAAACGAGATGCTACACAACCTGTTAAGGACAGTCTCGACCTCAGGATCCCTGGGATTAACAACATGCCTTGTGAGTGCGGAAGCAACTAGATGATTGAATCCATTCGCACCGTTTCAGACCCCTGTGAAGAACATAAACGGAATATTAAAACTTTAGAATTGGAGAAATCTCCAGTTGCTGAGCGCAGCCTCATAAACAAACAAATAACACTGTCCATTATAATTATCCGGGCTGCTATGCCGTGGTCGGTTGATGAATTCTGTGGTGATTCCTAACGTTTCGTCTCCGACTGCGGGAGACATCTTCAAGGGGGTCCGTAGCTTGATGGAAGGTCCAACACACACACTGGCTCGCTACTGACTGCCGCAAAATTCCGTGTCCGCGCGCCCCCGCGCCGCGGCGTGACGTCACGTGTTTTGAAAACGTCAGTGCAATTGGCCGCTGTCCGTCGCCGTCGATCGCCGTTGCCATCACCCAGTAGTGGGCGGGTGGTACACATCTTCTTTAATACCGGCATCCATATGCCGTTTAATTTCACACCCTTCTCCTTACGGTTGAAATTATTTGGTTGTTTAGCGATTTCGATTGCCTCCCTGTAGAGCCTTTCGTAATATCCGCTCGTGGCCGCTAGTACTTGCGTCTCCTCGAAACGAATATTGTGGTTCCCTGGCTGGAAAGCATGCTCCGCAACAGCTGATCGTTCCGTTTCTCCTCTTCTACAATTTCCCTTGTGCTCTTCCAAACGTTTAGAAACAGTTCTTTTAGTGGTACCCACATAAACATCACCACAGTTGCATGGGATCCTATACACTCCAGAGTGGTACACATCTTCTTTAACACCGGCATCCATATACCGTTTAATTTGACGCCCTCCTCCTTTCGGTTGAAATTACGGCAAACATTTCTTCGATGTGCTTGTGTTTAGAAACGAAAATGGTAGTTTGGGCCACTCAGTGTACCGCAAACCCACGCACACGGACCGTTATTTGCACCGGGATTCGAACCACCACCCACAACAGAAGCGGGGTGTTATCAAGACGTTAGCGGACAGAGCTAGAAATATTTGTGAACCTGAGTTGCTCCACGCTGAGATGGAACATCTCCACAATGCACTAACGAAGAACGGATATTCGTCCGCCGAAATAAAACGTGCGTTGAGGCAGCCACGCAGAAATCATACTGACGTACAGGCTACTGCAAAATCTAAGGTTTTCCTGCCGTTTGTTAAAAATGTAACGGAAAGAATAGGGAGGATCTTGACGAAGCGGAATATTACCGTAATTTACAAACCCACCAGGAAGATACAGGAATACCTTAGGCCTGCCAAGGACGCTCGCAAACCATTGGAAAAATCTGGAGTGTATAGGATCCCATGCAACTGTGGTGATGTTTATGTGGGTACCACTAAAAGAACTGTTTCTAAACGTTTGGAAGAGCACAAGGGAAATTGTAGAAGAGGAGAAACGGAACGATCAGCTATTGCGGAGCATGCTTTCCAGCCAGGGAACCACAATATTCGTTTCGAGGAGACGCAAGTACTAGCGGCCACGAGCGGATATTACGAAAGGCTCTACAGGGAGGCAATCGCAATCGCTAAACACCCAAATAATTTCAACCGTAAGGAGAAGGGTGTGAAATTAAACGGCATATGGATGCCGGTGTTAAAGAAGATGTGTACCACCCGCCCACTACTGGGTGATGGCAACGGCGATCGACGGCGACGGACAGCGGCCAATTGCACTGACGTTTTCAGAACACGTGACGTCACGCCGCGGCGTGGGAGCGCGCGGACACGGAATTTTAAGGCAGTCAGTAGCGAGCCAGTGTGTGTGTGTTGGACCTTCCATCGACCTACGGACCCCCTTGAAGATGTCTCCCGCAGTCGGAGACGAAACGTTGGGAATCACCACAGAATTCATCAACCGACCACGGCATAACAGCCCGGATAATTATAATGGACATGATATTTCCGGCCGTGAAAGTCTACATTTTAGTAACAAATAACACTGTTTTACGAAACAAAAGTTTTGTCCCAGGCTTCTAAATATTTGGCCTATAGAAGTAAGAATGTGTGAGAATATCGTAAACCGTGACTGCTGATATAGTCTTAGCGATGCGTGAAAGTGAGCTCATGATTAGGGAGGAGCCAGTGATATTCGTCGCAATGTTCATGCTGCGGCGGCAGCCGAGGCGCCACCAGCGAAGACGTTGACACTGTCTGCGATGGTACGGCTTAACTACTGATCAACCAGAAGCCGTATATCGACTATATATGGCCACCACGGCAGCAGTTTTGACAGTCGGTTGTTCCTGACGAAGTCGATGTAGGTAATCATCGAAAGCTCAAGTTTTACCCTGAATTGACGCTGCGAGAAGTCCCAGATGTTTCATATAATAGCGTCGTTGCGAAAGACTTCGTTCTCATTTACATTATTCAGCTGTGGAGCACAAAATAATCAAAATTATAAATCTTTCCTTCCCTCCCCTCCCCTTCTCCCCGCGCCCATTATATTCAGTACCTATGCATTTGATATTCTGTCCGCCCATCCAGTCTTCGGCGTTCTTGTACAGCAACACATCTCAAAACTTTCTGTTCTTTTCTAGTTTTTACTACTTATCATCCTTTCATCGTTTCACACTCCATACAAACACTTACAAAAATAACTTCCAAATATATAAACATATATCTCACGTTAACATATTTCTCTTTTTAAGAAAAGTCTTCTTTGATATTTCAAGTTTGCATTTTATATCCTTACTAGCTGACAAACCCGCCATTGCCCAGGCATCCATTGCATGGGGGCTTAATTAAATGTTAATGCAAATAATTTTAATTTATTAGTAACTGTTTGTCCGATTACGCAGTCTCGTAAACGGTTGGCCCTGACTGGTATTAGTACGCAATCTGACTGCATAGAATAACAACAAAGAATGAAAGAAAACTTCCGTTTAACACAATTAATTAATTAAGTCCCCAGCAACTATAAAAGCTACGAAACAACAAAGCACAAGTGTAACTGTTCTGTGTGTGGAAGTGTGATTCAACGTACACATCTGGCACGGTTCTTCCTCAATACGTCAAGATGCTTTAAACGCCATTTACCATGAAGTAATTTAAAAAAAAACCAGAAATACTATAATTGCATATAGAAACCAGAATTACACTCTAATACATGAACACAAGCCAGATGCTTTGTTGACTGAACCTGTGACCAAGAGACATTGTCAGTTAGGAAATTTGAAATAAAAAAAATGTTTTTTTTACCTTCATATATATTGACGAAAAATACACTCTGATCATTACAACATCCCCATTCGAACAGCATCGGCTGTCTAGCCCATCAGAACAACTGCACACGACATGCTCACAACTAGTACTGCAACTACGGCTACCTCAGAACGACAACTGCCCACGGCAACTTCTCAACAAACACTGCCAGTGGAGGCGGCTGAATAATACTCTTTGGCGCAATCTCTGGCGCTGTGACTCAGTGTAGCCACCTTTCACTATATTGCCAATTTTCTATTAGAAACGTAGCGTTATACACTGAAGCGCCAAATAAACTGGTATCGGCATGCGTATTCAAATACAGACATATGTAAACAACCCGCATACGACGCTGCGGTCGGCAAAGCGTATATAAAACAGCAAGTGTCTGGCGCACTTGTTATATCGGTTACTGCTGCTGCAATGGCAGGTTATCAAGATTTAAGTGAGTTTCAACGTGATGTTATAGTTGGCGCACGAGCGATGGGACACAACATCTCCGAGGTAGCGACGAAGTGGGAATTTTCCCTTATGACCATTTCACGAGTGTACCGTGAATATCAGGAATCCGATAAAACATCAAATCTCCGACATCGCTGCGGCCCGAAGAAGATCCAGCAAGAATGGGACCAACGAGGACTGAAGAGAATCGTCAAAGTGACAGATGTGCAACCCTTCCGCAAATTGCGGCACATTTCAATTGTGAGACATCAACAAGTGTCAACGTATGAACCATTCAACGAAACAGCATCGATATGGGCTTTCGGAGCCGAAAGCCCACTCCTGAACCCTTGACGACTGCACGGCACAAAGCTTTACACCTCGTCTTGTAGCCTCCCCCTCACTTATCGACCTTAATGACCGTGAAAAATTAAACCGCGTGTACCTAATGGAAATTTGGGAAAAGCAATCACCACCGAAGTTAATTTGTCGGTAAAGAGGGAGGAAAGGGTTACATCTAAATGAAAGGAAAAATGCAAATGAAACTGGTGGAAATTAATTTTGAAAAGACGTAAAGTTAATAAAGAAAGTAAATGTGCGGCCGTTACGTTAACAATTAACTAGCGGTAATTAGATATTTGAGATTTGGGGGAAATTACGGTCGCCAGTCCTAAGGACAATTACTGTAGTAACTGAAAAAGGAAGGTTATTACACATATAATTAGCACTAGAAGCGTGGCAACTGAAGGTTGACACGTGTAGTGTGAAAACTGAAAGTTCGTCAGAAGTAATAAATTTCGCTACACTCTGACTTAATTTAGCAAAAGAATTAATAAAACCGAAAAATCGAAAGTTAATTTAGTGACTGAAGTTAATAGTGAGCTTTCTTTCTGAAGCACATCGAAATTCAGTAAAATATGTTTAGTCTTGGACTACCTCAACAATCATTTCAAAAGCTACTTGAATCTACGCAATTTAGAAACAAGAGATTTAACTTTGAACTTGAATTAAATGATTCTGAACAATTAACAATAGTAAAATTTAGTACGTACCAAGCTGAGCTGCAGTCACAGGTAAGCTAAAATCCAGCTATGAATACTTTAACTGAACTTTGAAATTAAAGCAGCGAAATTGAATGATGCTGGCGTTTGAATTTCAACGACACTCGGGTTCATTCCGGAAAAGGAAGGGACCCTGCTTGGTAATGCAATTGGGACAATGAGCAACAAATGTTCACGCTAAGTTGCTGTAATTATAGTTACGAAAATGGTACAGTTTTAAAAGCTGAGGTCTGCCATACAGTTCTAAAACTTGACGTGCTTCCAGTCTTCCTTGTTGGTTGATTGAAGGTTTGAAGCCGTCGATCGAGGAGGTGGCGACAGTCACTCATTGTCGGCCGTCGCTGTTGCAGAAGCTGGATGTTGGCGCGCCTTTTTCTCGACACGGTCACCAGACGAAACGGGCTCTTGATGTGCGCCAGCTAATGCTTCCCGTCCGCGACACCATGTCAGAAACTATCATCGCAAGTCGAGCGCAATTACATGCTGCCAAACCCCGAAAGCGCGGCAACTCGCGGGAGCTTCACACAACACACCTGCTCCACTCGCTACTCCAGCCAGACTCTCTCTGCTCTGCCCGCGCTCCACGCGACAGAGTTAACACTACCAAAGATCCTACACACTTTGATTCTTCACACGACCTATCGATGTAATCGTTCGATAGCATAGTTTTCCCTAGGCAAGATCCAGCGTAAAAATACAAATAATATTTACGAAACAAACCAATTATACACCGACATAAATGCATAAATATATATATATACAAATAGTAAAACAATTACAATATACGAAGACACAGAAATGTTACATATTCGGGTAACAAAAATAAGGAAAACAAATTTATAGTACAATAGATGGAAGTAGGAGGATATGCATTTCCGGCGTTACAGTCTGGGCCCGTCAAGACCGACATTAGACCACTGATGACTGGAAACATGTCGCCTGGTCGGACGAGTCTCGTTTCTAATTGTATCGAGCGGATGGACGTGTACGGGTATGGAGACAACCTCATGAATCCATGGACCCAGTATGTCAATAGGGCAGTGTTCAAGCTGGTGGAAGCTCTGCTGTGGGGCGTGTGCAGTTGGAGCCCCTGATACGTCTAGGTGCGACTCTGACGTATGCATCCTGTCTAATCACCTGCATTCATTCATGTTCATTGTGCATTCCGACGGACTTGGGCACTTCCAGGAGGACAATCCGACACCCCACACGTCCACAATTGCAACAGAGTGGCTCCAGGAAAAGTCCTCTGAGTTTAAAGACTTCCGCTGCCTACCAGATTCCCCAGACATAAACATTATTGAGCATATCTGGGATGTCTTGCAACGTACTGTTCAGAAGAGATCTCCAACCCCTCGTTCTCTTACGAATTTATGGACAGCCCTCCAAGATTCATGGTGTGAGTTCTCTCCAACACTACTTCAGACATTAGTCGAGCCCACGGCACGTCGTGTTGCGGCATTTCTGCGTGCTCCCTGGGGCCCTACTCGATATTAGCCAGGTGTACCAGTTTCGTTGGCTCATCCGTTTACGTTCTCCTGCAGTAGACTCGTTGTGAGATGATCCTGGACAGTTTCTGTACGCTGGCAGCAGCTGCTTCACGTGTCTACCACACGATTCTGTAAAAGTCTCTGAGGTAACGCCTTCTCATAGCTCTATAGACAGCTATTGTTTGCGTCTACAGCCGCTTGCAGTTCGCAGTTGAAGGCTGGCAAAAGCGCTGTCAGGTGCCAAGGGTTTCCTTAAGTTGACCCGACTGTAGAAGTGTCTTAGTAGTAAAGAATAAATGTATTAAAACTCCATGAACGGTGCTGCATTTTTTCACGTTTCTCAGTGTTCACGGCGTCATGTCTCTTGAACTATAAAGTCGTATACTGATAAATTTGTGTAGTTACATTCAGCGGCATGTGTGGATACTGTCTACGTAATATCTTGCCAAATAGTAAACAAGTAATAAATTTAAACGACATGCATGATGCGACAGTTTTTGATGCATCTCAGTATATCTGATGTCATATCTCCTGATCTATGTGTCATACCGTGATCTAATTTTGTATCTCCATTTAGCGGTGTAATTGGGTAATCATCATCATCATCATCATCATCATTTAAGACTGATTATGCCTTTCAGCGTTCAGTCTGGAGCATAGCCCCCCTTATACAGTTCCTCCATGATCCCCTATTCAGTGCTAACATTGGTGCCTCTTCTGATGTTAAGCCTATTACTTCAAAATCATTCTTAACCGAATCCAGGTACCTTCTCCTCGGTCTGCCCCGACTCCTCCTACCCTCTACTGCTGTATCCATGAGTCTCTTGGGTAACCTTGCTTCTCCCATGCGTGTAACATGACTCCACCATCTAAGCCTGTTCGCCCTGACTGCTACATCTACAGAGTTCATTCCCAGTTTTTCTTTGATTTCCTCATTGTGGACACCCTCCTGCCATTGTTCCCATCTACTAGTACCTGCAATCATCCTAGCTACTTTCATATCCGTAACCTCAACCTTGTTGATAAGGTAACCTGAATCCACCCAGCTTTCGCTCCCATACAACAAAGTTGGTCGAAAGATTGAACGGTGCACAGATAACTTGGTACTGACTTCCTTCTTGCAGAAGAGAGTAGATCGTAGCTGAGCGCTCACTGCATTAGCTTTGCTACACCTCGCTTCCAGTTCTTTCACTATGTTGCCATCCTGTGAGAATATGCATCCTAAGTACTTGAAACCGTCCACCTGTTCTAACTTTGTTCCTCCTATTTCGCACTCAATCCGTTTATATTTCTTTCCCACTGACATTACTTTCGTTTTGGAGATGCTAATCTTCATACCATAGTCCTTACATTTCTGATCTAGCTCTGAAATATTACTTTGCAAACTTTCAATCGAATCTGCCATCACAACTAAGTCATCCGCATATGCAAGACTGCTTATTTTGTGTTCACATATCTTAATCTCACCCAGCCAGTCTATTGTTTTCAACATATGATCCATAAATAATATGAACAACAGTGGAGACAGGTTGCAGCCTTGTCTTACCCCTGAAACTACTCTGAACCATGAACTCAATTTACCGTCAACTCTAACTGCTGCCTGACTATCCATGTAAAGACCTTTAATTGCTTGCAAAAGTTTGCCTCCTATTCCATAATCTTGTAGAACAGCAATAACTTCCTTCTAGGAACCCGGTCATATGCCTTTTCTAGATCTATAAAGCATAGATACCCATTTCCTGTTCCACTCATAACACTTCTCCATTATTTGCCGTAAGCTAAAGATCTGGTCCTGACAACCTCTAAGGGGCCTAAACCCACACTGATTTTCATCCAATTGGTCCTCAACTAATACTCGCACTTTCCTTTCAACAATACCTGAGAAGATTTTACCCACAATGCTGATTAAAGAGATACCTCTGTAGTTGTTGCAATCTTTTCTGTTTCCATGTTTAAAGATTGGTGTGATTACTGCTTTTGTCCAGTCTGATGGAACCTGTCCCGACTCCCAGGCCATTTCAATTATCCTGTGTAGCCATTTAAGACCTGACATTCCACTGTATTTGATGAGTTCCGACTTAATTTCATCCACCCCAGCCGCTTTATTGCACTGCAATATATTGACCATTTTTTCCACTTCCTCAAATGTGATCCTATTTCCATCATCATTCCTATCCCATTCTACCTCGAAATTGGATTGGGTAATGTCCGCAAAATTTATTTGGAGTAGAGTTAGTAGCACAGAAGTAATAAATTTAAACGCCATGCATTATGTGACAGTTTTTCACGCATCTAATCCTAATCGTTAATGACGTCTTCTCCTGGACTGACAGGTTATTACCCCACAGCGACGTTGCCTGACAATAAGGGACATGTGTTAAAAGTTTGGTTGAAATCTGTCCAGTGGTTTAGGGGGAGATGTAGACCTCACACGCACACACAAACGCACACGCACACACACACTCGCACACCCACACACTTTTTTTATAATATGTATGGATTATTTCTAACTCGTTAGCTAGTTTGCTCCCCAAACAGCAGACCTTTTCTACTAGTTCCAATATCTCATCTAATCAAAATCAGAATGCCCTGATTAATTCAAAGACACTTCAGTATCCTTTGTATACTTTAGTTGATGTTCATCTAGTAACCTCTTTTCTCAAGGCACTATCCATTCCGTTTCACATATCTTACAAGTCGTCTGCCATCTCTGACAGGATCACGTCCACGGCACTTAAAATTTCTATTTCTTTTTCCTCAACTTACATACCTTTCCAAATCTGAGCTTAGTTTTCTTTATTGCATGCTCGGTGTATCGATTAAATAAAATGGAGATACAATCCAATCTTAACACACACCCTTTTCATTTACTGCCTCCTTTGCATGTCCATTTCTTATGGCTGCTCGCTTTTTTTCTATAAAAGTGGTAGATAACCTTTCGCTCACTATACTTTGCCCTGTTAACTTCTGGATTTTAAAGAGTTTATTTCAGTCAGCTTTGTCAAATTCTTTTGTAAATCTCCAAATCCTAAAAATGTGGATTTGCATTTTTTAGAACTATGTTTTAATGTAGCCAAGTTGACCTCCACCGAGGTAGGGGAAATTCGTTCTTCGGAACTTTTAAGTCCGAGGGTGTTTCGTTTGTGTCATATGACCTGTGTATTGGCTAGAACCGTTTTGTCGTTGTTAATTCTTCTAAAGACTGTTGCAGTTCTGAGAGAATGTCATTCACGATCATTGTTTCGACTTAGGTCTTTCAGCGTTCTGTCACAGTAATGCGTCCACCAACTCATCTTCAGCTATGTGTCCACTAACTCATTTTCATCCACTTTCTTGTCCTTTCATTGCACTCTCTTCATGTTTCTTTTCTACAGCACTTCTATATGTTCCTTTCACCTTTCACTGTTCCCTTTATAACATCACAACTCTGTGGATGATCATACAGGGTGTTTCAAAAATGACCGGTATATTTGAAACGGCAATAAAAACTAAACGAGCAGCGATAGCAATACACCGTTTGTTGCAATATGCTTGGGACAACAGTACATTTTCAGGCGGACAAACTTTCGAAATTACAGTAGTTACAATTTTCAACAACAGATGGCACTGCAAGTGATGTGAAAGATATAGAAGACAACGCAGTCTGTGGGTGCGGCATTCTGTACGCCGTCTTTCTGCTGTAAGCGTGTGCTGTTCACAACGTGCAAGTGTGCTGTAGACAACATGGTTTATTCCTTAGAACAGAGGATTTTTCTGGTGTTGGAATTCCACCGCCTAGAACACAGTGTTGTTGCAACAAGACCAAGTTTTCAACGGAGGTTTAATGTAACCAAAGGACCGAAAAGCGATACAATAAACGATCTGTTTGAAAAATTTCAACGGACTGGGAACGTGACGGACGAACGAGCTGGAAAGGTAGGGCGACCGCGTACGGCAACCACAGAGGGCAACGCGCAGCTAGTGCAGCAGGTGATCCGACAGCGGCCTCGGGTTTCCGTTCGCCGTGTTGCAGCTGCGGTCCAAATGACGCCAACGTCCACGTATCGTCTCATGCGCCAGAGTTTACACCTCTATCCGTACAAAATTCAAATGCGGCAACCCCTCAGCGCCGCTACCATTGCTGCACGAGAGACATTCGCTAACGATATAGTGCACAGGATTGATGACGGCGATATGCATGTGGGCAGCATTTGGTTTACTGACGAAGCTTATTTTTACCTGGACGGCTTCGTCAATAAACAGAACTGGCGCATATGGGGAACCGAAAAGCCCCATGTTGCAGTCCCATCGTCCCTGCATCCTCAAAAAGTACTGGTCTGGGCCGCCATTTCTTCCAAAGGAATCATTGGCCCATTTTTCAGATCCGAAACGATTACTGCATCACGCTATCTGGACATTCTTCGTGAATTTGTGGCGGTACAAACTGCCTTAGACGACACTGCGAACACCTCGTGGTTTATGCAAGATGGTGCCCGGCCACATCGCACGGCCGACGTCTTTAATTTCCTGAATGAATATTTCGATGATCGTGTGATTGCTTTGGGCTATCCGAAACATACAGGAGGCGGCGTGGATTGGCCTCCCTATTCGCCAGACATGAACCCCTGTGACTTCTTTCTGTGGGGACACTTGAAAGACCAGGTGTACCGCCAGAATCCAGAAACAATTGAACAGCTGAAGCAGTACATCTCATCTGCATGTGAAGCCATTGCGCCAGACACGTTGTCAAAGGTTTCGGGTAATTTCATTGAGATACTACGCCATATTATTGCTACGCGTGGTGGATATGTGGAAAATATCGTACTATAGAGTTTCCCAGACCGCAGCGCCATCTGTTGTTGAAAATTGTAACTACTGTAATTTCGAAAGTTTGTCTGCCTGAAAATGTACTGTTGTCCCAAGCATATTGCAACAAACGGTGTATTTCTATCGCTGCTCGTTTAGTTTTTATTGCCGTTTCAAATATACCGGTCATTTTTTATACACCCTGTACATTATGCACGTGTTTTTCGAAGTTTGTCTCATTGGTTGTGCTGAGTATTATTCTTGTAAATATGTTGTGAAGTTACAAATGCTGTTGTTATTTAAGAAAGAGAATACGCATGGAATGTTAACATTTTGTAAGTAGACACACTGGCCTAGTCAGGAGAGAGATATTGTCAAAGAGTGTAATAAATTGTAAATGGATTATCGGTGGGCGTGCGAGCGCGTCAGAAAGTAGTAGTTCGGAGTCGCGAGGAGATGACTGGTGTCGTTGGTTGCGTGTATTCGCCGGTGTGACTGTGCAAAAGTGCGGTGATAAAAAGTCTGTTTCCGAAGTGCGGAGCAATGAAATGTAAATCACATAACATTAAGAGTAATGTGGGCCCTTGTTGCTGGCTATGGTATGGCAAGATCAACCTGTGCCCTATTTTACAGCATAATGAAGCCACTCGACAAACCAAGGGCATCATGAAGTGACGAAGATCTTGACTTTTTGTAACTAGAGGTGAAATAGAGTGATCAGCGTAGTTGGAACTTTATTGCTTAAATAACATACGCTGATCATGTTTTAGTTACGATGGATGCTTGTGGTAACAAATACATGTTTCAGGTATTTCTGCGCAAATTTTCTTCTTTGTTAACGCTTTTTAAAGGCCATCTTGATGAGGAATCTGGGATTAATTTGTCATGTTGTAAGCTAGTAAACGTTTTAATTTGTAATTCTGTAAGTTAAGCAGTGGTAATTGATACTTGGTGTGAGTTACTTACAATCGGTGTTTAATTCTAAGGTGTCATTACAGTTTTATTGAAATTACCATTGTTTCTTATGAGGTGCGTCGTGTCCGGAACTTAGATACTGCTGTGTGTATCTGACATTTACGTGATTTGGTGTCTGTGCATTGAAGCTTAAATATTAAAGTATTCATTTACTGAAGTTATGTAATAACTGTTACATTATTTCTGTTCCCTGCGGTGAACTTTGGTATAACGCCTTAAGTTCGCTCTTCTGCAATTGGATTGCGTCAAAATTTGCGAAAGCGCACTTAAGTTTTCTAGCTCAGACTTTAACTTGTGTAGTTGTTAGCTAAGGTCTGTGAAACTGATGTCAGTTTTGAAACCATCTTTTCCTGAGTTACAGTCAGGGTGTAAAATTTGTAATCTGAGCTCTGTTCCATGTAAGTTGCTACCAACTATTGAGCTGTTATTCGTGTAGCACGGTTTCATTTGAAACTGTAGCATGAAGTAAGATATGTGACGTTCAGCTGTGATGTTTTGTCGTTTAGTATTAAAATCCAGTCTTCGTCTAATAAATAATTTTTTGGTAAAATGTAGAAAGTAATTTTGACCCAGCACGTAAATAATTTTTTAAAGTCATTATCCAAGTAGTATCCACCCTGTCCCTTTGTACGAACCGAAATAATCAAAAAATGAAGTGAACATTAATTTATTAGATTATCAAAACGTAAATTTTAGAACTTTGGACAATTACGTAACAATGAAATCTTTGGTTGTAGTATGAGTAATGACAGAAATAGAAAGATGCAAAAGCCAGTATTAATTCATTTGCTAAAAATAAAAAATTTCGCAGTAAAATGTCACGTAACTTGGACACTGAATTTGACTGTCAAAGGACAGTTCTAATTTATGGCTTGTGGCATAATTTATAACTTTTATTACAAAGAAATATCAGAGCAACTGCTAGGTAAATGACAGTCCTTACCAATGAATAAATACAAACAATCTTTCTGCTTGCTACAATTACGACAGTCAGTATTGCAGTGTGTAACGTAACAAAAAGTTTCTGTCCACAGCCAATAAACAATCTTACATTAATTGATCTTTGAAAATTAATATAATATATTCTATGTGTTTGCGACTGGATTATTGTTTGACTACTGTGACATGTGTGGTGCAAAGTACTTGAAAGTGTGCGTTCAGCGCTGTTCCTACGTCATGACGGTAATAACTACTCTGACGTAAGTTTGCTTTCGAGTATAAAGTTCAGTTTCAATTTAATTATTCTAGTTCCGTTGAGGAACTGGCGACCGTTGGTTATTTTCAATAATAACATACTTAAAAACTTTTTTTTAAATTTTCCGCTAACTACTGTGAATTAAAAACTAGTTTACGTAATAAAAATATATAAAGTTAACTGAACTTTGTTGCTAAAATACTGAGCAGTGGCGATTCGGTTATAACAGCTTCATCTACTTCTCGCGGTTTTGCATTATTCTTCGGAGTAGATGCCTTTTCCCCACATATTAGTGACTTTAGGCGCACGGTAATAGCCGGCCGCGGTGGCCGTGCGGTTCTAGGCGCTTCAGTCCGGAACCGTGAGACTGCTACGGTCGCAGGTTAGAATCCTGCCTCGGGCATGGATGTGTGTGATGTCCTTAGGTTAGTTAGGTTTAAGTAGTGCTAAGTTCTAGGGGACTGATGACCTCAGATGTTAACTCCCATAGTTCTCAGAGCCATTTGAACCATTTTGCACGGTAATATAGAAGAGCCTAATTAGTCGGAGAGGTAGGGGAGTTATACTTCTGTGTTTAGTACTGGTGTACCACTTGGCCAATTATTGTCCACACAGCTGCTTCTCTTCTCTCCAGATGTTTGAGTCGCCTCCCTATATGGCACATCTACGTTTTCCACAGTCGTGAATGCTTCTGCAGCTTTGCATGTTTCATCTAGACACACCTGCTTTGCTATTTGCCTGTCTCCTTTTGCCTGTCTCTCTTAATGAATTATTGTTCACTGCCCGAAGAAGATCGGAGCACCAAAAGTAATTAGTGTACAGTAATGAAAATTCGGGAACACATTTTTCTAGGTAATACGTGTGAGTGATTAACATTGGAAAATCACACGTTAATGTAAGAGCGAGGTAAGCCGTTGCAAATGTGAAATGCTAGTGCGTTAATAGCCGGTGTAACCTCCAGGACGTGGAGTACAGTCATGCAGTTAGTTGTACAGGTGCCGGTTGTCGGTTTATGGGCTGGCGTTCGATGCCTTTTGCACTTGGTCGGACAACACAGGGACGGGACCGCAGGTGCCAGGAGTCATGTGCAGTGGCTACATTCCTGCCAAGGCTTTCTACAATATTGCAGAAGGAACTTCCAGCTTCTCGTAGCCCTATTACGTGACCTCGTTCAAACTCAGTGTGGTATGGATAATAGCGTCTTTGTTGCCTTAAATACACTCCTGGAAATGGAAAAAAGAACACATTGACACCGGTGTGTCAGACCCACCATACTTGCTCCGGACACTGCGAGAGGGCTGTACAAGCAATGATCACACGCACGGCACAGCGGACACACCAGGAACCGCGGTGTTGGCCGTCGAATGGCGCTAGCTGCGCAGCATTTGTGCACCGCCGCCGTCAGTGTCAGCCAGTTTGCCGTGGCATACGGAGCTCCATCGCAGTCTTTAACACTGGTAGCATGCCGCGACAGCGTGGACGTGAACCGTATGTGCAGTTGACGGACTTTGAGCGAGGGCGTATAGTGGGCATGCGGGAGGCCGGGTGGTCGTACCGCCGAATTGCTCAACACGTGGGGCGTGAGGTCTCCACAGTACATCGATGTTGTCGCCAGTGGTCGGCGGAAGGTGCACGTGCCCGTCGACCTGGGACCGGACCGCAGCGACGCACGGATGCACGCCAAGACCGTAGGATCCTACGCAGTGCCGTAGGGGACCGCACCGCCACTTCCCAGCAAATTAGGGACACTGTTGCTCCTGGGGTATCGGCGAGGACCATTCGCAGCCGTCTCCATGAAGCTGGGCTACGGTCCCGCACACCGTTAGGCCGTCTTCCGCTCACGCCCCAACATCGTGCAGCCCGCCTCCAGTGGTGTCGCGACAGGCGTGAATGGAGGGACGAATGGAGACGTGTCGTCTTCAGCAATGAGAGTCGCTTCTGCCTTCGTGCCAATGGTGGTCGTATGCGTGTTTGGCGCCGTGCAGGTGAGCGCCACAATCAGGACTGCATACGACCGAGGCACACAGGGCCAGCACCCGGCATCATGGTGTGGGGAGCGATCTCCTACACTGGCCGTACACCACTGGTGATCGTCGAGGGGACACTGAATAGTGCACGGTACATCCAAACCGTCATCGAACCCATCGTTCTACCATTCCTAGACCGGCAAGGGGACTTGCTGTTCCAACAGGACAATGCACGTCCGCATGTATCGCGTGCCACCCAACGTGCTCTAGAAGGTGTAAGTCAACTACCCTGGCCAGCAAGATCTCCGGATCTGTCGCCCATTGAGCATGTTTGGGACTGGATGAAGCGTCGTCTCACGCGGTCTGCACGTCCAGCACGAACGCTGGTCCAACTGAGGCGCCAGGTGGAAATGGCATGGCAAGCTGTTCCACAGGACTACATCCAGCTTCTCTACGATCGTCTCCATGGGAGAATAGCAGCCTGCATTGCTGCGAAAGGTGGATATACACTGTACTAGTGCCGACATTGTGCATGCTCTGTTGCCTGTGTCTATGTGCCTGTGGTTCTGTCAGTGTGATCATGTGATGTATCTGACCCCAGGAATGTGTCAATAAAGTTTCCCCTTCCTGGGACAATGAATTCACGGTGTTCTTATTTCAATTTCCAGGAGTGTACATTCTTCACTAACATCAGCTCACCAGTTCAATCTGACAGGTAATTAATGCTCACGATTGTTACAGCGTGTGTTTAAAACGAACCTGGTTTGCATCCTCATAGTGGCGCTGCTATAGCGAAAAGTGAGTTGACACAATGTTTCAAGTGTAGAAACACGCCTACCAACTTTCGTTTATGCCGCACAACTCCTTCTTGGTGTAGCGATTTTTTTCCTTCAGTAAATTTTTGTCTTTCATCAATTAAATATAATATTTATTTTTTATTCAAAAATTTGTTTGCCCAATTCTTCTGCTGGCCTGTCTATTTTATCTCTCAAAACTACCCATTCATCTTCTATTGTATTTGTTTGACTAGTTTCAGTCTATTGTTGCCTGTTGCTACCTTTGAAAGTCTCAAAAACCTCTTGGTAGCTTCATTTATTAAAGAGCCCACCTCCTTAATTTCCTACTTTTCTGTGATTGCTTTAGTTTTCATCAGAATTTCATAGCTAGTTAACTGTCGGAAATATTTTTCTGTTTATAATCTGGCTTCTAAATCTGTCTTGCCGTTATACAACACATCTGAAATTTTCAAGTGCCTCCAAGTCTCTTCCACTTCTTCCTCTTTCGTATCATTCCCTCATTCCATGTTGCCGTACCATATATCCTTGTTTTCGTTTCTCGTATTATCGAATTTCAGACCCCTATAACACTTAAATTTTCGTCTCCACTAAAAAATTGAATAATTATTTCCTTATATATTTTATCAATCTCCTCACCATAAGTGGAACTAGCATGCATACATACTTGTACTACTATGGTACGCCGTCGTATGTTTCAATCTTGGCAATGACAATCCATTCATTATGCTGTTCATAGTAGTTTACTTGCATCCCTATTTTCTTGTTCATCACTTGCGCTACTGAATTATCTACATTTGATTTTGTATTGACAATGCTGTCTCTACTCATCAGAAATCCTGTTCTGTCTTCTCTCTATATTCTCTACATTTAACTTATTCTTCACAAGTGATCTAACCTACGTACACGATTATATACCACGCGACCACTAGCAGAACGCCCCAGATTTGTGTTTTCTGGCAACATTTTCAATATGAAGATCCAAATGGGGAACTACTTTACCTTCGGTATATTTTTCACAGGAACATACCATCATCATTTCACGACACAAAAGATCTTCAAGTTCTCGAGAAGTATATTTTCATAACGGTTGTTGTTTCCCCTTGCCTTCAATCGTCTGCAGTATCAACACAACTCGGGCATGTTGGCTAATATTACAGGGGCAGATCGGTCAGTCATCCAAACTGTTGCTCCTCCAGCTAATGAAGAGGCTGCTGCCCCTCTTAATGAACCATATGTCAGTCTGGACTCTGTAAAGCACCTCTCCGGTGTGATTACACGTACGACACGGCTATCTGTGCCTTTGAGGTAAGTAAACCACCCCACCGCTGTAGGTCTATGGTTCGTGAGGAGTGAGTGGAAATCACTTTTTAGTAAGTAACGGGAGATACAATTGTCATGTCCGGCCTAGTGATCGTTTTCACTCAACGATCGTTTCTGTGGCTGAGGATAACCGTTTATGACCGAGACTTGTTACAAAATAAAGTGATTCATGGCAGCAACTACCGATGTTTTCAACAGTACTCTCTTTAAACAATGTTATAGGTTTCGACGCGATACAAGGATGCTTAAGGAACTTCGCCCATCTCGAATAATGGCCACCCGATATTCCAGAACTACCGTAAAGTGATAGCTTCCCACAATATTGCGGGCTTGTCATGGCTAGCTATTATGCGAGAACCTTGGGGCTGTGTACCACTTGAGACGAGGCTAGTTAATTTACGTAGTTAGCGCCCCAACTGCCATTAAGCTGGCCTGTTACTTGCGGTGGACCGGATTAGATGCACAGTACGGAATTATGTAAAACCGGTGTACTACATACTATGCTCGAGATGGTGTACATTCCAAATTACAACTATTAAATAATGGCAACAGCCTGCCAGAATAATTACAATACTGAGAAGGAACTGCCTAGACTCAGTAATATTTCAATGACCTTGATACGGAGCAGACTGGTAGCCTAGAGGGGTAAGGTGCCGGACTTTGAATAAGTTCATATCTTAAGTAGGATGTTTACATAAACAATTTTATCAACCGAAAGTAGCTTGGCCCTCTGCAAAATAACAAAATTTCTCAACACAGAACTTGTTAGGCCGAAGATAGCCTTGAAAACAGATCTCAACATCTACTCAATATTTGTTCTTTTCATTTTTTTAGACAATGTTTGTGAAATTAATAAGCAATGAAGGACTTCGAATGACTAGTTGAACCAATTAAAGAACTGTAAACGTCGGCTTCCGCAGCCGTTGCCACAGTCAATAAAATTCTTCTGGGTTTGAGGCCGCATCGTCATCTGTAAAATTCCGACGTTTCGGCGACTGTTGCAAGGCGCCTTCCTCAGGGTGTATTAGCATTTTGAAAAAAAAAAAAAAAGAAAAAGAAACTGGTTATTAAAGTCCCCCATGTGAGGTAATAAGGTAGAAACAGGGCACTCAACCATTAACAGCCGATCCACAGGAAGATAAGCCGTATGCTGCAAACATCGGTAAAACGTCATCAGCCACAATAACATTTGAATGATATTCATAAACGCACAGGTAAAACATTATTCATGGCAAGCAGGAAACGTAAATTTTCAGTTCCAATTTAGGGGTGAGATCTGAAACAATGACAGCAACGAGTTTAACATAAAGTTCTCAACGAATGATTTTCCTCTATGGTCGTCCACCTTCTATGTCGTGTGCCGAACTTAATACACTCGGGCTATCTTCCTTCTGAAGGCGCTTCACCAGGTTAGCTGCCAGGCCTGGACTGCAGGAAGAGCACCGGAAGTAGAAAGGCGCCATGAAGAACATCCTCACTCGGCCGCAACGTAAGGTAATGTGACAACATACCAGGCCTGGCCCGTCACCGTTGACAGCACCACCACTCACTACGAGGTGCATTCAAGTTATAAGGCCTCCGATTTTTTTTCTAATTAACTACTCACCCGAAATCGATGAAACTGGCGTTACTTCTCGACGTAATCACCCTGCAGACGTACACATTTTTCACAACGCTGACGCCATGATTCCATGGCAGCAGCGAAGGCTTCTTTAGGAGTCTGTTTTGACCACTGGAAAATCGCTGAGGCAATAGCAGCACGGCTGGTGAATGTGCGGCCATGGAGAGTGTCTTTCATTGTTGGAAAAAGCCAAAAGTCACTAGGAGCCAGGTCAGGTGAGCAGGGAGAATGAGGAATCACTTCAAAGTTGTTATCACGAAGAAACTGTTGCGTAACGTTAGCTCGATGTGCGGGTGCGTTTAATTGGTGAAACAGCACACGCGCAGCTCTTCCCGGACGTTTTTGTTGCAGTCCAGGAAGGAATTTGTTCTTCAAAACATTTTCGTAGGATGCACCTGTTGTGTAGTGCCCTTCGGAAGGCAATGGGTAAGGATTACGCCCTCGCTGTCCCAGACCGTGGACACCATCATTTTTTCAGCACTGGCGGTTACCCGAAATTTTTTTGGTGGCGGTGAATCTGTGTGCTTCCATTGAGCTGACTGGCGCTTTGTTTCTGGATTGAAAAACGGCATCCACGTCTCATCCATTGTCACAACCGACGAAAAGAAAGTCCCATTCGTGCTATCGTTGCGCGTCAACATTGCTCGGCAACGTGCCACACGGGCAGCCATGTGGTCGTCCGTCAGCATTCGTGGCACCCACCTGGATGACACTTTTCGCATTTTCAGGTCGTCATGCAGGATTGTGTGCACAGAACCCACAGAAATGCCAACTCTGGAGGCGATCTGTTCAACAGTCATTCGGCGATCCCCCAAAACAATTCTCTCCACTTTATCGATCATGTCGTCAGACCGGCTTGTGCGAGCCCGAGGTTGTTTTGGTTTGTTGTCACACGATGTTCTGCCTTCATTAAACTGTCGCACCCACGAACGCACTTTCGACACATCTATAACTCCATCACCACATGTCTCCTTCAACTGTCGATGAATTTCAATTGGTTTCACACCACGCAAATTCAGAAAACCAATGATTGCACACTGTTCAAGTAAGGAAAACGTCCCCATTTTAAGTATTTAAAACAGTTCTCATTCTCGCCGCTGGCGGTAAAATTCCATCTGCCATACGGTGCTGCCATCTCTGGGACGTATTGACAATGAACGCGGCCTCATTTTAAAACAATGCGCATGTTTCTATCTCTTTCCAGTCCGGAGAAAAAAAATCGGAGGCCTTAGAACTTGAATGCACCTCGTACATCACCAACTGACTCGGCGAGCTCCACCGATACGCTCAAGTCGGCGTTATGCGCTTTGCCCCCAGGGGGCGCTGAAATTAAACAAGTTCTCGCCAGTTATGAAAAGGTACACTGACACATGCTATTGATCCCGCGCGTTCGCGTTGGTCAGAATACATGTACTCCAAGTCTCTCGGTCGACTTCGATCTTCAAAATTCGTCAAGTGCCTTAAGATTTTTGAATGTACGCTGAAGAGCCAAAGAAACTGGAACACATGCCTAATATCCTGTAAGGCCCCGGAAAGGTCGCGGAAGTGCTGCAACACGACGTGGCATGAACTCGATTAATGTCTGAATCAGTGCTGGAGGGAATTGACACCATGAATCCTGCAGGGATGTCCATAAATCCGTAAGAACACGAGGAGGTAGAGATCTCTTCTGAATAGCACGTTGCAAAGCATCCCAGGTATGCTCGATAATGTTCATTCTGGGGAGTCTGGTGGGCAGCGGATGTGTTTAAATTCAGAAGACTGTTCCTAGAGCCACTCTGTAGCAGTGAGATGTCGCATTGTCCTGCTGGAATTGCCAAAGTCCGTCGGGATGCACAATGGACGTAAACGAATGCAGGCGATCATACAGGACGCTTACGTACGTGTCACCTGTCAGAGTCGTATCTAGACTTCTCAGGGGTCCAATATCACTCCCACTGCACACGCCTCACACCACTACAGAGCCTCCACCAGCTTGAACAGTCCCTTGATGACATGCAGGGTCCACAGATTCATGAGGTTGTCTCCACATACGATGCAATTTGAAACGAGACTCGTCCGAGCAGGCAAAATGTTTCCAGTCATCAGCAGTCCAATGTTGGGTCGAGGCTTTGTGTCCTGATATTCACGGTACACTCGTGAAATGGTCGTACTGGAAAAACTCCGCTTCATCGCTACGTCAGAGATGCTGTGTCCCATAGCTCGTGCGCCGACTGTAACACCACGTTCAACCTCACATAAATCTTGAGATGATGCTGCTATTGTAGCAGCAGTAACCGATCTAACAACTGCGCCAGATACTTTTTGTATTATACAGGCGCTGCCGACCACAGCGCCGTATCATTCCTGTTTACACATCTCTGTATTTGAATGCGCATGCCTATACCAGTTTCTTTGGCGCTTTTTTGTATACGAGGGCAGTTCAATAAGTAATGCAACACATTTTTTTCTGAAACAGGGGTTGTTTTATTCAGCATTGAAATACACCAGGTTATTCCCCAATCTTTTAGCTAACACAACACTATTTTTCAACGTAATCTCCATTCAATGCTACGGCCTTACGCCACCTTGAAATGAGGGCCTGTATGCCTGCACGGTACCATTCCACTGGTCGATGTCGGAGCCAACGTCGTACTGCATCAATAACTTCTTCATCATCCGCGTAGTGCCTCCCACGGATTGCGTCCTTCATTGGGCCAAACATATGGAAATCCGACGGTGCGAGATCGGGGCTGTAGGGTGCATGAGGAAGAACAGTCCACTGAAGTTTTGTGAGCTCCTCTCGGGTGCGAAGACTTGTGTGAGGTCTTGCGTTGTCATGAAGAAGGAGAAGTTCGTTCAGATTTTTGTGCCTACGAACACGCTGAAGTCGTTTCTTCAATTTCTGAACAGTAGCACAATACACTTCAGAGTTGATCGTTTGACCATGGGGAAGGACATCGAACAGAATAACCCCTTCAGCGTCCCAGAAGACTGTAACCGTGACTTTACCGGCTGAGGGTATGGCTTTAAACTTTTTCTTGGTAGGGGAGTGGGTGTGGCGCCACTGCATTGATTGCCGTTTTGTTTCAGGTTCGAAGTGATGAATCCATGTTTCATCGCCTGTAACAATCTTTGACAAGAAATTGTCATCCTCAGCCACATGACGAGCAAGCAATTCCGCACAGATGGTTCTCCTTTGCTCTTTATGGTGATCGGTTAGACAACGAGGGACCCAGCGGGAACAAACCATTGAATATTCCAACTGGTGAACAATTGTGACAGCACTACCAACAGAGATGTCAAGTTGAGCACTGAGTTGTTTGATGGTGATCCGTCGATCATCTCGAACGAGTGTGTGTTCGCACGCTCCGCCATTGCAGGAGTCACACCTGTGCACGGCCGGCCCGCACGCGGGAGATCAGACAGTCTTGCTTGACTTTGCGGCGATGATGACACACGCTTTGCCCAACGACTCACCGTGCTTTTGTCCACTGCCAGATCACCGTAGACATTTCAACCAAAATTGGCCGAGAAAAAAAATGTGTTGCATTACTTATTGAACTGCCCTCGTATCTTAAAGTAAGACTTTTGGTCATTAGTGGAGTGTGAAATCACTCTTCCAGTCAGATCTAATATAATTTGCCGCACTGCTAACCTATGTCATAAGCCGACTCCCTGACATAAAAGTGATGTAAGTTTATAAAATGTTATCCTCTTAATGGCCATGTAATCGTAATTCTTAAAACAGCCTGTATACTAATACAAACCTGTATTGTGGTTACGTGATATGAAAAGTAGGTACAGGTGCTTGGTTTTATTAGCAGAGCACTTACGATGAACCCTTTGAGTGCGAGGTCGCAAAAGGCCAATGATGTTTACGACATTCGACGCCCCACGTATTTCTACCATGCAACCACGATATTGGCTTCTAATGGTAACAGGGAACGGGAGTGGAGGTATCCAATGACGAGCAAAGCATGACGCTAAGGAGCCCTGTGGAACGGCTTTGTCGACGAGTAGCTTACAACAGTGCTACAGTCCTAGTGCTGTTGGTAGAAAGCAGAGCAATGGCAAAGATAAGAAAGAAAACATTGCATTATGTCTACGACAACGGTTGCCGGAGTTGACATTTCGTCAGGAAGGAACACGAGGAATTTCACAGAGTAAGGAAGAAGTGGCACATGAAATATTAGCGATTCTGCAAGATGAGTCAGTGGAATATGGCTGTTGATATACTTTCCGGGATGTGAGGTCGTGGTCCAAGAACTTTTCTGCTCCTTACGTTTCGTCCAGGACTGCGCTGGACTTCCTCAGAGGCGCTGCTCCGCTGAATCTTGCCGACTGACTGGTCGGGTGTCTGAGAGCGACTTATATATTGTGAGAAAGGGGGGCGTGGTTCAGGTGACACGTGATGAGCAGTGATAATCCATAGCAAAGATAAGGTTGACTATCGATTACCACCTTGTCAAAGATAAAAATTGTTAGCAATTTTGTAGAGCCACTGTCCATATATCGCTAAAATTGCTAAAATTTTTATCTTTGACAAGGTGGTAATCGATAGTCAACCTTATCTTTGCTATGGATTATCACTGCTCATCACGTGTCACCTGAACCACGCCCCCCTTTCTCACAATATATAAGTCGCTCTCAGACACCCGACCAGTCAGTCGGCAAGACTCAGCGGAGCAGCGCCTCTGAGGAAGTCCAGCGCAGTCCTGGACGAAACGTAAGGAGCAGAAAAGTTCTTGGACCACGACCTCACATCCCGGAAAGTATATCAACAGCCATGTCAACTGGTCGTGAAAGCCTTCATTCTACAATCAGTGGAATGTGTGGCGTCGTACACACTCAACTACGAGGATAATGTACATGAGGAGTAGAGTGCGCACAAAATAATGTGGCCAATAGATGCGCAATCGGCAGGGCACGTGTGGGGAGGGTGGTAGTGAAGGGGCGTCGTGAGCAGGCGCTGTAGGGGAAATGCCGAGCGCTGGGGAGGAAGTGCTGTTCTAAGCTGCAGCCTTTGCTCACATTTTGTTTAAATATTAGGTGGAACCTATCCCCAGCCACACTTGTGCGGTGACCATTGACAAATATCTTCTGTCACCTCTGCTTTTGTCAGTATCTAGAAAGAATTCCGCTGAAAACGCAACAAAAGCAACGATTTATTTTCGCCTGGCTTTTTAACCATTTGAAACTTCCATAAAAGCGTCATGAGTGACGTATTTTGAGTAAAATTACATTTCTCTTGTTGTCATGTTAAAACCTGCTTCTTTTGCCAAAACACAGCTTTGTTTGCACAATCTTACATAAATGTTGTGAAGATGCAATTCTGACTGATTTCTGAAACCACGGTTTATTAAGGTAAGTGAGGAACTGAGGAAAAGTAGATTCAATAGCTTATACAAAACCACATCCTCGGTACAAAAACAGATGTGTGATGTTTTGACTTATGCTGTTCCAAAATCCACAGCATTTCTCGTTTAATCTACCATCGATGGCCCTTAAAATTTACATTCTTTCATAGAAAAAGTCTGTAGTTAGTGGAATAACACCGTAGTACAATGATGGCGGTACGTGCTTAACAAATGGAAGTGATATTGAAACAATTGTCAAGCCAAGCAGTTCATCATCATTGTCGGATAGGGAGCAACAAATCCAATCTCCAGTGAAACGCAGAGTAGGACAGTCGGTGTCCAAGATCGGGTACTACACATAATTACATACATAGAAGGCCATCTGCAGTATAGTAAAATAAAAATTATGAACGGATTTCGGATAAGTCCGCAGCAATATGGCCGTGTAGTGCATAAGAAAAGCTATGGACAAATGGACAAGGTACCCTTGTTACAAGAACTGGCATTCGCGCGTTTCAAGGATGCTCAATACAATTAACAGTAGTACGTGCACGATAGTGAGCTGTAACACCACAGCTCTTATGCTGTATGGATTTATTTTGCTTTATTTAATGTTACATTGTTGATCTTCTGTAAATGTGATTGAATCGATAACATAAAATTGTATACTGCTTTCTTTATATAAACTTTGATGTCATGTTTTGATTCTATGCAAAGTAGTGTATCTGTAATTTAAAATTCTTTGTCCCATTTGGAGGGAACAAAACTTACTGTATACAATTGTAATTTTGTGTGAATAATTTTTTGTAGAAGTGTCAATTTGTGAAAATGTTCTGTTTTAATTAATGTGTTTGTTTGCTGTTATGCAAACTGCTGACCTTCACTTAGGGCTCTTAGTTATTCTGTATGTAAAAGGTGTAGTGGTTCCCCTCGGGAACGGAACTGTGTAGCGCGCGCAAATTGTGGTTGGCCTAGGTGGAAAAGGTGGAACTGATAGTCAGTCGGGGACGACCCAGCAGCCGGAGATGAGCTACGAGTCCGTGCTCTGCCTCGTAAAAGACGCATATGGTGCTGGTTCCGAGAGAGGCTTTTCCTGCTACTTTCCAAGGCCTCCGATGGACGGATAAATAGCTGGAACTATTCTGGAATTTGTATGAATCATCGCCACGAAGAAATGATAGAGTCCGGCAATTCTACCTGCAATTCCACCTAACAACATGCAGTTGCCACCACATTGCGCAATCATTACATCGGAATACTATAATGATGTACAGTGAAGGATCAGCTTAATGGATGTGCTAATGTGCTGAAATATAAGGTAATTCATATCTGAACTTATGTACCTACCTTGATTTTACTCCTCATCATAACACCTCTCAGGGTCCTCTCCGTTGGAAGTAAAGTGATTACCGAGTGTCCTTACTGAAAGTACATTGAAACCCAGTTTTCTAATTGATGCCCTTTGAACATAGTAAAGAGAAAGTTAAAGTTAATGATGCTTGCTGAAATAATTTTCCTAGTAAAACTGCTTATTAAAGTGTTATTGCCAACTTCAAATTAAAATTTCTCAAGACAGTGGCTTATAGAGTTTTGCTTAGTAAATAATCAGACTACTGCCTGTTGTTAATATCAGAAAGTGGGTCAGTATCTTACATTAATGTTAATTTTATGTTTCACGGTAGTAAAAGTAGAAAACTGCATAGTAGGAAATTATATGTTCATGATCACTAAGTGTTTATCTCTCTTGTGTGCATATTAACAGTATAAAGACCACTCAGTTTGTGTAAAACCTGAAAGTGATAGTGTTTTTCTGTACGTGTTATAATTTTGCAAATAGTTTTTGTGCTGCTCCAGTTGTTAGCTTCAACCTTATAACATGTGTGTGTCGGCGTTCATTGCACTCGCGTGTGGCCAAGTCTAGGTTGTGTTTTGTCCGTTATAGTTACTTATACCTATTTTCTTGAACGAGAATGTTAATCATTCTCTTGCCTAGTTAGGCTGGCGACCGTTTTCTTTATCAATTAAACAGTGCAGATAAACAAAATTTCGTTTGTTACTGTTCAAATATTAACGTAATTCTGACTTTCATTTCCGATAAGCCACCTCCGTTAGGAACAACACGGTCAACATAACAAAATTCCTCTCAGAGGGTAACACAGATCTGTTGCTTTATACCATAATTGCTATAGCAAAATAGTTCTGTTTTGCAAACTGACTCCTACTTTAAGGTTATGGTATAGCAGTAGCAGGTGGGAGTGTTATAGACCTACAACGTTATGCACATACAATGGCGTGCGACATAGGTTACAGTGATCTCAAGGGAAGAGGCGAATGGTTGCATAACTTCAAACAGTTCTACGCAACTGGGACATGTAAGATAACGAAATTTCGAACAAAGCGTCAACTTCACGATGCACAGCAAACTGCGGAATCAGCCAGAAAATTTGTAGATGAGGTAAAACATACAAGTTTGTTTGCCTCATCTACATGTCCGAAAGAACAGATACCATCTTCATGTATACATAGTTAAGGCTCGCCGATGATTTGACCATCTTCTTCTATGCAGATGCACAAACAGTGCCCGAACTCTTACGGGAATCGGCAGTAAAGCCGCGAGTAATGAGTATAATGGGCAGGGGTACTACGAACATAGTGCGGGACAATAAGCTGCGAATGTGGGCCTCACAGGAGGCGTGCCAGAGATAAGTCCCTGCAGTCGCACTATCCTCTGTGCCCTTCGCGGCTCAGATGTTTAGTCGCACGGTAACTCAGAGTGTTTGGTCAGAGAGCTGGTTGGTCTCTGTAACAAAAAAAAACTGAGTGGAAGGATCAACAAACGAACTTGACCGGATGTCATGTGACGTCCGCAACGATCAAACACAACAATCAACATCATCATCATCATCATCATTTAAGACTTATTATGCCTTTCAGCGTTCAGTCTGGAGCATAGCCCCCCTTATACAGTTCCTCCATGATCCCCTATTCAGTGCTAACATTGGTGCCTCTTCTGATGTTAAACCTATTACTTCAAAATCATTCTTAACCGAACCCAGGTACCTTCTCCTCGGTCTGCCCCGACTCCTCCTACCCTCTACTGCTGAATCCATGAGTCTCTTGGGTAACCTTGCTTCTCCCATGCGTGTAACATGACCCCACCATCTAAGCCTGTTCGCCCTGACTGCTACATCTATAGAGTTCATTCCCAGTTTTTCTTTGATTTCCTCATTGTGGACACCCTCCTGCCATTGTTCCCATCTACTAGTACCTGCAATCATCCTAGCTACTTTCATATCCGTAACCTCAGCCTTGTTGATAAGGTAACCTGAATCCACCCAGATTTCGCTCACATACAACAAAGTTGGTCGAAAGATTGAACGGTGCTCAGGTAACTTAGTCTTGGTATTGACTTCCTTCTTGCAGAAGACAGTAGATCGTAGCTGAGCGCTCACTGCATTAGCTTTGCTACACCTCGCTTCCAGTTCTTTCACTACGTTGCCATCCTGTGAGAATATGCATCTTAAGTACTTGAAACCGTCCACCTGTTCTAACTTTGTTCCTCCTATTTGGCACTCAATCCGTTTACATTTCTTTCCCACTGACATTACTTTAGTTTTGGAGATGCTAATCTTCATACCATAGTCCTTACATTTCTGATCTAGCTCTGAAATATTACTTTGCAAACATTCAATCGAATCTGCCAAAAAAAAAAAAGATGGATAGAGCATCTGCCATGTAAGCAGGAGATCCCTGGTTCGAGTCTGGGTCGGGGCACACATTTTCAACTGTCCCCGTTGACTTATATCAACGCCTGTATGCAGCCGGGGGCATTCATTATTCATTTCATTGTAAACAAACTTTCCCATCGTTCGGTAAGGAATTTGTTTTCATTTCCGACCAATCGGCATTTGAAGAGGAAATGTATATGAAAGGAACCCTGAAACTTAGAGGTACCAACAGAGTTGTATCAAGGTCATCTAACATCAATACCTTAATGCATTCGTATACAGTTATGCCGCCTGCTTTCTGGATAGTAAATTGGCTGGAAAGTTTTTTATTGCGCTGCGAGAAGTTGGAGGTGTTCTGCCCCTACGACTCTTTCTCATGTGCGTGATCTTGCAAGGGCAGTAGGGAATATTTGCGTCACAGAAAACAAGAGTGGGAAAATGGGCACATGAGAGAACTACAACTATGGTGTGAGCACTGCTTTTGGCCAATAGCTGGTCAAAATAACTTGCTTTTGCTTGATTCCTGGTCTGCGTGCAAAATTAACTCTCCTTTCGATCGAACCATACCATCCGGAAAGTGTGTGACATTGCAATTCATACAACCTGGAACCACTGGTCGAATTCAGCCCTGGATGTTTGTTTTTTCCACCCCTATAAAAGATATTATCGCAGATATGCTTCTACTCCTTAAAGGGTAGCCAGTTTCATGATAATCTCCTCGACAGACTTCTTCGCAACGGGTTGCATGCCATCACATTCCAGCAGATCTTATCACTCCGTTACACTAATACGATTCTAGATGCACTCTTTAAGACAGGATACTTAAATGAATGTTCTGTACGGTTTGTAACTCACAAGGAGTTCACCTTCGATCTTGATGGTGCAAACCTTAGTGATCATTGTGGCGCGCCATTTTGCATTCGGTTGTTGTTCATGGTGCAAGTTAATGGTTTGTCTTGAATATTTCCTGACTTTCGACGATGTCTTATCTTGTGAAGTGTAATACGTACATCCCACAGAAGGTCGATCTCTGCACCTCCCACACACTCATTTTCTGCCGCCCTCCTGATGCACATAGCTAGTCATTAGCAGCTAATGTTTTTCCTGTCATAATTGTTAACACAGTACTTTCAAATGAATCTTACTAAATGCTGAACACGAGACCTCGCACTCAAGGGGTTCCTTGTTAGAAAATGCAACAGGTCTACTAAAGCAACTACCTACATTACGCTTGTCCGTCTTCTGCTAGAGTACTGCTGTTCCTTATGGGGTCGTTATCAGACAGAGTTGATGGATGACATCGAAAAAGTTCAAATAAGAGTAGATCGTTTTGTATTATCGCTAAAAAGGGGAGAGAATGCCACGGATATGATACGCTAGTTTTCACACCAACCTATACATGGAGAAATCATCATTGTCATTGTTGTTGTGGTCTTCAGTCCTGAGACTGATTTGATGCAGCCCTCCATGCTACTCTATCCTGTGCAAGCTTCTTCATCTCCCAGTACCTACTGCAACCTACATCCTTCAGAATCTGCTTAGTGTATTCATCTCTTGGTCTCCCCCTACGATATTTACCCTCCACGCTGCCCTCCAATACTAAATTGGTGATCCCTTGATGCCTCAGAACATGTCCTACCAACCGATCCCTTCTCCTGGTCAAGTTGTGCCACAAACTTCTCTTCGCCCCAATTCTATTCAATACCTCCTCATTAGTTGCGTGATCTACCCTTCTAATCTTCAGCATTCTTCTGTAGCACCACATTTCGAAAGCTTCTATTCTCTTCTTGTCCAAACTATTTGCCGTCCATGTTTCACTTCCATACATGGCCACACTCCATACAAATACTTTCAGAAATGACTTCCTGACACTTAAATCTATACTCGATGTTAACAAATTTCTCTTCTTCGGAAACGCTTTCCTTGCCATTGCCAGTCTACATTTTATATCCTCTCTACTTCGATCATCATCAGTTATGTTGCTCCCCAAATAGCAAAACTCCTTTACTACTTTAAGTGTCTCATTTCCTAATCTAATTCCCTCAGCATCACCCGACTTAATTCGACTACATTCCATTATCCTCGTTTTGCTTTTGTTGATGTTCATCTTATATCCTCCCTTCAAGATACCATCCATTCCGTTCAACTGCTCTTCCAAGTCCTTTGCTGTCTCTGACAGAATTACAATGTCATCGGCAAACCTCAAAGTTTTTATTTCTTCTCCATTGATTTTAATACCTACTCCGAATTTTTCTTTTGTTTCCTTTACTGCTTGCTCAATATACAGATTGAATAACATCGGGGAGAGGCTACAACCCTGTCTTACTCCCTTCCCAACCGCTGCTTCCCTTTCATGTCCCTCGACTCTTATAACTGCCATCTGGTTTCTGTACAAATTGTAAATAGCCTTTCGCTCCCTGTATTTTACCCCTGCCACCTTTAGAATTCATTGTCATACAATAAGAGATATCACAGCTCGCACGGAATGACTTAAATGTTCGTTCTTCCCGCGCACTGTCGAATGGTAGAGAAATAGAATGAAAGTGGTTCTCTGAACCCTCTGCCAGGTACTTACGTGTGAACAGCAGGGAACTGGCGTAGTTACAGATGTAGAACATTTACACACAAAATTCATATGAATGGCTTACATCAGCATGTCACGTGTCAGATTCAATATTTTAGGAGAAAAGTAGATATTTTTATTTTTAATACCCAGCCATACCATTTCCTTCTTAAAATCGCAAGTCAATCTAATAAACATACTTCATGAATCGAAAAGAAACTAACAAAAATTCTGCGAGGGACGCCATTTGAGATTATAAAAAATTTATGTACATTCGAGTTAGGTGTTCAGCCAACAGAAACGTTATTCAAAATGGCTTTCGACTCTTGAATTATTTAGAAACTGCTCGTTTTAATTAGAAGCCCTTCAGAATGAATAGCTAATTGTTGGTGCCAAGCTCTCTCGACACTCAGACGTGAGTCTGCAACAGTGTCTGCCGGTGATGCTACCTAAAAATTTTGAATGTTGCAGCACACACCCTACGACAAAAAAAGACAACGTACCACGCAGGAACTATACCAATGGTATGGAAATCGGTACATATGACGTACTTGTAAAGACAAATAAATGATTACAATTTCAGAAAAAATTGGATCTTTTCTTCAAGGGAAAGATCTTCACAAATTGAGCAAGTTCAAAATGGTTCAAATGGCTCTGAGCACTACGGGACTTAACATCTGTGGTCATCAGTCCCCTAGAACTTAGAACTACTTAAACCTAACTAACCTAAGGACATCACACACATCCATGCCCGAGGCAGGATTCGAACCTACGACCGTAGCAGTCGCGCGGTTCCGGACTGAGCGCCGAGAACCGCTAAGACCACCGCGGCCGGCTTGAACAAGTCAATAACGCCTTAGTTCACCTCTGGTTCTTCTGCAAACCATTATCCGGCTTGCCATTGATTGATAGAGGTGTTCGATATCCTTTTGAGAGGCGCATCCTGCCGAATTCTTTCCAATTGGCGTGTCATTTCGTCAAAATCCAGAGCCGGTTGGAGGGTCCTGCCCATAACGCTCCAAACGGTCTGAACTGGAGAGAGATCCGGCGACCTTGGTGGACAGGACAGGGTTTGCCAAGCACGAACACAAACAGTAGAAACTCTCGCCCTGTGTGGTTGGGCATTATCTTGTTGAACTGTAAGCCCAGGATGGCTTGCCATGAAGGGCAACGAAACGGGGTGTAGAATATCTTTAACGTACCGCTGTGCTCTAAGTGTGCTGCGGCTGACAGCCAATGTAGTAGTAGAAGTAGAAGGGTTTTGTGGGCGCACGACAGCAAGGTCTTCAGCGCCCGTTCAGTATCATAGTGAGACAGGTGTCAAGAGAAAAGCTCAGAACATTTACATCAAACGGAACATAAAACACAGGGAACAATCATAAAAAATATGTGCTCACCCACACCGAAGCGTGGGATGAAGCAGGGCGTCAGCAGTAAAACATGGACAACACAGGAAGAAAAAGGTAGAGGGAGCTAAAACAATGGAGCAGATGGAAGTGGCTGGCTGACCGCAAGGAAAAAAGAGAGGAGTCAGCCACTCTGCAATACACTAAAACCGCCAGCCTAAAAGTTTAGGCCAGAGTCCAGACACATCACAAAACTTAAAAACCCTAGACACACAAGTCTCATCGTTAGCTAAAACACAGGGCAGATCCCCATCAACTTGTGCTTCTGCCCTTGCATCACGGTATAAAACGCAGTCTGTTAAAATGTGCCGGACAGAGATGTGCACACCACAAGGATCACAAAACGGAGGATCCTCCCGCCGTAATAAATAGCTATGTGTCAGAGGACAGTGCCCGATCCGAAGACGTGTGAGGGCCACCTCTTCCCGCCTGAGCAGCCGGCAGGAGGAACGCCACGGCCGAGTGGTCGACTTTACCGACCGCAGTTTATTGGCCGTCACCGCCAGCCATTCGTCCTCCCTCAACTCCATGCACTTCCTGTGGAGTGCAGCGATGACTGACTGCAAGGGGATAGGACACTGGACCACATCCTGCTCTCTGCAGGCCTCCATGGCAGCCCGATCAGCCTGTTCATTGCCCCATATGCCGACATGACCAGGCACCCAGCAGAAGGATACCTCTTTACCCCGCCGTTGGAGCAAGTACAGTTGGTCATGTATCAGCTGGACCATCTCTTCAGTCGGGTATAGGTTCTGCAGTGATTGTAAGGCACTAAGAGAATGGGAGCAGAGAAGAAATCGATCGCCCCGAACACGATGCATTTGCTCCAGTGACAGCCAAAGGGGGCCTGCTATAAGTGAAAGTGGCATCCCAGACCATCACTCCCGGTTGTCGCAGTGTGTGGTGGGTAACAGCCAGGTTAGTATCCCAGGGCTGTCCGGAGCGTCTCCAGACACATCTTCGGTCTGGAATCTCATTAATGAAATGGACGAAATGTTTTCATAATTCAGAATACAATTGGACTGAATGTGACAAACGAAAATTTGTGCTGCTGCACCTGGGATCGGACCCGGATTTTCCACTTCACCCAAGCGGTCACCTTAACTGCTGCAGCTATCTGAATACGCTTCCAGCAGCGACCCGAATTTTCTTATGTCACTGAGTGTCTACGTGCTGCACTCGCCCAATTGCTGAGAATGATGCACAGGAAGAGACATTATTACTGCCGCTGTCTGTCTAGGCGTTTAATACTGTTCGCAGTGTCTCTGTTTTTAACGATGTTCTTCATACATTCACGCATTGGATCGGTCGGGAAGAGTGCTCGGATAGCCGAAGCGACTAAAGGCGACTGCTTGCCTAAAGCGGAAAATCCATGTCCGAGTCGTGGTCAGAAACAAAGTTTCATTTGTCACTAATAAATTGTGCAGAAGCAGTCTGACCGTATTCGCAACTCCGAATACATTTTTTTTTTTTTTTTCATTTCATTAACCTGAGTAGTTTCACGGGTAAGACAAGGCTGCAACCTGTCTCCACTGTTGTTCATATTATTTATGGATCATATGTTGAAAACAATAGACTGGCTGGGTGAGATTAAGATATGTGAACACAAAATAAGCAGTCTTGCATATGCGGATGACTTAGTTGTGATGGCAGATTCGATTGAAAGTTTGCAAAGTAATATTTCAGAGCTAGATCAGAAATGTAAGGACTATGGTATCAAGATTAGCATCTCCAAAACGAAAGCAATGTCAGTGGGAAAGAAATATAAACGGATTGAGTGCCAAACAGGAGGAACAAAGTTAGAACAGGTGGACGGTTTCAAGTACTTAGGATGCATATTCTCACAGGATGGCAACATAGTGAAAGAACTGGAAGCGAGGTGTAGCAAAGCTAATGCAGTGAGCGCTCAGCTACGATCTACTCTCTTCTGCAAGAAGGAAGTCACTACCAAGGCTAAGTTATCTGTGCACCGTTCAATCTTTCGACCAACTTTGTTGTATGGGAGCGAAAACTGGGTGGACTCAGGTTACCTTATCAACAAGGTTGAGGGTACGGATATGAAAGTAGCTAGGATGATTGCAGGTACTAGCAGATGGGAACAATGGCAGGAGGGTGTCTACAATGAGGAAATCAAAGAAAAACTGGGAATGAACTCTATAGATGTAGCAGTCAGGGCGAACAGGCTTAGATGGTGGGGTCATGTTACACGCATGGGAGAAGCAAGGTTACCCAAGAGACTCATGGATTCAGCAGTAGAGGGTAGGAGGAGTCGGGGCAGACCGAGGAGAAGGTACCTGGATTCGGTTAAGAATGATTTTGAAGTAATAGGCTTAACATCAGAAGAGGCACCAATGTTAGCACTGAATAGGGGATCATGGAGGAACTGTATAAGGGGGGCTATGCTCCAGACTGAACGCTGAAAGGCATAATCAGTCTTAAATGATGATGATGATGATGATCATTAACCTGTCTATCGTAGCAGCGTATATTTCTTCAGAGATTCATCCGTGTTTCAAAGGCAATGCACAGCACACGGTCAAAAACACAATCACTTGAAATAGTATTACATACCTAAACAGGCTGTGACAAAGTCTCTCCCTGTACGGGATTCACAGCAGCTATGCGAGAGCAGGCTGTAGACACTCAGTGACATATGGAGATTTGAGTCGGCCCTGGAGGGGTTCATAGATAGCCGCAGCGCTCAAGACGACTTCTCGCGTAAAGCGGGATATCGTGGTTTGATTCCTAGGCTGGCACGAATTTTCATTTGTAAATAATAAATTGTGGAGCAGGAGACTAATCGTAGCCGCAGTTCCGAATACATTTCTTCGCAATATATCAGAAATTTCGCCACCCGAACCTTCTGAGCCACTAGTTTGTTTGCCCTTATCGAAATATCAGTAGAAGCTACTTATCACTATGCATCGAATAGCTCAGATATGACCAAAACGTGATTCACCTGCTTTCTTCCCCTTACGCCTGAATTATATTTTTGGGCCACAGAGTAAACCTGTGCGACCATCCCCCTCCCGTGATTAACCAGGTGAGCTAAACCCATTAACCGGACTGTACACCGGTCTGAACCCCATATTTTTGTAATGACTAAGAGCTTGGTATGTGGATCAGGTACGCCCCAGTCTGTTAAACCATCTTGCAGAAGACTTGTCGCAGTCCCATATAGCAGCTATCCCTAATTCGTTTGCTCACTAGCGTGTAAAGCCGAGGTCCAGCAGGTGTATCTCATCCCTGTTGGTTTGCTTGAATGCGAAAGGAGAAGAACACCACATCTTTGAAGATGCCCAATAGTGATCCATTCGAAACGTCAGGGATTAGATGTAGACCTGTTGGACTACGCCCTATTACCTAAGTACTGTACATACACGTGCAAGTGTGAAAAAAGGAAGTTGTGACATTACAGCCTTTATCACTGCGATTTTTAATATGTAAAAGTTTTTTTTTCTCTATTCGCGTCAGTATGTGCGAACTTTTAACATATACCAATGAATGTTGTAACCAGATATCATTGCCGGGCTCCTGAAAAGCGCAGAATATCACGATAGCTATAAACTGTTATACGCTGCTATCGATCAGTAAAAAAACGATGCACCTATGTTTCAAAATAACAATTGCCAATTTTTACTTCTGCAGGGAGCCGCGCCGCTCTCTAGCTGTTCTTCTGTGAATGTGTTGCGAGTCGGACGCAAAAGTATTGTGCTCCATACTGATATAATCATTTTATTGTTAAGTGATTGTTTAAGTGATTAAAAATATATGTAGCCACAAACAAGCGAGAATGTGTATCATGAAAATTCGCTCCACCGCCACAATGGGTGGCCATGTTAATGTAAGTTTCCGTTTCATAATATAATGCTTGAAGCCTTGAAGTTGATTTAATTTCAAAGAAAATCTCTCAACCTTATTTTCATTAATTATACTTGTGATAATCCTTTCTGTTTAAAAGATTTATGCAGCTTATGATCCAGCGTGTGTTCTGTCGGAACAGGAGGCTGTCGTGACGACATCGTTATAGTATTTATTCCAAGTTCTCTCAGTTCCGTTTATATGTTCGTACAAATCCAATTAGTTGGTCCCTTAGGTTTCTTTCATGTAACTTCTGTTTGTTTTCTCCGCGCGAACTTCCTCCGAAAAAAAAAAATTCTGTTCATTTTTTAGTAATTTTTCGATATCGCGAATGAGAAAAGACAGCCGCCTCCTGCTCCGAACGGAATACCACGACTTTTCTAACGTCGGAGAGTACCGCACGAATTTTCCGCTAAAAGGTAATAGAATTTCTTAAAGCTGGATCAATTACACATGTTGCTGCTGTTCTCCGACAAATCTGGTGTGATTAATAGTAATTTATTCTGTCACGACAAAAAGAACCAATTTTTTTTTACCAAAGCAACAAAGCTTTCAATTAAATTACTAAAAAAAAATCATACCAGAAAGTAGACTATTGTGGATGCTCCGATAAACATTTTGAGACAAAGAATTAGGAGTCCAAATTAAAAATACTCTATCCTTAACATGCTTTTCGACATTTCTGTCCTGAAGAAACGTATGAAACGTTGCTTCAGCTAAATTTTCTGTTCCGCTAGGCTTTGTATGCTCCTCCATCTGTTTCAATGTAATGCTTACTGCATACATTTCAGGGTTCTCCACCGTCGGCACCACTATTTTTTTCGTTTCACTTCCATCTACATTCAGAACTGTGATTGCGGTCGTAACATTTTCATTTGATTTAAAATAGCCTAATTTCAGTGCCAGAGTGACTCTATATATTTGAATAATGTGACTGTAGCATTATATATTCTTTCATGCACACGACTAGACAGGTTTCGGTACATTTCTACCATCTTCTTGTAGACTGTCTGCGGTCCATACCTTATACGGCATACGGCAAGAGGGGCAGGAGAGCGGGATATATTGGCAATGATGGGTGGCTGTTGCAGCTACAGGCCTCGTGGAACTGGCTGAAAGCGTGCCCTAAGTCCCATGTGGGTCTCACCACCACCACCTAAAGAGAAGGCCGCGGCGCGCTCTTGTGACGTCACGCAAAGCGGGCCAGGGTTGGATTGGCGCTCCGCTTAAAGAATCGAGACGCACGGCCTGCAAATCTTTGTCAAACGGTTTCACAGAACCTATTCCGTAAAAAAATAATTAATTTCTTAAATACTTTTAGCTTTATATGGCAGCTTCATGATGAAGTGCCAATCATTTCGATAATGGTCATACCTTTTGTGGTATTTCACAGATCAGTATCAAATTTGAGAACGTTGCCATCAAAAATAGAGGTCACTATAAATTTGTGTTTGATGCATATTACACATTCTATTGCTGAGTATGAAATACAGATGAGGTTTTGAAATTTTCGTAAAACTTTGGATCAATATCTGCTTCCAATCTCGAAAAAATTGAGCATCTGCAGCAACTTCACTTACGATCGCAACGCGCGGGAATGAAATATTCATAACGCCTGTCATATCTCGTAAACCGCTGGAGATAACGAAACGAGATCTTGGAAAATGATACCACGCAAAGAGGAGAGTACTTTGCCGAATGGTTAAAATAAGTAACTTTATCAATCGCGATATAGCAGAAACTATAGTTTATAACTCTTTTTACCGGTAATGTAATTGCATAAGACTTATCAACAGCCAGTGAAAACGTACGAGTGCGGGATGTAAATAATATTGCGATATACATGGTAAAACCAGGTACATTTGTGAAAAATGCACTGTGATAAAGTACATTCTTTCTGGACCAGACAACTATTATTTACACTCACTTGAAAAATTCTGCACTAATACAGTGTATAATATTAAATTCCTCTGCCTTCAGTATCCTAAATAAATATTGTGTAACTGTTTATAGAGCTCCCTCAGGAAAGCTGAGTACATTCCCCAAGCAAACAATCACTTTTAACTCACCTCACAAAAACAATTATGCTTTGTTATTGTAATGTAAATTTTCTTTCCTGTAAAAATATGGCAGATTTTGAGCATAAGTCAACAGTGAAAATCTACAAACCTTCAGCAGACATTTGCAGCAGTTGGAATGAGACAATGTGTCAAGCTACAAACGTCAATAATAAATTTAACCTATTCTAGATTAATTTGTTCCATTGTTTGACACAGCGAAAAATAACACAGATATGCTTCATACAGAGAGATCGCTTTTTAAACATGAAAACAGCAGTTTCAACATTCGTTAGCACTAATGCTAACTAATGCGAGAGTGAAAAACAACCCACTCACAAATAGAGAATAAAACGTATCGGTAATGCGTAACAAAATACGAACTGCAGAGAAATTTAAACACGAATAAAAAGTAACACGAGCCACAAATTTATATTTCGTTTTCAAAATCAAAATAAAGCCACTTGGTAACGAATACTAGGCATACTTACTGCGATCTTTTGCTCACAATTTTAGTCTAATGTATCCAAAATGCAAGATATTCCACCAGAAAAAACAACAATTGTACTAGGTATATAGTTTTTACATACCTTCGTGTGCTCAGTGGGTTGGAAATTGTCCCGATGAATCGCTGAAAGACATTTCCAACGCAGATTCGCAGCTTTCGGAAAGGAAAACAACATTACTTTCGGTCGAGTTCCGTAATTCCCACGACACCTTGGCACACAGCACTTGTAAACCATGTCCACAGTAGCTTCACTACAGGCAAACACTGTAATCGCTAGTTTTAAGCACGAATATAGCACTCGATCCAACAAACGTGTAGATAAACAAACGCTTCGAAACACAACATGGTGGCCTGCTTGGAGTGACGTCACGACCTGCTATGAATTTCGCGCCGCGGCCTTGTCTCTAGGTGGTGGTGGTCTCACCCTGCTACTTCCTTAACTGTCTGTAATTTTGTATAGAGCGTGATACCTCATATACACCATTTGACAAAAAAAGTGAATCACTCAGAAGGAAACGAAATTAAACCATGGGTTTGGAGGGTATGTGATGCTATTTCAGTGATTACGGTATGTTATTAGATCCGTTCTTCTGCCGTTCTCGCAACGGGAAAGTGATAAAAAGAAATGATTGTGTGGCACTGTCGCCCAGGAGGCCCCGTCCGTTGAATTTCGGCCGCCGTGTTGCAAGTCTTACTTCATGTGACGCCACATTGGGTGACTTGCGCGTTGATGATGATGAGGACAACACAACACCAAGTCCACGGGCGGAGAAAATTTCCAATCCGGCCGGGAATTGAACCTGGGCTCACTGCATGGGAGGCAAGCACGTTACCACTTTTTTTTAAGGCGTTGTTATTTACACTCCTGGAAATTGAAATAAGAACACCGTGAATTCATTGTCCCAGGAAGGGGAAACTTTATTGACACATTCCTGGGGTCAGATACATCACATGATCACACTGACAGAACCACAGGCACATAGACACAGGCAACAGAGCATGCACAATGTCGGCACTAGTACAGTGTATATCCACCTTTCGCAGCAATGCAGGCTGCTATTCTCCCATGGAGACGATCGTAGAGATGCTGGATGTAGTCCTGTGGAACGGCTTGCCATGCCATTTCCACCTGGCGCCTCAGTTGGACCAGCGTTCGTGCTGGACGTGCAGACCGCGTGAGACGACGCTTCATCCAGTCCCAAACATGCTCAATGGGGGACAGATCCGGAGATCTTGCTGGCCAGGGTAGTTGACTTACACCTTCTAGAGCACGTTGGGTGGCACGGGATACATGCGGACGTGCATTGTCCTGTTGGAACAGCAAGTTCCCTTGCCGGTCTAGGAATGGTAGAACGATGGGTTCGATGACGGTTTGGATGTACCGTGCACTATTCAGTGTCCCCTCGACGATCACCAGTGGTGTACGGCCAGTGTAGGAGATCGCTCCCCACACCATGATGCCGGGTGTTGGCCCTGTGTGCCTCGGTCGTATGCAGTCCTGATTGTGGCGCTCACCTGCACGGCGCCAAACACGCATACGACCATCATTGGCACCAAGGCAGAAGCGACTCTCATCGCTGAAAACGACACGTCTCCATTCGTCCCTCCATTCACGCCTGTCGCGACACCACTGGAGGCGGGCTGCACGATGTTGGGGCGTGAGCGGAAGACGGCCTAACGGTGTGCGGGACCGTAGCCCAGCTTCATGGAGACGGTTGCGAATGGTCCTCGCCGATACCCCAGGAGCAACAGTGTCCCTAATTTGCTGGGAAGTGGCGGTGCGGTCCCCTACGGCATTGCGTAGGATCCTACGGTCTTGGTGTGCATCCGTGCGTCGCTGCGGTCCGGTCCCAGGTCGACGGGCACGTGCACCTTCCGCCGACCACTGGCGACAACATCGATGTACTGTGGAGACCTCACGCCCCACGTGTTGAGCAATTCGGCGGTACGTCCACCCAGCCTCCCGCATGCCCACTATACGCCCTCGCTCAAAGTCCGTCAACTGCACATACGGTTCACGTCCACGCTGTCGCGGCATGCTACCAGTGTTAAAGACTGCGATGGAGCTCCGTATGCCACGGCAAACTGGCTGACACTGACGGCGGCGGTGCACAAATGCTGCGCAGCTAGCGCCATTCGACGGCCAACACCGCGGTTCCTGGTGTGTCCGCTGTGCCGTGCGTGTGATCATTGCTTGTACAGCCCTCTCGCAGTGTCCGGAGCAAGTATGGTGGGTCTGACACACCGGTGTCAATGTGTTCTTTTTTCCATTTCCAGGAGTGTATTTATTTGCATGTGTTTTTGTAATATTCACCAATATCATGAAATTATGTGAACACATCGGCGAAAGAGAAAAGAAATATAAATTCTGGTTAAAGAAAAAGAAAGGAAAAAGGAAAAGCAAAACGAAATAAAATCCGCACAATCTGCGACGCGCTCTCCCATCCGCGGAGGTCAGAAGTAGAATAGATCGTAGGCGGTTGAAACTCAGACACCGCCGGGGGAGGAGGGGTAGATGCCCTCTGAGCCAGGCACCACCCAACTCAGTGGAGGTCTAACAAAGACCGCTCGAAGATAGTTAGCAAATAATGTTCGGTAACGTGGCGTGTTTTCGAGAGCTGCATGGGCTGTTCGTAAATAGGTCCAGAAGTCGAGGCGGGATTTAGGTCCCTTATGAAAGAGATAGGCGACCGCCCACCCTTTGACCCACGTAATAGCGTGACATTTGGCGGCGGGAAAATGTCTGTCCTCCGTGTATAGAAACATTCGAGGGTCGATTGTGTCTGGTGGCACCCGGAGATAGCAGGCAATGATTTGCTGCACGAAGCGCCATACATCTTGCGACGAGGCGCATGTCAGACGGTGTTCATCAATGTCCAGTTGCTGGCAAAGGAGACAAAGAGGGGTTCTGATAAGCCAATGTTGTGCAGTCGCTGCTTCGTGGCAAATTTCCTGTTGACTATGTGATACCACAGTGCCCGGACGTTCGTAGGGAGGAAGGGCTGGTGGACGGTAGTCCACACTATGGGCCACTGGATGGAGGGATGTTTGGTCTCCATCACATTCCGGGGAACACAGCGCAGCAACAGGCTGTAAAAATCCTTAGTCCTGGGTGGGCCTGTATCTGGGAGACTGGTATGCATGTAACTGTAGTCCACGAAAAAGGTCGAAATATGGGACAAATGAGGCACGATATGGCCGACAAACCCCGGTGGTGAGGTGGAAGCAGGTAGGAGGACCTCAAGCAAGCTGCGTGCTAGAGATGTACCTTGGCCCGTCCACTGTTTTCTCGTGGTACTCATGTACAAGGCGGCAGCTCGCATACGGACATTGACGAGCCCGACGCCACCATACCGTGAGGGCAGGGTAAGTGTCTCATAACGGACTTTAAACATTGAACCAGCTGTGAGATAATAGCCAAAAGCCGCCTGAAGGTTGCGCCCAATTGCAGTTGGCAAAGGGAGAACTTGCGCGATGTGAACCAATTTCGATGCCACATAAAGATTAAGAAACTCAACCCGTTGAAGTGTGTCCTGGCGGACGTCGTTGCGGATGACGTGTAACAGGCGACGGAAATTCGTTACCGCTGTGCGTGTGACCGTGGGGGTAAAGGTAACAGAACACAGCATGTTGTTATCAACGGAGAGACGTCTACAGACGTTAAAGTAACCTCTGGCGTGCCACAGGGGAGTGTTATGGGACCATTGCTTTTCACAATATATATAAATGACCTAGTAGATAGTGTCGGAAGTTCCATGCGGCTTTTCGCGGATGATGCTGTAGTATACAGAGATGTTGCAGCATTAGAAAATTGTAGCGAAATGCAGGAAGATCTGCAGCGGATAGGCACTTGGTGCAGGGAGTGGCAACTGACCCTTAACATAGACAAATGTAATGTATTGCGAATACATAGAAAGAAGGATCCTTTATTGTATGATTATATGATAGCGGAACAAACACTGGTAGCAGTTACTTCTGTAAAATATCTGGGAGTATGCGTGCGGAACGATTTGAAGTGGAATGATCATATAAAATTAATTGTTGGTAAGGCGTGTACCAGGTTGAGATTCATTGGGAGAGTCCTTAGAAAATGTAGTCCATCAACAAAGGCGGTGGCTTACAAAACACTCGTTCGACCTATACTTGAGTATTGCTCATCAGTGTGGGATCCATACCAGATCGGGTTGACGGAGGAGATAGAGAAGATCCAAAGAAGAGCGGCGCGTTTCGTCACAGGGTTATTTGGTAACCGTGATAGCGTTACGGAGATGTTTAACAAACTCAAGTGGCAGACTCTGCAAGAGAGGCGCTCTGCATCGCGGTGTAGCTTGCTCGCCAGGTTTCGAGAGGGTGCGTTTCTGGATGAGGTATCGAATATATTGCTTCCCCCTACTTATACCTCCCGAGGAGATCACGAATGTAAAATTAGAGAGATTAGAGCGCGCACAGAGGCTTTCAGACAGTCGTTCTTCCCGCGAACCATACGCGACTGGAACAGGAAAGGGAGGTAATGACAGTGGCACGTAAAGTGCCCTCCGCCACACACCGTTGGGTGGCTTGCGGAGTATAAATGTAGATGTAGATGTAGATGTAATGCCCAGGTACCAGAAAGTCCGCACAAGCGGCAGGGCTGCCGCTTCACCCTCCTGGAGGCCGCGTCCAATGTGCATAGCAGAAGATTTGGCGACATTCATGGCACTGCCAGCGGCAGCCCCATAACGGGTAATCAATTCGAGGATTTCTCGAATCTCAGAGCCAGGGCGAATGAGGAGGAGGAGGTCATCAGCATATGTCCGACAGCGAAAAGTGTGTTGGCGTAGGGTGAGGCCAGAGAGCTTGGTCGTCAAGCCCCCAATAAGGTGCTCAAGGGCAATGGCATACAGGAGGGTAGAGAGGGGGCACCCCTGCCGTATCGAACGGCAGATAGGTACCGGCCCTGCTATACGTCCATTGAGTTGGACACGTGAACTGGCACTGTCGTAAAGACGCCGGATGACGTCGAGAAACGGAGGGGGGATGCCCATTCGGGCTGCCACCGAAAACAGGAAACGATGACGCACTTTATCGAAGGCGCTGTCGAAGTCTATAGCGACGACCGCTGCACGGAGTCTGCAGGCCGCCGCCATCGCAATTAAGTCGCGGCATTCCCCTGTGGCAGTCTGTATGTTAACCTGTCCTCCAGGCGTCGTTTGCTCTGGCGAGAGGACATGAGGGAGTACTTTTCGGAGCCGCATTGCCAGTAAGCGCGCGAAAATCTTGTAATCGGCATTGAGTAGGGTGAGCGGTCTGTAACTCGTGACCATCGAACCACGGGCTGGTTTGTGGACTGGTATGATGATGCCCTCAGCAAAGGCGGGTGGGATTGCTTGCTCAGATGTCATCAGTTCTTGATACATAGTCGTCCACCGTGGTGCCGTGAGGTCCCGAAAGGTACGCTAAAACTCAATCGGTAAGCCGTCAATGTCGGGCGATCTGTTGACAGCACCCTTGGCGATTGCGTTGTTGACGTCGTCTAGCGTGACCGCCACTGTCAAAGCATCCGCCTCCGCGTGGGGGAGGGTGCGCGTGACGTAATGCAAAATGGAGTCGTCTGCTGCAGTTTCAGCGTCTTCTTCACTATAAGTACGACGGTAGTGCTCGACGAATGTGTGGACGATGTCATTCTGAGTGGTCACCTGCGTGCCATGAGGCGTGGTCAGAGTGCTGATGATCTGCCGACGACGCCGTCGTTTGTCGGACACTATATGATGCATGGATGGAATTTCTAAATACGCGTGATAGTGGTGTCGCGTCCGTATCACGACCCCTTGCAGTTTCCGGCGTGCCAGCGCAATTATCTTCGCCTTAGTTCTTTGCCGTTCCAACTGGTTGTCCAGGGTTGGTGGTTGAGCGTCCAAATCTCGGAGAATCGCATAATAGAAGTCAACAGTGGTGCGATGCCAGTCGGCCATGTCCTTCCCGTATCTCATCATTCCTCCGGACCGCCGGCTTGACGCAGTCCAACCACCATTTGAATGTCGAGTGGTAGCGGGGAAGGCGTCGTTCGCAGGCTGTCCACGTTTCAGTGACTTGTTTGTGACACGCCAGGTCATGCAAGTGTGAAGTATTGAGTTTCCATGGCGCACGGCTGCCCCATACTGATTGCGGCGGAAGGAGGACCGTACAGATGTAAGCGCAATGGTCGGAAAAGGCCAGCGGCCAGCGTTCGGCGCCCCGTATCGCAGATCTAAGAGTTTGTGAGACATATATCCTGTCCAGTCGGCTTGCGGAATGACTGGTAAGAAAGGTATGGCCAGAACGTGTAACCTCCCCCTCACTTACCGACCTTAATGACAGTGAAAGATGAAACCGCGTGTACCTAATGGGAGTTTTGGAAAAGCAATCGTCACCGAAGTTAAGCTGTCGGTAAAGAGGGAGGAAAGGGTTACATCTAAATGAAAGGAAATGTGCTAATGAAACTGGTGGAAATTAATTTTGAAAAGGGGTAAAGTTAATAAAGAAAGTAAATGTGCAGCCGTTACGTTAACAATTAACTAGCGGTAATTAGGTATTTGAGATTTGGGGGAAATCACGGTCGCCAGTCCTGAGGACAATTACTATAGTAACTGAAAAAGAAAGGTTATTACACATATAATTAGCACTAGAAGCGTGGCAACTGAAGGTTGACACGTGTAGTGTGAAAACTGAAAGTTTGTCAGAAGTAATAAATTTCGCTACACCCTGACTTAATTTAGCAAAAGAATTAATAAAACCGAAAAATCGAAAGTTAATTTAGTGACTGAAGTTAATAGTGAGCTTTCTTTCTGAAGCACATCGAAATTAAGTATAATACGGTTAGTCTTGGACTACCTCAACAATCATTTCAAAAAACTACTTGAATCTACGCAATTTGTAAATAAGAGATTTAACTTTGAACTTGAATTAAATGATTCTGAACAATTAACAATAGTAAAATTTAGTACGTACCAAGCTGAGCTGCAGTCACAGGTAAGCTAAAATACGATAACAAAACTCGCACTCTTAATTTGTGCTTGTGTAATCTGAATATTGTAGCCAGCTATGAATACTTTGAAATTAAAGCAGTGAAATCGAATGGTATAATTTTAATGCTGGCGTTTAAATTTCAACGACACTCGGGTTCATTTCGGAAAAGGAAGGGACCCTGCTTGGTAATGCAATTGGGACAATGAGCAACAAAGGTTCATGCTAAGTTGCTGTTATTATAGTTACGAAAATGGTACAGTTTGAAAAGCTGAGGTCTGCCATACAGTTCTAAAACTTTACTTGCTTCCAGTCTTCCTTGATGGTTGATTGAAGGTTTGAAGCCGTCGATCGAGGAGGTGGCGACAGTCACTCATTGTCGGCCGTCGCTGTTGCAGAAGCTGGATGTTGGCGCGCCTTCTTCTCGACACGGTCACCAGACGAAACGGGCTCTTGATGTGCGCTAGTTAATGTTTCCCGTCCGCGACACCATGTCAGAAACTATCATCGCAAGTCGAGCGCAATTACATGCTGCCAAACCCCGAAAGCGCGGCAACTCGCGGGAGCGTCACACAACACACCTGCTCCACTCGCTACTCCCGCCAGACTCCTTCTGCTCAGCCCGCGCTCCACGCGGCAGAGTTAACACCACCAAAGATCCTACACACTTTGATTCTTCACACGACCTATCGATGTAATCGTTCGACAGCAGTTTTCCCTAGGCAAGACCCAGCGTAAAAGTACAAATAATATTTACGAAACAAACCAATTATACATCGACATAAATGCATAAATATACAAATAGTAAAACAATTACAATATACAAAGAGACAGAAATGTCATATCTTGAGGTAACAAAGCAAGGAAAAAAAATAGTACAATAGATGGAAATAGGCGTTACAAACGGTCGCCGTGTTGAACTAAAAAAATGGCTCTGAGCACTATGGGACTTAACATCTGTGGTCATCAGTCCCCTAGAACTTAGAACTACTTAAACCTAACTAACCTAAGGACATCACACACATCCATACCCGAGGCAGGATTCGAACCTGCGACCGTAGCAGCCGCGCGGTTCCGGACTGCGCGCCTAGAACCGCTAGACCACCGCGACCGGCCGTGTTGAACTTCCCAGGTATCGTGAAGCAGGAGGTCTCGCACCACTATACGTAGCTCCTGGCATGTAGTATATTGGGGAATCTGATCTTTAGGATGCAGAACGCAGTTAAAATCACCTCCTAGTAGGCAATGGTCATAACGCCCTAAAAACAGGGGAGCGATTTCCTCGGAATAAAACTCGGCTCTTTCATGCCGTCGGTCGGTGCCTGAGGGAGCGTAGACATTAACGATGCGTGTCCCCATGGCAGTGAGTGCCATGCCCCGAACTTATGGAAGGAAGGCGACATCGGTCACAGAAATCCCGTGGCGGACGTAGATGGCCACTCCGCGGCCCATAGGATCACTCGCGGAGGCGTGGGCGATATAGCCATTGATATCCGGGAGACTAGCCAAGTGAACTTCCTGCAGAAGGGCGAAATCAATATCCGAAGCCCAGAACATCTCCTGCATAAGGCGGATTTTCACCCTGGAACGGATGTTTTATTTATTTTTATTTTATTTATTTATTTATTGTTCCGTGGGACCACATTAAGGAGAAGTCTCCATGGTCATGGAACGAGTCAATACATGAAATTATAACACGATTGTAGAAACAGATAAAATGAAATATAAGAAATATATTCAGGCGACACGTCATTAGTTTAAATAAAGAAAATCAAGAATGTAACACTGGAATTTGCTTAATTTTTTAGCTCTTCCAGGAGCTCCTCGACAGAATAGAAGGAGTGAGCCATGAGGAAACTCTTCAGTTTAGACTTAAAAGCGTTTGGGCTACTGCTAAGATTTTTGAGTTCTTGTGGTAGCTTATTGAAAATGGATGCAGCAGAATACTGCACTCCTTTCTGCGCAAAAGTCAAGGAAGTGCATTCCACATGCAGATTTGATTTCTGCCTAGTATTAACTGAGTGAAAGCTGCTAACTCTTGCTAACAGCAAACGACATTAAAGAAAATATATACTCTGAGGGCAATGTCAGAATTCCCAGACTATTGAATAGGGGTCGACAAGAGGTTCTAGAACTTACACCACACATAGCTCGAACAGCCCGTTTTTGAGCCAAAAATACCCTTTTTGAATCAGAAGAATTACCCCAAAAAATAATACCATATGACATAAGCGTATGAAAATATGCGAAGTAGACTACTTTTCATGTTTAAATGTCACTTATTTCAAATACTGTTCTAATGGTAAATAAAGCGTCATTTAGTTTCTAAACAAGATTCTGAACATGGGCTTTCCACAACAGCTTACTATCTACGCCTAGGAACTTGAACTGTTCCGTCTCGCTTATGACATGCCCATTCTGTCTGATTAAAATATCAGTTCTCGTTGAATTGTGAGTTAGAAACTGTAAAAACTGAGTCTTACTGTGATTTAGCATCAAATTATTTCCCACAAGCCACGAACTTATTTCATGAACTACATTATTTGATAATGTTTCAATATTACACACAAGATCCTTCACTACCAAGCTGGTGTCATCAGCAAACAGAAATATTTTTGAATCACCTGTAATACTAGAAGGCATATCATTTATATAAATAAGAAACAGCAGTGGCCCCAGCACCGATCCTTGGGGAACGCCCCATTTAACAGTGCCCCATTGGGACTGAACATCATTACCACTCTCAATATTGCGGAGAATTACCTTCTGCTTTCTGTTCTTAAAGTAAGAGGCGAACCAATTGTAAGCTACTCCCCTTACTCCATAATGTTCCAACTTCTGCAGTAATATTTTGTGGTCAACACAGTCGAAAGCCTTCGTTAAATCAAAGAAAATACCTAACGTTCGCAACCTTTTATTTAATCCGTCCAAAACCTCACAGAGAAAAGAGACTATAGCATTTTCAGTTGTTAAGCCATTTCTAAAACCAAACTGTACGTTTGACAGCAAATTATGTGAATTTAAATGCTGCAGTAACCTTGTATATACAACCCCCTCGATAACTTTAGCAAACACCGATGGCATAGAAATAGGTCTATAATTATCAACATTATCCCTGTCTCCCTTCTTATAAAGTGGCTTCGCTACCGAGTACTTTAATCGGTTGTTGGTGTTGATGGTTGCTATCCGGTAGACCTGGTGTCGAATTGCTGGAGGCTGGTCCACTCCGCTGTCCGCGCAAGGGTGTGGGCGTCGCAGCTGAACGTTATCCCGCTGGCCCGCAGGGCAGTCTGGGGAGAGTATGATTAGTGGTGCGGCCGTGACGGCGCAGGGTCCCGTAACGGGTCCTGCTCCTCGACCTCCTCTTCGTGCCACGCCGTGGAAGCGGACACTGCTGTATCTTCCATTTTGTCTGCAGAAGATGTTGTAATGGTGCGTGGTGTAGTGTCGCCTGTGATACGTTCACGATTTAGGTCAGCGTCAGCACCAGGGCGCAGGCACACCGATAGATGTCTCCGCGCTCATAACGTCTTCGTCAGCAGTAGCGGGTTCTGAGGCCTCGTGCTGGTCGCCGGTTACGTCCTCCTCGACTTGTAACTCATCCAGGAAAGTGGTGAAATTGGACTGAGCAACGATTGGATAATTGTACGGGCGCTGATAACCACGCAGTTGAGCGCCCCACAAACCAAACATCATCATCATCATCATCGACTTGTAACGTCTCCTCTTGGCCGGAAACGGTGCGCCGTCTTCGCTTGCGACGTTTCGCAGAACGTTGTTTCCTTGTGCGACCCTCCGTGTCCGACGACGGAAGGGAGTCGCGTCGTTGTGGCAGAAAGACTGCTGTAGGAACGATGAGCGAGTCGATCTCCATCGTGTTTCCGAGGTCAGGGTCAGCGTCCGGTTGGTTGGTTGGTTGGTTTTGGGGAAGGAGACCAAACAGCGAGGTCATCGGTCTCATCGGATTAGGGAAGGACGGGGAAGGAAGTCGGCCGTGCCCTTTGAAAGGAACCATCCCGGCATTTGCCTGTAGCGATTTAGGGAAATCACGGAAAACCTAAATCAGGATGGCCGGACGCGGGATTGAACCGTCGTCCTCCCGAATGCGAGTCCAGTGTCTAACCACTGCGCCACCTCGCTCGGCAGCGTTCGGTTGCGGCGGCATCGTCGCAGCGGCGTCGATGGCTGGCCGAGAAGGCGGGCCGTCCGAGGCGCTCTCCGTCGGTGTCTGGTCGGGCTCGTTGGTGGCGTCGTTTGTGGTGACCGGGCGACGTTGCAAAGCGGTAGGGGAAGCGAGAGCAGCGGCGTAGGTCACCGGTAGCACTGTAGGTTGCGACGTGGGTGGTTCTTCGGCAGCTGGAAGTTGCGTAATACGCAGTTGTAGACATTCGGATCTAGCAAGGGAACCTCCCCATCGCACCCCCCTCGGATTTAGTTATAAATTGACGCAGTGGATAGACCTTGAAGAACTGAACACAGATCAATCGAGAAAACAGGAAGAAGTTGTGTGGAACTATGAAAAAATAAGCAAAATATACAAACTGAGTAGTCCACGCGCAAGATAGGCAAAATCAAGGACAAAGTCAGCTGAGGAGCGCCGTGGTCCCGTGGTTAGAGTGAGCAGCTGCAGAACGAGAGGACCTTGGTTCGAGTCTTCTCTTGAGTGAAAATTTTACTTTCTTTATTTTCGCAAAGTTACGATCTGTCCGTTCATTCATTGACGTCTCTGTTCACTGTAATAAGTTTAGTGTCTGTGTGTTGCGACCGCACCGCAAAACCGTGCGATTAGTAGACGAAAGGACGTGCCTCTCCAATAGGAACCGAAAACATTTGATCGCAAGGTCATAGGTCAACCGATTCCTCCACAGGAAAACGCGTCTGATATATTCTATACGACACTGGTGACGGCATGTTCGTCACATGACAGGAATATGTTGTCGACCCACCTAACTTGCACACTTGGCGAATGGGTAAAAAGATTCTTCTACCTTGCCCGATTTAGGTTTTCTTGTGGATGTGATTATCACTTCCAAAAAAGTGGTGAAAACGTAAGAGTTTGTCAGATAAACTGCAACAAATGAATGCAACAGTTTCACAGTCGCACAGTTTTCCCTGTGCTCTGTCAAAACATATGTTTTTTTACGTTTTCAAATGTTTCTGTGTGTAGACCGTCAAATCCTGCATATGTCCAAGCAAATCTGAACGTGGCCTGGAATTTTGGAGAGTGAAGTTGATTATGTGTGAGTGCCTGAACTTTGATAATTGTCTGAAAATAAAAAATTAAACTTTGCACTCTAGAGAAGACTTGAACCAAGGACCTCTCATTCCGCAGCTTCTCACGCTAACCACGGGACCACGGCGCTCGTAAACTCACACTGCCCTTGATGTTGCTTACCTTGCGCATGGACTACTCAGTTTGTATATTTTGCTTATTTTTTTCATAGTTCCACACAACTTCTTCCTGTTTTCTCGATTGATCTGTGTTCAGTTTTTCAAGGCCTGTCCCTGTGCCAACTTATAACTAAATCTGAGGGGGGTGCGATGCGGAGGTTCCCTTGTAAGGTGGCCTTCTTTGCCGCACCCGGAACAGGTCCGAGGCTGGCCGTCATATATAATTATTGCACGGCATCCGCCGATCTGTAAGTAGGACGGGACGTGGCTTCGGAGATCTATGGTGACCTGTCGGACCCCGATTAGGACAGGATACGTCCGAAACTGTGTCCACTTCTCCGCAGAGTGGCCACGGACTGTGCCGTATGGGCGTAGTGCCGCGACGACTTCCTCAGCAGGAAGTTCGAATGGCAATTCGAAAATGCGTATCGTTCGCATACCTAAGCCTGCGTGGTCGACGGTTACCTCCCCCACATTGCCATCAGCATGACAGAAGCGGAGCCCCTGTTTGGTCTCACGTAGTATGCGTTCGCACGCCGCGTCGTTAATGATTTTCACGTAGACCGTGCTCCTCACGATTGACAAATGTATGCCGATAATATCGGTCTCCGGGATCTTCACTTCCTCTCGCAGAAAACGCTCCACCTCGAGTGCTTTGGGTCGGGCATAATCGTTGTAGAAAATAAATCGGAGTGTTGATTTACGGTAACGGTTCGCCATGGATCGTACAAGGTAAGCCGGCACTTAAAGCAACGGCCGTCAGAATGTAAGCGAGGCGAGCTCGTCCGCTCTGTTGCCCTGCCGAAGGCAGACTGCGGCTCAGCTAAACAGGCGGACACGGGAAGGTGCTGTGTTGTTCCAACAGGATAAAGCTCATCTCGCTCACTGCCTGTGAAACTCAACGTGCTCTGCAAGGCGTGCAGCAACTTCCCTGGCCGGCACAATCTCCGAACTTCTCTCCAGTAGAGCACATGTGGGGTATGTTGTTGTTGTTGTTGTCTTCAGTCCTGAGACTGGTTTGATGCAGCTCTCCATGCTACTCTATCCTGTGCAAGCTTCTTCATCTCCCAGTACCTACTGCAACCTACATCCTTCTGAATCTGTTTGGTGTATTCATCTCTTGGTCTCCCCCTACGATTTTTACCCTCCACGCTACCTTCCAATACTAAATTGGTGATCCCTTGATGCCTCATAACATGTCCTACCAACCGATCCCTTCTTCTGGTCAAGTTGTGCCACAAACTTCTCTTCTCCCCAATCCTATTCAATACTTCCTCATTAGTTATGTGATCTACCCATCTAATCTTCAGCATTCTTCTGTAGCACCACATTTCAAAAGCTTCTATTCTCTTCTTGTACAAACTATTTACCGTCCATGTTTCACTTCCATACATGGCTACACTCCATACAAATACTTTCAGAAACGATTTCCTGACACTTAAATCTATACTCGATGTTAACAAATTTCTCTTCTTCAGAAACGCTTTCCTTGCCATTGCCAGTCTACATTTTATATCCTCTCTACTTCGACCATCATCAGTTATTTTGCTCCCCAAATAGCAAAACTCCTTTACTACTTTAAGTGTCTCATTTCCTAATCTAATACCCTCAGCATCACCCGACTTAATTCGACTACATTCCATTATCCTCGTTTTGCTTTTGTTGATGTTCATCTTATATCCTCCCTTCAAGACACCATCCATTCCGTTCAACTGCTCTTCCAAGTCCTTTGCTGTCTCTGACAGAATTACAATGTCATCGGCGAACCTCAAAGTTTTTATTTCTTCTCCATGGATTTTAATACCTACTCCAAATTTTTCTTTTGTTTCCTTTACTGCTTGCTCAATATACAGATTGAATAACATTGGGGAGAGGCTACAACCCTGTCTCACTCCCTTCCCAACTGCTGCTTCCCTCTCATGCCCCTCGACGCTTATAACTGCCATCTGGTTTCTGTACAAATTGTAAATAGCCTTTCGCTCCCTGTATTTTACCCCTGCCACCTTTAGAATTTGAAAGAGAGTATTCCAGTCAACATTGTCAAAAGCTTTCTCTAAGTCTACAAATGCTAGAAACGTAGGTTTGCCTTTTCTTAATCTTTCTTCTAAGATAAGTCGTAAGGTCAGTATTGCCTCACGTGTTCCAGTATTTCTACGGAATCCAAACTGATCTTCCCCGAGGTCGGCTTCTACTAGTTTTTCCATTCGTCTGTAAAGAATTCGTGTTAGTATTTTGCAGCTGTGGCTTATTAAACTGATTGTTCGGTAATTTTCACATCTGTCAACACCTGCTTTCTTTGGGATTGGAATTATTACATTCTTCTTGAAGTCTGACGGTATTTCGCCTGTTTCATACAGGACAGGAGGAGAATTGACCCCGTGTGACTCGACGGTCAACAACTCTTACAGAACTACATAAACAGGTCCAGCAGGCGTGACGTAATGTATCCCACGACAGTATTTGCCATGTGTACGATCGACTGGATGGTTAACCTTCTCCTTAATATCGCGCCTTATGTAGTGATGATGATGATGTTTGGTTTGTGGGGCGCTCAACTGCGTGGTTATCAGCGCCCGTACAAGTACCCAATCTTTTGCACAGTCCAATTCCGCCACTTTCCTGGATGATGATGAAATGATGAGGACAACACAAACACCCAGTCATCTCGAGGCAGGTGAAAATCCCTGACCCCGCCGGGAATCGAACCCGGGACCCCGTGCTCGGGAAGCGAGAACGCTACCGCGAGACCACGAGCGGCGGACGAGCGCCTTCTGTAGTGTAGAATATCCTTTTGTTCAGGCCACTTCCAGAATTTTTTGTTTTATCCATACACTCCACGACTACTCCGTTGTTATCCACAGGGAATTCAGTATTCTGCAATAAAATGATCACAGTGGTGCCTTCTTGCAATGTCTAAGACTCTTTTGATGTACTTTATTTTCTTTCCGTTTTTTGGGCTGCTCATCTTAGCTTGTTCATCTATAAGCCTACTGCTAGATGGCAAATCAGTGTGTCTCGGGTCACGCGCTTGATTCTCACTGTTAAACAAACTGGAATCACTTTATGCAGCTAGGAGGCTGAAATCATCAGCGTCTTCTGGTGTTGACTCAATGTCGACTTGTCTTGATGGTTTCTTCGTGTTCTTGGTTTTATTCTTCCCTTTTTCTGCGCTTATTTTGTTTGACATTTTTAAGGTTTTACCCTAGAATTTAAGTATTTTTCCAGTTGTTCGTGTGCAGATTCATTGTACTTGTGGCTTTCAGGCAATCCTGTGTATTTAATCAGCTCAATGAACCTTAAACCAGTAAAGAAAAAACCCAAAAAAATTTCAAACATATTTTGTATTAGGTAACAACTGAAAATAACTTGTCACAATCTATAACAGGTGTTTTATTTTGAAGTAAATGAAGAATATAGTACCTAAGGGTTACTTGGGCCCAAGCCGCTCATGGGTCCAAAATCCCTTGCATTTGGTTATCAGTACACCTGCATACATTTTGATGAGTAATATTTTAAAAGCGATTTGTAGTTAAACATTCACATAGAAATTACATAAAGTAATGTTCAAAGAATAAAATTGTGCATTTACTGCATTCAGAACGTCGATTCTTCGCACTTTGAACAAAGAAGTTTTACACAAGAAAAACTGTACATACACTATGTGATCAAAAGTATCCAGACACCAGGATGAAAATGAGTTAAAATCTCGTGGCGCTGTCCATCGTTAATGCTGGAATTCAGTATGGTGTTGGGGCCACCCTTAGCGTTGATGAGAGCTTCCACTCTCGCAAGCATACGTTCAATCAGGCGCTGGAAGGTTTCTTGGGGAATGGCAGCCCATTGTTCGCGGAGTGCTGCACGGAGGAGTGGTAACGTCTTAGGTCGGTGTGGAGCCTGGCACGAAGTCGGCGTTCCAAAATATCCCAAAGGTGCTCCATAGGATTCAGGTCAGGACTCTGTGCAGGCCAGTCCATTACAGGGATGTTATTGTCATGTAACCACTCCGCCACAGGCCGTGCATTATCAACAGGTGCTCGATCGTGTTGAAAGATGCAGTAGCCATCCCTGAATTGCTCTTCGCCAGTGGGAAGCAAGAAGGTGCTTAAAACATCAATGTTGGCCTGTGCTGTGATAGTGCCACGAAAAACAACAATGAATGCAAGCCCCCTTCCCCCCCCCCCCCCCCCAAGAAACGCACGACCACACAATAACACCACCGCCTCCGAATTTTACATTTGGCACTGCACACACTGGCAGACGCCGTTCACCAGGCATTCGCCATGCCCAGACCCTGCCATCGGATCGCGACATTGTATACCGTGATTCGTCACTCCACACATCGTTTATCCACTGTTCAATAGTCCAATGTTACGCTCCTTACACCAATCGAGGTGTCGTTTGGCATTTACCGGCATGATGTGTGGCTTATGAGCAGCCGCTCGACCATAAAATTCAAATTTTCTCACCTCCCGCCTAACTGTCATAGTACTTGCAGTGGATCCTGATGCAGTTTGGAATCCCTGTGTGATGATCTCGATAGATGTCTTCCTATTACACATTACGACCCTCTTCAACAGTCGGCAGTCTCTGTCAGTCAACAATCGAGATCGGCCTGTACGCTTTTGTGCTGTACATATTCCTTCACGTTTCCACTTCAAAAATGGTTCAAATGGCTCTAAGCACTATGGGACTTTACATCTGAGGTCATAAGTCCCCTAGACTTATAACTACTTAAACCTAACTAACCTAAGGACCTCACACACATTCATGCCCGAGGCAGGATTCGAACTTGCGACCGTAGCAGCAGCGCGACTCCTGACTGAAGCGCCTAGAACCGCTCCGCCACAGAGTTTCCACTTCACGATCACATCGGAAACAGTGGACCTAGAGAGGTTTGGGAGTGTGGAAATCTCGCGTGCGAACGTATGACACAAATGAGACCCAATCACCTGACCACGTTCGAAGTTCGTGAGTTCCGCGGAGCGCCCCATTCTGCTCTCTCGCGATGTCTAATGACTACTGAGGTCGCTGATTTGGAGTGCCTGGCAGTAGGTGGCAGCACAATGCACCTAATATGAAACACGTATGTTTTGGGGATGTCCGGATACTTTTGATCACATAGTGCATCTACATCTACATCTACATCCATACTCCGCAAGCCACCTGACGGTGTGTGGCGGAGGGTACCTTGAGTACCTCTATCGGTTCTCCCTTCTATTCCAGTCTCGTATTGTTCGTGGAAAGACGGATTGTCGGTATGCCTCTGTGTGGGCTCTAATCTCTCTGATTTTATCCTCTTGGTCTCTTCGCGAGATATACGTAGGAGGGAGCAATATACTGCTTGACTCTTCGGTGAAGGTATGTTCTCGAAACTTTGACAAAAGCCCGTACCGAGCTACTGAGCGTCTCTCCTGCAGAGTCTTCCACTGGAGTTTATCTATCATCTACGTAACGCTTTCGCGATTACTAAATGATCCTGTAACGAAGCGCGCTGCTCTCCGTTGGATCTTCTCTATATCTTCTATCAACCCTATCTGGTACGGATCCCACACTGCTGAGCAGTATTCAAGCAGTGGGCGAACAAGCGTACTGTAACCTACTTCCTTTGTTTTCGGATTGGATTTCCTTAGGATTCTTCCAATGAATCTCAGTCTGGCATCTGCTTTACCGACGATCAACATTATATGATCATTCCATTTTAAATCACTCCTAATGCGTACTCCCAGATAATTTATGGTATTAACTGCTTCCAGTTGCTGACCTGCTATATTGTAGCTAAATGATAAAGGATCTATCTTTCTGTGTATTCGCAGCACATTACACTTGTCTACATTGAGATTCAGTTGCCATTCCCTGTACCATGCGTCAATTCGCTGCAGATCCTCCTGCATTTCAGTACAATTTTCCATTGTTACAACCTCTCGATACACCACAGCATCATCTGTAAAAAGCCTCAGTGAACTTCCGATGTCATCCACAAGGTCATTTATGTATATTGTGAATAGCAACGGTCCTATGACACTCCCCTGCGGCACACCTGAAATCACTCTTACTTCGGAAGAGTTCTCTCCATTGAGCATGACATGCTGCGTCCTGTTATCCAGAAACTCCTCAATCCAATCACACAATTGGTCTGATAGTCCATATGCTCTTACTTTGTTTCTTAAACGACTGTGGGGAACTGTATCGAACGCCTTGCGGAAGTCAAGAAACACGGCATCTACCTGTGAACCCGTGTCTATGGCCCTCTGAGTCTCGTGGACGAATAGCGCGAGCTGGGTTTCACATGACCGTCTTTTTCGAAACCCACGCTGATTCCTACAGAGTAGATTTCTAGTCTCCAGAAAAGTCATTATACGCGAACACAATACGTGTTCCAAAATTATACAACTGGTCGAAGTTAGAGATATAGGTCTATAGTTCTGCACATCTGTTCGACGTCCCTTCTTGAAAACGGGGATGACCTGTGCCCTTTTCCAATCCTTTGGAACGCTACGCTCTCCTAGAGCCCTACGGTACACCGCTGCAAGAAAGGGGCAAGTTCCTTCGCGTACTCTGTGTAAAATTGAACTGGTATCCCATCAGGTCCAGAGGCCTTTCCTCTTTTGAGCGATTTTAATTGTTTCTCTATCCCTCTGTCGTCTATTTCGATATCTACCATTTTGTCATCTGTGCGACAATCTAGAGAAGGAACTACAGTGCAGTCTTCCTCTGTGAAACAGCTTTGGAAAAAGACATTTAGTATTTCGGCCTTTAGTCCGTCATCCTCTGTTTCAGTACCATCTCGGTCACAGAGTGTCTGGACATTTTGTTTTGATCCACCTACCGCTTTGACATAAGACCAAAATTTCTTAGGATTTTCTGCCAAGTCAGTACATAGAACTTTACTTTCAAATTCATTGAACGCCTCTCGCATAGCCCTCCTCACACTACATTTCGCTTCGCGTAATTTTTGTTTGTCTGCAAGGCTTTGGCTATGTTTATGATTGCTGTGAAGTTCCCTTTGCTTCCGCAGCAGTTTTCTAACTCGGTTGTTGTACCACGGTGGCTCTTTTCCATCTCTTACGATCTTGCTTGGCACATACTCATCTAACGCATTATGTACGACAGTTTTGAACTTTGTCCACTGATCCTCAACACTATCTGTACTTGAGACAAAACTTTTGTGTTGAGCCAACAGGTACTCTGAAATCTGCTTTTTGTCACTTTTTCTAAACAGAAAAATCTTCCTACCCTTTTTAATATTCCTATTTACGGCTGAAATCATCGATGCCGTAACCGCTTTATGATCGCTGATTCCCTGTTCTGCGTTAACTTTTTCAAATAGTTCCGGTCTGTTTGTCACCAGAAGGTCTAATATCTTATCGCCACGAGTCGGTTCTCTGTTTAACTGCTCAAGGTAGTTTACAGATAAAGCACTTAAAAAAATTTCACTGGATTCTTTGTCCCGGCCAGCCGTTATGAACGTTTAAATCTCCCAGTCTATATCCGGCAAATTAAAATCTCCACCCAGAACTATAACATGGTGGGGAAACCGTGGGGAAACCGTGAACATAGCCTCCACTAAACTCTAGCAGCAAGCCGTGGAAACACATGGGTTGTGCCATAGCCTGCCGAGTGCTGCTACCTCACGAATGAACTCAGAACTAGTCGAGTATCTCAGTAAACTGCTTCCAGAAACGCCTTCGATCACTTTAACGTAACGGATGCAAGTAACCGGCCAGGGTCCAAGTAACCATGATTAACGGTATGTACCTACATCTACATCTACATTTATACTCCGCAAGCCACACCCAACGGTGTGTGGCGGAGGGCACTTTACGTGCAACTGTCATTACCTCCCTTTCCTGTTCCAGTCGCGTATGGTTCGCGGGAAGAACGACTGCCGGAAAGCCTCCGTGCGCGCTCTAATCTCTGTAATTTTACATTCGTGATCTCCTCGGGAGGTATAAGTAAGGGGAAGCAATATATTCGATACCTCATCCAGAAACGCACCCTCTCGAAACCTGGCGAGCAAGCTACACCGCGATGCAGAGCGCCTCTCTTGCAGAGTCTGCCACTCGAGTTTGCTGAACATCTCCGTAACGCCATCACGCTTACCAAATAACCCTGTGACGAAACGCGCCGCTCTTCTTTGGTTCTTCTCTGTCTCCTCTGTCAACCCGACCTGGTACGGATCCCACACTCATGAGCAATACTCAAGTATAGGTCGAACGAGTGTTTTGTAAGCCACCTCCTTTGTTGATGGACTACATTTTCTAAGGACTCTCCCAATGAATCTCAGCCTGGTACCCGCGTTACCAACAATTAATTTTATATGATCGTTCCACTTCAGATCGTTCCGTCTGGTGTTGCAGCCAGCAGCGAAGTGGCGCCGCCGTCTTCCCCGGGCGGACGAGCCTCGTGCCTGCGGACGCTGCGCCGCGTCGCCGACCAGCACCAGCACCACAGGCAGAGGGCCAGGCCGCCGGCCGTCGCCGTCTCCCTCGTCATGCACGAGCGCGCGCGCTGCCTCAAGGTCAGCACCTGTCTCTGTACTCCGCTCTAGAGCCACAGGTAACATATCGATAGATCGATATTCTTCCCAGAATATACAGGGTGATTCAAAAAAAATACCACAACTTTAGGAATTTAAAACTCTGCAACGACAAAAGGCAGAGCTAAGCACTATCTGTCGGCGAATTAAGGGAGCTATAAAGTTTCATTTAGTTGTACATTTGTTCGCTTGAGGCGCTGTTGACTAGGCGTCAGCGTCAGTTGATGCTAAGATGGCGACCGCTCAATAGCAAGTTTTTTGTGTTATTTATATGGGGCACTGAGAATCCGCGGGAAACAACTCAGTATGAACGTGACTCGCCTAAGGTGAACGTTTTCTGTGCCATTTCAGCTAATAAAGTTTTTGGTCCCTTTTTCTTCGAAGGTGCTACTGTAACTGGACTACAGTATCTGGAGATGTTAGAGAATTGGCTGTTCCCTCACCTCGAACAAGAAGCACAACAATTCATATTTCAGCAGGATGGAGCGCCACCACATTGGCACTTATCTGTCCGTAACTACCTGAACGTCAACTACCCGAGGCGATGGATCGGCCGCCAGGCAGCCCGTGACAGAGCACTTCATCACTGGCCTCCAAGAAGCCCTGATCTTACCCCCTGCGATTTTTTCTTATGGGGGTATGTTAAGGATACGGTGTTTCGGGCACCTCTCCCAGCCACCATTGATGATTTGAAACGAGAAATAACAGCAGCTATCCAAACTGTTACGCCTGATATGCTACAGAGAGTGTGGAACGAGTTGCAGTATCGGGTTGATATTGCTCGAGTGTCTGGAGGGGGCCATATTGAACATCTCTGAACTTGTTTTTGAGTGAAAATAAACCTTTTTAAATACTCTTTGTAATGATGTATAACAGAAGGTTATATTATGTTTCTTTCATTAAATACACATTTTTAAAGTTGTGGTATTCTTTTTGCATCACCCTGTGTAGATGGAGTCTAGCTTTTTTCAGTGATATATCGATACTGAAATGGCAATAATGTCACGTAGAAGAAGGTGTAATTAGATGAACGACGAACACTAACTTCACTTAACGAAGGTTTGTTCAGCACCTGCACATACAAGAGCACGGACCGAACTGCCTCCGGCCAGAAAACATGCGGTATACAAGGTGTGTTTCAGAGGTTTCAAAACTGATTCATCTCTGAGCAGGGGAGCGCGCGCGGACCGGTTGCGCCTGGTGGGGGAAGTAGTAGGGGGTCTCAGGGAACGAACTGGCGCTGCGGCAGTTGCCTCCGGAATCCTGAAGAGTGCGCTTCGCTTGCATCGTGAGTGCGTGTCATTGACCTCGATCGATAAGTGGAAGAGGCAGAAATGGAGCAGCACTTGGAGCAGCATTATGCGATTAAGTTTTGCGTGCGACTGAGCAAAACCGCCACGGAGACTCTCGCTATGATTCAAGAGGCCTTCAAGGAAGAAGCCATCTCCTGTGCAATGGTTTTCATGTGGCACAAACGTTTCAAGGATGGCCACGGGAATCTTGAGGACAACAACCGCTCTGGGAGCCATCACCAAGCCGAACAGATCAAAATGTGAAGCGAGTGTGGGAACTTTTAAACAATGCCCGTCATCTTAGTGTGAGTGCTCTGCTGCTTGAGGGATCGAGTACGTCGCGTCCGCTCGGCGTTCAAGGGCGACTGGATTTTCCACCACGACAACGTGCCCGCTCACACGTCGCGCGCCGCTGCCGTAGTTTTGGTCATGTGCGACGTGACAACACTGCCGCAGCCGTCCTACAGCCCGACTTGGCTCCAAGTGACTTTTTCCTCTTCCCCCGAATCAAGACAGGACTGAAAGGGAACCGATTCGACTCCATCCAGCAGGCTTCGACGAGAGCCCTTGACAGCATGACGCCCGAGGCCTTCAAGAAGGGCTACAAACAGTGGAAGACGCACTAGCTTGATGCTGAAGGATCATATTTTGAAGAATTTTAGTCCACTATACTTAAATGTCCAATAAATTTCTAGTTCTGAGTTAAGTTCAAATGGTTCAAATGGTTCTGAGCACTATGCGACTTAACTTCTGAGGTCATCAGTCACCTAGAACTTAGAATTAATTAAACCTAATGACATCACACACATCCACGCCCAAGGCAGGATTCGAACCTGCGACCGTAGCGGTCACGTGGCTCCAGACTGAAGCGTCTAAACCACACGGCCACACCGGCCGGCTCTGAGTTAAGTCTTGATACTTTTGAGTCACATCCTGTATATACACTTACAGAACATTCCAGTACAATGATTCTTGATATTGGTGGATACTTCTAGAATGTCCTCGAACCGAATATAGAAATTAAAGTTTTACAGTTGAGGTGAGTTTTGAACTCACGACCCTCCATGCCACAGTCTAGTGTCATAACCACTTCACCACAGTGACGGTGCTTCTCAGCTTCTTCTGCGACAATACTGATAACCGGTATTTTTATTTTGTATTATATTTTTTTCGTCAGTTTCGGGAAAATACAGGGTTATTACAAATGATTGAAGCGATTTCACAGCTCTACAATAACTTTATTATCTGAGATATTTTCACAATGCTTTGCACACACATACAAAAACTCAAAAAGTTTTTTTAGGCATTCACAAATGTTCGATATGTGCCCCTTTAGTGATTCGGCAGACATCAAGCCGATAATCAAGTTCCTCCCACACTCGGCACAGCATGTCCGCATCAATGAGTTCGAAAGCATCGTTGATGCGAGCCCGCAGTTCTGGCACGTTTCTTGGTAGAGGAGGTTTAAACACAGAATCTTTCACATAACCCCACAGAAAGAAATCGCATGGGGTTAGGTCGGGAGAGCGTGGAGGCCATGACATGAATTGCTGATCGTGATCTCCACCACGACCGATCCATCGGTTTTCCAATCTCCTGTTTAAGAAATGCCGAACATCATGATGGAAGTGCGCTGGAACACCATCCTGTTGAAAGATGAAGTCGGCGCTGTCGGTCTCCAGTTGTGGCATGAGCCAATTTTCCGCGGACTACGCGTGAAACTTGCCCGCACGCGTTCAACAGTTTCTTCGCTCACTGCAGGCCGACCCGTTGATTTCACCTTGCAGAGGCATCCAGAAGCTTTAAACTGCGCATACCATCGCCGAATGGAGTTAGCAGCTGGTGGATCTTTGTTGAACTTCGTCCTGAAGTGTCGTTGCGCTGTTATGATTGACTGATGTGAGTGCATTTCAAGCACAACATACGCTTTCTCGGCTCCTGTCGCCATTTTGTCTCACTGCGCTCTCGAGCGCTCTGGCGGCAGAAACCTGAAGTGCGGCTTCAGCCGAACAAAACTTTATGAGTTTTTCTACGTATCTGTAGTGTGTCGTGACCATATGTCAATGAATGGAGCTACAGTGAATATATGAAATCGCTTCAATCACTTGTAATAGCCCTGTATTTGTAGTTGTTCTTTTTAAATAGAATACAATTTTACTTTCACTGTGTGAAGGAGTCTTACTACTTTTTGAACTTTCATCACGTCCAGCCTTTCTCTTTGACTTTGTGAAACAGTGAAACAAGTATAGGTGGCACAAAAAGTCCGAATACACTGTGGGGGGGGGGGGGGCTGTGTGAATGGAATAACAAGATTTCCGATGTGGAGATGTATCACAACAGTGTGCTATTTCTTCACATCGGCATTATTGAAAAACAGTTGCTGAAAGTGACGAACAAAGATCTAAATGACAAGATTGGTCTTTGCGGTGGACGGCGACGTGTGAGGGGAAATGCTGACGCGGTCGGCGCTCGGTTCTACCAACAGAAACTGCAACATTTAAGCTGATCACACAATTTTAACACTATGACTGCTAGTTCGTTGGTACTAGCAAAAATCAAAAAACTGGTAAGTCGACACGAAGTGTTGCGAACAAATCCCATACGTGACGAAACCGAACAACGCACCCATCGGACACGTTTTATTGTGCAACTTACATGAAGTTACCATTGTTAGCAAATTGGTTATTGTCAAGCGCGAACGTGCATCGCCGGCCGAAGTGGTCGTGCGGTTAAAGGCGCTGCAGTCTGGAACCGCAACACCGCTACGGTCGCAGGTTCCAATCCTGTCTCGGGCATGGATGTGTATGATGTCCTTAGGTTAGTTAGGTTTAAGTATTTCTAAGTTCTAGGGGACTAATGACCTCAGCAGTTGAGACCCATAGTGCTCAGAGCCATTTGAACCATTTTTTTGAACGTGCATCGTTTTCCTTTCAGTTCTTTCTCTATGGGCGATAAGCAGGCTGCTAGGTTGTTGATGTACAGAATATCTACTAATAAAACAATATTTAAATGTACAGCTCTAAAATCACCATTATATTTACAATGTGCAGCCGATATTTTTATAGTCGGGTACGTCGAAATTCCTTCCGTCGGTATATCGAAAAATCTAAATACATTCCTGGAAATGGAAAAAAGAACACATTGACACCTGTGCGTCAGACCCACCATACTTGCTCCGGACACTGCGAGAGGGCTGTACAAGCAATGATCACACGCACGGCACAGCGGACACACCAGGAACCGCGGTGTTGGCCGTCGAATGGCGCTAGCTGCGCAGCATTTGTGCACCGCCGCCGTCAGTGTCAGCCAGTTTGCCGTGGCATACGGAGCTCCGTCGCAGTCTTTAACACTGGTAGCATGCCGCGACAGCGTGGACGTGAACCGTATGTGCAGTTGACGGACTTTGAGCGAGGGCGTATAGTGGGCATGCGGGAGGCCGGGTGGACGTACCGCCGAATTGCTCAACACGTGGGGCGTGAGGTCTCCACAGTACATCGATGTTGTTGCCAGTGGTCGGCGGAAGGTGCACGTGCCCGTCGACCTGGGAACGGACCGCAGCGACGCACGGATGCACGCCAAGACCGTAGGATCCTACGCAGTGCCGTAGGGGACCGCACCGCCACTTCCCAGCGAATTAGGGACACTGTTGCTCCTGGGGTATCGGCGAGGACCATTCGCAACCGTCTCCATGAAGCTGGGCTACGGTCCCGCACACCGTTAGGCCGTCTTCCGCTCACGCCCCAACATCGTGCAGCCCGCCTCCAGTGGTGTCGCGACAGGCGTGAATGGAGGGACGAATGGAGACGTGTCGTCTTCAGCGATGAGAGTCGCTTCTGCCTTGGTGCCAATGATGGTCGTATGCGTGTTTGGCGCCGTGCAGGTGAGCGCCACAATCAGGACTGCATACGACCGAGGCACACAGGGCCAACACCCGGCATCATGGTGTGGGGAGCGATCTCCTACACTGGTCGTACACCACTGGTGATCGTCGAGGGGACACTGAATAGTGCACGGTACATCCAAACCGTCATCGAACCCATCGTTCTACCATTCCTAGACCGGCAAGGGAACTTGCTGTTCCAACAGGACAATGCACGTCCGCATGTATCCCGTGCCACCCAACGTGCTGTAGAAGGTTCCACAGGACTACATCCAGCATCTCTACGATCGTCTCCATGGGAGAATAGCAGCCTGCATTGCTGCGAAAGGTGGATATACACTGTACTAGTGCCGACATTGTGCATGCTCTGTTGCCTGTGTCTATGTGCCTGTGGTTCTGTCAGTGTGATCATGTGATGTATCTGACCCCAGGAATGTGTCATTAAAGTTTCCCCTTCCTGGGACAATGAATTCACGGTGTTCTTATTTCAATTTCCAGGAGTGTAGATATTATTGAACCACTGTGACCTACTTTGGAGCGTGAGTGTTCCCTACCCACCATCATTTTTATCTGAACTGGCCACTGTTTTGAGACAATATAAGTATAAAATTCCGTTGGAAACCATATAGGACGAGTGTTTATTCGCTCCATGACGACTGGAAGGTGTTTTGTTTGCTAGCGGTTTCCTCCGAATTATTAGGTGTGATAATACACTACTGCCCATTAAAATTGCTACACCAGGAAGAAATGCAGATGATAAACGGTATTCATTGGACAAATATATTATACTCATACTAGGACTGACATGGGATTACATTTTCACGCAACTTGGGTGCATAGATCCTGAGAAATCAGTACCCAGAACAACAAACTTCTGGCCGTAATAACGACCTTGATACGCCTGTGCATTGAGTCAAACTGGGCTCGGATGGCGTGTACAGGTACAGCTGCCCATGCAACTTCAACACGATACCACAGTTCATCAAGAGTAGTGACTGGCGTATTGTGACGAGGCAGTTGCTCGGCTACCATTGACCATACGTTTTCAATTGGTCGCAGCCATGGTCTCCGAGCTCATAGTCCATGCTGCTGCAAACGTCGTCGAACTGTTCGTGCAGATGGTTGTTGTCTTGCAAACGTCCCCACCTGTTGACTCAGAGATCGAGACGTGGCTGCACGATCAGTTACAGCCATGCGGATAAGATGCCTGTCATCTCGACTGCTAGTGATACGAGGCCGTTGGGATCCAGCACGGCATCCCGTATTACCCTCCTGAACCCACCGATTCCATATTCTGCTAACATTCATTGGATTTCGACCAACGCGAGCAGCTATGTCGCCATACGATAAACCGCAATCGCGATAGAGTACAATCCTTTATCAAAGTCGGAAAAGTGATGGTCCGCATTTCTCCTCCTTACACGTGGCATCACAACAACGTTTCACCAGGCAACGCCGGTCAACTGCTCTTTGTGTATGAGAAATCGGTTGGAAACTTTCCTGATGTCAGCACGTTGTAGGTGTCGCCACCGGCGCCAGTCTACATCTACATCTACATTTATACTCCGCAAGCCACCCAACGGCGTGTAGCGGAGGGCACTTTACGTGCCACTGTCATTATCTCCCTTTCCTGTTCCAGACGCGTATGGTTCGCGGGAAGAACGACTATCTGAAAGCCTCTGTGCGCGCTCTAATCTCTCTAATTTTACATTCGTGATCTCCTCGGGAGGTATAAGTAGGGGGAAGCAATATATTCGATACCTCATCCAGAAACGCACCCTCTCGAAACCTGGCGAGCAAGCTACACCGCGATGTAGATCGCCTCTCTTGCAGAGTCTCCCACTTGAGTTTGTTAAATATCTTCGTAACGCTATCACGGTTAGCAAATAACCCTGTGACGAAACGTACCGCTCTTCTTTGGATCTTCTCTATCTCCTCCGTCAACCCGATCTGGTACGGATCCCACGCTGATGAGCAATACTCAAGTATAGGTCGAACGAGTGTTTTGTAAGCCACCTCCTTTGTTGATGGACTACATTTTCTAAGGACTCTCCCAATGAATTCAACCTGGTACCCGCCTTACCAACAATTAATTTTATATGATCATTCCACTTCAAATCGTTCCGCACGATACTCCCAAATATTTTACAGAAGTAACTGCTACCAGTGTTTGTTCTGCTATCATATAATCATACAATAAAGGATCCATCTTTCTATGTATTTGCAATACATTACATTTGCCTATGTTAAGGGTCAGTTGCCACTCCCTGCACCAAGTGCCTATCCGCTGCAGATCTTCCTGCATTTCGCTACAATTTTCTAATGCTGCAACTTCTCTGTACACTACAGCATCATCCGCGAAAAGCCGCATGGAACTTCCGACACTATCTACTAGGTCATTTATATATATTGTGAAAAGCAATGGTCCCATAACACTCCCCTGTGGCACGCCAGAGGTTACTTTAACGTCTGTAGACGTCTCTCCGTTGATAACAACAGTCTTGTGTGAATGCTCTGAAAAGCTAACCGTTTGTATATCACAGCATCTTCTTCCTGTCGGTTAAATTTGGCGTCTGTAGCACGTCATCTTCGTGGTGTAGCAATTTTAATGGCCAGTAGTGTATGTTCTCTTTTTGCTGTTTCCATATTTTTGTCTAGTCTCTGTAAATCCTAGCAAAAATATTACGACCACAACTGGTTACAGGGGAGTGATTGGAAACATGATGATGGAAACTGTTGTACGCGTTCCTGTGTACCAACGGGCACAGCTCCAATAATTTACAGTTAAACAACCACTGAACAAAACGTTAAGAAAACTGAACAAGGTTTGATGGCGTGTGTGAGAATACGTTATGGTGTGGATGGCGAGTGTGATCAAATGTTATGATAGAAGAATAATACCGGGAAGTCCGTTAGTCCTCACACGGCATCAGTAAAGCCATTACGTCTGTACAGGAATCCGTAGTCTATCTCTGTAGCGTGCCCAGGGTCGAGTAGCACGTCATGAGAATGTGTACAGGCTTCACTCGGCGAACTGTATGACTGCGAACATCTCTGTTGCTGTTTATCAGGTCGCTCTGGCCTCTAGATGGTGAGGCCAGGTGAGTCGCCAGGAACACCGTCTATTCTGCGTTGCATGGCCCAACAGCCTCTTTCTCAATAACATCCATATTTCTTGCAGAGTCGTTATCCGGGCGAGATAAAAGAAACATTTTAACTCTCAGTAGGATAGGATTACTACAAGGCAGAGAGATATGTTCCCCTGAACTTTCTTGCCCTGCATACGCTGTGAGGGCTAAGAGACAAATAGAGCCGTACTCCCCACAGTACTCAGTTTGCTCTGGAACCGACAGGCATTCCTTCTGGCAACAAAGCCATTATTATTTGATGAAAATTTTAAGGACAGGTTTGGGGAAGTAACAGGAGTTTCTAAAATGAAAAGTGGTTCAGTTCTGATTAAAACGGCATCCTCTGTTCAGTTATGGGCGCTGCTCGCCTGTGACAAGCTGGTTGGCATTCCTGTAATTGTCATCCCCCACAGTGTATCAAAATGGTTCAAATGGCTCGGAGCACTATGGGATCAACATCTTAGGTCATAAGTCCCCTAGAACTTAGAACTACTTAAACCTAACTAACCTAAGGACATCACACACACCCATGCCCGAGGCAGGATTCGAACCTGCGACCGCAGCAGTCCCGTGGTTCCGGACTGCAGCGCCAGAACCGCATGGCCACCGCGGCCGGCTCACAGTGTATCATCGTGACCTCCTCCTCATGGGCCAATATGAAGCAATGGAGTGTACATTTTGTAGATCGTGTCCAGTGGGCACAAAAAGACAATAGGGTTGATACTGCAATCTTCATCTTGCCCTTTGAAGGCGACTAGTTCCCTGAAAATTCAAGGTCATGATGCACCAGTCGAATGTGAAACCCTGTGTTCCCCATCTGATGCAAGTAAATGAGAGTCGGGCACATGTGTTGGCATTGCAATGCCAGCCCTGGTTCTAGGTATTGCGTACATCAATTGCACACTAGCACTCTTTGTGCTCTTCCCCACATCTATATCAACTGAGAGGAACAAAGTTCTCCCTATTCAATGAACTGCATAATCCAAGAACACGAGTCTGTTGATCGAATCACGTATCAGAACGTCACGAATAAATGTGATTGTTTCTATCCTGTGTGTATGACGATGTCGTTTGCTACACGTACAGCAAGGTCAACCTCTCTAGCGACAGTATCCCCATCCTTCATGCCTCACATATTAGGCCCTTAGGGTTGCTCAACTAGCACTGCACGCCTGGTGGTTCGCACCCTCCTTTTGCTGTTTCCCCCACACCCACTTTGGGAGCATTGACCCCCCCCCCCCCCAACCTGGGAAATCGATCCCCAACCCCCAGCTTGAGAAGCAACATCCTACTCTGGCATCTCTCACCAGGAAGAGTCCCACTGGACACTTCCCTCCCAGGATGCTGCTGATCCGCAACTGGATATCAGCCAATGGCGGAAGAAGCCACAGGTTACTTGTCATAGGGCTTTGCGTTCCTTCTCTGTCCCTGAAACTATGCTAGATAAGCCCCCGGAAACGTCAAAATCATCCCGGGAGAAGAAGTACAAAAAGAAGACCTCCATGATGAAGGAGGTTCCAATGGTCCCCAGCCACCAGTCCCCCTCATGTTCTGAGGCGGATTTCCTGGTGGGCCCTGTAGCATGTGAGCGATTTCGCCTGATTTCATGCATCCCACACAACGTAACTGTCTTCATGACAACTATTGGCTGCACACTGCGAGGCCAATGAGGACGGTCCTGCAGCGTTTTCGATGAGAAGTGTTTGATCACCCACTATGCAGTCCCGACTTGGCTCCTTCGGATTTTCGTCTTTGCACACATCAGCCGCTGGTTACGAAGACAACATTTTGGCAGAGACAAAAAGCTGTAGTTCAGCGTAGAGAGTTGGTAGAAAGCATAGGCGGCTGTCTTCTATGATCAGGGTATTGAGAAGTTGGTACAATGCTGTTTCAGATGTCTCAGTCGGAGCGGTGACTATGTAATCAAATAGCTGGAAAGTGTAGCTAACGGTTGCAAATAAAAAAATTTTTATTTCCACCGTGGTTTCCATTTCGCGACCGATGGGACTTTACTTTCCAAAAGCCCTCGTACATTTTACAGACCATCTTGAATATTTCTTTGTTCACTGGTTTCACAAATACTGTAGAAATGTTACCATACCTATTCCACTGCCTTACTTGGGTGCACATCTCCAATTTTATGTCAGACTCTACCTCTAACACTGGATCCGCTACGTCTTCCAAATCGATTCCCATTTCTTCTGTCACGTGATCAGAAGCTTCCTCCGACTAGTGGCGGCCGTCAGTGTACTTGCTCCAACTATCCACTCTCTCAGCACCGTTTAAAGGTGCAACTCTTCTTGCAATATGCATATTGATGCCCTTCTTTCAGCTTCAACGAAGTATGTTTTGACTTTTCTTTATGTAGAATATGTCTATTCATCATCATCATCATCATCATCATTTAAGACTTATTATGCCTTTCAGCGTTCAGTCTGGAGCATAGCCCCCCTTATACAGTTCCTCCATGATCCCCTATTCAGTGCTAACATTGGTGCCTCTTCTGATGTTAAACCTATTACTTCAAAATCATTCTTAACCGAATCCAGGTACCTTCTCCTCGGTCTGCCCCGACTCCTCCTACCCTCTACTGCTGAATCCATGAGTCTCTTGGGTAACCTTGCTTCTCCCATGCGTGTAACATGACCCCACCATCTAAGCCTGTTCGCCCTGACTGCTACATCTATAGAGTTCATTCCCAGTTTTTCTTTGATTTCCTCATTGTGGACACCCTCCTGCCATTGTTCCCATCTACTAGTACCTGCAATCATCCTAGCTACTTTCATATCCGTAACCTCAACCTTGTCGATAAGGTAACCTGAATCCACCCAGCTTTCGCTCCCATACAACAAAGTTGGTCGAAAGATTGAACGGTTCACAGATAACTTAGTCTTGGTACTGACTTCCTTCTTGCAGAAGAGAGTAGATCGTAGCTGAGCGCTCACTGCATTAGCTTTGCTACACCTCGCTTCCAGTTCTTTCACTATGTTGCCATCCTGTGAGAATATGCATCCTAAGTACTTGAAACCGTCCACCTGTTCTAACTTTGTTCCTCCTATTTGGCACTCAATCCGTTTATATTTCTTTCCCACTGACATTACTTTCGTTTTGGAGATGCTACTCTTCGTACCATAGTCCTGATCTAGCTCTTAAATATTACTTTGCAAACTTTCAATCGAATCTGCCATCACAGCTAAGTCATCCGCATATGCAAGACTGCTTATTTTGTGTTCACATATCTTAATCTCACCCAGCCAGTCCATTGTTTTCAACATATGATCCATAAATAATATGAACAACAGTGGAGACAGGTTGCAGCCTTATCTTACCCCTGAAATTACTCTGAACCATGAACTCAATTTACCGTCAACTCTAACTGCTGCCTGACTATCCATGTAAAGACCTTTAATTGCTTGCAAAAGTTTGCCTCCTATTCCATAATCTTGTAGAACAGACAATAACTTCCTCCTAGGAACCCGATCATATGCCTTTTCTAGATCTATAAAGCATAGATACAATTCCCTGTTCCACTCATAACACTTCTCCATTATTTGTCGTAAGCTAAAGATCTGGTCCTGACAACCTCTAAGAGGTCTAAACCCACACTGATTTTCATCCAATTGGTCCTCAACTAATACTCGCACTTTCCTTTCAACAATACCTGAGAAGATTTTACCCACAACGCTGATTAAAGAGATACCTCTGTAGATGTTACAATCTTTTCTGTTTCCATGTTTAAAGATTGGTGTGATTACTGCTTTTGTCCAGTCTGATGGAACCTGTCCCGACTCCCAGGCCATTTCAGTTATCCTGTGTAGCCATTTAAGACCTGACATTCCACTGTATTTGATGAGTTCCGACTTAATTTCATCCACCCCAGCCGCTTTATTGCACTGCAATCTATTGACCATTTTTTCCACTTCCTCAAATGTGATCCTATTTCCATCATCATTCCTATCCCATTCTACCACGAAATCTGAAACATTACTGATCGCATTTTCACCTACATTGAGCAACTCTTCAAAATATTCCCTCCATCTGCCCAAGGCATCCACAGGATTCACCAGCAGTTTTCCTGACCTGTCCAAAATATTTGTCATTTCCTTCTTACCTCCCTTTCGAAGACTGCTAATTACACTCTAGAATGGTTTTCCAGCAGCTTGACCCACAGTCTCCAACCTGTTTCCAAAGTCTTCCCACGATTTCTTCTTGGATGCTGCAATTATCTGTTTGGCTTTGTTTCTTTCTTCAACATAACTTTCTCTGTCTACCTGGGTTCTGGTATGTAGCCATTTTTGATACGCCTTCTTTTTCCTTTTACAGGCTGCCTTGACTGTATCATTCCACCAAGCTGTTTGCTTCATCCTACTTTTACACACTACTGTTCCAAGACATTCTTTAGCCACTTCTAGTACTGTGTCCCTGTACCTTGTCCATTGCTTTTCCAATGACTGTAATTGACTACATTCAACTAACTGGTACCTTTCTGAGATCTCTGTTATGTACTTGTGCCTGATTTCCTTACCCTGAAGTTTCTCCACTCTTATCCTCCTACATATGGACCTGACCTCCTGCACTTTCGGTCTCACAATCCCAATTTCACTGCAGATTAAATAATGATCAGTGTCATCAAAGAATCCTCTGAATACACGTGTGTCCCTCACAGCCTTCCTGAATTCCTGATCTGTTATTATATAGTCAATGACATATCTCGTTCCCCTGCCTTCCCAAGTATACCGGTGAATGTTCTTACGTTTAAAAAAGGAGTTTGTGATTACTAAGCCCATACTGGCACAGAAATCCAAGAGTTGTTTCCCGTTCCTGTTGGCCTCCATATCCTCTCCAAATTTACCCATAACCTTTTCATACCCTTCTGTTCGATTTCCAATCCTGGCGTTAAAATCACCCATGAGCAGAACACTGTCCTTGTCCTTTACTCTAACAACTACATCACTGAGTGCCTCATAAAAACTATCCATCTTATCTTGATCTGTCCCTTCACAATGCGAATATACTGACACAATCCTAATTTTCTTGCTAGACACTGTCAAATCTATCCACATCAGTCGTTCGTTTACATACCTTATTGCAACTACGCTGGGTTCCATTTCTTTCCTGATGTAAAGCCCTACACCCCATTGTGCTATTCCTGCTTTGACGCCTGACAGGTAGACCTTGTATTCTCCCACTTCCTCTTCTTTCTCACCCCTTACCCGAATGTCACTAACAGCTAAAACATCCAGCCCCATCTTACTTGCAGCCTCTGCCAGCTCTACCTTCTTCCCAGAGTAGCCCCCATTGATATTAATAGCTCCCCATCTCATTACCATTTGTTTGCCAAGTCGTATCTTAGGAGTCCCTGGTTTGTCAGTTAGAGGTGGGACTCCGTCACCTCCAAAGGTCCGAGGCATTTTGCTCTGACTATTGCCAGCATCATATTTAGATTACCAGGGAAGCAGGTTGCTAGCCTTACTTGCCCCGAGTCCCATTGGGTTTTACCCCTAACGGCTGAGAGACTAACCGGTGGATTTGGTAGTCTTTACCGTATGAGCACAAAGGTGACCACGACTCAGAATATGTCCGAGATGCCCAGCCTTATTCCAAAGCAACTGGTATCCCGACTGTCGGGACCACTTACTTGGCCACTCATACGTTGCCCGTGGTTCATGAACTAGGACATGACTACAGGAACCCACACCATGAACCACAATATATGTCTTTCTAAGTCTTATGTCTTTCTAAGAAATATTTCTTTATACTATCGACAGGTTCATAAAGTCTGTAAGGGAGTCCCGACGAAGAGAGAGTTATTCAGACTGAAAACGGCCAGAGACCAATCTGCAGGGCAGCTGCTTTGGAGGTTGTCTGGTCTGTCTGTAATAAGAGCAACTCACCTTTATTTCCATTGTCCGTCACTTTCATTAGTCTTAAAGACAGATCAGTCAAACACAAAGATATACGAGTATAATTTTATTTTAATAATGTCACTTTATGCAATTTTTCTCAAGTGCAAAAGTGAGTTCGCCGAAATAAGACAGTTACTTTAATATCCATACCTTATGACTGGGCCGCCAGTAGCGAATACTTCACTAAAACATATGATTAATTACGTTTTTTTTTTATTACTCAGAATAAGACTAACACTTTTAGTACAATATACCTCCTGTGTGTGTGTGTGTGTGTGTGTGTGTGTGTGTGTGTGTTTCAGAGAGAGAGAGAAATTTATTTTCCTTTCGAGCGGTTCTAGGCGCTTCGGTCCGGAACCGCGCTGCTGCTACAGTCGCAGGTTCGAATCCTGCCTCGAGCATGGATGTGTGTGATGGCCTTAGTTAGTTCGATTTAAGTAATTCTAAGTCTAGAGGATTGATGGCCTCAGATGTTAAGTCCCATAGTGCTCAGAGCCATTTTTTCTCTTTTATGTCGTTAATTTTAGTGATAATGGTGGGGAAAAATTCAAAAAAATACTTATCACTGACTTCCAGAGCCGAAGGAAAAGTCTGCATTCTTGGCTGAGGCTTGTCGAATTGCTATGGATACGTCAAGCAGAAATTGGCCATTAGGATGACACTGATAGAATGTTCTTAGGCAATTTAGTCTATCATATTTCTAGAACAAAACGCGACTTCTCATAAACTAATTACTAAAATTCATTGGAGATCAATTGTTGAGAGCGAGAATATTAAAATTTTAGTAGCAATCTGTTCAGCTGCTAGCAGAAAAATCTTAAACTCGCTGCTCTCCAAGAAAGCAATCATTCTCATGTAATATCAAGAAGTGAGAGTAGGTCGAAATACGAAGTAGCAAGTAGGGATATCTTTAACATGTGGATCGTACTATCCTTCCCAAGAGAAAGACGAGTGTTCATAGTGACAAGCAGATAAATTTGGTCTAGAAAGGCCAAAAACGAATCTGACTGCAAACTACTGTGGACAAGAGTAAGCGACGCTGGTCAGCTTACTGTACTCTAATACTTCGACTTTTTGTCAGCCACCAGGTTGAGATATGCAGGTCGCAGACTCAAGGGCAGAGTAGAGCTGAGTGCATACGTATGCGTTGATCGTAAAGTATCCGTAGAGGATCATTTTAATTCGCTTCGTAGTGAATGGTAATACTACACTTGCAGTAATGACAAACATCTTTACGAAGTTAATATGAAAGTTTTATCAAATGACTGCATCAGAAATTGGTGCAACAGTACATACGCGAAGAAACTCTAACATATCCGCATCCTTATGACTTACAGGCGCGCAGATAGCTCTGACAAGTTTAAAGTGCCTGTGAACCCAGGTCCTCCCACGTAAGGAGATCCCAGACACAGTAACTTTTAGACGTCAGAATAATAGCTGTTATACATGACCTAAAATATGTCAATGAGGAAGTGGTAGCCCCTACTTTACATCAAACAAACGAACTATTACCAGTTCTAAATATTTTTGCTATAATAATCACTATACACAGTGTGTTAAGATTTAACATGTGCACGTCGTTGTACACACCTAGTTCTCGATTCAGTACTTTATACACTGTTCGTGATCATTCCCGACCGCAATAAAACCGGTCGTCACGTTTGCATATGACTACCGCGAGCGCAAATTCAGTCAGTAAAACAGTTCCTACACCTCATCCGCAATTGTAATTATGTTTACCGCGACATCTGCGGCTTCAAACACTCGGCTGTTCATTAACAAGATAAATATTTTACACAGTTTTATGGAGCCTTCTTGGCTCTCGCGGTGCTTTTGGATGTAAAAACAGTTTCACTCAAACGGCAGCAATAATTATGTCTAGCCATTGTCAGTACTAGTTGAGACACAGTCCATTTAGTAATACTCCAACCGTGCGAGCTTTCCCTTCATAATGACCACTTCAACTTTCGTTACGCAGTGCGACGGTAATCCGAATCGTCAGTTGTCAGTGCCACAATTCACTGTGTCGCCAATTTTTTTCATCTCAGATCTCACACACACACACACACTAATTCTCCCTCACTGTGTCACTCTCGATATCGGTCTCAGTGGCTTTCATTTACATAGCAGTTCTTCACATCACAGTTAACACTCCAAATGGAGATTAAAAAAACAAAAGATTTTAGTCTTTAAACATTCAAGCAATAATAAGATAGCAATTTTATTCATTACAGAAAAAGAAATAAACTGCACTTACGTTTTAACATTTTTACCAAACACAGCTATGCTACATTATCAAAGATGTAAACACCCAGTCTGCCAAGTGAAAGAAACGACAGAAAAGAGAGAAAAAATGTAACTATCACTAATGCCTATATCTTCACAACCTTTTGTGTTACATACTTCAGCGTGTTTAATACAGTGCTGGCAACACCACATATCTATCGTAGTAAGTTACGCACAAAAATCTAACCTCTGTCAGTGGCATATGAATACCGATTAAAACTTCGCGTGCAGGAAAAATTCCAATACCGCTACCAGTTACCAGAACGACATACTACTGCTGTTATTTGTTTTATCCGCTGTCCACCAATTCTCCACTAAATTGAACAGCAGTAAACCTACATGAGAAACGAACTTTACAGTATCTCGAGCAAATCGAGAGCAAATAGTGGGCGAATGGGAAATTCCGTTGGGTAAAATAGCACAGGGTGGCCATCCCCCGCCGCTGCCTATTTTCGATATTATTCTTAAATATTTACTTATATTATATACTTATATTAAATTCCCATTTTCTCATGTCAGTCTGCCATGTCACAAACTGAAGGCTCTATTTCTTTCTTATAAACTTTAATTGAAATTGTAGTTTTGACGATTTGCTGGGACAGTATTTCATGCACATTGCGGGTCCTTGCCGCTCATCTATGCCCGGCGGTGCCTATATTATCGTTTTCTGGGGGGGGGGGGGGGGGGCGGGCCTTCTTAGTGTATTATAGTTTCGCAAAAATGGTAGAGAATGAAAACTTTTCAGCAGATGCAGGACTGTAACTAGATTTTATGCTCAATCCTTTCATGTCAGTATCTAAATTTCAAATAGAATCATAAGACTTTCTCAGTTTTTGTCAAAAACATAGCGATATAGTCTTGAACTACGTAAAAAAAGTTACATAACTGAGTTTTTGTTTTAGTGTTACCTGTCATATGTAATATACCAGCACTGTGAAGGAATTGTTGTTATACTTCTGTAGTGCTGTAGTAAATTGCATTACAAGGGATTTAATATTTTTAAGAATTTAATATTTTTCGGAAGTACAACTTGCTATAAGGTTATAGTTACATAGTTTTTACGGAATCTGTTCAACAAAGTCTGTTAAAAATACTTCAGTGAAGTCATACACATTTCATTGTGTCTGAACTAGTTCATTATATTAGTCATTATATTCACACTGCATTTTTTTCAGTACTTTGGTAACGCTGAGGTATCATTTGGTTAACTACAGCGTGAGTCGAAATTGGGCTTTCGATCATTTCTTTTACGTTTATAATTTACCGGTATGTGATTATTTGGGTACACCAGTTGTAACCAAACTGTTATCGCATGTAATTGTGTTTTTTACCGTATGGCAAGTAAGGAAAATTTGGACGGCGGTGCTGTCTGTTTCCTTATGCAAAATGTTCACTCACTCTCGGTGACCTTTTCCTGCAGCCTACGCATTCCTTGAAGAAAACGACTAGGTTTTCTCAGCTAGAGAAGGTGTAACGTGAATTAGCCAGACTAAACATACCGAAGGGTACATAAATTGTTTTGTAGCACCATGTTTGAGTAGCTACTAAATGAGAGAAATGCATCAAATGAAAATTCGATATATTGTCACTCATAGGAAACAATTTTACTACAAAGTCATAACTAATTTGGAGTTAACATCGCAGCATCGACACGTATCACAATTACTTTCAATAGGCAGCTTGTGGTATACACCCTAACTTGTTACACGAAATTTACACTCGGATTGTCTATGAATAAAATGCTCGCTCAGTATTTCACAAACTGCTCATGTCGAACTATCACTTCTAGGTCACAATCTGAGCATTTCTCCACGTCAACTTACGATATTCAGAAAAAATCACGTTTCACACAGATGGTCAGAGACTTGCTCATACTCCTTTATGTTCGTCCCTTTTTCCTATGGTACTCCGCGATCTTTTTATTACCACGATTGCTCAGAATTAAGACATCTTTTCTGAGATCAATGTTAGCACGTTTGAACTAGTCTCAGTAGCTACTGTAGCAATTTTGATGTGGTTTTCGCCAATATACTACGAGTGCAGCACCTAGAAGACATGGACGCATGTCAATGTAAATTCATAAATACACACCCCGTTGGGATGTATGTGAATAATTAGAGTTGCAGTACTCTGCGACTTTTCAACTACCAGAATGAATCAGTGTTGTTCAACTTAACTGCTGTTACCAGCGCAGGTAGGGTATATGAGGCGTGGAGAGCTTCATATGTTGAGTGATTACTCTGAAGGACATGAAGGTGCCGTGTATTCATGTGAGGCAGCGTTATCAGCATATGACAGATCTGATTTGGTCCCCATTTGGTCGGCTCGTCGAATCGTGCAATATCCAGATTTCTGGGGCATTCATATGTCACAGTTTCATGATGTTGGGCTGCATTGGTGAACGTGAAGGTATGCATGCTCGTCATTAAAGTTCCAGTCGACCACGTCTGACCACCCTAACCAAGCGTATCATAATCCCTTCACGTCTGCACCTTTCAGCATCGAGATTAGCAGCAACATAATTGTCCCTTGTCTAGGATGCCATTAAAGCCACAACATAAACGGCTGCACTTGGAGTGGTGCCGTGATTGAGAAACATTGATTGCTGATAAATGGCGCTGCATTGTGTACAGCTATGAATCGCGGTTCTGCACCACCCCAAAGGCCATCGTTGTTGAGTATGGAGGCGGCATGGGGAGAGGTCCCATTCCTCCAATGTTTTGGAGAGGCAGTGCAGGTTTACTCATAATATCATTGGCGAAGGCATTGGATATGACTTGCGCCACCGCTGGCAGTGACTGAGGTTACTCTGACAGCACAAGTACAGGGTTATTACAAATGATTGAAGCGATTTCACAGCTCTACAATAACTTTATTATTTGAGATATTTTCAAAATGCTTTGCACACACATACAAAAACTCTAAAAGTTTTTTTAGGCATTTACAAATGTTCGATATGTGCCCCTTTAGTGATTCGGCAGACATCAAGCCGATAATCAAGTTCCTCCCACACTCGGCGCAGCATGTCCCCATCAATGAGTTCGAAAGCATCGTTGATGCGAGCTCGCAGTTCTGGCACGTTTCTTGGTAGACGAGGTTTAAACACTGAATCTTTCACATAACCCCACAGAGAGAAATCGCATGGGGTTAAGTCGGGAGAGCGTGGAGGCCATGACATGAATTGCTGATCATGATCTCCACCACGACCGATCCATCGGTTTTCCAATCTCCTGTTTAAGAAATGCCGAACATCATGATGGAAGTGCGGTGGAGCACCATCCTGTTGAAAGATGAAGTCGGCGCTGTAGGTCTCCAGTTGTGGCATGAGCCAATTTTCCGCGGGCTACGCGTGAAACTTGCCCGCACGCGTTCAACCGTTTCTTCGCTCACTGCAGGCCGACCCGTTGATTTCCCCTTACAGAGGCATCCAGAAGCTTTAAACTGCGCATACCATCGCCGAATGGAGTTAGCAGTTGGTGGATCTTTGTTTAACTTCGTCCTGAGGTGTCGTTGCACTGTTATGACTGACTGATGTGAGTGCATTGCAAGCACGACATACGCTTTCTCGGCTCCTGTCGCCATTTTGTCTCACTGAGCTCTCGAGCGCTCTGACGGCGGAAACCTGAAGTGCCCCTTCAGCCGAACAAAACTTTATGAGTTTTTCTACGTATCTGTAGAGTGTCGTGACCATATGTCAATGAATGGAGCGACAGTGAATGTATGAAATCGCTTCAATCATTTGTAATAGCCCTGTACATTATGGACATCCTGCATCCTCATGTGTTACCTCTCGTGTAATAGTACTGTGGGGCCATTTTTCAACAGAACAATGCTCGTCCACACATACCACGTGTGTCTATGAATTACCTGCTGGATGCTGAGGACTCCCGTGGCCAGCAAGATCATTTGATCTGTCCCCAACGGAACAAATAGAACATGCAAGTAAATGGGACCAGCTTGGACGACAACTCTGTCCCGGTGCCAGTACTGCCAGCGTCCAGGATATCAAAACCACTTACAACAGTCGTGCACCAGCTTGCCTCAGGACAGGATGCAATGGCTTTGTGGCACCATTTCCAATCGAATCAGTGCACACGTCCAGGCCAAAGAGGATTTAGTGTCGTACTGATGAGAGGGCGCATACTGGCAAGTTCTTTCAAATTTCACTCGCTATTGTAAACACTGTAATAACATCATGCCTTCTCAAACCATGAACTTTCATTTTCTTTCCTCCTCCCCTTCTTGGCGCTTCCCTTCCTTCATGCAGTGTAGACAGATAGATTTACGAGATAGATTTGTGTATATAATCCATAAATATATCGTGCAGGTTAGCTGAATTGTGATGGATTCAAGTCTTATGCCACTGTGAAAATGATACCATTCCAATCTAGCAGCGAATGGCAGATCTTCTTGGAATCGTGGTAGATCACGCAGTGCTCCATACCAATTTTAGAGGTTTCTCTGTTCAATGTTATGTGGCAGGGGGTGCTTCTTACTAATTTTGGGTGGCATAGAGTGCTTTGTACCGATGCTGTGTGGCAGAGGGTGCTTCGTACTGATGTTTCGTGGCAGAGGGTGCTTCACACCAATTCTGTGTGGCAGAGGGTCATCCTCGTTATGTAGTGTGGTAGAGGGTGCTTTGTACCAACGTTACGTGGCAGAGGGTGCCTTGTACCGATGTTTTGCGGCAGAGGGTGCGTCATACCAGTACAATGTAGTAGAGGGTGCTTCATAGCAATGTTATATTGCACTTGCAGACAATGCTTCGTACCAATGCTGCGTGCCTGTAGGACTTTCTTACTAATTTTAAGTATCAGAGTGTACTTCATAATCATATTTCATGGCTGAGGATGCGTCGTATCAGTGCTGCATGGCTAAGGTTACTGTGTACTGTTGTTGGGTGGCAGAAGGTGTTCTGTACCAACAATGCATGCCAGAGAGTGCTTCGCACCATTACTGCGTGGCAGAGGGTGCTTTGTACCAAGGTTGAGTGGCAGAGGGTGCTTCGTACCAACGTTTTGTGGCAGAGGGTGCTTCTTACAGATGTTGTGCAGTAGAGCGATGCTACTTTGGGAAATGTAGCTCGCCCTATACTGGCGCTGGATTTGGGCAACTGTAAAGTGATCACAGCCTGTGCCGAACTCTGTTGCGGGCAGACAGACCGCATCATTCTGACACTGCAGTCGGGCGGATTGAACAGCACCGTGGCATACAGCTCCTCTCATTGTCATGAGTTACACTCCAAATGCCAATTAAATACGGAACAGATAACATTCATGCCTCATGATAATTTTCCTGTCATGCAAGGTTTAAATTTTTTTTGTATGAAAGATATGATAATCAGTTAAATAATGTTGCCCTCTGAATTTTTATCATAACTCTACGGAGTGGTCCATCAATAAAATTACCACTACGCCTGACAAGTTGTCCAACCTTAGATATTTAGTGCTACGTATGTGAGGCAAGGGTAAGTTGTAATATAACTGGAACGCATCACAGAAGCGATATGCAATGGAGTAACACTGAATGCATATGGAACAATTGTGGGAAAGTGTGACGCATCTGCATTGGAAACCGCGTACAGCATGTGATTCTTCCACTTGAAGTAATTCCTGGCGGCCGCCCGCAGTGACCGAGCGGTTCTAGGCGCTTCAGTCCGGAACCGCACGACTACTACGGTCGCAGGTTCGAATCCTGCCTCGGGCATGGATGTGTGTCATGTCCTTAGGTTAGTTAGGTTTAAGTAGTTCTACGTTCTAGGGACTGATGCCCTCAGATGTCAAGTCCCATAGTGCTCACAGCCATTTGAACCATTTTTTTAATTCATGGCGAAATAGTTCATGAGTGAACAGCCAGATGACAGAATCCAATGGGCACAATTAGACAGAGATGACCAGCCTTTTGAGGCAAGGCATGTCTTCGTGTCGACATACTTTCTTTTTGACGATGACTACTACGAGTAAAAGGAAGGATTAGTCATGGGTAGTCCATTTTTACCAGTTACTGCCAACATGTATATAGAACATTTCGAGACGGAAGATCTGGAATAAGCCCAGTGGTAACCTACCTGTTTTTTCCATTATGTAGATACAAAAATGGTTCAAATGGCTCTAAGCACTATGAGACTTAACATCTGAGGTCATCAGTCCCCTAGACTTAGAACTACGTAAACCTAACCTAAGGGCATCACACACATCCATGCCCGAGGCAGGATTCGAACCTGCGACCGTAGCAGCCGCGTGGTTCCAGACTGAAGCGCCTAGAACCGGTCGGCCACTGCGGCCGGCTATGAAGGTACACCTTCGTCAGATGGCCACATGGAAAATACAGCTTGAATCACTTCCTTATACGAGTACATCTCAGTTTCAGACCCCAGAAAATCAGTTTTACAATGGAAGTCGGAGTGGATGAACTACTCCCCTTTCTAGATGTCGTGGTAGAATGTAGAGCAGACGGCATATTGGGCACGACATGTACCTGACGAAGATGCACACCAACCTATAGCTACATGTGAACAGCTGCCACAATCACGCGAAGAGAAACGGGGTGCTTAAAACGTTGAACTCGAACATCTGAGGACTGTGTTCTGGTCTCCCGGATGAATGATTACATGGTGTCGCAAATTCGGATAGCCCTACGTCCCACACCCACAGTACAATCGGTGGAAACCGATTGCGTTTATTCCAGTTTGTGACGCATTATCGAGAAAGATAGGACGAGTTCTTCGGAAATACTAAGTTAAAGCAGTCTTCCACCCACCTGCTAAGACTGGGGACTGCTTGAAAGTGTCAAAGACGACTTCAGATAATGGACATTTGCTATCAGGTACTCTGCCAATATGAGAAGATATATCTAGGTCAGACACTATCTGGTGACGAAGATCGTCACCGAGAACACCAATGGCACACGAAACTGTAGCAGCCTAGTAAGTCGGCAGTTGCAGAACATTGCCTGTCGGAATTATACGTATTAGATTACGACCAGGCGCCTGATATCTAGGTCTGTGGCATTAAAGAATCTATTGATAACTGCTGCTAAATCGTAATAGTGGCTGCATTCTTAGTAAGAGCTAGGATCCCGCACTTAGTCTGATTAAGATGAGGAAGGAGATATCTAGGTGCCGTCAAAACTTATCCCTAGGCGCAAACCGAGGATGGAGAAACGGGTCGGCAGGAAGGAGGGGGGGGGTGGAGGGGAGGAATTCTTGGAGCGAACGGCGGACAGAAAAGAAGGTCGCTGGGACGTAGGGGGGGGGGGGTGGTTAAAGTACGCTGCCGGAAAAAAAATTAGTACTCCCTTTTAGAGGGTTCCAATTCACTCAAGATTCATAGTTTCCAACAGTGCATGGGGAGTACATGAAATGATTACATTTACAGATGAATAGCACAAGCGGTACTGAGGTACTAGACACCAAACCATGTTGAAACACTCATATTAGTATGTTGTTTAGCCTCCACGGGTGGCAATACACTCGCTGACTCTGGCGTACAGTCGATCGTACAGATGGCGAATGCTGTCCTGGGATAAATTATGCTGCCACGCCTGCGCGTATTTCTGTAAGAGTTGTTGGTTTCCGAGTCGCTTCTCGTGTGTGTGTGTGTGTGTGTGTGTGTGTGTGGTTTGCGGTTTTCGGGCGCTAAACAGCGTGGTCATCAGCGCCCAAACGCATAGAAACAGGAACACATGCAGTGAAGGGACGAAGACGGACACCGAACAAGGAGAACGGCTAAAAGACACAGACCTGACGCAGTTCCAAATCCTCACATACAGAGGCAAAACAAGAGGAGAAGAAACGTACTAAAAGAGGAAAGGAAACACAAGGAAAAGAGAACAGAAATCGAAGTGAAACAAGTAGGTAATCGTGACTGGCGGACCTGTTACCTAAAGCCTGGGTGAGCCAGTCACCCAGCAGCACATTAAAATCCTCTCCCTAAAATCCGAGGCAACAAATTTGACAGGACACAAAACCGTAAGACCTTAACCACAGTCGTTGCGTCGTCTTGCAAAATAGAGGGCAAATCCGGTGGCAAGGAAACCACCGCCCTCTGGTCAGAGAATAAAGGACAGTCAAGTAAAATGTGGCGGACCGTAATCTGGACGCCACAAGCACTGCAGATTGGGGGGTCCTCCCGCCGGAGTAAAAAACCGTGCGTTAAGGGACTGTGCCCGATGCGGAGGCGAGTGAGGAGAACCTCATCCCGCCTGCACGACTGGTAGGACGTACGCATCTGCTCCAATGCCCGCAAGATCGCAAACAATTCGGCATCAAAGATGGTAAACGCTGCAGGAAGCCGTAACTTGACGACTCGATCAGGGAAAACAACAGCACAGCCAACAGAGCCCCCCTGTTTAGAGCCATCCGTAAATACTGGTACATGGTCGGGATGCTGGTTTAAAATATCATAAAATAAGGAGGTAAAAACAAACGCAGGAGTGCAGCTTCTCCGGTACTCTGACAAGTCTAAAAGGACGATGGGCCTCTGGAGCAACCATCTCGTCTCACCATATCCCACACATGCTACATCAGAACAAGTGCGCAGATTATGTTGGCCAGGGAACTCGCTACATGTCTTACAGAGCGATTTCAGTTTCATGGCCATTGTGTGAGTGAACATTATCCTGCTGGAACAACACATCACCTTCCTGTCGCAAGGGCGGCAAAAGAAGGGGTCTTTACGGCATTCTGCACGTACTGAGCGCTGGTTACCGTCCCCTCCTGAAACACTAAAGGTGAACGAGAGTGACAGATTATCGCTTCCCAGACCATAAAGACTAGGGTGAAGGCAGTGCGTCTTTGACGTTTGCACTCACTCTACAAGACAGCTCTCACCAATACTAAGTCGTACCCGCAAACGTCCATCGCTTGTGGTCCAGGCTGAGTCTGCTTTCATCGTTGAAGACATCGGCGCGCCATTCTATCTTCCAAGTGATCCTGTGACATGACAGCAGCAGTCGAGCTGTGCACATCGAGTGGAAGACGGGCTAGAGGTGTGCATGCCGCAATTCCCTCTACTAGTAACCGATTCGAAAAAGTTCATGTTTACGCATCTGGCTCACAAGCCCTCTTATCCGTCCTGTGGTAGCTGTACGATGTGCCACTGCTGCTCTTACAGTAAGACGATCCTGATGGGCTTCTGGGCTGCGTTGACGTCCAGAACCTCATCTACGAGTGTGAGCATGTTCACGTGACCACTTGTAACGGAACTGAAATGATGGTGGGCTGACAGTAATTTGGAGCCCGCGCGTCTGAAACGGGCGCGCTTGTGTGAGACCGCCAGGGAGTGCACCCTGATGCCATCTATTGGCGAAACTGGGAATTAGCGCTGTCAGACAATGCACTAAGCTCTCAGAGTCAAATGTATTCTTTTTCTTGGTAATTATAAGTTATTACTGTATAATTTAATGTTGTAAAACGCTAGTAGTAAATTATTATGACTGGTATGGACTCCAGGGTAGTAAATATAAATATTCTTAAATACTAAATGATTTCGGTAAAAAGGTGGTAGGGGAACGCCCCCACTCTTGGTGATACGAGCGTGGCTAGGGGTAGCTGGAGACACACGGACTGAACAAGGGAATGGCCTGGGGAGTGTTGACGTGATCGGACGTGCGTAACTGTGCTCACGCAAAAGTGATTGTGCAACAGCGAAGAGGCGAATATCGTCGCCTTTTTTGGAGTAAAACGCGACGAATGGTTGTTGAAGCCGCCTCTATGCCACTGGGGCTGATTGTAAGAGTTCCTGTGCCCAGATTTTATGGCGGACGTGCAGTAGCTTATACGAGTGCTACAGCTCATAGTTCCAGCCGCCATTAAGGGCATGAGGCGTGAAGAGCTGCGTTAGCCACGTGCATCTCACCACCAGCACCGACACGTCTACCCAAGGCAAGACTGCTTGCAATTGTTAAGTCGAACTTTGTATACATGTAAAAGGAGAATACCAGTTTTCTTTTATGCAAGTGCAGAGGACAGAATATAGTAATGAGTAAAATTACGACGCATGTTGTTCATTGTAAAGTGTAGTAACCTCAAACATAGTATAGTGAAATCAGACTGAGGCCACCATCGCCTCTTTCATTTACAATTCTTTTGGTTGTAGAATACTTTAGCGTATAAGAATGTTGAAAAGAGCAATGGTCACACCAGAATGAGTCGCCTATTTACAGTTACTTAAATTTTTCTGAGCAACCTTTCAAGTAAAGTCACTTAACTGATTCTGTATCAATGGTCCAAAGAGTAATATCCAAAATCATTAAATAAGTTGAAGGATAGAATTTTGTTAACCGAAGTTGCATAACCTGTCTTGGTAGTAATTACCAAGCCACCTCACAAAAATTGAGAGAGTATTTGCTTTGTAGAATCATCTAGAATGATCAGAAATAGTAATATTCAGAATTAAGTTTAAATTCAACTCAAGCCATTTCACTTTGAAACGAGCCCAAAAATTGATTTATTCTTTTGCTCCTTCAGAGCTGGCGACCGTAGTTATAAGTATTTTCAGGAGGATTCGACGGTAAGTCTGCTGCTCTCGTCGTGCTGATAGGATTATCCACTGCTGCTAGCAGTGGTGATTGGATACATAAGCTCACTACCAAGTTAAGTGGGTCAGGTAGGCAGTGTTACCGTGTGAACTGTAGGGCACTGTAGGCCGTGGATCGAACCCGTTCAATCATCACAGCTCTTAGGGAAATAGTCCGGTTAGGAGTGTACTATTCATTAGGTAAATACTGGCGAGTAACGGTCAAAAATGTATACGCAAGTGAATTTAGCAAGGTCCACGTAGCACCTAGTTAATGTGGTGCAATGGCGAGGGTAGGAGTGGAGTAAAAGTGAGCTGAGCTTGTGGCAGCTGTGCTGGATTCAAATATTAACTACGTGAATTCACTACTGCCTCTTACCATTGGGACTGAGCTATTTACAGTTAAAATACGTAGCAGTAAGCGCAAAGGCGTGACAGCTACAAGTCCGTATTGGTTTTATACATACGGAATTGGGAAGTGGGTCATTCCGTCAGTGGAGGGGGTTAAAACAACCGAGTCAGTGGAGAACATCCCCATTTACTGATGGAAAGATTCAGCGGTTCGGTCGCATGTGGCGACCGTGACAGGACTAACCAAGTTTGTAGAATAATGACTGCAATAAAAGTGTTTTATATAAACTTGTAGTTTCAAGAAAATTTTAAATTTAAAATTCTGTTGTAGACAAATATACCACAATTGGTAAGTTCAAGACGACAACCTGCAAAGCAGCAAAAGAAAGTCCAATAGTAGGAGTTAAACAAGTAATACTTGGTTTAATAAACATTTCTATTAGGCACGAAATACAGCAGCATAAGATGGAGTCGAATAGTAACAAGCAAGACGAAAACATTACAAGGTCAGACCCAGAATTAGGGACCATAGATACTGGTGTAGGGTTGGAAAATCTTACAGATGAATCCACACCCATAAGACAGGAGGAACGGGAAGTGAAACCAAAGGTAGTGAAAAGTGAACCCAATGTATCTGTGGATGCAAGTCACAAGGGAGAGGATATGGAATTAACAAGTTTGTTAAATAGGATGATGGCGCAAATTCAAGAAGGGAATGCTAGTTTGAAAGCAGAAATGGCTAGTCATATATCCCAATTGGATGAAAACCTATCTGGTAAAATAAAAGCCAATTTAGATATTTTGAATACGCAAAGCCAACGTATCACAGAGGTAAACAAATCAGTAAATAGCATTAGGGCTGAAATAACAAATGTTCAGAGAAAAGTCACAGAAATAGAGAAAAGATTTGATACCGAAATTCAGAGAATAGAGAAATCAGTGGAACCTTTGGTTAGTGAAAAATTAGAACCGATAATTGAAAGTAAATTACAGGTGATAGTACCAGTTCTAAAGAAAGAGATTGTTAATGAAACGGCAGCTGATATTGAAACACTGCGCAATACCATGTTGAGTTTTGATGCATGTGTGCAGGAGCAGGAAAATACACTGCGTAATGAGATAAAATTATTAAGTCAGCAAGTTCAGAATCAGACGTTTCTTAACTGTAGTGGTATCCCATTGGTAATGCAAAAATCGGAAATACTGAGTAGGGAGGAAAAATACGATCCTCAAAAGAAACAAGGTGGATGGCATCCAATGGATTTTATAAAAAATTGTGAACGTGTCTTACCAACAGACATGTCGGATAAAGAAAAAATTAATTTAGTAATAGACGCTTTAGCAGGTCATGCTAAACGTTGGGGATTGAATTTGGATATCGACAATTTGAAGTTTACAGACTTGAAAGAAAAGTTCCTTGAGGAATTCTGGAGCACACAACAGAGAGATAGGTTGTGGACAGAATTCGTTGTCGCCAGAATGCCAGAACATGGGCGTGGGCTCATGAAAGAATACTGTGAAGGATGGTTCAAGCGTTTGGAGTATCTTAAAGATCGTAGATCAGAATCGGAGATAGTGTGGGAGTTGTGGAAAAAGCTACCTGACGATTCAAAGCGTTATGTAGGAGGCACTCATCGAACATTCGATGAATTTTTAGAAAAAATCGAGAATGAAGATAGGTGGCGTGAAACTAGAGAGTTTCGAGGTTTCAGAAATCAGAATGGAATAGTAAAAGGTGGTAGGAATGAACCGCAAATTAACATGATGAGAGGAAGAGGTCAAGAAGGTAACTCTCAGCGAGGGAGAGGACACTATCAGGGAAACAGGATGCATTATCAAAATCAGGAAAACTAAATACCGCGCAGGTCAAGGGCCTAACGCGCGCGGAAAGAAAGAAATGGCCCAAATATAGGGAAGATCGGAGTAGGCAGTACTATAGTGGGATAGTGCGTCGTTCGCCTGAAGAGCAGTTACATAAACGAAACTTTGCAGGGATACAAACAGAGGAGAGAGAGCAGGGAGGAATTATTAAGGGAAATGAAGTAGGAAAAGAATATCGGTCGGATGTGAAGGCTCACGTGAATGAAAGAAGTACAATTCGAGATCAGAGTGACGAATTGATGAAGGAAGAGTCAGAGAAGGCGTTGTTTGTCGGTAGGGATGGCAACTGTGCAGAGAGGCAGGGGCAAGGGAGAAGTGATGTGACTTATGGTAAAAGGTTCGTACGAATAGTCGACGAATCGCATCGAGAAGTAATTAAAGAGGAAAGGGTGGATAAGAAAAAGGGGCATAGTGCAGAGACGCATGCCGATTCAGAAATTACCTCGTATGCAGAATATATACATCAGCTCAAAAGCCAGCCAGCACAATTAGAAAGATCTTCCACTCAAGTGATTAATTTGGACCCGAATATGACAGTGTTAGAGAGCCATACCGATTATGATGTGTACCTAGTGACAGCAAGAGTACATGACTGTGATGAAGATTCTTTTAAAGAAATTAGAGAAAGTGTATCTAACCAAGAGAAAGAGTGTTGTGATCCCTGTAGTACTGAAGCAAATGAGTTGAGTGAGACTGGAATTCCATTAGTAGGGGAAAATAATGAAAGTAAGAGTGGCGAATGCACTATCCAACAAAGGGAAAGTATTGAAATGGATTATAATTTGCGAGAATTATTTGAACCCGAAGAAGGTCATATTTCTAAGGAGGAGGAATTATCGTCAGAATCATCAGAAAGCATCCAGGGAGAAAAATAAATAGAGGAAGTTTCCGATTCCGCAACCGAGAGTTCAGGCATGACAGATTCGAATGAGAACGCGATGGCATTAAAGAGCCTAGACGAAGGACTATTGGAAAAAGAGGTGAAAGAATTTAGGATGAAAAGGAGAATGAAACCTCCGGATAGAATGGTCAGTATAAAAACCGGAAAAATAATATGGCAAGACTTGGCGGTGGAAAAGGATTTATTATGGGAAGATAAAGAAAGTATGAAAGAGGACAATAGGATGCAAACAATCCTACCTATTAATGTATGTGGGTACGATTTATATGTATTGTTGGATACGGGTGCTCAAATAAGTGCTACTTCGCACGCATTTTTTGAGATGATTAAAGAGCAACGAGGGGTAGTCATGATGCCAGTAACAGGTGTTAAAGTGATAGGGGCGACAGGGAAATGTAGTAAAACATCAAGTGATGATGGAATTTAAGATAAAAAAACAAGCTATTTTCTAATGCATTTTAGTAGTTCCAGAGCTCAGTGCCGAGATCATTTTAGGCATTGACTGGTTAATAAAACAAAAAGTAATTATAGATTGTGACAAAGGGATAATAGTTTGTAAAGTTGATAGTGCGGTATTAGAAATACCATTTGAATCATCTAGAGTAATGGAAGAGAACCAGCTGAGATGGGTAGAATTTAGAGATGATCATGATTCAGGAATAGGTCAAAAATTCGATTGGTTTCTGGTGAGGCAGATAGTTGAAGATGGAAATAAGGAGACACTCCTTCGAAATGTAGTGGATAAAACGGAAGGACTATCTGATGCCCAAAGGGAGGATCTATGGCAAATTCTGAAAGAAAATCAGGAGGTATTTTCGGACAAACCGGGACGAGTGATAAATTATGAGTACTGCATGGAGGTAGAGGAGCATGAACCTTTCTTTAAACCACCATATAATGTACCCTTGTCTAAGAAAGAAGCAGTTCAAAAAGAAATAGATAAAATGGTTTCATGTGGGGTCATTGAACGGAGTTCAAGCCCATATAATAACCCATTGGTGATAGTAGGTAAGAAGGATGGAAGTGTACGAATAGTGATAGATGCCCGTACTCTGAATAAAGTAGTGAAGAGGGAGTTGGATCGTCCAGAGAACATAGATAATTTATTGCAGAAGTTTAATGGTGTAAAGTACATGACTAGTTTAGACCTAACGGCAGGATACTGGCAAATCCCATTAAGTGAGGAGTCTAGGAAGTACACTTTATTTTTATTTAATTGCAAATGCTACCATTACACAGTGGTACCATTTGGCCTAAATACTATCCTTTCGGTGTTCATTCGGGCTTTAGACAAAATTTTAGGGAGTGAACTTAGTTCGCTAATCACGGTTTATGTAGATGATCTGTTAATTGCTACAAGGACATGGGAAGAGCACATGGAGTTATGTGACAGGGTGTTCAAAGCTTTAATTAAAGGAGGCATGACCCTGAACCTGAAAAAATGCGAGTTTGTGAAGAAAGAAATTAAGTTTTTAGGTCACATAGTAACACCAGAGGGAATTGAAAAGGATCCCAACAAAGTCAAAGCAATAAGAAATTGTCCGGCTCCCAAGAATAAAAAACAACTAAAGTCGTTGATAGGACTTTGTTCCTTTTATCGTAAGTATGTGGATGATCAAGTGTTCAATAGCCCACATCTGAACAACCTACTTAAGAAGAACAGTGTGTATATATGGACTGAGGAATGTGAAACAGCATTCAACCGGCTAAAAGACAATTTGGCTAAAAACATAAAGTTATGGCACCCTGACCTGTGTGAACCATTCCACATGGCAACAGATAGTTCAGATTATGGATTGGGAGTATCCATATTTCAGGAGGTAATGATAGATGGGGAAAAAACTCATAGACAAATAGCATTTGCGAGTAGAACCATGTCTAAGTACGAAAGAAACTATACAGTTTCGGAGAAGGAGGCTTTAGCTATAGTATGGGGTTTTAGGAAATTTCAACTTTTCTTATGGGGACATAAGACTGTGGTCCATACAGACCACAAAGCTTTAATATTTTTGAAGGACTGCAGATTGTTACATAACAGGTTGACCAGATGGGCGCTGTTTTTACATTAATTTGACATAGAGATCAAGTATGTTAAAGGGAAAGAACATGCAGTACCGGATGCTTTGTCGAGATTACCGGAAGGATGTGAGACACTAGAAAGTGTAAAGAATAGGGAAGATGTTTTTGAGGTGAATTACGTCAAAAAAGTGGAAGGAAGAGAAAAAATTAGGGAAATATGTCGGAATATGCGAAGATATCAAAGTGATGATGATGCACTCAAGTCGGTAAAGGTCAAATTTGACAATCCGGACGCAACTAACATAAGGGCTTCATATAAAATACATAAAGGTGTACTGTATCTTCAAAGATTAAATAATCCAGGGGAGAGTATGTTGGCCGGAACAACACACTGAAGTGCTGATAGATTATGTTCACTTGGCATATGGCCATTGTGGTGCACGGAAGTGTACCAATAAGTTAGATGAATGCATTACCTTTAACAACATGGCACGAAGGGTGGCACAGAGGATAAGACCTTGTGATCTATGCCGAAAGGCGAAAGTAACAAATGCAACTAATCAAGGGCCCATGCAATCAATAAAACCTGATGAAGTATTAGAAATAGTAGCAGTAGATATCTTTGGACCATTACCAAAAACCATGGGGGGTTTTGTGTACATATTTGTAGCAGTTGAACTTTTCTCAAAGTACACTCCTGGAAATGGAAAAAAGAACACATTGACACCGGTGTGTCAGACCCACCATACTTGCTCCGGACACTGCGAGAGGGCTGTACAAGCAATGATCACACGCACGGCACAGCGGACACACCAGGAACCGCGGTGTTGGCCGTCGAATGGCGCTAGCTGCGCAGCATTTGTGCACCGCCGCCGTCAGTGTCAGCCAGTTTGCCGTGGCATACGGAGCTCCATCGCAGTCTTTAACACTGGTAGCATTCCGCGACAGCGTGGACGTGAACCGTATGTGCAGTTGACGGACTTTGAGCGAGGGCGTATAGTGGGCATGCGGGAGGCCGGGTGGACGTACCGCCGAATTGCTCAACACGTGGGGCGTGCGGTCTCCACAGTACATCGATGTTGTCGCCAGTGGTCGGCGGAAGGTGCACGTGCCCGTCGACCTGGGACCGGACCGCAGCGACGCACGGATGCACGCCAAGACCGTAGGATCCTACGCAGTGCCGTAGGGGACCGCACCGCCACTTCCCAGCAAATTAGGGACACTGTTGCTCCTGGGGTATCGGCGAGGACCATTCGCAACCGTCTCCATGAAGCTGGGCTACGGTCCCGCACACCGTTAGGCCGTCTTCCGCTCACGCCCCAACATCGTGCAGCCCGCCTCCAGTGGTGTCGCGACAGGCGTGAATGGAGGGACGAATGGAGACGTGTCGTCTTCAGCGATGAGAGTCGCTTCTGCCTTGGTGCCAATGATGGTCGTATGCGTGTTTGGCGCCGTGCAGGTGAGCGCCACAATCAGGACTGCATACGACCGAGGCACACAGGGCCAACACCCGGCATCATGGTGTGGGGAGCGATCTCCTACACTGGCCGTACACCACTGGTGATCGTCGAGGGGACACTGAATAGTGCACGGTACATCCAAACCGTCATCGAACCCATCGTTCTACCATTCCTAGACCGGCAAGGGAACTTGCTGTTCCAACAGGACAATGCACGTCCGCATGTATCCCGTGCCACCCAACGTGCTCTAGAAGGTGTAAGTCAACTACCCTGGCCAGCAAGATCTCCCCCCATTGAGCATGTTTGGGACTGGATGTAGCGTCGTCTCACGCGGTCTGCACGTCCAGCACGAACGCTGGTCCAACTGAGGCGCCAGGTGGAAATGGCATGGCAAGCCGTTCCACAGGACTACATCCAGCATCTCTACGATCGTCTCCATGGGAGAATAGCAGCCTGCATTGCTGCGAAAGGTGGATATACACTGTACTAGTGCCGACATTGTGCATGCTCTGTTGCCTGTGTCTATGTGCCTGTGGTTCTGTCAGTGTGATCATGTGATGTATCTGACCCCAGGAATGTGTCAATAAAGTTTCCCCTTCCTGGGACAATGAATTCACGGTGTTCTTATTTCAATTTCCAGGAGTGTATATAAAGCTTTATCCCTTGAGAAAAGCTACTGCCAGAGCTGTGTATGATAAAATGGCGTGTGATTATTTTGTGAAAGTAGGGAAGCCAAAGAGAATACTATCAGATAATGGTGTTCAGTTTTGCTCAAAAATGTGGAAGGATGGGATAACTGAGAAACAGGTAGAAGTGGTACATATCTCAGCTTATCACCCATCAAGCAATCCAGCAGAAAGATATATGCATGAGATAGGTCGGTTATTTAGGACGTACTGCCATAGTAACCACAAGAAGTGGGGCATGTATGTGAGTGAATTCGAAGAAATCATGAATTCATTAACAAACGAGAGCACTGGATTTACTCCAGAAGAAATCCTGAAAAAGACAAGGAGTAAAAGTCTAGTAGAAGACCTACTAGAATTCCCAAATAGAGTTGAATTAGATTATGATAGTAAAAAGAACTTAGTAAAAGACAAGATGAGAAAACAAGCAGATGCGAGAATTCGTCGTCACGACGAAAAAGTAAGGAATCCCAAATTCAAAATAGGTGATCTCATTCTTGTAAAAACACATGAAAAGTCAAGTGAAATTAATAACGAGATCAGCAAATTTAAATATATATATAATGGACCATTTAAAATAGTGTCCATACCCAATGCGAATGCTTATTATTTAGAGTACCCATTAACAGGCAAACGCCTGGGAGTAAGAAACATAGTGGATCTCAAAAGGTATGAACCACGAATTCTACCAGATTGAAAATAAATATATAAATAAATATTAAAGTAAACCAATATGTAAATAGTTGTGTTTCTTTTGTTCTATGTGAAAGGTAAATGCTCACTAAAATATATTGCAGTATTCTAATGAAACTTCTAGTTTAAGTAGAGACTAAACAGACTGGAAAAGACTGAGCTTCTAAGAAAGCCTTAATAGATGTGTAAATAAGTGTTGTGGAAGAGGTAGAAAAGTGAGGAGGTAAAGTGAAAAGGACGGGCTACAAAGTAATAGGCGCATAACGTGTGTTTTACTTGCCTGAGATAAAAGAAGTGTATTTAAAACTTTGTAAAAAAAAAAAAATGTTTAAAGTGTACTGTGTTTAGAAGTAAGAAAATTGGAAAGAATATATGTAAATCATTTATGTAATGTTTAGCAGGAAAGAGAGAAAGAATTGGTGTCTCATTTTAAATATGTAATATAAGTATCGAGGTGTATCAGTAAGAAAGGGAAAACCCTTGGTAAAAAGCTTATCGAACATTTCAGATTCATTATAGGAGAGACTTCTTATTGAATTATCACTGTAAGATACTTCAATAAGAAGTGGGGCATGTGTAACGGAACTGAAATGATGGTGGGCTGACAGTAATTTGGAGCCCGCGCGTCTGAAACGGGCGCGCTTGTGTGAGACCGCCAGGGAGTGCACCCTGATGCCATCTATTGGCGAAACTGGGAATTAGCGCTGTCAGACAATGCACTAAGCTCTCAGAGTCAAATGTATTCTTTTTCTTGGTAATTATAAGTTATTACTGTATAATTTAATGTTGTAAAACGCTAGTAGTAAATTATTATGACTGGTATGGACTCCAGGGTAGTAAATATAAATATTCTTAAATACTAAATGATTTCGGTAAAAAGGTGGTAGGGGAACGCCCCCACTCTTGGTGATACGAGCGTGGCTAGGGGTAGCTGGAGACACACGGACTGAACAAGGGAATGGCCTGGGGAGTGTTGACGTGATCGGACGTGTGTAACTGTGCTCACGCAAAAGTGATTGTGCAACAGCGAAGAGGCGAATATCGTCGCCTTTTTTGGAGTAAAACGCGACGAATGGTTGTTGAAGCCGCCTCTATGCCACTGGGGCTGATTGTAAGAGTTCCTGTGCCCAGATTTTATGGCGGACGTGCAGTAGCTTATACGAGTGCTACAGCTCATAGTTCCAGCCGCCATTAAGGGCATGAGGCGTGAAGAGCTGCGTTAGCCACGTGCATCTCACCACCAGCACCGACACGTCTACCCAAGGCAAGACTGCTTGCAATTGTTAAGTCGAACTTTGTATACATGTAAAAGGAGAATACCAGTTTTCTTTTATGCAAGTGCAGAGGACAGAATATAGTAATGAGTAAAATTACGACGCATGTTGTTCATTGTAAAGTGTAGTAACCTCAAACATAGTATAGTGAAATCAGACTGAGGCCACCATCGCCTCTTTCATTTACAATTCTTTTGGTTGTAGAATACTTTAGCGTATAAGAATGTTGAAAAGAGCAATGGTCACACCAGAATGAGTCGCCTATTTACAGTTACTTAAATTTTTCTGAGCAACCTTTCAAGTAAAGTCACTTAACTGATTCTGTATCAATGGTCCAAAGAGTAATATCCAAAATCATTAAATAAGTTGAAGGATAGAATTTTGTTAACCGAAGTTGCATAACCTGTCTTGGTAGTAATTACCAAGCCACCTCACAAAAATTGAGAGAGTATTTGCTTTGTAGAATCATCTAGAATGATCAGAAATAGTAATATTCAGAATTAAGTTTAAATTCAACTCAAGCCATTTCACTTTGAAACGAGCCCAAAAATTGATTTATTCTTTTGCTCCTTCAGAGCTGGCGACCGTAGTTATAAGTATTTTCAGGAGGATTCGACGGTAAGTCTGCTGCTCTCGTCGTGCTGATAGGATTATCCACTGCTGCTAGCAGTGGTGATTGGATACATAAGCTCACTACCAAGTTAAGTGGGTCAGGTAGGCAGTGTTACCGTGTGAACTGTAGGGCACTGTAGGCCGTGGATCGAACCCGTTCAATCATCACAGCTCTTAGGGAAATAGTCCGGTTAGGAGTGTACTATTCATTAGGTAAATACTGGCGAGTAACGGTCAAAAATGTATACGCAAGTGAATTTAGCAAGGTCCACGTAGCACCTAGTTAATGTGGTGCAATGGCGAGGGTAGGAGTGGAGTAAAAGTGAGCTGAGCTTGTGGCAGCTGTGCTGGATTCAAATATTAACTACGTGAATTCACTACTGCCTCTTACCATTGGGACTGAGCTATTTACAGTTAAAATACGTAGCAGTAAGCGCAAAGGCGTGACAGCTACAAGTCCGTATTGGTTTTATACATACGGAATTGGGAAGTGGGTTCCGTCAGTGGAGGGGGTTCAAACAACCGAGTCAGTGGAGAACATACCCCATTTACTGATGGAAAGATTCAGCGGTTCGGTCGCACACTGATACCAGCATCGCTGCACAACTGACGCAGCACTTCCAACTTGTGTGGCGGTTCTCCTAAGGGACCTCTCGGCACTCAGAAGGCTACAGTTTGACCCCTTTCAAACTCGCTCATTTGACTGTAGGAAGTATGAGTGCGTCTCCGTGCCATGGTTACCAACTTGCTTCACACCTTTGCATTACACTGAGCCTCCTGGTTGTGACCATTCTTATTAAAAGTTTAACGGAGATGGCCCTCTGGTAGCTATGCCACTGTGCTATCTATTGATGGACGACGTTGAAACAATTATCAGTACACCTACCACCGCAAGGTGGCATATGCCGCAGTCGGATCAAAATCGACGTTGTCTTTTCAGGTTTACTATTTCTCTTTCCAGCAGTGTAAAAGCGCCGTGCCAACCCAAAGCGGTCATTTCATCAACACACTTGAGGGAAACGTGGTAACTTGCAGAAACATTGTGCCTGTTGGCACTGTCATCCAGTAATTAGCTCTTCATCTGAAACTTCCTGGCAGATTAAAACTGTGTGCCCGACCGAGACTCGAACTCGGGACCTTTGCCTTTCGCGGGCAAGTGCTCTACCATTTGAGCTACCGAAGCACGACTCACGCCCGGTACTCACAGCTTTACTTCTGCCAGTATCTCGTCTCCTACCTTCCAAACTTTACAGAAGCTCTCCTGCGAGTCGTGCTTCGGTAGCTCAGATGGTAGAGCACTTGCCCGCGAAAGGCAGAGGTCCCGAGTTCGAGCCTCGGTCGGGCACACAGTTTTAATCTGCCAGGAAGTTTCATATCAGCGCACACTCCGCAGCAGAGTGAAAATCTCATTCTGGAAACGTCCCCCAGGCTGTGGCTAAGCCATGTCTCCGCTATATCCTTTCTTTCAGGAGTGCTAGTTCTCCAGGTTCGCAGGAGAGCTTCTGTAAAGTTTGGAAGGTAGGAGACGAGATACTGGCAGAAGTAAAGCTGTGAGTACCGGGCGTGAGTCGTGCTTCGGTAGCTCAGATGGTAGAGCACTTGCCCGCGAAAGGCAAAGGTCCCGAGTTCGAGTCTCGGTCGGGCAAACAGTTTTAATCTGCCAGGAAGTTTCATATCAGCGCACACTCCGCTGCAGAGTGAAAATCTCAATTTAGCTCTTCATCTGTTTAGCATACAGGACGGTAGTGCGACATATTCAAGTTTACTCTTCTTTTGGGTCCTCATCAAGTGCATCTCACGATAGCAGACTCCACAGAATTTGGGAAAACGATGAAAAGATAGGATCATAAGAGGTCGGTGTAGCCCATGAGAACTGTAAACAGAGGTGCTCATGGGAATCGTTGGAAGAAAGGCGGTACTGTTGTCGTCAACCTCTGTTTAGAAAACAGGTATTCCCGGTGTAAACTACAACTGAGCTTTATGTTCCGACGAAATGGCCCATCAAGATGCGTGAGTCTTTTTCCAACTTCATGGCGATGACAGATAGAAGATAATCCTCAGAGAAACAGGGCCGTAGTTGACACTGTTTTTCGGGTGCAATGGACTGTTTGTCTCATATGTACAAGAAAGATTCAGAATATATGACGAAAAGGCATGTACGATGTATAGATAAAGCAAAGACGAAAGTGATAAACAGTAATAAAGAGAAGAATAATGCTTAACATTAAATTTCTGGATGACACAGCAGTGGATGGAGTAACAATTTTCTCCTATCTCGGAAGTAAGATTATATTGGGTGGCCGATGCAAGGGAGATATTAGATGCTGACTGGCAGGAGTGAGGAAAGTTTCCTTCATTAAAAGAACTCTACTGGTGTAAGACAAAGATGTGGAAATAATGAATTAGGTTGTGAAAGCGTTCGTCTCAAGCATAATTATATGGGTGTGATAAGCTGTTACTCGGAAATTCGAACAAGAAGAAACTAGATAAATCCCAAGTGTCATATCATCAAAGAATGCTGAAAGTTACATGAACAGTTTGAAGATACAACTATAGTACCATATAATTTTTTTCTTATTTACCATTCTTTCTTTTTCTTCTTCTTCTTCTCCTTTCACATCAAAGAGAAATGCAGTAGTGCATGTTTGGGTTTCTTTCTACCACGTCCTGCACCTGCCATCTCTTAACTGATATTTTTCATTCTATGCTCTTATGTGCTTCAAATATTTCTACATGCATAAAGTTTTGTACAAACGTAAAATTGTAATTTCGCTTAAAAGTGTAAAACACTGTATTCTATGTAATGTTCTGCAACGGAGATCAGCTTTAAAACGTATATTGAGATCCATTGGTGAAACGGTATCAAAAGTGTTTGGGGAAAGTAGCAGAGAATGATTTGTGGATAGATCGTAGTACATGGTGGATATCTACGACTACCATAAACAAAGAATGAAACGGATACATCTACGTAAACTTTATTAGGCAACATAAAAAGATGCAACACTCTCGCACCAAGACTCAGATCGCACTGCCCTCTCTATGCACAGTCCAAAGACCGTTCTCTTCTCGTGTCGCAGGGTCTGTGGAGACTGCGTCGAGAGAGATATTCCCACAGATTGTTGTGGTATGTGAGTGAGGGAATGGCGAGTTTGTAGCAGCAGTTTTTAGAACGTGTTTTTGGTGTACAGCGCAGACCGTTTCGATACAAAGCGCGACTGTGAAGTTAAAAGTTTAATATATTAAAGTGCTTACTGTTGTGGAGTATCATCTCACAAATTAAACTCAAGAATTACGGTTTTCGGGTGGTTAACTAACCTGTTTTCAAGTGGCCTGTTTTCGGCAGGAAGAGTAGATTGTGAGCTTAATAGACGTACACATCAAAGTTATTTTCTCAAAAACTGTTATTTCAGAAAACAATAACCTGAAAGGTTCGATGTTCGAGGAGTAGAGTAACACGTTTGCTGAGTGGACTGTTTTCAAGGTCTAGCGGGAAGTGTGAACTTAATGGACTGTAGAATTAAATGGTTTTCGTTGCAAACTATTATATCAGAACGTTAAACCGTGAAAGCTACAGAATGGGCATAACGAAGAGGCACGATGTCAAGCTGATTGGTTCAATGTACAGCGGTGACTGTGAAGATAAAATACAAATTTGGTTAATGCTATGGACTAATGTTTCGTAAAATAATAATCTGAAAGCTCCGAAGTATGAACAGTGGAGTAACGTGTTTACGAAGTGAACCGTTTTCGATACACATTGCGGACTGTGAAATGTAATTGTACTGAAGTGCTTCTCGTTATAAACTAATATCTCGGAAAGTAACACAAAAGCTGTAACGTCCGAGTAGTTGTGAGAAATGTTTAATAAAAGTATTGAAGTCAGTGAACATTGCGTTTTTCTAGGTGAAGCACGTGTCATCTACATCCCTGGCCAAAGAGGAGACTGTAAATAACGTACTTTCTACTAAGCGACCATTTTCCAGAGGACAGTTCCAGCGGAAATTCGTAAAAAGGATACACTAATATGGTTTATTGGCTAGTAACTAATTAAAGGCGGTCCGTCTTTTTTGCAAGTACACAATTATTGTTTTGTTTTAATACTCAAACATGTTTCACGATTGTTGCAGCATCCTCAATGAGGTTTTTCCTTTTATTTTTCCTGTAATACAAATAGATTTTATTTAGGTTAGGAAGTATGGTCCATCGAATTTTGTTGTTTAAATTACATATGTACTTAATCATTTGCTCATATTGTGTGTGTTCTTTGACTTCCAACTAAAATCAGTACAGGCCTAAATTAAAACACTGTCCCATTACCAAAAGTTGGAATATTCTCTTAATTGAATTTTCGTTTAGCATTTAACCTTTAGAAATGTACATTCCGGTAGAATCGTGGGACTTGCCTCTTTTTATGCTTACCGCTACTGCATTTGGCTTTGCTTTTACTGGATATGGATGGGTTTGTAACCTCCCCCTCACTTATCGACCTTAATGACAGTGAAAAATTAAACCGCGTGTACCTAACGGAAATTTGGGAAAAGCAATCGTCACCGAAGTTAATCTGTCGGTAAAGAGGGAGCAAATGGTTACATCTAAATGAAAGGAAAAATGCAAATGAAACTGGTGGAAATTAATTTTGAAAAGGGGTAAAGTTAATAAAGAAAGTAAATGTGCGGCCGTTACGCTAACAATTAAGTAGCGGTAATTATATATTTAAGAATTGGGGAAAATTACGGTCGCCAGTCCTATGGATAATTACTATAGTAACTGAAAAAGAAAGGTTATTGCACATATAATTAGCACTAGAAGCGTGGCAACTAAAGGTTGACACGTGTAGTGTGAAAACTGAAAGTTTGTCAGAAGTAATAAATTTCGCTACACTCTGACTTAATTTAGCAAAAGAATTAATAAAACCGGAAAATCGAAAGTTAATTAAGTGACTGAAGTTAATAGTGAGCTTTCTTTCTGAAGCACATCGAAATTCAGTAAAATACGGTTAGTCTTGGACTATCGCAACAATCATTTAAAAAGCTACTTGAATCTACTCTATTTAGAAACAAGAGATTTAACTTTGAGCTTGAATTTAATGATTCTGAACAATTAATAATAGTAAAATTTAGCATGTACCAAGCTGAGGTGTAGTCACAGGTAAGCTAAAATATGGTAATAAAACTCGCACTCATAATTTGTGCTTGTGTAATCTAAATATTGTAGCCAGCTATGAATACTTTAATTGAAAGCAGTGAAATGGTATAATATTACTTTAATGCTGGCGTTTGAATTTCAACGACACTCGGGTTCATTCCGGAAAAGGAAGGGACCCTGCTTGGTAATGCAATTGGGACAATGAGCAACAAAGGTTCATGCTACGTTGCTGTAATTTAGTTATGAAAATGGAACACTTTGAAAAGCTGAGGTCTGCCATACAGTTCTAAAACTTTACGTGCTTCCAGTCTTCCTTGTTGGTTGATTGAAAGTTTGAAGCCGTCGATCGAGGAGGTGGCGACAGTCACTCATTGTCGGCCGTCGCTGTTGCAGAAGCTGGATGTTGGCGCGCCTTCTTCTCGACACGGTCACCAGGCGAAACGGGCTCTTGATGTGCGCCAGCTAATGCTTGCCGTCCGCGACTCCGTGTCAGAAACTATCATCGCAAGTCGAGCGCAATTACATGCTGCCCTACGCCGAAAGCGCGGCAACTCGCGGAAGCGTCACACAACACATCTGCTCCACTGCACCACCCCAGCCAGACTCCCCCTCTGCCCACGCTCCACGCGACAGAGTTAACACTACCAAAGATCCTAAACACTTTGGTTCTCCACACGACCTATCGATGTATTCGTTCGATAGCATTGTTTTCCCTAGGCCAGACCCAGCGTATAAATACAAATAATATTCACAAAACAAACCAATTATACATCGACATAAATGCATATACACTCCAGGAAATGGAAAAAAGAACGCATTGACACCGGTGTGTCAGACACACCATACTTGCTCCGGACACTGCGAGAGGGCTGTACAAGCAATGATCACACGCACGGCACAGCGGACACACCAGGAACCGCGGTGTTGGCCGTCGAATGGCGCTAGCTGCGCAGCATTTGTGCACCGCCGCCGTCAGTGTCAGCCAGTTTGCCGTGGCATACGGAGCTCCATCGCAGTCTTTAACACTGGTAGCATGCCGCGACAGCGTGGACATGAACCGTATGTGCAGTTGACGGACTTTGAGCGAGGGCGTATAGTGGGCATGCGGGAAGCCGGGTGGACGTACCGCCGAATTGCTCAACACGTGGGGCGTGAGGTCTCCACAGTACATCGATGTTGTCGCCAGTGGTCGGCGCAAGGTGCACGTGCCCGTCGACCTGGGACCGGACCGCAGCGACGCACGGATGCACGCCAAGACCGTAGGATCCTACGCAGTGCCGTAGGGGACCGCACCGCCACTTCCCAGCAAATTAGGGACACTGTAGCTCCTGGGGTATCGGCGAGGACCATTCGCAACCGTCTCCATGAAGCTGGGCTACGGTCCCGCACACCGTTAGGCCGTTTTCCGCTCACGCCCCAACATCGTGCAGCCCGCCTCCAGTGGTGTCGCGACAGGCGTGAATGGAGGGACGAATGGAGACGTGTCGTCTTCAGCGATGAGAGTCGCTTCTGCCTTGGTGCCAATGATGGTCGTATGCGTGTTTGGCGCCGTGCAGGTGAGCGCCACAATCAGGACTGCATACGACCGAGGCACACAGGGCCAACACCCGGCATCATGGTGTGGGGAGCGATCTCCTACACTGGCCGTACACCACTGGTGATCGTCGAGGGGACACTGAATAGTGCACGGTACATCCAAACCGTCATCGAACCCATCGTTCTACCATTCCTAGACCGGCAAGGGAACTTGCTGTTCCAACAGGACAATGCACGTCCGCATGTACCCCGTGCCACCCAACGTGCTCTAGAAGGTGTAAGTCAACTACCCTGGCCAGCAAGATCTCCGGATCTGTCCCACATTGAGCATGTTTGGGACTGGATGAAGCGTCGTCTCACGCGGTCTGCACGTCCAGCACGAACGCTGGTCCAACTGAGGCGCCAGGTGGAAATGGCATGGCAAGCCGTTCCACAGGACTACATCCAGCATCTCTACGATCGTCTCCATGGGAGAATAGCAGCCTGCATTGCTGCGAAAGGTGGATATACACTGTACTAGTGCCGACATTGTGCATGCTCTGTTGCCTGTGTCTATGTGCCTGTGGTTCTGTCAGTGTGATCATGTGATGTATCTGACCCCAGGAATGTGTCAATAAAGTTTCCCCTTCCTGGGACAATGAATTCACGGTGTTCTTATTTCAATTTCCAGGAGTGTATATACAAATAGTAAAACAATTACAATATACAAAGACACAGAAATGTTATATCTTCAGGTTACAAAATAAGGAAAAAAATTTGCAGTGCAATAGATGGAAATAGAAGGATATGCATTTCCGGCGTTACAGGTTTTCTTTTGTCTATGTATTTAGAATTAACTATGGACATCGGTAATAATTTGCAAGGCTTCAGTACAGAGAACTATTTGTTGTGGTTTGTCGTTTGTGGATTTTGTGGAGAGTACTGTTTGGTCATTATGACCGTTTTTCCTTATTTGATAGCTTTTTGGATGAGGTAATTTTCTTTTACTGTTAAATGGTACAGACGATGACATCGTTTTATGACCCGGACGTCTATGCCACCAGGGTGTTGGTTGTTTTTAATAAAGTGGTCTGCGAATGTGGAGCGTGTGCTACGTTTTTCAGTGCTCTTAAATGTTCCGTGTAACTTATCCCAAAATTTATACATGCCTGTCTGATACACAGGGTTGACCATATTAATCAATAATGGGGAGTAACTTAGGGTAGAGATGACACGCGGCAAAATGTTTTAGGTAAAAGTTGTAGGCGGGAAAGAGCGTCACGCATTTTTGCTACTGGCCATAACGTTGAACGTGATATTCAAGGTGATTTCGAGGTTAAAGTCTTTTATTTTTTCAATGGAAACCGTTATATTTGGTGTAAGAATTGAAAAGAGCTTCAAATTTTACGTATAAGATACTGCATTATTCAAGGTCACGGCAGATTCAATGGAGGTCAGACTTGTAAATACGTTTTTTAGTTCTAGTAGGTATTGCTTCGAAATATAGGAGGGCTGCAGCAAAATGCAACGTTAGATACAAACTGAACGGGCCGTTAGCCCTACAGCGAGGCAGACGCGCGTATACGAAGCTCTCGCTAAGTAATATTTAAAATAAGAGCTAATTTAGTTAATATTACATTTTAGAGTAGTGTATTTACATCTTCTCCAGGCTATCTATTGAAGGTTTCGCTTTCCTGACCGTATTTAGATCGAAAAGGAAGTATTTCGTAAAAGACGGTAGTTGCTAGTTTTGTTTGCGTTTTTAGGCGTAAATTTCGCGCGAGTGTAGATTTTCGTTTTCGACTAGAGCTGTCGCTTCAAAGCCAAATTAAATCGTGTCTGTCATACAGAGTTTAGGTAGTTAAAACTTTCGGAAGCAAGTTTAAAAGTTTGTTTACATTAGTGTTTATTTATGGATTAGTACAGGTTACGAAACTACTGTGATCTTGTGCCAACTTATTCTCTACTTTTGTGGTAAGTTTGTCTATCAAACCAAGTGTGACAAATGTGGCGGTTGCTGTAGAAATTTGAAAGAGGGAGTTTTCTGTGTAGACTGTAAGTTATGGTTTTACTTTTGTATTAAGTAATACAAAGTGACTAAAGTTTTAAAAATAAAATTCTAATTAATTGATTTCTAGGCACTGACTACTTTGTAATGGCTTTAAAGGATAATGAAAGTCAATCTGTTAATGTTCCTAACTTTGTTTATATAAAAAAAATATAAAAAAACAGGCGTAGGTTTTAGGACTTTTACGTAATTCTCTTTATCTCCGGAACTACAATAAATAAAAATCTGAAATTTTTACAGCAACATTCCATTAATAACATATATTCGTAGAGCGTATGAATCTTCGTATCGAATGAATGTTACGCTGTGCAGTTCTCGCTACAGGCAGCGTCAGCTGTGCTGTGAGCAGAGCTTGCTGCGTTACAGGTCGAATCCCAAATCATTTTGCCTCTTTCTTCTGATATGCATATTTCCTTCACATGGTGGATATCCTCATTACACAAGTTACTACTACTTTTCCCCGCACTGTCTTCACCACAATATCACAATCCGATCCTCGCTTCCTCACTTCCTCCTCGATTCGTTTTAGACAATCATTGTCCTCTTTCAATTTCGTTGCACACTATTTTCCACATGCTTTATACGACCAAACATTTCTTTAACATCTCTGATTATTTCTGTTTGCTGTGTACTAATGCACAAGTGATCCTTCCGCAATTCTGACAGGTCTTCCTGCTGTTGTTCTAACTGATTTATCCTCTTCGAAATTTTTTATTTTTCTTCCTGTGTTTCTTTTACTGTCTTCTTGTCCTATTCCTATAGCGTAGCCAGAACCTTATTTGTTTGACTTTCTGAACTTGCTTCGCATGTTTCTTTGTTACTAGCGCCTCTTTTCTTCCTCCTAACGCTTCGGCCCTGGCTACTCTTTCATCTTTCTTCATGTCTATTGCTATTTGTTTCTCCTCAGCTGACATCTTCTTAGTTTTTGTCAACTCATATTTGATATCTATCACGATTTTCTTCAGTTCTTTATCAAATTCACTTTTTTCTTTACTTTCTTCCTGGCTTATCTTTCTCCTGTTTTGAAACTTCTAAGATCGTGTCCGTCTGTGTATTCTAACCCGTCATTATTTCTAGCATAAACGTGTGTGGACTAATTTCGCTATGGTGCTTCGGCGGCAAAGCCCACCTATCATTACCCCTTGATGAAGCATTTCTGATTGTGACTACATCAACATGTTGGGAACCTATCCCCTACCATCTTCACTGTCATAAAGCGCACCATTCAGTTCCTCACAGTCTGACGCTGCTTTATCCACACTGTCACCGCTTCTGTCTGACTGTTTCATATGAAAATTGATCAGGACGTCACCAGACCCATCTACCTTCCTGTTTTGGTCCTGTTTCAACCTACAAAAATTTCTGTTTTTAATTACTTTGCACTTTGACCGTGCTTCATCCCTCATTATCACTCACATGACCCTCCATCATATCATAAGAAAGGAATCAGTTGCCAACTATCCTAGCAGAATAAACAAACAAAAACTCACACTAGATTGACATAGACATACCTCGAGAAATAACCCCTCCAAAAATAAACAACGCTGTTATCGATATCATAAGCAACAACACCATGTGGCTTGGAAACCACAGATCAACACACACACACACACACACACACACACACACACACACACGCACACGCACACACAAAAATACTTATCCAACAAGGAAATATATGTTTTAATAAATTCGTTCTAGCAACTGTGACTACCGCGGATCTAAATGTTCACAGGCCTGTTACATAAGAAAACTCACTGGTAATTAAATTGAAATTATATGTCTGCAAATCACATCTAAATAACAAAACCCAATTGTGCCAGGCGTTGATTTATACACGATCTTAGTTGGAGAAATTAAACGAAATGTGAGTTCAACATTACTGACCTGACTGCATCACAAAAATTCCAAACAAGTGCGGGACGCTGACAGGGAACAACAATTTATATAAAGTGTCTGGTTGAGAAGGAAATCTGGGGTTACATACAATGAACTTCTGTCCCAGAACATTCTACAACACAGAGCCACACTTCAGCTACTCCACTGTGAAACAAAATTCAACAGAAGATTTATATGCAGATGGCCGATTTGGCGCTATAGTAGTTTGTTTCCACGTTTTGGTATTTGCGCGTAATGTCACATGTGATGGCTTTAGGTTATTGTAATCAAATGTAATTTTCGCTCATTGTATGTTGGTTTATTATGTTTTATGTGAATATAAGACAAATTATGTGTAGTGCATATCAGTATAAATACTAAGCATAGCGCCTGAAACTGTAGCATCTTCAGCAGATGATGTCAGGCCAAGATGTAATGCATAGCACTTTGGTGTAATGCGGCCAACTGGAGAACAATGAGTGGTCTTAATATAAAATTCTTTGACATTGTAGGATTTTTAAGTCGATGTTAAGTTAATGGAAGAAAATAGAATGTATTGTTCAGCCAGTAAACATTCTGTCTTCGACACACGCCATTGTCAACAGCCTCTAGACTCTTGCGTGGTAGCCACTAGTGCCTCTGCACAGCAGTTCCCCAACGTCTGACCTAGGTGGTCTATTTACTGTTGTAGAGTCGGCCATAGTGACACTTCGATCGTCATTGCGTGGGCAATTTTTGCACATAAGCTAGTAAGGGAATCATAAAAGTAAATGACCATGACAAATTTGTATACCTTAGAAGGACATTAGCGTACTATAATTGTATTACAAATATGCGTGCCCCGTTTGTATAAAACTGTCACGCCTACTGTAATTCAGGATTGTTTGAAAATGGATGTACTTTTCCAAAACTAGTCACCACCCAGAAATAAGAAGATACTTCTTAATGCTGCTTATGAGGGAGCTACAACCATTTATTTCAAACTGAAGAATGCCTAAAATAGAGAGGTTGGAAAAGAAGACTATAGAAAACCATTACCGGAAGAAAGAATAGGTTGCAGCAGAGGGGAAAAGTAATAGGGACATCCAAGACTGGGCTATCCAAAATAGGTTGTAGAGGGTGTTTGGTGTATTTGTTACGTAGAGCTGAAAAGATTAGCTGAAGATAGTTAAAATAGAGGAGAAGATCAAACCAGTCCATAGACTGATGACGAGAAACCATATTGTAAAGTAAAATAGACAGCTAGTGTTCACGATTAAATAATAAAATATATAATAATAAATACTAATAAAATATCGTCAGTTGTTATTTTTTGTGATCTGTCCAAGGTATTTGATGTGTAGATATGTTACAATCATAGAAAAACTAAAGTTTTATGGAATTTATATCTTTACACACAACTAGTTTGAATCAGAATGCAAAAAGTTGCGCTCAGTAATTCAAAAAATGTTGGGAAGGTAGAAAATTTTAATGATTGGGGAGAAATCAGGAAGAAAGTCCCAAAGGGTTGAATTTTTGGTCCACTCCTATTCCTTATAAATGCGACTTATCTTCCACTTAACAACCGATAAGCAGAAACGGTACTATTTGCAGACGATACTAGTGTTATAATGAATATCATTGAAAGATAGCAAGAGAATAAATTGTTAACGATGTTTCTAAAATAATTATTAAGTGGTTCTCTGAAAATGGCCTCTCCCTAAATTTTGAGAAAACAGATTATATTCAGTTTTGTACAACAAATAGGCATGGTCAGTAAACAGGGTAGAAATGCTCCATCTTTTTTTAATGTGCATATTGTTGAAAACTTGAACTGGAAGAAGGATATTACTGAGATTGTCAAACAATTAAGTTGAACTACTTTTGCTCTTTGTATAATAGCTAGTCTTGTAAACAAACGGACTGACCTCATGACATATTTTCGTATTTTCGCTCAGTAATGTTTTATGGAATAATCTTCAATGAGTTAAGAATTTAACTGCGCTGTCACAATATAAAATATTATTAAAGTTTTCGTTGGCTCAGAGAGGAATTTAACATGCAGCAATAATTTGCCCAGTAAGAGAACATTCTTGCAGGTCAAAAAGTAAGTTGTAGATCTAACCCGAACTCATTTTTCCTGGACAATTCGTTCTATTCCATGGACCAACTCATCTTTAAAATCTGGTAGCTTAAAAAAATCTTGTTTTTAATTGTAGAAGTTGGAAAAGAAGACTATAGAAAACTATTAGCGGAAGAAAGAATAGGTTTCAGGAGAGGGAAAAGTAGTAGGGACACACCAAGACTAGGCTATCCAAAATATGTTGTAGAGGATGTTTTGTGTATTTTTTATGTAGAGATGTAGAGAGTAAAGTACAGGATTACGTTGTTGTTGTTGTCGTCGTCGTCCTCAGTCCGAAGACTGGTTTGAGACAACTACTGCAACCTACATCCCTCTCAATCTGCTTACTATGTACATCTCTTGGTTTCCCTCTATAATTTTTAACCCTCCCCCCCCCCCGCCCCCGTCCCCAAAACACTTCCCCATAACACTAAATTGGTGATCCCCTGACGTATCAGAATGTGTCCTATCAACCGATGCCGTTTTCTAGTCTTCTAGCTGTGCCACAATTTTTTTTCTCTCCAGTTCTGTTCGGTACCTCCTCATTACTTAGGTGATCTACCCACCTAACCTTCAGCATTCTTCTGTAGCGCAACATTTCAAAAGCTTCGATTCCCTTCTTATCTAAACTGTTTATCATCCATGTTTCATTTTCATACTTGGTTACACTCCATACAAATACTTTCAGAAAAGACTTCGGAACACTTAAATCTATATTCGATTTTAACAATTTTTTTTATTTCGGAAAGGCTTTTCTCGACATTTCCAGTCTATATTCTATATACTCTCTACTTCAACCATCATCAGTTATTCTGCTCCCAAATACACTACTGGCCATTAAAATTGCTACACCAAGAAGAAATGCAGATGATAAACGGGTATTCATTGGACAAATATATTTTACTAGAACTGACACGTGATTACATTTTCACGCAATTTGGGTGCATAGATCCTGAGGAATCAGTACCCAGAACAAACACCTCTGGCCGTAATAACGGCCTTGATACGCCTGGGCATTGAGTCAAACAGAGCTTGGATGGCGTGTACAGGTACAGCTGCCATGCAGCTTCAATACAGTTCATTAAGAGTAGTGACTGGCCTATTGTGACGAGCCAGTCGCTCGGCCACCATTGACCAGACGTTTCCATTTGGTGAGAGATCTGGAGAATGTGCTGGCGAGGGCAGCAGCCGAAAGTTTTCTGTATCCAGAAAGGCCCGTACAGGACCTGCAACATGCGGTCGTGCATTATCCTGCTGAAATGTAGGGTCTCGCAGCGATCGAATGAAGGGTAGAGCCACGGGTCGTAACACATCTGAAAAGTTACGTCCAGTGTTCAAAGTGCCATCAATGCGAACAAGAGGTGACCGAGACGTGTAACTAATGGCACCCCATACCATCACGGCGGATGATACGCCAGTATGGCAATGACGAATACACGCTTCCAATGCCCGTTCACCGCGATGTCGCCAAACACGGATGCGACCATCATGATGCTGTACACAGAAGCTGGATTCATCCGAAAAAATTACGGTTTGTCATTCGTGCACCCAGGTTCGTCGTTGAGTACACCATCGCAGGCGCTCCTGTCTGTGATGCAGCATCAAGGGTAACCGCAGCCATGGTCTCCGAGCTGATAGTCCATGCTGCTGCAAACGTCGTCAAACTGTTCGTGCAGATGGTTGTCTTACAAACGTCCCCATCTGTTGACTCAGGGATCGAGACGTAGCTGCACGATCCCTTACAGCCATGCGGATAAGATACCTGTCATCTCGACTGCCGGTGATACGAGGCCGTTGGGATCCAGCACGGCGTTCCGTATTACCCTCCTGAACCCACCGATCCCATATTCTGCTAACAGTCATTGGATCCCGACCAACGCGAGCAGCAATGTCGCGATACTATAATCCGCAATCGCGATAGGCTACAATCCGACCTTTATCAAAGTCGGAAACGTGGTGGTACGCATTTCTCCTCCTTACACGAGGCACCACAACAACGTTTCACCAGGCAACGCCGGTCAACTTCTGTTTGTGTATGAGAAATCGGTTGGAAACTTTCCTCATGTCAGCACGTTGTAGGTGCCGCCACCGGCGCCAACCTTGTGTGAATGCTCTGAAAAGCTAATCATTTGCATATCACAGCATCTTCTTCCTGTCGGTTAAATTTCGCGTCTGTAGCACGTCATCTTCGTGGTGTAGCAATTTTAGTGGCCAGTAGTGTAGCAAAACTTATCTACTACTTTAACTTATCTACTACTTCTCAATCTTCTTAATTCGGCTACATTCCGTACATGTTCATAGATTCTACAATATCTTCAAAAACCAAGAGGCGGTAGTAAAAACGTAAGTTCTGCATAAGCAGGTCCATCTTAAGAAGTGTGCAAGGAAAAACTGCGGCCTTAGCTTAACTTGTATGTGAAAGTAACAACTAAAGGAGTGGAAGGAACGGAAAACAGGGAAAACTGCTCAGATACGAGTGCTAAAGTTCGCTGGCCAAATCTCTCTCCCGCCAACGGGCCCTGTGGACTGCAATAGAATATACTGACTACAGACAGAAAACGAATATTTGTTAGGAATAAACGCAGAAGATTTTTAACTGATAGTGAGTAACAGAAATAAAATTAATTATCGATTAACATCGAAAATACCAGACTCAGTGTAACAAGATAACAAAATAACGCTGCCAATGAAGCAATATTATACAAGGTGACAGAAAAGAAAGTAGCTAGAGATTACAAAATCGTTCTTCAACAAAAGTGCCTTACTGATAAACGATGCTGGTATAGAATTGAGGATAATGCGTGCTTGGAGCATAATATACGAATTTAAAAAAAGTGTTGCTCCAGTGATAAGGTAGATACAAAAAGATACAAGTGATAGCAATGCAGGAAATTAATTACCCATTCTCGAAGTGTAATTTGCGGAAAACTTCGTTTATAAATTTCGAACAGTTTGGCAATTATTCTGGATATTCAGTGAGCGAAGTTTACGCTGTTTATCACCACTTTTTTTTTTTTTTTGGTCATCAGTCTACTGACTGGTTTGATGCGGCCCGCCACGAATTCCTTTCCTGTGCTAACCTCTTCATCTCAGAGTAGCACTTGCAACCTACGTCCTCGATTATTTGCTTGACGTATTCCAATCTCTGTCTTCCTCTACAGTTTTTGCCCTCTACAACTCCCTCTAGTACCATGGAAGTCATTCCCTCATGTCTTAGTAGGTGTCCTATCATCCTGTCCCTTCTCCTTATCAGTGTTTTCCACATATTCGTTTCCTCTCCGATTCTGCGTAGAACCTCCTCATTCCTTACCTTATCAGTCCACCTAATTTTCAACATTCGTCTATAGCACCACATCTCAAATGCTTCGATTCTCTTCTGTTCCGGTTTTCCCACAGTCCATGTTTCACTACCATACAATGCTGTACTCCAGACGTACATCCTCAGAAATTTCTTCCTCAAATTAAGGCCGATATTTGATATTAGTAGACTTCTCTTGGCCAGAAATGCCTTTTTGGCCATAGCGAGTCTGCTTTTGATGTCCTCCTTGCTCCGTCCGTCATTGGTTATTTTACTGCCTAGGTAGCAGAATTCCTTAACTTCATTGACATCGTGACCATCAATCCTGATGTTAAGTTTCTCGCTGTTCTCATTTCTACTACTTCTCATTACCTTCGTCTTTCTCCGATTTACTCTCAAACCATACTGCGTACTCATTAGACTGTTGATTTCGTTCAGCAGATCATTTAATTCTTCTTCACTTTCACTCAGGATAGCAACGTCATCAGCGAATCGTATCATTGATATCCTTTCACCTTGTATTTTAATTCCACTCCTTAACCTTTCTTTTATTTCCATCATTGCTTCCTCGATGTACAAATTGAAGAGTAGGGGCGAAAGGCTACAGCCTTGTCTTACACCCTTCTTAATACGAGCACTTCGTTCTTGATCGTCCACTCTTATTATTCCATCTTGGTTGTTGTACATATTGTATATGACCCGTCTCTCCCTATAGCTTACCCCTACTTTTTTCAGAATCTCGAGCAGCTTGCACCATTTTATATTGTCGAACGCTTTTTACAGGTCGACAAATCCTATGAAAGTGTCTCGATTTTTCTTTAGCCTTGCTTCCATTATTAGCCGTAACGTCGGAATTGCCTCTCTCGTCCCTTTACTTTTCCTAAAGCCAAACTGATCGTCACCTAGCGCATTCTCTATTTTCTTTTCCATTCTTCTGTATATTATTCTTGTAAGCAGCTTCGATGCATGAGCTGTTAAGCTGATTGTGCGATAATTCTCGCACTTGTCAGCTCTTGCCGTCTTCGGAATTATGTGGATGATGCTTTTCCGAAAGTCAGATGGTATATCGCCAGACTCATATATTCTACACACCAACGTGAATAGTCGTTTTGTTGCCATTTCCCCCAATGATTTTAGAAATTCACCACATGTGCCATAAATTTCATTTAAAGACTACGACTTTGACCATTCTAATTGCGTTTCCTTGTTCGGCGTCCGGCGGCCTCTAATATAAGTAGGGACGCCATTCCAGATACAGCGGCACCGTATAATCTCATGTGAGCAGTTTCACGGGTTCCATTGTACGTACAGAGGAGGTTCATCCTCACAGGTCATGACCTGCCTCATGGCTTCCGCCTTTAGTCGTCGCCTCTAATGCGCGCGAATGGAAGTCCTGTGCCATTCCAATATTCTGACCGGCTGGCAGCTGTAATGACGAGGATAACTATGAGATTAAGTTCCAGCTTACCAGCAATGTTTGCGTAAAATAACGTCAGATCCTTGCAGTCCGATATTCCAGGAACGCCGCCTACTGCAGCACCGTTCATGCGATGAATAGCTTCATAAGTTTATTCCTCCCGTGTAATTAAATGAAGTTTTGCGGCGAACAGCAATGCTAGATTGAAATAACAGCGCAGGAATTTACTTATAATTTGCTCCCTTTCTCGTACTTCGATCGCTAAAGCAAATTTGGTTCTCTTTCTAGGATAGTGTTGACTCGCATTATTTCGACGAAGTGGAGCCTGAACACATCGTCATGTTATTGACCGCATCTAATTAATATCCGACCGAAAATAAATCTTCTTGTCAACTCCCTACGACTATACTTATTTGATTTAACGCACTGTGTTTAAATACCCGGAACAAACGTTGATTACTATAGAGCGTAAACAAAATTACAGAAAGACAATGTATTGCGTCGGCTCAGAAAACCACTTTTACGTGAATATATGAAGTCTACTCTATTAAGAAAGACACGTCTTTTTATAAGTCTTGTAGGAACACAAGTAAACATTTCTTAGAGCAAAGAATATTTCTACAACAGGCTCCATCTGTGACTATGTTCAGTCCTCCAATAAAAAGAAAATACTGTAAATAAATAAAAAGAATTGGTAGAAGGCTCTCTGACAGCAACACACTCTTCATTTGCTAAAAATTTCTTCCCTCCGAGTCAAATTTTCGAGTTGTCCTGTCAGCTTCATAATTTTTAATTTTTTTCTTCTGTCTGTCATCATCATTTTTAGCCAATGCTCAAAGAACGTCATTCTTTTGCGCCTGGTGTATATTACGTTCTCTACAATTCATTTATTTCTTTGTTAGGTCCTTGCTGCTATATTCTGTTTCTTTCTTTTGCACTATGCTTCTAACCAGTCTTCTTTCTATTTTTATAATTTTCTTTATGCCACCTTTCTGTTTCGACACCATACAGTGCCTCAGGCTCACTAACGTAGGACAGTGTTTAATTTAGGTGCCCTACGTAAAAGTCCAACGTATAACCGGTATAAGCGCTAATCAATGTGTCTTTCAATTTTATCATCGTTTCTACATGTTCTCTCTTTGCTCTTTTGAAGAATGAGATGGCAGCAAAGATATAAGTCAGGGGCGGGCAAACGTTGCACGCGGCTCACGAGCGCACAGCGCTGCACGTGTGCTGCTCGCGTGCAGGCGTCGACCGGGGCTGTGGCGACAGCCGGCAGGTTGCGGCAGTGTAGTGCCAGGCTAAGCTGCGGACGTTGATGCGAAGCGAGCACTATGTAGTGAACGTTGTATTTCAAGGAACGGAGAAGTGGAGATTTGCTATCTTTTAAAAAGTAATGGGAGAATCATTTTTTCTTTGTGCAAAAACGTGAAAATTCGAAATGTTTAATATGTGGCAGTATTCTCGCTGGTCAACGGAAGTTTAGTATTGAAGGCCATTATAATAAATTTCACAAGGACGAGTAAAATTTATTGTCTGATTCTGAGCGGATGGGGAATTGACTGAGCTTAAGAAGAGCGATCTGACGATACCAGATGAATCTGTCGTAGTTGGCCGGCCGGAGTGGCCGAGAGGTTCTAGGCACTACAGTCTGGAACCGCGCGACCGCTATGGTCGCAGGTTCGAATCCTGCCTCGGTCGTGGATGTGTGTGATGTCCTTAAGTTAGTTAGGTTTAAGTAGTTCTAAGTTCTAGGGGACTGATAACCACAGCAGTTAAGTCCCATAGTGCTCAGAGCCATTTGAATTTGTCGTAGTTGCTGTTGTCACGAGAGATCTGCGACTTTCTCTCGTCATGTCTCTCATCTAACTGATTTAATATTTTATGGAGCACTGTTTTCAAGTTTTCAGGACGACAACAATAATAGCCGAGCGGTATGTGCAAGTTATAAGACTACGCTTAATATAGCGAGAGCTGGAAAACCGTTTGCTGAATTAATAAGTCTTGGTTAAGAGCAAACATCAGTGATGAAAATTAACGTAACTGTTTGTGTTTGTCTGTATGTAGAAATTTTGTTCCAGATATTAAACGTATTGTAAACTCCACCTGTGATAATTAAATAAAACGTATCGTAGGTAATAGATACTGTTTCAAACCATGATTTCTTTCAAGCACTCCTACTAACCTTATTCATTCACTCAATAAAGCAAGCTAGAAAACAAAACGCATTACAGAGGAAGGAGCGGACAGAAGGTATGGTGGGGATGGGAGATAAGCAGGTGGCCAGCTTGCCCCTGTGTGCACGCGGAACACCTGTTAACTGCACGCGTGCAAGTGCACCGCACATGTGCAGGATTCCTGCCCGCCCCTGATATAAGTGCTCAAGCAAGCTCCTGAAAACAAAATACATCAAGATGAAAAGTAAACTTTACCGTAAATCGATCAGACTAATTTACATCACAGTCGAGAAAGATGTAATATGACACCCCTCTATTGCTCCCATGTGTCAGCCCCCAACTGAAAATGACGAAATGACATCTCTTACACAAACAAAGAAACAACCATTGCTACAACATGGTCGACTGTAAGTGCAATAAAAACTATCCTCCGCCATCAGCACCAGGAAGAGTATCGATGTAGGCCTGTACTTAGACGTGAGGCCTCATCTATTAAATGATGTTTTTTAAATGATATTTTATTATACACTGTTCATAAAACACACTAATCTGCAGTGTTATGCGTTAACTGTGCTGTGTTTTGGTAGCTTTATTTTATATAGAATCGGCGTACTGCCTATGCACATTAATTTTCTGAAATTCATTTAAATTCCCGAGTTTTTATATAGACCTCCTTGCATCTAAAATCAAAACAACAGAATGAAAGATATTAAAAAAAATTGCTAAACATACATCAAATTTGAATAAATAATCAACTGGTGAAGCCGACGACGAATCATGTTGATGAAATGACGATTAAATCAAGACCCTACGCTGTCGACAGGCGTTGATATACATCAACGGAGGCAGTTGAAAATATGTGCCCCGACCGGGACTCGAGCCAGGGATCTCCTACTTACATGAAAGACGCTCTATTCAACGTTTTTTTCATTTTGTTCGATATTGTTCGTTGCATTTGTTCGGTGTGGATGTTCCATGACACCCGTTCAAGTTCAGTGTTGAGCCGTTGACTCAGATTTTTATTGCAGAGGGCAGCTAACGCTCTGACCGAACACACTGAGCTACCGTGCCGGCTACCACTGAGCTACACAGAAGATAGTACGTCTGCAGGGATTTGTCCCTTGCACGCTCCCCGTGAGACCCACATTCCAACCTAATGTCCACACACTACATTCGTAGTGCCCCTGCCCATTACACTCATTACTCGCGGCAGACAATCTTACCGAGTCCCGTAAGAGTTCGGGCAATACATGTGCATCCACACAGAAGAAGAAGGTCAATGGCCGGTTAGCCTAAACTACATGAAGGTGGTATCTGTTCTTTCGGACATGTCCGAAACGACAGATATCTTCATATAATAATGTTGATAGTTCGTTGATTTTACCATCGTGCAGAGCTGTATTAGCCAAATACAACGGTGCCCGCGCGTTAGGGAGCTCCGCCCCTTTGTGTAAAAAAATCTATCAAATTAAATATAAATGGTAATGCGTACCGTGCAATGGAAATACAGGGGGGTCCAAATCTGTAACGAGTAGTAACACTTTCTGCTCATTTCTAAAAGTGACCGCTGGTCATACCATACTATCTGTCGTAAGTCAACAATACTGCGAAGCTTACAGGAGAGTTCCCTAATGTTGTCCGTGCTTGTCGTAGTAGCCCGATCAATTAAAATAGGGGGTTATCGATTACCAATAAGACAGTAATTAGTGGACTCCTATTATAGACGTTCTTTCCTTCTACGGTGTGTTGCCTTTACTTACATTACTTTCGATGCAAGGCGTCTAAGAGTGAAAGCTGCTTTCTTCGCGGTCGACTGCTGCTCTGTAACGTGTTGTAGTTTCGCGGTTCCTGCGTTTCTTTTTGAAACGTCCCCTTAGAACAATTGTACACGACTGTGCTTAGACTGACACACAATATTTTTAGCGCAACGCAATCTGACTTTCAAAAATCCCTACAAAAGAATGGCCCTGACTAACATTAACCTATACGTTTCACAAATCACTTACCTCACCAAAAATCTTCGTTACTCGAACTACTGCAATACAGCGAGCGTCACTACTGCCAGCTAAATAAAAGATTCAAACTACTGAAGGCACTAATTACTGATAGGCATAGTTAGCAAATGGAAGATTTTAATAGACAGACTGTGCTTAACCTGACACACAATATTTTTAACGCAACGCAATCTGACTTCCAATAATCCCTACAAAAGAATGGCCCTGACTAACATTAACCTATATCTTTCACAAATCACTTACCTCACAAAAATCTTCGTTACTGGAACTACTGCAATACAGCGAGCGCCACTACTGCCAGCTAAATAAAAGATTCAAACTACGGAAGGCACTAACTACTGATGGGCATAGTTAGCAAATGAAAGATTTTAATAGAGAACAAACAATGTATTTACCTTAATATAATCAAAAGTCATAATATATGTAATTTCAAAACTCCGCCATTCCCTTCCACACATCCACCACTGCTGGCGACTCATCTCTTAACTGCGCAACGCTACGCGCTGTTCACATCCAGCTGCCCAACACTACAATGGCAGACAACAATGCAAACTAGCCACAGACTGCACACAGCACAGCCAGTGATTTTCATATAGAGCGCAACGTAACGTTGCCAAAACAGCCTACTTACATAAAGAAAACATAAACAGCCTACTTTGTAACGGAACTGAAATGATGGTGGGCTGACAGTAATTTGGAGCCCGCGCGTCGGAAACGGGCGCGCTTGTGTGAGACTGCCAGGGAGTGCACCCTGATACCATCTATTGGCGAAACTGGGAATTAGCGCTGCCTGTCAGACAATGCACTAAGCTCTCAGAGTCAAATGTATTCTTTTTCTTGGTAATTATAAGTTATTACTGTATAATTTAATGTTGTAAAGCGCTAGTAGTAAATTATTATGACTGGTATGAACTCCAGGGTAGTAAATATAAATATGCTTAAATACTAAATGATTTCGGTAAAAAGGTGGTAGGGGAACGCCCCCACTCTTGGTGATACGAGCGTAGCTAGGGGTAGCTGGAGACACAGGGACTGAACAATGGAATGGCCTGGGGAGTGTTGACGTGATCGGACGTGCGTAACTGTGCTCATGCAAAAGTGATTGTGCAACAGCGAAGAGGCGAATATCGTCGCCGTTTTTGGAGTAAAACGCGACGAATGGTTGTTGAAGCCGCCTCTATGCCACTGGGGCTGATTGTAAGAGTTCCTGTGCCCAGATTTTATGGCGGACGTGCAGTAGCTTATACGAGTGCTACAGCTCATAGTTCCAGCCGCCATTAAGGGCATGAGGCGTGAAGAGCTGCGTTAGCCACATGCATCTCACCACCAGCACCGACACGTCTACCCAAGGCAAGACTGGTTGCAATTGTTAAGTCGAACTTTGTATACATGTAAAAGGAGAATACCAGTTTTCTTTTATGCAAGTGCAGAGGACAGAATATAGTAATGAGTATAATTACGACGCATGTTGTTCATTGTAAAGTGTAGTAACCTCAGACATAGTATAGTGAAATCAGACTGAGGCCACCATCGCCTCTTTCATTTACAATTCTTTTGGTTGTTGAATACTTTAGCGTATAAGAATGTTGAAAAGAGCAATGGTCACACCAGAATGAGTCGCCTATTTACAGTTACTTAAATTTTTCTGAGCAACCTTTCAAGTAAAGTCACTTAACTAATTCTGTATCAATGGTCCAAAGAGTAATATCCAAAATCATTAAATAAGTTGAAGGATAGAATTTTGTTAACCGAAGTTGCATAACCTGTCTTGGTAGTAATTACCAAGCCAACTCACAGAAATTGAGAGAGTATTTGCTTTGTAGAATCATCTAGAATGATCAGAAATAGTAATATTCAGAATTAAGTTTAAATTCAACTCAAGCCATTTCACTTTGAAACGAGCCCAAAAATTGATTTATTCTTTTGCTCCTTCAGAGCTGGCGACCATAGTTATAAGTATTTTCAGGGGGATTCGACGGTAAGTCTGCTGCTCTCGTCGTGCTGATAGGATTATCCACTGCTGCTAGCAGTGGTGATTGGATACATAAGCTCACTACCAAGTTAAGTGGGTCAGGTAGGCAGTGTTACCGTGTGAACTGTAGGGCACTGTAGGCCGTGGATCGAACCCGTTCAATCATCACAGCTCTTAGGGAAATAGTCCAGTTAGGAGTGTACTAATCATTAGGTAAATACTGGCGAGTAACGGTCAAAAATGTATACGCAAGTGAATTTAGCAAGGTCCACGTAGCACCTAGTTAATGTGGTGCAATGGCGAGGGTAGGAGTGGAGTAAAAGTGAGCTGAGCTTGTGGCAGCTGTGCTGGATTCAAATATTAACTACGTGAATTCACTACTGCCTCTTACCATTGGGACTGAGCTATTTACAGTTAAAATACGTAGCAGTAAGCGCAAAGGCGTGACAGCTACAAGTCCGTATTGGTTTTATACATACGGAATTGGGAAGTGGGTCATTCCGTCAGTGGAGGGGGTTAAAACAACCGAGTCAGTGGAGAACATACCCCATTTACTGATGGAAAGATTCAGCGGTTCGGTCGCAACTTACATAGTAATTAGTGCCTTCAGTAGTTTGAATATTTTATTTAGCTGGCAGTAGTGACGCTCGCTGTATTGCAGTAGTTCGAGTAATGAAGATTTTTGTGAGGTAAGTGATTTGTGAAAGGTATAGTATAATGTTTGTCAGGGCCATTCTTTTGTAGGGATTTTTGATAGTCAGATTGCGTTGCGCTAAAAAAATATTGTGTATCAGTTTAAGCACAGTCATGTATAATTGTTCAAAGGGGACGTTTCATTTTGTGTCGTTGTTTCCCTGCTGGTCGCTGTGGATTAATAAACAGAAGTAGTCCGGAGAACAGCGCACCAAAGGAACACAGCAGAGGAGAGAAAACACAAAACTAACCTGACCATGGCAGATGTTAAAAGTGACCGCCATTAATCTCTTGGCACTTTTGCGCCGTGTTCAGCAAGTTGCTGAAGGCAGATCGAAGCTGGACTGCTGTAGTCTCGTCCAAAAGTGTTCTCCTGCGGTTCTTGAAGGCTATGACGGTTGCTGTGATATACTTGAGGGATCCCCACATAGAGTAATCGCACACGACAGATCATGTGACCTGTGTGGCCATCTAGGCCCGCGACAGACTGAACTCTGTGACAACTCCGTCAAGATTAAAGATTGTGTAAATGTGCTCCAAGGTTCGGCCGGCTGTATGGGCAGTCGTTCCATCCTGTCGGTAGCAACGATAGGTCTTTTCCTCCTCAGATGGTTCAAATGGCTCTGAGCACTGTGGGACTCAACTGCTGTGGTCATCACTCCCCTAGAACTTAGAACTATTTAAACCTAACTAACCTAAGGACATCACACACATCCATGCCCGAGGCAGGATTCGAACCTGCGACCGTAGCGGTCACGCGGTTCCAGACTGTAGCGCCTAGAACCGCTCGGCCACTCCGGCCGGCTTTTCCTCCTCACTTAACGCTGACACTCGCCAGGGCCACTATTTGCCTCACCCTGTGCAACACAACACCACTGTTTAACAAAAGTAGAATATATTAACAGACTGAAAAATATAGTGATTGCGAAATCTGCCGACAGGAAAACGTGAATAAGGTAATCTTATTTGTTATCTTTATATGTGCTATCAAGTTTTTTAAAAAAAAGTAGCAATGTAGGTACCAATTATCGATGTTTCATCTGATAATAAAAAGTTATCGTTATAATTCGTTTACTTCTTAGCCACTGAGACGCAAGGGGTAGGATTTACGTTTTGAAACCACCGAAACAATCGCGTGTTCAATACTTAAACAACGGTAATTTTTTAAAATCCCAATCAACATGATTATGGTCTTTTTTGTGACTCGCTTAATTTGGTATTAAGTAGAATTATTTTCTTAAAATTTTATTTCCGATCCTTGCCTGCCTCATTTAAATCATCATATGAACTTTATTATTTTGAAAAAATTTAATGAAGTGAATTTTTATAAGAAAAATGTGATTGCAGTAAGGTTGTGTTTACATTTCCTCATGTTGCGAAAAGAATTTATGTTTTAAATGTTTCTATGACGATAACAATCTAAGAAAATGTGCATATCGTTTTTATATTCTGAACTTCGAATCCTAAAGCAAACCAGTGGCCTCTTCTGAGATTTGCTACCGGCCCCGCACTGGTTTTATCCAGCAGTGACATCTTGTGTGTTTTTCTGCTTCCTCCCGGCTTACCTCGGGCGTCAAGCGTAAGCTTGTTAGAGGCGGATTAACCTGATTCTTATTTAATTGGACGGAGGAAGACATTGGTACCCCAAAGTATGGGATAGTGCAAAATCCGGCTGCCAGTACGTACTTCGCTGCGCAGTCAGAAGGGCGCCAATTATTTCTAGATGTCATTCGCATACACTGTGTGGCTATGAATGTTACAGGTTATTATCAGAACCATTGATACACCTACGTGCTTCCTAAGGCGTTGTAGCACGTTTGATGTGTTGCACAGATATACGGAAAGGTTGTTTACAGCACGATAATGTTTTCAGAGGTTTGGTTTCCCTACCGTTTATCACGCAATACATCACTTAACTCCATCAGTGGCAGTGGGAGGAAGGCAAAGAAGAGAGGAAATGCTTCCACTATTGACGTTAATTTACTGTTGATCATATGGTGTTTTCATCACCTTTGTGGCATAATACACAAATGACAAAGCTCGTGGACACCTCGGAATACCGTGTCGGACCTCCTTTTTCCCTGCGTAGGGTAGCAGCTCGACGTGGCATGGACTGAACAGGTCTTTGCAAGTCCCCTGCAGAAAGATTGAGCCATGCTGCTCTACATCTACATCTAAATCTACATCCATACTCCGCAAGCCACCTGACGATGTGTGGCGGAGGGTACTTTGAGTACCTCTATCGGTTCTCCCTTCTATTCCAGTCTCGTATTGTTCGTGGAAAGAAAGATTGTGGGTATGCATCTGTGTGGGCTCTAATCTCTCTGATTTTACCCTCGTGGTCTCTTCGCGAGATATACGTAGGAAGGAGCAATATACTGCTTGACTCCTCGGTGAAGGTACGTTATCGAAACTGTAACAAAAGCCCGTACCGAGCTACTGAGCGTCTCTCCTGCACAGTCTTCCACTGGAGTTTATCTATCATCTCCGTAACGCTTTCGCGATTACAAAATGATCCTGTAACGAAGCGCGCTGCTCTCTTCTATCAACCCTATCTGGTACGAATCCCACACCGGTGAGCAGTGTTCAAGCAGTGGGCGAACAAGTATACTGTAACCTACTCCCTTTCTTTTCGGTCTGCATTTCCTTAGGATTCTTCCAATGAATCTCAGTCTGGCATCTGCTTTACCGACGATTAATTTTATATGGTCATTCCATTTTAAATCAGTCCTAATGCCTACTCCCAGATAATTTGTGGAATTAACTACTTCCAGTTGCTGACCTGCTACATTGTACCTAAATGACAAAGGATCTTTCTTTCCATGTATTCGCAGCACATTACACTTGTCTACATTGAGATTCAATTGCCATACCCTGCACCATACGTCAATTCCTTGCAGATCCTCCTGTATTTCAGTACAATTTTCCATTGCTACAACCACTCGATATACTACAGCATCATCCGCAAAAAGCCTCAGTGAACTTCCGATGTTATCCACAAGGTCATTTATATACACCACTGGCCATTAAAATTGCTACACCACGAAGATGACGTGCTACAGACGCCACATTTAACCGACAGGAAGAAGATGCTGTGTTATGGAAATGATTAGCTTTTCAGAGCATTTGCACAAGGTTGGCGCCGGTGTCGACACCTACAACGTGCTGACATGAGGAAAGTTTCCAACCGATTTCTCATACACAAACATTAGTTGACCGGCGTTGCCTGGTGTAAGGTTGTTGTGATGCCCGTGTAAGGAGGAGAAATGCGTACCAACACGTTTCCGACTTTGATAAAGGTCGGATTGTAGCCTATGGCGATTGGGGTTTATCGTATCGCGACATTGCTGCTCGCGTTGGTCGAGATCCAATGAGTGTTAGCAGAATATGGAATCGGTGGGTTCAGGAAGGTAATACGGAACGCCGTGCTGGATCCCAACGGCCTCGTATCAATACCAGTTGAGATGACAGGCATCTTATCCGCATGGCTGTAACGGATCGTGCAGCCACGTCTCGATCCCTGAGTCAACAGGTGGGGACGTTTGCAAGACAACAGCCTCCTGTACGAACAGTTCGACGACGTTTGCAGCAGCATGGACTATCAGCTCGGAGACCTTGGCTGCGGTTACCCTTGACTCTGCATCACAGACCGGAGCGCCTGCGATGGTGTACTCAATGAGAAACCTGGGTGCACGAATTGCAAAGCGTCATTTTTTCGGATGAATCCAGGTTCTGTTTACAGCATCGTGATGGTCGCATCCGTGTTTGGCGACATCGCGGTGAACGCACATTGGAAGCGTGTATTCGTCATAGCCATACTGGCGTATCACCAGGCGTGATGGTATGGGTTGCTATTGGTTACACGTTTCGGTCACCTCTTGTCCGCATTGACGCCACTTTGAACAGTGCACGCTGCATTTCAGATGTGTTACGACCCGTGGCTTCAAATGTCTCTCAGCACTATGGGACTTAACATCTGAGGTCATCAGTCCCCTAGACTAAGAGCTACTTAATCCTAACTAACCTAAGGACATCACACACATCCATGCCCGAGGCAGGATTCGAACCTGCGACCGTAGCAGCAGCGCGGTTCCGGACTGTAGCGCGTAGAACCGCCCGGCCATATTGGCCGGCCGACCCGTGGCTCTACCCTTCATTCGATCCCTGCGAAACCCTACATTTCAGCAGGATAATGCACGACCGCATGTTGCAGGTCCTGTATGGGCCTTTCTGGATACAGAAAATGTTCGACTGCTGCCCTGGCCAGCACATTCTCCAGATCTCTCACCAATTGAAGACGTCTGGTCAATGGTGGCCGAGCAACTGGCTCGTCACAATACGCCAGTCACTACTCTTGATGAACTGTGGTATCATGCTGAAGTTGCATGGGCAGCTGTACCTGTACACGCCATCCAAGCTCTGTTTGACCCAATACCCAGGCGTATGAAGGCCGTTATTACGGCCAGAGGTGGTTGTTCTGGGTACTGATTTCTCAGGATCTGTGCACCCAAATTGCGTGAAAATGTAATCACGTGTCGGTTCTAGTATATTTTTCCAATGAATACCCGTTTATCATCGGCATTTCTTCTTGGTGTAGTAATTTTAATGGCCAGCTGTGTATATTGTGGTTAGCAACGGTCCTACGACGCTCCCCTGCGGCACACCTGAAATCAGTCTTACTTCGGAAGACTTCTCTCCATCGAGAATGACACGGTGCGTTTATATTTTCGAAAATGTTGCCAGTGCAGGATTTTGTGAACGAACTGACCGCTCGATTATGCCCCATAAATGTTCGACGGGATTCATGTCAGGTGATCTGAGTGGCTAAATCACTCGCTCTAACTGTAGAAAATGTTCTTCAAACAAATCGCGTCCAACTGTGGCCCAGTAACATGGTGCATTGTCATTCATTAAAATTCCATAGTTGTTTGCGAACATGAAATACACGAATGTCTGCAAATGGTCTCCAGGTAGCTGAACATAACCATTTCCAGTCAATGATCGGACCTGTTGGACCAGAAGACCTAGTTCACTCCATGCAAATATAACCCAAACCATTATGGAGCCGCCACAAGCTTACACAGTTGCTTGTTGACCGCTTGGGTCTATGGCTGCATGAGGTCTGAGCTACACTCGAACACTAAATTAGCTCTTGCCATCTTAAACTGGGACTCATGTGACCAGGTCACTATTTTCCAATCGTGAAGTGTCCAACCGATGTGGTCACGGGTCCAGTAGAGACACTGCAGGCGATGTTATACTATTAGGAGAGGCAGTCGCGTCGGTCGTCTGCTGCCATAGACCATTAACGCCAAATTTCGCCGCGCTGTCCTAACGTATATGTTCGTCGTACGTCCCATGTTGATTTTTGCGGTCATTTCGCGCATTTTTGCTTGTCTGTTAGCACTGGTAACTAGACGCAAACGCCGCTGCTAACAGTCGTTGAGGCCGTCGGACACAACGTTATCCATGGTGAGAGGCAATGCCTGAAATTTGGTATTCTCGACACACCCTTAACACTGTGAATTTCGGAATATTGTATTCCCAGACGATTTTCGAAATGGAATGGCCAACGCGTCTAGCTCGTAACTACCATTCCGAGTTTAAACTTAGTTAATTGCCCGCGTGTGGCCATAATGTCGTCGGAAACTTTTTCAAATGAATCACCTGAAAGATCAGGCGTGGATCAGGTAAGTCCTTGGTAGGTTTTTCAGATTTATGTGGCATCAAATGTGTACGCTCAGCTCATACAGTTTCCACAAACCCGGGTCGGTGGTTTGTGGACACGGTGCTGGCGCCCGATAGTGTCTCAGATGTGTTCTGTCGGATTCAGATCCGGTGAATTCGATGTCCGAGAAAACGAAATTTTAAATTTGCAAATTTGTGGTATGGTCTTATGGGACCAAACTGCTGTGGTCATCGGTCCCTAAGCTTACACACTACTTAATCTAACGTAAACTAACTTACGCTAAGGACGACACACACACACCCTTCCCCGAGGGAGGACTCGAACCTCCGATGGGGGGAGCCGCACGGACCGTGACAGGGGCGCCTCAGACTACGCGCCTACCCCACGCTGCCGTTGTCCGAGACATCAACGTCGGTTCCCTGTTATGCTCCTCGGACCACAGTAGTACGATTCTGGAATGATACGCACAGTTACTCTCCTGACAGATTCCAGCTCCGTCTGGGAAGCCTGAAGGGATGCACGTGGTATCCAATAATGATCACTTTCAGGGTATTTGAAGTTTTCCACCTCGGCTGTTTCTGAAAAGAATTCAGTTTATTGTATCTTGTACGACTGGCCAATCCAGGACTTACAGCCCATTTCCCAACACAGTAGGCATCGATGTGTTATGCAACCACCCTCACGAAGCCTGTGAAGCCGAAACTGGCTAATCGTGCCAGGTATAATGAATTCTCAGTCCAGGAAGAAAACTTCAAAATTGTGTTTAACAAATATACACTGAAGTGACAAAAGTCATTGGACAGCGACATGCACATATACAGATGGCGCTAGTATCATACAGGGTGTTTCAAAAATGACCGGTATATTTGAAACGGCAATAAAAACTAAACGAGCAGCGATAGAAATACACCGTTTGTTGCAATATGCTTGGGACAACAGTACATTTTCAGGCAGACAAACTTTCGAAATTACAGTAGTTACAATTTTCAACAACAGGTGGCGCTGCGGTCTGGGAAACTCTATAGAACGATATTTTCCACATATCCACCATGCGTTGCAATAATATGGCGTAGTCTCTGAATGAAACTACCCGAAACCTTTGACAACGTGTCTGGCAGAATGGCTTCACATGCAGATGAGATGTACTGCTTCAGCTGTTCAATTGTTTCTGGACCTGGTCTTTCAAGTGTCCCCACAGAAAGAAGTCACAGGGGTTCATGTCTGGCGAATAGGGAGGCCAATCCACGCCGCCTCCTGTATGTTTCGGATAGCCCAAAGCAATCACACGATCATCGAAATATTCATTCAGGAAATTAAAGACGTCGGCCGTGCGATGAGGCCGGGCACCATCTTGCATAAACCACGAGATGTTCGCAGTGTCGTCTAAGGCAGTTTGTACCGCCACAAATTCACGAAGAATGTCCAGATAGCGTGGATGCAGTAATCGTTTCGGATCTGAAAAATGGGCCATTGTTTCCTTTGGAAGAAATGGCGGCCCAGACCAGTACTTTTTGAGGATGCAGGGACGATGGGACTGCAACATGGGGCTTTTCGGTTCCCCATATGCGCCAGTTCTGTTTATTGACGAAGCCGTCCAGGTAAAAATAAGCTTCGTCAGTAAACCAAATGCTGCCCACATGCATATCGCCGTCATCAATCCTGTGCACTATATCGTTAGCGAATGTCTCTCGTGCAGCAATGGTAGCGGCGCTGAGGGGTTGCCGCGTTTGAATTTTGTATGGATAGAGGTGTAAACTCTGGCGCATGAGACGATACGTGGACGTTGGCGTCATTTGGACCGCAGCTGCAACACGGCGAACGGAAACCCGAGGCCGCTGTTGGATCACCTGCTGCACTAGCTGCGCGCTGCGCGTTGCCCTCTGTGGTTGCCGTACGCGGTCGCCCTACCTTTCCAGCACGTTCATCCGTCATGTTCCCAGTCCGTTGAAATTTTTCAAACAGATCCTTTGTTGTATCGCTTTTCGGTCCTTTGGTTACATTAAACCTCCGTTGAAAACTTCGTCTTGTTGCAACAACTCTGTGTTCGAGGCGGTGGAATTCCAACACCAAAAAAATCCTCTGTTCTAAGGAATAAACCATGTTGTCTACAGCACACTTGCACGTTGTGAACAGCACACGCTTACAGCAGAAAGACGACGTACAGAATGGCGCACCCACAGACTGCGTTGTCTTCTATATCTTTCACATCACTTGCAGCGCCATCTGTTGTTGAAAATTGTAACTACTGTAATTTCGAAAGTTTGTCCGCCTGGAAATGTACTGTTGTCCCAAGCATATTGCAACAAACGGTGTATTTCTATCGCTGCTCGTTTAGTTTTTATTGCCGTTTCAAATATACTGTTCATTTGTGAAACACCCTGTATGATGATGATGTCCCACACTCCGAGGAGCGTAGAGGACGATGCGGGAGACGCGCACTGCGTGATGATGATGATGATGAAGACGACACAACAATCAGTTATCTCGAGGGAGAAAAAGACCTAACGTCACCGGGAATCGAACCCGGGACCCGGTGCGCGAGAAGCGAGAACACTACCGCAAGACCACGAGCTGGGGACGCACTGTCATTTAAACAGGGTATAAAAGATAGTGCATAGGCGTTTCCGTCATTTGTACTCAGGTCAACCACGTGGAAAGGTATGCGACGTGATCATGGCCACACGACGGGAATTATCAGAGTCTGAATGCGGAATGGTTGTTGGAGCTAGACGCATCGAACATTCCATTTCGTATATCGCTTAGAAATTCAAAATTCCGAGATCCACAGTGTGCCGAGAATACCACATTTCTTGTGTTACCTCTCGCCACGGACAATGCAACGGCCAACGGACCTTCATTTAACGACCGAGAGCAGTGGCGTTCGTGTAGAGACGTCAGTGCTAACAGACAAGCAACACTGCGTGAAATGACCGCAGAAATCATGTGTGACATACGCTGAACGTACCCGTTAGGACCAGGCGTGGCTCGTAATTAAAGGCTCTGACGCAGAGCCGCCCCAAAATATATGTTAAAGTAAACTTCAAATGGCTCAAATGGCTCTGAGCACTATGGGACTTAACATCTATGGTCATCAGTCCCCTAGAACTTACAAGGGAACATCCCCATCGCACCCCCCTCAGATTTAGTTATAAGTTGGCACAATGGATAGGCCTTGAAAAACTGAACGCAGATCAATCGAGAAAACAGGAAGAAGTTGTGTGGAACTATGAAAAAAATAAGCAAAATATACAAACTGGGTCGTTCATGCGTAAGATAGGCAATATTAAGGGCAAAGTGAGGCGAGGAGCGCCGTGGTCCCGTGGTTAGCGTGAACAGTTGTGGAACGGGAGGTCCTTGGTTCAAATATGCCCTCCACTGAAGATTTTGCTTTCTTTATTTTCGCAAAGTTATGATCTGTCCGTTCGTTCATTGACGTCTCTGTTCACTGCAATAAGTTTAGTGTCTGTGTTTTGCGACCGCACCGCAAAACTGTGTGATTAGTTGACAAAAGGACGTGCCTCTCCAATGGGAACCGAAAACATTTGATCGCAAGGTCATAGGTCAACCAATTCCTCCACAGGAAAACACGTCTGATATTTTGTATACGACACTGGTGACAGCATGTGCATCACATGACAGGAATATGTTGTCGACCCACCTAACTAGTACACTTGGCGAATGGGTGAAAAGTTTCTTCTACCTTTCCCGATTTAGGTTTTCTTGTGGATCATCCAAAAAAAGTGATGAAAACATAAGAGTTTTTCACATAAACTGAAAATAAAAAGTTAAAATTTTCGGTCGAGGGAAGATTTGAACCAAGGACCTCTCATTCCGCAGCTGTTCACGCTAACCACGGGACCACGGATCTCCTCACCTCACAGTGCCCTTAATATTGCTTATCTTACGCATGGACGACCCAGTTTGTATATTTTGCTTATTTTTTCATGGTTCCACACAACTTCTTTCTGTTTTCTCGATCGATCTGTGTTCAGTTTTTCAAGGACTATCCACTGTGCCAAGTTATAACTAAATCTGAGGGGGGTGCGATGGGGATGTTCCCTTGTTAGAACTACTTAAACCTAACTAACCTAAGGACAGCACACAACACCCAGCCATCACGAGGCAGAGAAAATCCCTGACCCCGCCGGGAATCGAACCCGGGAACCCGGGCGTGGGAAGCGAGAACGCTACCGCACGACCACGAGATGCGGGCAAGTAAACTTCGCAAGAACATATTACAAAATTTAAATTATCGGGACGAATTTCGTACATTTCCCATTCCGATTAAAATAACGACGGTCAACGTTTTTGGAACTGTTTGTATCGATAGATGTTTTCCGAACGGTTAGTAGTGTTTAGGCTGCGCCTTGGAACGTCCGTAAGCTGCATGTAGTAGCGGTTTGGGGGCGTGGCTTCTAAATAGTACCGCTGTTTATGGGCGACCCGAAGGCTCAGAGCTTGCAGCCTAAGGGTGTCATACCAACCACCACACGTTTTTCACGTTCCACTATCTATGTAATAAAGGAATGCAGAGTGGCCGAAACTTCGCTATCCAATCTGTCTATGCATATCTCTACTACGCTTCGATGCGTCATTAATCGACATTTAGTATTATTGTTTTGATAATGTTTTACATAGTTGTTTTGTTTCTACCATTGGCTATTTTATCCAAATTTAGAATAAGTTTGCAAGTATCCCGCCAGAGTGCACTAGACTACCGTAACTACTGGCTCTCTAACCGTAACAACAGTACTGCCATCTAGCGAGAGTTTCATAAGTGATTAGAGGACAAAGCGCGCGAAATTTGTCGCGAGACTTTACTTTCCTTGCTTGCTGATGCTGACTGCTTTTGTTGATATCGTGTGATATTAGCAAGTTTCTTTTTCGGAGTGTATTTTGCAAGATTTTAGTGAGTTTTACTTGCTTGTGAATATCTGCGACATACCGCGAGTGTGAAACCAGCGCAATATGAATTCAGTGTGCAATTTAATAGGTAAAAACTTGGAACACGGCCATAGGATGCAAGTGAAAGAACTTGGTGCACCCAGACCCGATCTAACGATCAATCAAGAACAGAAACAGTGCAAATCTAGGCAAGGATACAAACGCAGTTTTAATAGAGCAATGTACGATGCAGCTGAGTGGTTGTGTGGTTGTGAAGCGAAAAATGCATCTTTCTGTTTCACCTGTCTTCGTACAAATAGTACTGACAGTGCCTGGACTGAAACTGGTATCACTGACTTAAAGAATTTTCACGCAAAGGTGAAAAAACATAATTCCAGCGAAAAACATTTAACTCCGAGCTTTGGATGTAAACTACAATAAACACCTTAAATTTAGAACTGAAAACACCAAAAATATTAAGCAGCCGCAAAGTTAACATTCATCGCATTAAAGATCTCTCCGAAACGCGTCTTTTCATATGATTTGCTGCAAAGTGTCAGAAAATGTAATGTTGATGTATAAAAACACTAACCAAAGATTTTAACTCGAAGTTAGCTTCCAATGATATTTAATAAATACCTGATTATAGAAGACACAGTGCGTAAAATTATGGGTAGAGAGTGATCTGCCCACCCCACTCCCCCTGAATTCTTAGTTGTTTATGTCAGACTAATCTATAACGTAATCAGAGGTCTATATTGGCTCCGATTGATAAATGCCGCAGCCTTCCCCAGTATAGAAACCAAGAGCCGCGCCTGGTTAGGACAGTGCGGCGAGATCCGGGAATCGAACCCGGGCCGTTAGGATTGATTTGGTGTGGCAGCAGATGACCGACGCGAGTGCCTTTGCTAACAGCACCACATCGCCTGCATGGCCTGGGCTCGTGACCACATCGGTTACATCCTACACGATTGGAAAACCGTGACTTAATCAGATAAGTGCCGATTTCAGTTATAAAAAAATGTCTTGTGACTAGGGCCTCCCGTCGGGTAGACCGTTCGCCGGGTGAAGGTCTTTCGATTTGAAGCCACTTCGGCGACTTGCGCGTCGATGGGGATGATATGATGATGATTAGGACAACACAACACCCAGTCCCTGATCCGGGAATCGAACCCGGGCCGTTAGGATTGACAGTCTGTCGCGCTGACCACTCAACTACCGGGGACGGACCCGATTTCAGTTGATCGGAGCTAAACGGTAGCGTTCGACTGTGTTGCATACCACATGAAGCCCGGGGCCCAAGATGTCAAAAAGTCACTGTGAAAGCTGGTGGGGGCTCCATAATGGTGTGGGCTGTGTTTAAATGTACTGGAATGGGTCCTATAGTCCATCAGAACCGATCATTGACTGGAAATGGTTATATTTTGCTACATGGAGACCATATGCAGCCATTCATCGACTTCATGTTCCCAAACAACGCCGCCCCAATAGCTGAATGGATTTTAAACTCCAAAAACGTTACAGCAAAGGCGATTTTAGCTGAAAGACTGAAACATGAAAGGAAAAATAACATAGAAACCAAATATGCTGGAATAGCATGGAATGTGGTCTGGAAAAGCATCAGTAGTGATGTTCTTTCGTCTGACGTGAGAACAGCGTGGTACAAGGTAGTCAATAACATCATCAGCACTAATGAGCGTCTCTTTGCCATCGGTTTAAGTGACACTAACCTCTGCAGCAAATGCAACCTCGTTGATAGTGTGCCTCATCGTTACACTTGTGGAGATCGGTTTATCAACTGGAGGTGGACCAGGGAGAAAATAGCTCAAATAACAAGAACTTCAGCAAACAATGTACCGACTAACATTTTTTTCAGACCAGAGGAAAGTTACTACCCTCAGGCAAAAAATAACGCAGTGATTTGGTTAATGGGCAAATATACAAGTTACGTTTTTAACAATATTGGGAGCGATGAACATATTGAATACAAGATGTATATGGAAAATGAATTCGAGAAAATACTCAAATATCAGAATCACAATAAGAAATATGGTAACATGCTCCGAATTGTCTTCAACCGAATGGGTATAGGTTAGGAAGCGGATTTCTAGTAGAGAGGGAATGGATTGGGTCACTTTCCCGACCCTAACCTCACCCGCAAGTCACACATGAAAAATAAATCAGCAGTACAGCAGATACAAGAATATGGCGAGAAACATCTGGTGTCTGATATAAAGGAAGATCTTGAACTCCCTATAGATGCGTTTAGAAGGCTGGAACTGGCAAAAATAACAAGGCAGTGAAATATTTTGCGATGTCGCTGCTCCGGACTTCTCTTCTGTCCATGTAATTTACCCTGGAAGGAACACACATCAAGGATTTACTGAATGATTAATTTGGGTCTGGGAAATGATGATGAGGAACCTCAGGCTGCAGAAGAAGAAAATGTGCATGCTGAACTGCCACCAGTTGAAGGTGACAGTGAAGGTGCTAAATTGTGCTACTGCTAAAGACTCATTTTTTGAATGCTGAAATTTATGACTGCAAGTATCTGTCACCTTATTTATGTCATTTCATTGTAGCCATTTTTGTTACTGTTTTTGGTGAATAAAAAAAAAAGTTACTGGAAAAAAAATGGTCAGCGCGTTGGAATGCCATGCACGGGGGCCCGGGTTCGATCCCGGCTGGGGAGGGAGATTTTCTCCCCTCAGGGGCTGGGTGTTGTGCTGTCCTCGTCATCATTTCATCCCCATTGTCGACGCGCAAGTCGCCCAATGTGGCGTCGCACTCAATAAGTTTTGCACCTGGCGGCCGAACTTCCCGACTGGGAACTCCCGGCCACTGACGCCATGCGCTCGTTTCCATTTTTTTTTTCTCAAACAACGATGGAATTTTTATGGGTGACAATACGCCATGCCCCTTGGACACAATAGTTTGCGATTGGTTTGAAGAACTTTCTGGACAGTTCGAGTGAATGATTTGACGGGAGGACAGTTGGTTCACAATATTCTGCACCGGCAACCCTCTCGCAATTATGGACGGCTACTGAGGCAGAATGGCTCCATATTTCTGCAGGGGGCTTCCAACGGCCTGTTGAGTTCATACCACGTCGAGTAGCTGTACTACGCCTGGCAATAGGAGGTATGCCATGACTTTTGTCACTTCAGCGAACGGCTGTGGTACCCAGCACGAAGAAACTTAATGTTCACGTAAACCACCGCTGTAAAATAGTGCCTTACATTACTGCCAAATGTCTCATGGAAGCCCATGTGAACATCTCACATAGACTAGTGGCGCACCTAACGGCCTACGTCCTTGGGTGCCTGTTTTGAGCAACTGTTCGCCGGGACGACGGTGTATCCGGGACGTAGAGTGACTAGAAACCTGATTCGTCCAACTGGGCGACATGTCTCCATTGATCGAAAATCATATCTCGATGACAAGTATTTTGGACAGGTCAGGAAAACTGCTGGTGAATCCTGTGGATGCCTTGGGCAGATGGAGGGAATATTTTGAAGAGTTGCTCAATGCAGGTGAAAATGCGATCAGTAATGTTTCAGATTTCGAGGTAGAATGGGATAGGAATGATGATGGAAATAGGATCACATTTGAGGAAGTGGAAAAAATGGTCAATAGATTGCAGTGCAATAAAGCGGCTGGGGTGGATGAAATTAAGTCGGAACTCATCAAATACAGTGGAATGTCAGGTCTTAAATGGCTACATAGGATAATTGAAATGGCCCGGTAGTCGGGACAGGTTCCATCAGACTGGACAAAAGCAGTAATCACACCAATCTTTAAACATGGAAACAGAAAAGATTGTAACAACTACAGAGGTATCTCTTTAATCAGCGTTGTGGGTAAAATCTTCTCAGGTATTGTTGAAAGGAAAGTGCGAGTATTAGTTGAGGACCAATTGGATGAAAATCAGTGTGGGTTTAGGCCTCTTAGAGGTTGTCAGGACCAGATCTTTAGCTTACGGCAAATAATGGAGAAGTGTTATGAGTGGAACAGGGAATTGTATCTATGCTTTATAGATCTAGAAAAGGCATATGACCGGGTTCCTAGAAGGAAGTTATTGTCTGTTCTACAAGATTATGGAATAGGAGGCAAACTTTTGCAAGCAATTAAAGGTCTTTACATGGACACTCAGGCAGCAGCTAGAGCTGACGGTAAATTGAGTTCATGGTTCAGAGTAGTTTCAGGGGTAAGACAAGGCTGCGACCTGTCTCCACTGTTGTTCATATTATTTATGGATCATATGTTGAAAACAATAGACTGGCTGGGTGAGATTAAGATATGTGAACACAAAATAAGCAGTCTTGCATATGCGGATGACTTAGTTGTGGTGGCAGATTCGATTTAAAGCTTGCAAAGTAATATTTCAGAGCTAGATCAGAAATTTAAGGACTATGGTATGAAGATTAGCATCTCCAAAACGAAAGGAATGTCAGTGGGAAAGAAATATAAACGGATTGAGTGCCAAATAGGAGGAACAAAGTTAGAACAGGTGGACGGTTTCAAGTACTTAGTATGCATATTCTCACAGGATGGCAACATAGTGAAAGAACTGGAAGCGAGGTGTAGCAAAGCTAATGCAGTGAGCGCTCAGCTACGATCTACTCTCTTCTGCAAGAAGGAAGTCAGTACCAAGACTAAGTTATCTGTGCACCGTTCAATCTTTCGACGAACTTTGTTGCATGGGAGCGAAAGCTGGGTAGATTCAGGTTACCTTATCAACAAGGTTGAGGTTACGGATATGAAAGTAGCTAGGATGATTGCAGGTACTAGTAGATGGGAACAATGGCAGGAGGGTGTCCACAATGAGGAAATCAAAGAAAAACTGGGAATGAACTCTATAGATGTAGCAGTCAGGGCGAACAGGCTTAGATGGTGGGGTCATGTTACACGCATGGGAGAAGCAAGGTTACCCAAGAGACTCATGGATTCAGCAGTAGAGGGTAGGAGGAGTCGGGGCAGACCGAGGAGAAGGTACCTGGATTCGGTTAAGAATGATTTTGAAGTAATAGGTTTAACATCAGAAGAGGCACCAATGTTAGCACTGAATAGGGGATCATGGAGAAACTGTATAAGGGGGGCTATGCTCCAGACTGAACGCTGAAAGGCATAATCAGTCTTAAATGATGATGATGATGATGATGATGATGATGATGAATTTTTAATCGTAACTGCCGGTGTCGTGTCAACATGGGAACACATAGTGGGGAACTCCACGTTCAACAATGCGCGCTAACATAGTACTTGTACCTGCGCCAGTATTGTGCTCTGTCGTCAGATCTGCCACGGATCGCTAACTGTCTAGCTTTACAGAGCGGGCAAGTCTCCGACCTCCATGTTCTGCCATGATGCTTGGACGTCCTACATCTCGTCGCGCAGTCGTAGCCCCGCGTTCCTTTAACCACTTTCCACAGATTCTCACGACAGCAGCAGACGAACGGTCGATCTGCCTCGTCGTTTCCGAGATGCTCGTTCGCAAGTGCCACGCAAACAATCTGTCCTACGTCAAAGTCGCGCCAGTGGATTCGACCATTCGCGTATCCTCGCTAGAATGACTCTCTGTTCGTCTCTGTACCGCTTATACTACACCCCTGGAAATGGAAAAAAGAACACATTGACACCGGTGTGTCAGACCCACCATACTTGCTCCGGACACTGCGAGAGGGCTGTAGAAGCAATGATCACACGCACGGCACTGCGGACACGAACAGTGTATAAAGTACTGAATCGAGAACTAGGAGTGTACAACGACGTGCACATGTTAAATCTTAACACACTGTGTATAGTGATTATTATAGCAAAAATACACTCCTGGAAATGGAAAAAAGAACACATTGACACCGGTGTGTCAGACCCACCATACTTGCTCCGGACACTGCGAGAGGGCTGTACAAGCAATGATCACACGCACGGCACAGCGGACACACCAGGAACCGCGGTGTTGGCCGTCGAATGGCGCTAGCTGCGAAGCATTTGTGCACCGCCGCCGTCAGTGTCAGCCAGTTTGCCGTGGCATACGGAGCTCCATCGCAGTCTTTAACACTGGTAGCATGCCGCGACAGCGTGGACGTGAACCGTATGTGCAGTTGACGGACTTTGAGCGAGGGCGTACCGCCGAATTGCTCAACACGTGGGGCGTGAGGTCTCCACAGTACATCGATGTTGTCGCCAGTGGTCGGCGGAAGGTGCACGTGCCCGTCGACCTGGGACCAGACCGCAGCGACGCACGGATGCACGCCAAGACCGTAGGATCCTACGCAGTGCCGTAGGGGACCGCACCGCCACTTCCCAGCAAATTAGGGACACTGGGACCATTCGCAACCATCTCCATGAAGCTGGGCTACGGTCCCGCACACCGTTAGGCCGTCTTCCGCTCACGCTCCAACATCGTGCAGCCCGCCTCCAGTGGTGTCGCGACAGGCGTGAATGGAGGGACGAATGGAGACGTGTCGTCTTCAGCGATGAGAGTCGCTTCTGCCTTGGTGCCAATGATGGTCGTATGCGTGTTTGGCGCCGTGCAGGTGAGCGCCACAATCAGGACTGCATACGACCGAGCCACACAGGGCCAACACCCGGCATCATGGTGTGGGGATGGATCTCCTACACTGGCCGTACACCACTGGTGATCGTCGAGGGGACACTGAATAGTGCACGGTACATCCAAACCGTCATCGAACCCATCGTTCTACCATTCCTAGACCGGCAAGGGAACTTGGTGTTCCAACAGGACAATGCACGTCCGCATGTATCCCGTGCCACCCAACGTGCTCTAGAAGGTGTAAGTCAACTACCCTGGTCAGCAAGATCTCCGGATCTGTCCCCCATTGAGCATGTTTGGGACTGGATGAAGCGTCGTCTCACGCGGTCTGCACGTCCAGCACGAACGCTGGTCCAACTGAGGCGCCAGGTGGAAATGGCATGGCAAGCCGTTCCACAGGACTACATCCAGCATCTCTACGATCGTCTCCATGGGAGAATAGCAGCCTGCATTGCTGCGAAAGGTGGATATACACTGTACTAGTGCCGACATTGTGCATGCTCTGTTGCCTGTGTGTATGTGCCTGTGGTTCTGTCAGTGTGATCATGTGATGTATCTGACCCCAGGAATGTGTCAATAAAGTTTCCCCTTCCTGGGACAATGAATTCACGGTGTTCTTATTTCAATTTCCAGGAGTGTATTTCTTTATCGCTCCACGTGCCCGCAACCCCTCCAGACGGCATTCAGTTTTGTGGTGGGCTGTGATCATAATGCTTTAGCCCATCAGTATACATCGCCTGCGAACACCTTCAAATGGTTACGGAAGCAATCTACGTGGTCGTTTCTACATATCCCTGACAGCAAACTCTATGATAGCGCTACTGCAAGAAAAGATACTGGACACTTTATATCTAATACATACCTTCAAGAAATGGGTCCTCTTCCGGTAACTGTCTACCACAGCTCGATAAAACAACCTGCAACCTAGTTTTAAAGTGTTTTGGAAAAAAGATGTTTGGGTTCCATATTAGGGGTAAGGCACTGATTCCTAGAACTGCAAATCTCCCAAACCGGTAACAGTTTAAGACACATTATCTGCCAGTGGGGGTTGATTCAAATCAATGGGGATGTTGAAAGTTTGTGCCAGACTGGGATTCGAATCCGTGTTTCCTGGCTACTAAACAGATGCGCTGACTGCTGCGACCCCTCCGAACACAGTGGTATTCGTACCTGCACAGACTACTCTAGCATGCCTCACGTCGGCCGGCCGAGGTGGCCGAGTGGTTCTAAGGCCGACAGTCTGGAACCGCGCGACCGCTACGGTCGCAGGTTCGAATCCTGCTCGGGCATGGATGTGTGTGGTGTCCTTAGGTTAGTTAGGTTTAAGTAGTTCTAAGTTCTAGGGGACTGATGACCACAGATGTTAAGTCCCATAGTGCTCAGAGCCGAGCCTCTCGTCAGACCCAAATTCTCAACTTATCCACACGCTATTCATGTAGTGCCCCTCGCCCCTTATACTCATTACTCGTCACATTTCGCCGTTTCCGTAACATTTCGAGCGTGGTGTGCGTCCTCACTGAAGTGGTCATTCTCTGTCCTCGCTTTAATTATATACGTGGTGTCTGCTCTTTAGGACATGTTCGAAAGAACAGACATCGCATGAACACTGCCGGAAAAAATATTCGTACATCCTTTTACACTTTGCCAATTCACTCAAACTTTAGTGTTATAACAGCGCGTATAGACTTCAAGAAATTATTTCATTTACAATCAGTAACACAAGCGGTTCTGAGGTATCAGGTATCAACCCATGCTGAAACACCCATATTACGAGGTGCATTCAAGTTCTAAGGCCTCCGATTTTTTTTTCTCCGGACTGGAAAGAGATAGAAACATGCGCATTGTTTTAAAATGAGGCCGCGTTCATTGTCAATACGCCCCAGAGATGGCAGCACCGTACGGCAGATGGAATTTTACCACCAGCGGCGAGAATGAGAACTGTTTTAAATACTTAAAATGGCGACGTTTTCCTTACTTGAACAGCGTGCAATCATTCGTTTTCTGAATTTGCGTGGTGTGAAACCAATTGAAATTTATCGACAGTTGAAGGAGACATGTGGTATTGGAGTTATGGATGTGTCGAAAGTGTGTTCATGGGTGCGACAGTTTAATAAAGGCAGAACATCGTGTGACAACAAACCGAAACAACCTTGGGCTCGCACAAACCGGTCTGACGACACGATCGAGAAAGTGGAGAGAATTGTTTTTGGGGATCGCCGAATGACTGTTGAACAGATCGCCTCCAGAGTTGGCATTTCTGTGGGTTCTGTGCACACAATCCTGCATGACGACCTGAAAATGCGAAAAGTGTCATCCAGGTGGGTGCCACGAATGCTGACGGACGACCACACGGCTGCCCGTGTGGCATGTTGCCAAGCAATGTTGACGCGCAATGACAGCATGAATGGGACTTTCTTTTCGTCGGTTGTGACAATGGATGAGACGTGGATGCCATTTTTCAATCCAGAAACAAAGCGCCAGTCAGCTCAATGGAAGCACACAGATTCACCGCCACCAAAAAAGTTTTGGGTAACCGCCAGTGCTGAAAAAATGATGGTGTCCATGTTCTGGGACAGCGAGGGCGTAATCCTTACCCATTGCGTTCCAAAGGGCACTATGGTAACAGGTGCATCCTACAAAAAGGTTTTGAAGAACAAATTCCTTCCTGCACTACAACAAAAACGTCCGGGAAGGGCTGCGCGTGTGCTGTTTCACCAAGACAACGCACCCGCACATCGAGCTAACGTTACGCAACAGTTTCTTCGTGATAACAACTTTGAAGTGATTCCTCATGCTCCCTACTCACCTGACCTGTCTCCTAGTGACTTTTGGCTTTTTCCAACAATGAAAGACATTCTCCGTGGCCGCACATTCACCAGCCGTGCTGCTATTGCCTCAGCGATTTTCCAGTGGTCAAAACAGACTCCTAAAGAAGCCTTCGCCGCTGCCATGGAATCATGGCGTCAGCGTTGTGAAAAATGTGTACGTCTGCAGGGCGATTACGTCGAGAAGTAACGCCAGTTTCATCGATTTCGGGAGAGTAGTTAATTAGAAAAAAAATCGGAGGCCTTAGGGCTTGAATGGACCTCGTAGTACGTGGTGTAGTCTCCAGAGGCGGCAATGCAGGAGCTGACTGGCAGCCAGTCGATCATACAGATGCTCGAGCCGCTCACATAGTTCTGTAAGAGTTGGTAGTTGATGAGTCGCACGAGTCACGTCTCGCCCCACCACATCCCACATGAGCTCGACTGGAGACAAGTTTGGAGATCGTGCTGACTGCACGTCTTGCAGAGCACGTTGAGTTTCACGGGCAGTGTGCGGGAGAGTATTATTCAGCTGGAACATCATATCACTTCCCTATGCAGTAACTCCAAAATAACGGGTGTGACAACATTCTGCACGTACTGAGCGCTGGTCAGCGTCCACTCCAGAAACACCAAAGGTGAACGAGAGCTGTAGCTTTTCGCACCCGAGACAAATAAGGCCTGGATGGGGCCAGTGTGTGTTGGACGAATGTCCTCTGAGACAGCGCTCTCCCATATGCGCAAACGACAAACACCTGCCTGCAGACAGAATCTGCTTTCATCACTGAAGACCACGGCGCGCCATTCCATCTTCCAAGTGCTACTCTTGACAGCACCAGTCGAGCAGCATACGTCGATGCTGTGGCCTGAGTGGAAGCCAGGCTAGAGGTGCACCTGCCCTTAAGGGGCTCCGGAAAGGCTCAAAATCATGAATAGTTCAAGTTTTACTTTTTTGCGTTTTCTGAATCTGCAGACTATTACCTTTTAATAGATATATAACTTATTCAATTCCGAAGACTACAACTATTTTTAAAATTTTTTTGAAATGTGTTCTACATGGGCGTGCCACACTGTCGCGCTGTTAAACTGTTGTCAAATGGTGTTATTATTAACGTCCGTGTTCATCAGGTACATTTTAGTGATGTGAGATAAAGTATGTGTTGTGGCTAACCTGTGATGGTTCAATATATATCGCTGGTGTGATTGTCGATTGTTTCATGTTTATTTACTCTGTCGTTATCTCGAAAATATTCGTAATTAATTCTGTTTCTTGAGTCTCTGTTTTGTTGAAGTATAATAATGAGTAAAAGTAAAGTTATTAGAAATCCTCTGAAGGCTTTTAAGAAAAGGAGAAATGTTGGAAAGCCAAAGGTATGTGTTATTACTGTAAATAATAACATTCTAACATGGTACGAGCGATGCTTGCTTTAGACAAGGAACACCTTCGAGCTGCAGACAGGGCTGTAAAGAGTCTAGAAATACAAGCAAGAGTAAACAGGAGGAGGAACAAGAGGAAGCTGGAGCAGGAGTTTGCAGAGGATGAAGATAATCCATCCTATGGACCTGGAATGCACTAAAAAGTTAATCCAATCTTTGTCGCTCGATTCCGAAAACTTTTATTTTCTCATACTAATTACATGTTTTCTAAGGATCTTCCAAACATATTTGTTTCAAACTTTCAGTAAATGTTACACAGTACCTTCTACATGATTTAACACAGCCTTTTTACAAAAAACTGTATATTTTTGAATATATAAATAAAAAATAGCAAAAAAATGTGAATTTTCATTACAATTGAAAAAAAATCATCTTTAATAACTGAACTAAAATTTTGTAAAATCCCTGTGTTAAGTTGTAGCCCATAATCCAATAAATAAGCTGTAAAAAGTTCAACTTCCTACCTCAAATACTTTGTGAGGAAAGATGTAATTTATAAGCGTTATTTTAACATTGCAAGTATAGGGCGTTCCGGAGCCCCTTAATCCCACTGCAGTTCGTGGTGACACGTCTGGGCTCACAAGCCTTCTTATCTGTTGTCGTGTCCTGGAGAAGGAGAAAAGGGGTTACTGGTCAGTCAGCGCTCCCGAGCGGTACAAAGCAGAAGGCAGAAGGACAATTCACAGTGAAGGCATTTGGTTGTTTTCTTCTATCTGAGCCAACACGGATACAGGCATTTACTAGAAACGCAGGTGGTGACACTCGGTAGGAAACTCGTTGCGGAGACTCTTGGACAAACAGGGTTTTGAAATAGTTGCTTATTCCAGACAGGACTAACTAATACACTGGAGGCTAGTTCTAGAGTTAGAAAAAGCATGAATAACACTGTTACAACAGAAGCCAGTGCAGAAGTCCCAGGAGTGGATGCTAACCACAGTAGCAAACACTAGCAGCATCTTAAGCCAACAACTTAGTGGCAAAGCAAAACATACTGAATGTGACACTGTTCACTGAGACACTCCAAGCGAGAGAGCAGACTTAGGCGGAGCTGGACCGATGCTGGAGTCGACGGATTCGGCGCCCAGATCGTCTGACTGAGAACTCCGCCAAAATGCGGAATCTAGTGCAGGGTTGGCTCAGGTGACTGAAAGGATATGGGAGTTATGTAAGAATTTTACGAAAGAGGATCAGGTAGTGATAGTGGGTGGAGCAGGGAACAGTCTCGATAGGGACGGGGAATATGATGTCAGTGGTGACTTGGTTAAGATAGCTACTCAAACTGGTGGCACTAATGTGCATTTCGTGCAGCTGTTTCAGCGTCATGATCGACCTCACCTTAATGCGGCTGTTAGGCGCGTTAACGTGGGGCTGGGGAGGGCACCGATGTCGGAGGGCATGGATCACATCTCAGTGGTGCCAGTTGGGTCTATCAGTAGATGGGGTTTCACTAGGCATGGGCTGCACCTCAATAGGTATGGGAACGGGAGGCTGGCTAAGTTTATAGGTGACAGTGTAGTGGGTGCTGGTGGTGGTGGTGGTAGTGGTATCATTCACGGAAAAATTCCTGTAGTAGCTGGTGTTAGAGCTGCACCTTTTTTAGACTGAAGTCGGCTGATAGGTATACCTGCTTAAAGGAAGTGCCTCTAACTAAGGGCTCACCTCCAGAGGATGTAATGTTTCCAAGAAGAGAAGGAATTAGCATATTTCATCAAAGTATAAGAGGTATTAGAGATAAAGTTAGTGAACTGCTAATAGATGTTAACTCTGAAATTATTGGTACATCAGAGCACCACTTAAATAATTTGATAATTCAGAGGCTCCCTTTACCAGGCTACAGATTAGCTGGCTGTTTCTCAAGGAGTTCCTTTCGGGGTGGGGGAGTGGCTCTGTACGTAAAAAACTGGTTCACCTCTTCACGACACTGCAATGAACAGATATTTGAAAGTTGTGCAGCATTAGTTGAATTTAGTGAAACTAAACTTCTAATTTCTGTTGTTTATAGGTCCCCTAGCTCTGACTTCAGAGCATTTTTGCTTAAGCTAGAGAGGGTTCTTGATTCACTTTGTAGGAAGTACCAGAAAGTGGTTATATGTGGAGACTTCAATATTAATTTTGTACATGATTGTGCAAGAAAAAGGGTGTTGGTAGATTTCCTAAATTCATATGATCCGTTGTAAACTGTGTTTTTTCCACCTAGGGTGCAGGGGAACAGTAGCACAGTCATAGACAATATTTTTATTCATTCTTCATTACTAGACGGGCATTCTGTTAGTAAAATGGTGAATGCCCTTTCAGACCATGATGCACAAATTTTAACACTAAAAGGTTTTTGTACTCAAACCAATGTCGTATTTAATTACAAACTATGTAGGAAAGTTAATCCAACAACAATAGAGTTTTTCAAAACTTGTCAAGGAACAAGAGTGGCAAGATGTTTCTAGTGCCGATAATATATATGATAAATACAATGCTTTCCATAACACATTTCTCATGCTCTTTGAGAGTTCCTTTCCATTAGAACATTCTAAATGGGGTACTAGCAGTAATGGACAGCCCGGTTGGCTGAGTAGTGGGATAAGGATATCATGTATAACATAGCGGGAATTATATCAAAATGTTAGAAGTAGTCACAATCAAGCTACAGTAGCCCATTACAAACAGTATTGTAAGGTGCTTAAAATGTTATTAGCAAGGCAAAAAGTATGTGGTATGCAAATAGAATAGCTAATTCACAGGATAAAATTAAAGCCATATGGTCAGTTGTGAAGGAAGTGTCTGGTCAGCAGCACAAGGTTGATGATATAAAGTCAGTTCGCAGTAATAATATTTCTGTTACTGATAAATCAGATATATGTACAGTACTTAACAACCATTTTCTGAGCATTGCTGGTGAATTAAATAAAAATTTAGTTTCTACAGGAAATCATATAAATTTATTAGCAAATGCCTTTCCGAGATTGACATCTGAAATACTCCTGTGTGATACAGACAAGAGGGAGATTGAGTCAATAATTAAATCACTGAAGACTAAGGACTCTCATGGTTAGTATGGAGTGTCTAGTAGAATATCAAAGTACTGTGCTGCACATGCTAGCCCTGTATTTAGCCATATTTGTAATTTTTCCTTTGGGAATGGTCAGTTTCCTGAGCGATTAAAGTACTCACTAGTAAAGCCGCTTTATAAAAAGGGAGAAAGGGATAATGTAGATAATTTTAGACCTATTTCTATGCCATCAGTGTTTGCAAGTTATCGAAAAGGCTGTGTATGTAAGGTTAATTGATCATTTTATATCACACAATTTGCTATCAAATGTACAGTTCGGCTTTAGAAGTCGTTTGACAACTGAAAATGCTATATTCTCTTTTCTGTGTGAGGTACTGGATGGGCTAAACAAAAAGTTTCGAACGCTTGGCGTATTTTTTGATTTAACAAAGGCATTTGACTGTGTTGATCTCACAATATTGCTCCAGAAGTTGGACCATTACGGAATAAGGAGAGTAGCTCACAACTGGTTCACCTCTTACTTTAAGCAACAGGCAGCAAAAGGTCATTATTCACAATGTTGATAACGGCTGTGATGTAGGATCTGAGTGGGGTACAGTCAAGTGGGGGTGCCCCAGGGATCAGTGATGGGGCCGCTCCTGTTCCTTATTTATATAAATGATATGCCCTCTAGTATTATGGGTAACTCTAAAATATTTCTGTTTGCTGATGACACTAGCTTGGTAGTAAAGGATGTTGTGTGCAACATTGACTCGGTTTCAAGTAGCGCAGTACATGACCTCAGTTCATGGCTTGTAGAAAATAAACTAACGTTAAATCACAGTAACACTCAGTTTTTACAGTTTCTAACACACAATTCAACAAAACCTGACGTTTTAATCTCACAGAACGGGCATATGATTAGTGAAACTGAACAGTTCAAATTCCTAGTTGTTCAGATAGATAGTAAGCTGTCGTGGAAAGCCCACATTCAGGATCTTGTTCAAAGACTTAATACTGCCATTTTCACTATTCGAACGGTATCGAAAGTGAGTGATACTTCGACACGTAAATTAGTCTACTTTGCTTATTTTCATTCACTTATGCGGTATGGTATTATGTTTTGGGGTAACTCTTCCCATTCTAGAAGGATATTTTTGGCTCAGAAACGCGCGGTTCGGGGCAATAAGTGGTGTGAGCTCACGAACCTCTTGTCGACCTCTGTTCACGAGCCTGGGTATTTTGACATTGGCCTCTCAATATGTATATTCCTTATTGTCGTTTCTTGTTACCAATATTAGTTTATTTCCAACAATAAGCAGCTTTCACTCGGTTAATACTCGGCAGAAATCAAACCTCCATTTGGATCGGACTTCCTTAACTCTTGTGCAAAAAGGTGTGCAGTATACTGCTGCATCCATTTTCAATAAGCTGCCACTTGAATTCAAAAATCTTAGCAGTAATCCACGCGCTTTCAAATCGAAACTGAAGAGTTTCCTCATGGGTCACTCCTTCTATTCTGTCGAGGAGTTGCTTGAAGAATTAAGCTGATTCTCATTGTATTGCTGATAGCGTTTGCTTAAACTTATGGACTGATTTTCTTTCAGGTTCATGAACATTTATTTTTATCTGTTATTACTTTTATGTTGTAATTTCATGTACTGACACGTTCCATGACCTTGGAGATTTGCTCCTCAATTTGGTCCTACGGAACTTGACATGTAAATAAAATTTTTAAAAAAATAAAGAGTCGCTTAAAGCCGCCCAGCCAATCCCGCAGGTGTCTTGCAGGCGCTTGCGCATCACGGTTTAGTTAGGTCCCCTCTACTGCTCCTAAGGCGAATGCAGTTGCACTAACTAAGTCCGTATTTGGTATCAACATTGTTCAGCTGAAAGCTAAACGTAACTGCTCTGTCCCCTCTACTGCTCCTAAGGCGAATGCAGTTGCACTAACTAAGTCCGTATTTGGTATCAACATTGTTCAGCTGAAAGCTAAACGTAACTGCTCTGCCAAATAAGGCTTGCAACATTATTGTTATACGTCATTTAGCCCCGTCCCTCGGGCTCCCCAGAGTAGGGACTGCTGGGTCAACAGTCTTTTGGCGTTTTCGCTCTCTTTCTAACCCTTGTGAGTCTCCAGACATTGCTGTTGTCAGGGCTGGTATCAAGCCGGCTTTATCGCTAATACATGCCTGTTGGTTACAAAGTTCTGCGGTGGCAACCTACTACAGCGTCTAGACGAAATATGAAGTTACACGGTAATTCCTCGAAGAGTAACTAGCGCCCTAGGACCGCGTCTGGGGGCGTCTGCATTTTCGCAGGGCTCTCCCCTTGCCGTTTACTTCATGTAACAATATCTCTCCTAGTTTCGTCTGCCCTCGGCATCGTCTCTGCTTCCGCGCCTTGGAGCGCCTGTGCTCCTTTCTCACAGCTTCAAGATAACACTACAGTAGCAAGGAATAATCAGTATATCACACTGTCCTGTGGTAGCTGTACGAACTGCTAGGGCTGCCCTTACAATAAGACGATCCCGGCGGGCGCCTATGGTGCGTGGAAGTCCAGAACCTTGCTTACTGGTGTGAGAATGATCAGGTGACCACTGATACCAGCATCGTTGCACAACTGACGCAGCACGTCCAACTTGCGTGGCAATTCTTTGAAAGGGTCATCCGCCACTCAGAAGGCCACAATTTGACCCCTTTCAAACTCGCTCAGTTGGCTGAAGGAATCACGAGTGCATCTCTTTAGCAATCTGCTTGCGTCGTACGTTTGCATAACACTAAGCCTTTTGGCTGCGAGCATTCACCATTAAACGGTAGTCACAGATGGCACTGCAGTAGCAATGGCACTGCGCTATCTTTTGGCAGACGACGTCGAAACCAGTACATATACACTCCTGGAAATGGAAAAAAGAACACATTGACACCGGTGTGTCAGACCCACCATACTTGCTCCGGACACTGCGAGAGGGCTGTACAAGCAATGATCACACGCACGGCACAGCGGATACACCAGGAACCGCGGTGTTGGCCGTCGAATGGCGCTAGCTGCGCAGCATTTGTGCACTGCCGCCGTCAGTGTCAGCCAGTTTGCCGTGGCATACGGAGCTCCATCGCAGTCTTTAACACTGGTAGCATGCCGCGACAGCGTGGACGTGAACCGTATGTGCAGTTGACGGACTTTGAGCGAGGGCGTATAGTGGGCATGCGGGAGGCCGGGTGGACGTACCGCCGAATTGCTCAACACGTGGGGCGTGAGGTCTCCACAGTACATCGATGTTGTCGCCAGTGGTCGGCGGAAGGTGCACGTGCCCGTCGACCTGGGACCGGACCGCAGCGACGCACGGATGCACGCCGAGACCGTAGGATCCTACGCAGTGCCGTAGGGGACCGCACCGCCACTTCCAAGCAAATTAGGGACACTGTTGCTCCTGGGGTATCGGCGAGGACCATTCGCAACCGTCTCCATGAAGCTGGGCTACGGTCCCGCACACCGTTAGGCCGTCTTCCACTCACGCTCCAACATCGTGCAGCCCGCCTCCAGTGGTGTCGCGACAGGCGTGAATGGAGGGACGAATGGAGACGTGTCGTCTTCAGCGATGAGAGTCGCTTCTGCCTTGGTGCCAATGATGGTCGTATGCGTGTTTGGCGCCGTGCAGGTGAGCGCCACAATCAGGACTGCATACGACCGAGGCACACAGGGCCAACACCCGGCATCATGGTGTGGGGAGCGATCTCCTACACTGGCCGTACACCACTGGTGATCGTCGAGCGGACACTGAATAGTGCACGGTACATCCAAACCGTCATCGAACCCATCGTTCTACCATTCCTAGACCGGCAAGGGAACTTGCTGTTCCAACAGGACAATGCACGTCCGCATGTATCCCGTGCCACCCAACGTGCTCTAGAAGGTGTAAGTCAACTACCCTGGCCAGCAAGATCTCCGGATCTGTCCCCCATTGAGCATGTTTGGGACTGGATGAAGCGTCGTCTCACGCGGTCTGCACGTCCAGCACGAACGCTGGTCCAACTGAGGCGCCAGGTGGAAATGGCATGGCAAGCCGTTCCACAGGACTACATCCAGCATCTCTACGATCGTCTCCATGGGAGAATAGCAGCCTGCATTGCTGCGAAAGGTGGATATACACTGTACTAGTGCCGACATTGTGCATGCTCTGTTGCCTGTGTCTATGTGCCTGTGGTTCTGTCAGTGTGATCATGTGATGTATCTGACCCCAGGAATGTGTCAATAAAGTTTCCCCTTCCTGGGACAATGAATTCACGGTGTTCTTATTTCAATTTCCAGGAGTGTACTATTCCCCATGCGGCATATGGCGTCAACACATAAAAATCGACGTCGTCTTTCCAGGTGCACAATTTTTTTTTTTTTTTTTTTTTACGACAGTCTGTAATAAGGCGAGGACGGTCAATGATCACTTCAGCGCGCAGACGGATGCTCGAATACATGGTAATGATCAAGCGTAGACGGCCTGTGAGCTGTGACGTCACCTCAAATCCTCTCGCCACGCCGCACTGCACTGAAGCTTAGGGCAGGCGGCGCACACATGTTTAACTCCTGTGCAGCTATGAATGTAATCGAGTTTTTTCATGTTTTAGTGTACTACTATTATCATTGTTATTATTATTAAGCTTTATATTAAATACTTTTTTCTACGCTCTGTGAACTGCTAGTTAAAGCATTAGAAGAACGTAAACCCGTTTCACGATCTCGGAGGGGAAGAAGCTCACACAGGCTTAGACCACATACACCTATAGCCCGGACAAAACGGAGAAATACCTTATAACGTCTTTTTAAACTCTTCAACTGCTTTAACAAGTTTTCTTCTGCTGGTCTTCAAAGTTAAGTTCCAACTGTTTTCATTTTTTTTCCGTTTTTGTCTTCTCTCAGTTCGCATACGACCTTTACGTATTGTTCTCGTTGCTAGCTTTCATTCTCAAGAAAGTGCGTGACCTTATGAAACACATTACAGCAAATTCCTGACACAAGGTAACGCTTTATAAGGCAGGCAACATAAATTCGCAGCCTATGCAATATCTTCCATAACCACTTGTTGTCGACAGTCAGAAAAAGAGCCCTGAGTCATTTTCGGGAACATGTTTTAATTTCAGTAACTCAGCGCTACATCGAGAGAGACGACCCCTGTTTTTCTGCGAAATATTTTCTACTTCTTTACAGTAGCTTTGTTTTCATGTCTGAATATTTCTCTCATTATTAGCCTCACTACTACGCCTGAAATCAGCACTGGAGGATGGTAGATGTAGAGATGGAACGGTATCACTCTCCAGTTTGCAGATCGAATGAGCAGTCGAAAGTTTTATTTTTTTTCAAATCATGGATACTCTGCAAATCACATTTAAGTGCCTGGCAGAGGGTTCATCGAACCACCTTCACAATTCTCTATTAATCCATTCTCCTATAGCGCGCGGAAAGAATGAACACCTATATCTTTCCGTACGAGCTCTGATTTCCTTTATTTTATCTTGGTGATCGTTCCTCCCTATGTAAGTCGGTGTCAACAAAATATTTTCGCATTCGGAGGAGAAAGTTGGTGATTCGAATTTCGTGAGAAGATTCCGTCGCAACGGAAAACGCCTTTCTTTTAATGATTTCCAGCCCAAATCCTGTATCATTTTTGTGACACCCTCTCCCATATTTAGCAATAATACAAGACGTGCTACCTTTCTTTGAACTTTTTCGATGTCCGTCAGTCCTACATGGTAAGGATCCCACACCGCGCAGCAGTATTCTAAAAGAGGACGGACAAACGTAGTGTAGGCAGTCTCCTTAGTAAGTCTGTTACACTTTCTAAGTGTGCTGCCAATAAAACGCAGTCTTTGGTTAGCCTTCCCCACAACATTTTCTATGTGTTCCTCCCAATTCAAGTTGTTCGTAATTGTAACACCTAGGTATTCAGTTGAATTTACGGCTTTTAGACTAGACTGATTTATTGTGTAACCGAAGTTTAACGAGTTCCTTTTAGCACTCATGTGGATGACCTCACACTTTTCGTCATTTAAGGTCAACTGCCACTTTTCGCACCATTCCGATATTTCTTCTGAATCGTTTTGCAGTTTATTTTGGTCTTCTGTTGACTTTATTAGTCGATAAACGACAGTGTCATCTGCAAACAACCGAAGACGGCTGCTCAGATTGTCTCCCAAATCGTTTACATAGATAAGAAACAGCAAAGGGCCTATAACACTACCTTGGGGAGCGCCTGAAATCACTTCTGTTTTACTCGATGACTTTCCATCAATTACTACGAACTGTGACCTCTCTGTCAGGAAATCACAGATCCAGTCACTTTATAAGACAAAGCAGACAAGAGCATTTTCAGCCGAAAAGTAATCTGCAGGTTTACAAACTTTCATCCATTTTCTTTTCGTCTCACCATTTGTAGGACACGTAACAAACCAGCGCACACTCCGCTGCAGAGTGAAAATCTCATTCTGGAAACATTATTTTTCACTTAAAAACTTACTCTAAAAAATCCTCAATCCACTGGTAATACTGACTAACTCTGTGTTCAATCACCAGTCATTAATAAAAATCCACACTGTCGTTAAGTATCCTTGTTTTCGCTCGTGAACGCAATTACAACGTAGTACATCGTGGCACTTCCGGGCTACTGAGCGCTGGTCAGTGGAGGGGCTTCTTACAGGGTTATTACAAATGATTGAAGCGATTTCACAGCTCTACAATAACTTTATTATTTGAGATATTTTCACAATGCTTTGCACACACATACAAAAACTCAAAAAGTTTTTTTAGGCATTCACAAATGTTCGATATGTGCCCCTTTAGTGATTCGGCAGACATCAAGCCGATAATCAAGTTCCTCCCACACTCGGCGCAGCATGTCCCCATCAATGAGTTCGAAAGCATCGTTGATGCGCGCTCGCAGTTCTGGCACGTTTCTTGGTAGAGGAGGTTTAAACACCGAATCTTTGACATAACCCCACAGAAAGAAATCGCATGGGGTTAGGTCGGGAGAGCGTGGAGGCCATGACATGAATTGCTGATCGTGATCTCCACCACGACCGATCCATCGGTTTTCCAATCTCCTGTTTAAGAAATGCCGAACATCATGATGGAAGTGCGGTGGAGCACCATCCTGTTGAAAGATGAAGTCGGCGATGTCGGTCTCCAGTTGTGGCATGAGCCAATTTTCCAGCATGTCCAGATACACGTGTCCTGTAACGTTTTTTTCGCAGAAGAAAAAGGGGCTGTAAACTTTAAACCGTGAGATTGCACAAAACACGTTAACTTTTGGTGAATTGCGAATTTGCTGCACGAATGCGTGAGGATTCTCTACCGCCCAGATTCGCACATTGTGTCTGTTCACTTCACCATTAAGAAAAAATGTTTCTCCATCACTGAAAACAAGTTTCGCACTGAACGCATCCTCTTCCATGAGCTGTTGCAACCGCGCCGAAAATTCAAAGCGTTTGACTTTGTCATCGGTTGTCAGGGCTTGTAGGAATTGTAAACGGTAAGGCTTCTGCTTTAGCCTTTTCCGTAAGATTTTCCAAACCGTCGGCTGTGGTACGTTTAGCTCCCTGCGTACTTTATTCGTCGACTTCCACGGGCTACGCGTGAAACTTGCCCGCACGCGTTCAACCGTTTCTTCGCTCACTACAGGCCGACCTGTTAATTTCCCCTTACAGAGGCATCCAGAAGCTTTAAACTGCGCATACCATCGCCGAATGGAGTTAGCAGTTGGTGGATCTTTGTTGAACTTCGTCCTGAAGTGTCGTTGCACTGTTATGACTGACTGATGTGAGTGCATTTCAAGCACGACATACGCTTTCTGGGCTCCTGTCGCCATTTTGTCTCACTGCGCTCTCGAGCGCTCTGGCAGCAGAAACCTGAAGTGCGGCTTCAACCGAACAAAACTTTATGAGTTTTTCTACGTATCTGTAGTGTGTCGTGACCATATGTCAATGAATGGAGCTACAGTGAATTTATGAAATCGCTTCAATCATTTGTAATAGATCTGTACTACACACACACCTCGTGATTCCTACTGTTAAAGTGCGAATGCACACTATGCTCCAACTCTTACGGGGCTAGGCGAAGTGCAGCGAGTAAACAGAACAGTGGGCACGGGGATCTACATCAATAGTGTGCGGATAAGATGAGAATTTGGGTCTGACGGTAAGCGTGATATTCCAGGCAGTTCTGATGACCACTGTGTCTGGATGGCGCATCTTCATAGTGGACGGGAGACCCGGGCTCGAACACCTGTCTGGCATAAATTTTCAACTTTCCCAACTGACTTAAATCAGTCATTAAATCCTTTGTGTCTCGATTCATAGTGGCAGCAGGATCGAAATAGGGTCTATTCCTTCGGATACGTCAGAAAGAACTTACACCACATTATGAACCACATTTTCCGCTCGAGTGCGTAGCTGTTTTGTGGGTTCTGTGCCTCTGTCCGTAAAAACCGAATCCTTGCGGGATCACTCCGTTTCCGAACGTCTGCCTGCCTCTCCGACTGTGAACACCCCTTTTTGTCAGACCCGAATTGAAGTATCGAGTTGAAATATATCTCGAATACTAAGAACTATGAGCCATTGTCGATCTGACATATTTAAGCTAAGCAGTCAGTGTCCGATGGACTGCCTCAGCGTCTAGGAAAGTCAAAACAACCTTCGATGAAATTATAAGCAAGGGTGGTAACATTAAGAGTGTAATGGTAATTCCGCTGTTACACTACTGGCCATTAAAACTGCTACACCACGAAGATGACGTGCTACAGACGCGGAATTTAACCGAGAGGAAGATGATGCTGTGATATGCAAATGATTAGCTTTTCAGAGCATTCACACAAGGTTGGCGCCGGTGGCGACACCTACAACGTACTGACATGAGGAAAGTTTCCAACCGATTTCTCATACACAAACAGCAGTTGACCGGCGTTGCCTGGTGAAACGTTGTTGTGACTTCTCGTGTAAGGAGGAGATATGCGTACCATCACGTTTCCGACTTTGATAAAGGTCGGATTGTAGCCTATTGCGATTGCGGTTTATCGTATAGCGACATTGCTACCCGCGTTGGTCGAGATCCAATGGAATCGGTGGGTTCAGGAGGGTAATACGGAACGTCGTGCTGGACCCCAACGGCCTCGTATCACTAGCAGTCGATATGACAGGCATCTGATCCGCATGGCTGTGACGGATCGTGCAGCCACGTCTCGATCCCTGAGTCAACAGATGGGGACGTTTGCAAGACAACAACCATCTGCACGGACAGCTCGACCACGTTTGCAGCAGCATGGACTATCAGCTCGGAGACCATGGCTGCGGTTACTCTTGACGCTGCATCACACACAGGAGCGCCTGCGATGGTATACTCAACGACGAACCTGGGTGCACGAATGGCGAAACGTCATTTTTTCGGATGAAAACAGGTTCTGTTTACAGCATCATGATGGTCGCATCCGTGTTTGGCGACATCACGGTGAACGTACATTGGAAGCGTGTATTCGTCATAGCCATACTGGCGTATCACCCGGCGTGATGGTATGGGGTGTCATTGCTTACACGTCTCGGTTACCTCTTGTTCGCATTGATGGCATTTTGAACAGTGGACGTTACATTTCAGATGTGTTACGACCCGTGGCTCTACCCTTCATTCGATCCCTATATTTCAGCAGGATAACGCACGACCGCATCTTGCAGGTGCTGTACGGGTCTTTCTGGATACAGAAAATGTTCGACTGCTGCCCTGGCCAGCACATTCTGCAGATCTCTCACCAATTGAAAACGTCTGGTCAATGGTGGCCGAGCAACTGACTCGTCACAATACGCCAGTCACTACTCTTGATGAACTGTGGTATCGTGTTGAAGCTGCATGGACAGCTGTATCTGTACACGCCATCCAAGCTCTGTTTGACTCCATGCCCAGGCGTATCAAGGCCGTTATTACGGCCAGAGGTGGTTGTTCTTGGTACTGATTTCTCAGGATCTATGCACCCAAATTGCGTGAAAATGTAATCACATGTCAGTTCTAGTATAATATATTTGTCCAATGAATACCCGTTTATGATTTGCATTTCTTCTTGGTGTAGCAATTTTAATGGCCAGTAGAGTAAATGGAAAGGAGTGAGCGATGCGGACAGATGGAAAGAATACATTGAAGGCCACTATGAGGAGAAGAGTTGTCCAATGAGGTGATAGAAGAAGAAATAGGAATCAGTATGGAGGAGTTAGGGAATCCAGTATTAGAATCAGAGCACTGGAAGCCTGAAGATCGTATAACGCAGAAGGGACAGATAACGTTCCATTAGAGTTTTTAAAAACATTGAGGAAAGTGGAAACAAAACTGGTGTTCACGTTGGTGTGTTGAAAGTATGAGTCTGATTTCCGGGAAAATATCGTCCACACAATTCCCAACATTGCAAGAGCCGAAAAGTGCGAGAATCATAACAAAATCAGCTAAACAGCTCATGCTTCCAAGTTTCTGACAAGAATAATAATAGGGGAATGGAAAAGAAAATTGAGAATGTGTTACATGACGATCAGTTTGGCTTTTAGGAAGGTAAATGCACCAGAGCGGCAATGCCGACGTTGCGGTTGATAATGGAAGCAAGACTAAAGAAAACTCGAGATACGTTCATACGATTTCTCGACCCGGAAAAAGCGTACCACAACTTCAAATATTAAGATATTTGAAATTCTGAGAAAAACAGGGATAAGCTATAGGCATAGGCGGGTAATATACAATATCTACACTCCTGGAAATTGAAATAAGAACACCGTGAATTCATTGTCCCAGGAAGGGGAAACTTTATTGACACATTCCTGGGGTCAGATACATCACATGATCACACTGACAGAACCACAGGCACATAGACACAGGCAACAGAGCATGCACAATGTCGGCACTAGTACAGTGTATATCCACCTTTCGCAGCAATGCAGGCTGCTATTCTCCCATGGAGACGATCGTAGAGATGCTGGATGTAGTCCTGTGGAACGGCTTGCCATGCCATTTCCACCTCGCGCCTCAGTTGGACCAGCGTTCGTGCTCGACGTGCAGACCGCGTGAGACGACGCTTCATCCAGTCCCAAATATGCTCAATGAGGGACAGATCCGGAGATCTTGCTGACCAGGGTAGTTGACTTACACCTTCTAGAGCACGTTGGGTGGCACGGGATACATGCGGACGTGCATTGTCCTGTTGGAACACCAAGTTCCCTTGCCGGTCTAGGAATGGTAGAACGATGGGTTCGATGACGGTTTGGATGTACCGTGCACTATTCAGTGTCCCCTCGACGATCACCAGTGGTGTACGGCCAGTGTAGGAGATCGCTCCCCACACCATGATGCCGGGTGTTGGCCCTGTGTGCCTCGGTTGTATGCAGTCCTGATTGTGGCGCTCACCTGCACGGCGCCAAACACGCATACGACCATCATTGGCACCAAGGCAGAAGCGACTCTCATCGCTGAAGACGACACGTCTCCATTCGTCCCTCCATTCACGCCTGTCGCGACACCACTGGAGGCGGGTTGCACGATGTTGGGGCGTGAGCGGAAGACGGCCCAACGGTGTGCGGGACCGTAGCCCAGCTTCATGGAGACGGTTGCGAATGGTCCTCGCCGATACCCCAGGAGCAACAGTGTCCCTAATTTGCTGGGAAGTGGCGGTGCGGTCCCCTACAGCACTGCGTAGGATCCTACGGTCTTGGCGTGCATCCGTGCGTCGCTGCGGTCCGGTCCCAGGTCGACGGGCACGTGCACCTTCCACCGACCACTGGCGACAACATCGATGTACTGTGGAGACCTCACGCCCCACGTGTTGAGCTATTCGGCGGTACGTCCACCCGGCCTCCCGCATGCCCACTATACGCCCTCGCTCAAAGTCCGTCAACTGCACATACGGTTCACGTCCACGCTGTCGCGGCATGCTACCAGTGTTAAAGACTGCGATGGAGCTCCGTATGCCACGGCAAACTGGCTGACACTGACGGCGGCGGTGCACAAATGCTGCGCAGCTAGCGCCATTCGACGGCCAACACCGCGGTTCCTGGTGTGTCCGCTGTGCCGTGCGTGTGATCATTGCTTGTACAGCCCTCTCGCAGTGTCCGGAGCAAGTATGGTGGGTCTGACACACCGGTGTCAATGTGTTCTTTTTTCCATTTCCAGGAGTGTATTAAGATATTTGAAATTCTGAGAAAAACAGGCATAAGCTATAGGCATAGGCAGGTAATATACAATATCTGTAAGAGCCAAGAGGCAAGAGTAAAAGACCTGGAACGAAGTGCTCGGATTAAAAAGGGTGTGAGATAGGGATGTAGTTTTTCGCTCCTACTGTTCAATCTATACAGAGAATAAGCAATTGCGGATATTAAAGGAAGGTTCAACAGTGGAATTAAAATTCAAGGAGAAAGGATATCAATGATAAGATACTCTGATGACATCGCTATCCACAGTGAAAGTGAAGAAGAATTACTGGATCTAATGAATGGAATGAACAGTCTTACGGGTACAGAATATGAACTGGGAGTACATCGAAGAAAGATGAAAGTAATGAGAACAGCGAGAAACTTAACATCAGAATTGATGGGCACGAAGTAAATGAAGTTACGGAACTTTGCTACCTAGGCAGCAAAATAACGCAAGATGGACGGAGAAAGCACTTCAAAAGCAGACTAGCACTGGCAAAGAGGACATTCCTGACCAAGAAGCGTCTAGTAGTATCAGACACATCCTTAATTTGGGGAATAAATTTGTGCTAATCTCAAACACAGGCCTTAATCTGAGGAAGAAATTTCAGAGAATGTACGTTTGGAACACAGCATTGTATGGCAGTGAGACATGGACTGTTGGAAAACCGGGAAAGAAGAGAATCGAAGGATTTAAGATATGGTACTACAGAAGAATGTTGAAAATTAGGTGGACTGCTAAGGTAAGAAAAGGGGAGATAGATTCTCCTCAGAATCACGAGAAAAGGAGTACATGGAAAACACTAACAAGAAGAAGGGACAAGATGGTAGGACATCTGTTAGCACAGAATGGGTTCCATGGTACTAGAGGGAGCTATAAAGGGCAAACAGTATAGAGGAAGACAGAGATGGAAATACATCCAGCAAATAATTGAGGTCCTATGTTGCAAGTGCTACTCTGAAAACAAGGGTTTGCACAGGAGAGGAATTTGTGGTGACTCAAAAAAAAAGTCATTGCAGTCAAAATACACGGCTGTTTATGTCGCATACGCCAATATTCACAAACTCGCTTTCCAAAACCTATTGGATGCTTATTGTTGACCTAGAATCATAAAATCTGACAAGAAGCTAATTTTCACAGAACAAGTAAAGGAAAAAAAATCCGAAAACCCTTAATTTGTAATTATAGCAGAATTTTTTCCATTTGTTACCTTCTGTCTGTTTGTCCACCTGTTAAGACCCCTTTGTCTGAGAAATGGGTGGAGATATAAAGTGGAAATTTATGTCAAACATTAAGGTCTACAGAACGAGATTTTCGCTCTGCAGCGGAGTGTGTGCTGATATGTAACTTCCTGGCAGATTAAAACTGTGTCTCGGTCCAGCACATAGTGTTAATCTGCCAGAAAGTTGTACTAAGGTCTACAGTCCCTCGGCGGTGCAAATAATAAAAGCTGCTTAGTAAATGCAGTCAAAAAATTAAGCTACAAACTTCACATATTTTTGTTCTCGCAAAGTCACTCATCAAAACCTAGAGATGAGTTGTTTAAAAACATATCGGGCCGTGTGGTCTATAACGAACAAAAGTGAGATTCTTAAAAAAAAATTTAAAATTAAAAAAAGAATTTCAGTCGTACCAGGGAATTTTTAGTCTTCGTTTCAACCTACCCTTCACCTCTCAACGATGTAAGGAGTCGCCAGAAACAACACGTTGAAACATTAGTGTAAAAACCTTCATATAAACTCATGTTGGCGTCTGATGGTCGGTATTTGATAAATGCATATAAAACGTATTTTGATATGGAAATGCTTAAATCGCAGTGCAGGTCAACACTATTGTTAAATTTTGAACGAAAGTACGTGAAGCTCAAGCTACACGATGTGAAATCCAGGCCAGCCAGTATATCAAACAATTCGCCTACGACAGAGCAGTTTGATTTCAATTAACTCTACATATGCTACTTGACTGTAAAATAAAATGATACAGATGAAAATGTCGGCCCTGAATATTTTTTATCTTTATCTTAATCTTGGAAACAATCATTACAGCAGAAAGTGAACGTATAACTTAACGCATCTGACTTTATAATAAACTGCCTGAAAATTTACAAGACATCACTTTTCTGAAATCTTTTGGTCAATGAAATCTCTGAACTGATATTTTCACAAATACATTCCGACAATAGGTGTACCTTACAGTAGACATGACTTCTGATAATTAAATTTGCTTGCCTACCTGAGCGCACGGAATGCTCGAAAGTTCTTCAACCTGCTACTATAAGGAATATTTATCTGACTGTCGAAAACCAAATTTCATTAGCCGTACCTGCGATGTGCAATGCAAGACGGTATCTTATCACTTTTCGTAAGAAATGTTTCTGCAGCACACAACTCACGATGTGCAATGCGAGTATACAGAGCACATTCATAAAGGTAAAGAACGAAAAATGAGGAACTAGACTTATCGGCTGACAAATGAGAACAATGACTCCAAGTTTAACTACGCTTCATTAACAATACACCCTTTCATAAAGTTCTCACAACTTGAAAAGTAATACAAAATCTTTTACTTCGTAGAGGGCCTATTCAGGCATATGTGGATGGTTACAAATAGTCTCTTCCTATTAATCCTCCCATACACACAGTACGTTGGGTTACAGATAGAGTAGTTATAAAATGTTAATTGTGAATTGTGAGTAGTTATGAAATGTTAATTATTTCCTCGAAAAACTAAAGTTGTGACCATATATCTTAGTGACGATTTCCGTCCATCTGTACATATTCACGCTTCAGTGCGTCTCGCTTTGCCCATCGATGTATGACTTGGCTGCACCTTCGTTGTGTAAGTCTGCATTTTGTATGATCGGGGAACGATCAACATCGAAAACCAGCCTTGCGGTCATTCTGGAAATGCCTGTCACGCAATGGTTTCACTGCCTGAGGAAAGAGGAATGGATCGCTGGGTGCTATGTCAGGAGAATATGGAGGAGGAGACAGAGGGGAGGGAGAGTCAGACAAAACATGATAGCCCTTAGAAGCAGCATGTGTGACTGTGACCAATGCAGAATGAGCTGGGGCGTCGTCGTGGAGCAAAATCATCCGCTTGGACAGCTTTCCGCGACGTTTCTTTTTGACAGCCTCCCTTCAGAAGATTTCGGTAGTATTCCCCTGTGACGGTAGTCCCTTATGAGCAAAACGTCGTAGCATCACATCATGGCAGTCCGAAAAAGAAAATATTCAGCATCGCCTGGCCCGACGGTCATTGAATCTTTGCCTTTTTCGGCGGTGGTGAATCCGTGTGTTTCCACTGCTTGCTCTAGTCTTTTGTTTCGAGGCCATATTGAAACATTCATAGCTCGCCTACTGTGTTTAGTGTGGCCAACAGAGTCATCTGGATTGGCCTGACGCAGCTGCAACATTTCTATCACTGCCTCGCTTCAGCGTGCTTCCTGAAGGGATGTGAACAGTCGTGTCATGTTCAACATGTAAGAAACTGAGAACTAACACATGTCTATCGTTTTCTACGCCATCGCCTGGATTGTGATACGCCGGTCTTCAACCAGGGCGGTACTCTCCTTCAAACGCAGGAAATGATTTACAGAGCGATGCTCCTATTTCTCAAAAGGCTGTGCTATTTTGTTTTGGGTCCTCCAGTGCCATGATAAATTTCTGTGGTGTGAGAATTTCAGCTCCGTACTCACACGAAGAGTTGAGTGCTGTTGACAAGGTGTTTCAAATTAATTCCGTATTTCTAGATTTCCAAAAGGCTTTTGACACTGTGCCACAGAAACGGCTTGTAGTCAAATTTCGCGCTTATGGAATATCTTCTCAGTTATGTGACTGGATTTGTGATTTCCTGTCACAGGTTCGTAGTAATTGACGGAAAGTCATCGAGTAAAACAGAAGTGATTTTTGTTGATGCCTAGGTAGTGTTGTAAGCCCTCTGCTGTTTCTTACCTTCGTAAATGATTTAGGAGACAATTTGAGCAGTCGTCTTAGGTTGTCTGCAGATGACGCTCTCGTCTATCGTCAAGTAAAGCCATCAAAACAAATTGCAAAACGATTTAGAAAAGATATCTGTATGGTGCGAAAATTGGCAGTTGACCATAAATAATTGAAAATTTGAGGTCATCCACATGAGTACTAAAAGGAATCCGTTAAACATCGGTTGCATGCAATCAAACATAAAGGGCACAACTTCAGCTAAATACCTAGGAATGACAATTATTTTACGAGCAACTTAAATTGGAATAAATACATAGAAAATGCTGTGAGGAAGGCAAACCAAAGACTCTGTTTTATTGGCAGAACACTTAGAAAATATAACAGATCTACTAAAGAGACTTGTCCGTCCTCTTTTGGAGTAGTGCTGCAAGGCCTGGGATCCTTACCAAATAGGATTAACGGAGTGCATCGAGAACGTTCAGAGAAGAGCAGCACGTTTTGTATTATCGAGAAATAGGTGTGAGAGTGTCACTGACATGACACATGATTTGGGTGGCCATCATTAAAGGAAAAGCGTTTTTCGTTGCCAATTTTCTCCTCCGAAAGCGAAAATTTTTTTTGACGCCATCCTACAAAGGGAGAAACGACCACCATAATAAAATAAAAAAATCAGAGCTCGCACGGAAAGATATACGTGTTCGTTTTTTCCGCGTGCTTTTCGTGATTGGAATAATAGAGAATTGTTGTGAAGGTGGTTCGATGAACCCTCTGCCAGGCACTTGAGTGTGATTTTCGGTGTATCCATCTAGATTTAGATGTAGAAATCGCTCCAGGCAAATTCCGGGATGGTTCCTTTGAAAGGGCATGGCGGATTTCCTTCCCCATCCCTGACACCATCTGTGCTTGTGCTCCGCCTCTAATGACCTCGATGTCGACGAGACGTTAAACTCAGTATCCTCTTTTTTTCAGTCTCTTCTTTTTCTCTTCTTATATCCTGTTCTTTTGTAAAAGTTACTCTCGCTGTGATTTCAATCTTCTCCTCTTCCTTTATTCATTTCGCTTCTGATAACATTGAACATGGCTTCAGATGTACTAAGCTAATTTATATCATCCTAAATTCTCTTTATTATTACAATTATAATTATTATAATTATTATTAGTGTCAGTTACTATTATTATTATTATTATTAGAAAGTTTTGTAATATCTTTTGTGGCTTGTCTCTGGGCTTCACCTTCGACGCCGCCAACCCGCAACGCATATGTACTTAGCGGGTTATCGTCAGCTCGATCCCTGCGTTGATGTTGGTTTCCGCAGTATCTGGCTCAGTCTCTAGAGCAGTGGTTCCAAACCCTTCTTACACCATTACCCCTGAGTGCGGTCAGACATTCGCTAGTACTATCGCCCTCCCTCCCCTCCCCCCCCATCTGTTGCCCCCCTCTCCCTCAATTATCTGCAACTTTAGCACCTAACTAAACTGTAGAACAACGCAAGTGATACCCACAACTGTTTCTCAGGTAAGAAGGCTAACTATCCACAATGATAGTAGACACTTGCTACAAAATATACTTCCCTGCAGTACTCCCCCCTGTTGCAGCACTGGTTTGTCATTCTCACTGCAACCCCAATCAAACAAGTTCAGATATGTGCACTATATTTACTGCTTATGAATCACTTGATTGGACGACTTCAGGCTTTTAATGCCTTGTATCTAACAAGTCTAATAATAATACTGTGTACAGCCTTATGTTGTTACTGCTGTGTTGTACTGTCAATTAATTCATTTATCTTTTTCGAAGCAAGTAATGAAGCGTTTCTGGACTACTGCAGGTACTACCTGCAACTTGGAGAAGACATTTTCTTAAGATATTTAGCATTTGTTCCGTATATGTCTCACTTTCATCATCAACAATGTACGGGACGAAGCACACCATATGTGTGTAGTGGGTGGACTAAGTGAGGAACCTGTAACCTCCACCGGATTAATGCTTCTAAATGAGAAAAAGTAATTATTGATAACGTATACAATCAATATTATAGGTTTAAAATTTGTGATAACAGTAATGACCCTTTGAAAATAGTTTCGTGATTGAAACAGGAACGAGTCATTTGGGTTTTACTCCTCAGAAAATTTTATTTTACCACTCAAAGGACTAATTACCTCCAGGCTGGGCTGCCGGTTAACCAGCGAGAGGGCACAGAAAATAGTAACAGGGATCGCTCCAGACGTGCACCTATTGCTGCATCCGCTGCAACTTCGATAGTCAATAAGAAAATTGTAACCATCCACCCCGCGAATATATCTGCCCGCTCGGGGCCGACTAGAAGCAATTCCATCTTCGCCAGCCAGCGACTGATGTACCACCAGTCTGTGCTTTGTTTTGAGGAAGTACTTTTCATTGGTCAAGAGAATTTTATCTACACTCCTAAGATTTTTTTTTCTTTTTGTTGAAGTACAGTTGTTCGTAAAGAACTTTTCCTTCATATCACTAAGAAGAGTTTCTGGAGAAGGTTTATTTTCTTTTGTTGTACTGCACAAGAAATAGCAGACTGACAGTGTTCGACGTTTGTTCGTTCTCTGAACAAAATTTAATTACATCTACTTGCGATCTTGTAGAGGTATTCGGCTAAGGAATACTTCATTTTGTATGTTTTTTGCTGGTGAAGACCATAATCTGGTCAGGCAAAATAAGTAATAAACAAAATACTTTTTCTAGTGATAATTAAACATCATGCCTACGCCAAGAAAAGATTATAAGTGTAATACTATATTTACATCTACAGATTACTCTGAAATTCACAATTAAGTGCCTGACAAGTAGTTTCTCTACCATTCGACTCCCAAACAACCCGCAGGAAAAACGAATACTTAAATCTTTCCCTGTGGGCTATTATTTCTGTTATTTTATCATGATGATCATTTCTCACGATGTAACCCGACGCCAAAAATTATTTTCGCATTCTGAGGAGAAAGTTGGTGATCGAAATTTCATTAGAAGGTCCTGCCGCAGCGAAAAACGCCTTCGTTTTAATGGTTGCCAACCTCATCCGTGAATCATATCTGTGTCACTCTCTCCACTACTTCGCAATAACACAAAACGTGGTGACCTTCTTCGAACTTTTTCGTTGCCATCCGTCAATCGTATCTGATGCGAATCCCACACAGCCCAGCAATACTCCACAAGAGCGCGGACAAGCGTAGTGTAAGCAGTCTTTTTAGTAGATCTGTTTCATTTCCTAAGTCTTGTGCCAATAAATTGCCGTTTTTGGTTCATTTTTCCCGCAACATTATCTATGTGATCATTCCAATTTCAGTTATTCGTAATTGTAATAATTAAGTATTTAATTGAATTGAAAGCTATTAGATTCGTGTGATTCATTGCGTAACTGCAATTTAGCGGATTTCTCCTAGTACTCATATGGATAACCAAACACTTCTCATTAGAGCCAATCGCCACTTTCGCATCTACATGTCTTGTCTGAATCATTTTTTAATTCGTTTTCATCATTTGATGACTTTACGAGGTGGTAAATGAAGGCATAATCTGCATATACAATCTAAGACGGCTGCTCAGATGTCTCCTAGATCGTTTATGTAGATCTGGAACAGCAGAGGGCTTACAAGACTTCTTTGGGGAACGCCAGACATTACTTCTGTTTTACGCGATCCCTTTCCATCAGTTATTACGACTGTGACTTTTCTGACAGGAGATCACGAATCCAGTCACACTGCTGAGATGATACTCCGTAAGCACGCAATTTCATTAGAAGTAGCTCGTGAGGAACGGTGATAAAAGGCAACTGGAAATTTAAAAATATGAAATCAATTTGACAACCCCTATCGATAGTACTAGTTGTGTTTCACAAGAACCATATTTTTTGAATCCGTGTTGTCTGTTTCTCAGTATATCGTATTGTTCGAAGTAATTCGTAATGTTGAAACACAGTATATGTTCCAAAATCCAACTACAAATAGACGGTTCATAATATGGGTCTGTAATTCAACGAATTACTCCTTTCTCCTTCCAGGGGTAGTGGTGTGATTTGTACATCTTTCCAGTCACTGGGTACGGATCTTTCTACGAGGGAGCAGTCATATACGATTTCTAACTATTGGGCTACTGTATCAGCATTCTCTGGAAGTAATCTGACTGGTATACTGTCTGGACCGGAGGCCTTGCCTTTATTAAGTTTTTCAAGTTGCTTCGTTACACCGAGGATATCTACTTCTAAGTTACTCGTAATAGCAGTTGTTCTTGATCCGAATACTGGAAGTCAACTAATTTGTGGTTTCGTTTGCTTCGCTGCGTTTGATTTTTTGTTTACAGTGACTGAAAATTATATAAACAAGTTAATATCGTACAGTGCCACTGAATTAAAGTACATCCTTAATTTTTAACTGTTTAGTGAAATTCAAAATAGAAAATACAGGCCGAAATTGAGCCAGATCGGAAATCACGCTGATATTTGCACTTGCCGACTCGTCAGAAAGGAATAATGCATTTATGGCAAATGTCACTTCGTTTGTGCGTGACAGGAAACCGCTGAGAGAGCTCGTGTGCGCCATGTTCGCCCTTACAGTGAAGGCAGCCATAGCTGCGCATTGATCGGCCCCAAAGCCGTCCCATTTGACTGACACCCTGGACAGGTAGTCAGTCAGCTGCAACCATCTTCGTCAAGTCAGGTCGCGCAACAGCTTAAAGGGAGCGAATGAAGCAACGCTAACAGACACCTCAGGTTTCAGAATGGTTTTTTTTTTTGTTTAGGATGTCCACACACAGCGATTCATTCATACCGTGAAGACCAATGTAACTCCGCAAATCAAAATATTATAAAAACGGGTTTATATACACAAACTACTAAACAACGGCTGCTAGCTGCACTGGTGCAAGACGAAGGGACTTAACGGATAAAATTGTTGATGGTGTCGTTACAACAGGATGTGGCTGAATTGCAGGTGTTTGGGTAGTGATTTTTAACTTTTTTTCTGCTACTCGTTTTGCAGTGAGTGACGTGGCAAAGAAAGTGCTTGTTCAACTTTGCTACTGTAAAACACATCTTCTCTACTGAACAACTGCTCATTGCTCTTAAGGTATGTATCTTGGAGCCCATGTTTCCTGGAGAGTTTATTTTATTTGGTCCAAAGAGCTTTGGGATTAACGATAATTTTACGCAACAGTGGTATATCAACTGACGTCCCAATCTCTGCATCTCTGCATAGTGTTTGTCCGTCTAGAAAAAGCGTTAGACAATGTAAACTGGTACAAGAATTCGAAACTGTCAGAAGAACAAGTGTTATCTTAGGGTAATATGCAATAAGTACAAGAACCTTAACTTCATCTACCTTATGGTCACGAAGTTTGATGTTCAGTTTATAACCAGTCGCATTTCTGCTACTTCTCATTACTTTTGTCTTTCTTTGGATTACTCTCAATCCACAATGTCCTCATTAGACTATTCAACAGTTCCTGCAGTTCTTTCTCACTTTCACTGAGGATAGTAATATCATCAGAGACTCTTATCATTGATATACTTTCACTCTGAATTCTAATCCCACTCTTTATCTTTATTCCTCACATTACTTCTTCGGTGTGTAGACTGTACAGTAGGTGCTCACGACTGCATCCCTGGCCGGCCGCGGTGGTCTAGCGGTTCTGGCACTGCAATCCGGAACCGCGGGACTGCTACGGTCGCAGGTTCGAATCCTGCCTCGGGCATGGGTGTGTGTGATATCCTTAGGTTAGTTAGGTTTAAGTAGTTCTAAGTTCTAGGGGACTTATGACCTAAGATGTTGAGTCCCATAGTGCTCAGAGCCATTTGACTGCATCCCTGCCTTATGCCCTATTTAACCTGAGTACTTCATTTTCGGTTTTCCATTTAAAAAAATGATAAATGCGACTGGTTATAAACTGAACATCATGCGACTGGTTATAAACTGAACATCAAACTTCGTGACCACGAGGTAGATGAAGTTAAGAAATTATTCTACCTTCGTAACAAAATATCACACTATGAGCGAAGCAAGGAGGGTATAACAAGCGGATTACCACAGGCAAAGAGGACATTCCTAGCCAAGAGAAATCTGCTAGTATCGAACATAGCCCTAGAACTGAGGAAGACTATTCTAAAAGTGTACATCTGGAGAATAGAACTGTATGGTGGGGAACCACGGACTGTGAGATAATCGCAAAAGAAGAGAGTCGAAGCATGTGATGTGTGCTTCAACGGAAGCATGTTGAAAATTAGATCGAGTGGTAAGCTAAGGAATTAGGAAGTTCTCTACAAAATCAGCGAAGAAAGTAACACTGACAGTAAGATAATGAGGACGATAGGACATTTCCGTGGTTCTGTAGAGGGTAAAAACTGTGGGCGAAGACGAAGATTGGGACATATCCAACAAGTAATTGAGGGCGTTGAGTGTAAGTGCTACTCGGCGAAGAAGCGTTTGGTACTGGAAACGAAGTCGTTGTTGGCTGCACGAAACCACCCATAAAAAAGTGTAGAGTCAGAAAATGCCGAGCTGCGTGTTTCGTTGCGGTTTTGCATAGTCAGCGTGAGAGAATTACAGATATGCTCAAACAACTGCGATGGGAGATGCCACCAGATGCACCAGATAAGCGCTGTGCTTTATGGAGGCCTCTACCCTCAGTATTCTAAGAGCCTGTTTTCCAAAACGAGTTAGGAGTATTTTTCATAGTTCTAACACAAAACATTGGAATAGAAATGCATCTAAAATTTAGTTTTTTTCTTATGTACTACTATATGGATGATTTCTACACCCTCTACTTAAACATCAATACTCTGTAAACCACAGGGGTCCATGGGAGATAAAGAGCTTACATGGGTCATGAATGCCCCACAACACATTCATAGCGTGTTGTTCATAAATCTAGTTCCCTCCCTTGTATCTGACGAGATACAGAGTTGTTGCAGCAATTACAATAACTGTCGCTTCTGCTTCAAATACATTTCTTCGGGCAAAAGGTATAATGTTATGATCATTTTGACAGTGTTATTGTTATTGTTGTCGTTATATGAGACGGGCAGTGAGCATACATAAGAACAGTGTCCATATCACATGACGCAGGTAAGGCAATAGTCGAAATATTGCGAGCAACGTGGACTCTTCAGTTCGTTTATAAATTCGAAATTTTTTCATGACTTCGAAATATTGTATTTTGGATGTGAACAGGTTAGACGCCCAGCCGTTTTCAGTGTGTGGCATAGGTGCTGTAACGCAGCAAAAGGAAACAAAGTGCGTTACCATTGCGTCTTAGAACCAGTTGCCGTAGAATCTATAGTTGGTTTTTTTTTTTTTTTTTTTTTTTTAAATAATGAGTCCATAGAGGTATGTAGGCATTTCAACTTGAAAATAATGACAACACATTTCAAAAAGCTGAGCCGAAAAACTAAAACATGGAGATCACCAAATCCACTTCTCGGAGAATTTCAAATTGACCATGTGGCTATCTCACTTCATTGTCAAGAAGAAATTCAAAACACTAAAGTGCTGAAAAGCCTTGATGTTGATTCAGACCACTATTTGACTACGATTAAATTCAGACCACTCCCATTTCGAAAAGAGAAGAAAACCTTTTACAAAATTCCAAAATATAACACAGAAACTTTAAAAAATGAAGAAATTAAACAACGGTTTCAGAGAGCATTGCACAAAGATAGCGATGGCATATCCACAATAAATAAGGAAGCGGGATGGGAGGAGATCAAAAACGAAATAGTTGAAATAGCAAAAGAAAATTGTCTCGTGAAAAGAGTAAGAAGACATCCATGGTGGGACAATGAATGTGATGAGAACCTAGAGAAGAGACAGAAATTGTGGCAGAAATGGAACTCCACAAAAGATCCTCAAGATCTTGACAATTTTAAAATCCAGAGAAGAGAAACAGCTAAGCTTTTCCGTAATAAAAAAAGAAGACAATTTCAGGATAACCTAGAACAGATTGAGGAAGACTTTAAAAGAAATAATTCTAGAGATTTCTACAAAACTTTTAGAAAACAGCTAACCAAATACCAATCCCCAAATTTATGTTTTAAAGATGAAGAGAACAAGCTAGGTTTGACAAACAAGACTAATTGTGAAATATTAGCAAAATATTTCGAGAATCTACTAAATTGTGAACCACCCAAAGATAAAATGAGTTTTGAAAACCACCGAAATACTAATACCGATTCAAAACCTCCAGACGCTGAAGAAATAAAACACATAATACACAGTCTAAAAAACAATAAAGCCCCAGGTGAAGACTCCATAGTACCAGAAATCCTAAAAATAATGGATACCAACCTCCCACAAGTTTTGGAACATATGTTTAAGAAGATCTGGGACGAAGAAAGAATTCCTGAAGACTGGCAGTGTGCCCTGATACACCCACTACACAAAAAGGGGGATAAGATGAATGTTAATAATTATAGAGGGATCTCGCTACTACCAGTAGGATACAAAATTTTGTCAAGGAAATTACTTCAAATCGTGGAGCCAGTTCTGGATAAAAAAAATAGGTGAATATCAAGCAGGTTTTAGACAAGGTAGATCCTGTGTTGAACAAATATTTAACCTGAAAACACTCATTCGTTACAGAATCTCAAGAGGCCAGAGATTTGCAATAGTATTTGTAGATTTCAAAAAAGCATACGACTCGGTAGATAGAGAAACATTACTGAAAGTATTGGAAGAATTTGGGGTCGATAAGAAAACAATTCAAATTATCAAACAGACGCTAACAAACAGTAAGGCCAAAGTTAAATTTATGGGTGAAATTTCAAGGAAGTTCGAAATTAAAACAGGTGTTAGACAAGGTGATGGTTTATCCCCAATCCTCTTCAACTGCGTACTGGAAAAGATATTGAGAATATGGAAAGAAGAACTCAAAGGCACCAAGAATATCAGAATTGGAACAAAAAAAGAAAAAAATAGAAGTGGACTGTTTAGCTTTTGCAGACGATCTGGCAATAATTACAGAAAACGAAGAAATAGCTCAGAACTACTTGGAGAAACTACAAGAAGTTTCGGCCAGAGCTGGACTGCAGATTTCATTTGAAAAAACCGTGTATATGTCTAATCATAGAAATAACAAGAAAAATCTTATTACTAAATACGGCAATATTAAGAGAGTAGAAAAATTTAAGTATTTAGGTGAAATAATTCAAGTGAATGGTTTAGACAAGAGTGCAAACCAGGCGAGAGCAAGGAAAATGGAATTTGCTTTTCAAAAAACCAAAGACATATATAACAAAAAAAACATTTCGATTCAAGCTAAATTAAGACATTATAAAACTGTCATTAGACCAGAATGCCTGTATGCATCGGAGTGCCTAACTCTTAACAAAAAGGGGGAAATAGAAAACATGGAAAAGAAAGAAAGGAAAATTTTGAGAAAAATATTAGGACCGAGAAAGATTGGAGAAGAGTACAAGCTAAAGAGTAATAAGGAAATATACAAAACTATTGAGAAAGTGAGTGAGGCAATGCGTAAACGCAGACTAACGTTTTATGGTCACCTGTCGAGGATGGATGGAAACAGACTAACAAGAAAAGTGTTTGAACATAGTAACAGGAACGAAAAAACCAACAATAAATGGATACAGATGGTGAAAAAGGATTTGGCCTATTTTAATGTCACCCGTGAGTCAATCAGGGACAGGGAAAAGTTTAGACAAATAGTGAACGAAATTAAGTGTTTTCCAGAAGAAACGAAACTAAAGAATAATAACAGGAAATGGTCGGAAGAGCGGAGGAGGAACCACTCGAAAATGATGAGGAAATATTGGGAAGAGAGAAAAAAAGATCAAAAAGCCGGGCAAGTGAATTGTTGAACGTGGTCCAAAGATGGCCGAAATCGAAAGAAGAAGAAGAAGAAGAATGAGTCCATAGCCACTTCAGTATCTTAAAGGCTGGCATTGCCCAGCGTCGGCTGTTCTGTTATTTGGAAATAAACATTTCATTTCATTATTACTCAGTTGCTAATTTCGCCCACTTAACAAAACGCTGATGAGCCACAATGTGGGGCATGGACTAACCTAAGCGACTTTGACAAAGGGCACGCTTTTACCCAGGTGGCCGTAATGTTTTGGCCCATCAGCGTAGGCCTAGAAAAGAGTCGGCGTCTGGGAACGCGTATTTCGGATATTGCGAAGGTGGTCGGCTGTTCGCGAGCTCGTACTGTCGTGAGCATCTAAGGAAAGTCATTGAAGGACAATGACACCACAACTGGTCGACAAGTTGTTGGATGTCTGCACTTTATCGCAGAACATAGAGACCTGAAGTCCACTTAGTCTGTAAAGCAATGTAGGTAGCGACCTGTGGCAGATCTGAAGACGGAGTACAATGCTGGTGCAGGCAGAAGTGTTTCCAAGCACATTGCTCAGAGCACACTGTTTAACATGGTGCTCCATAGCAGACAATCGTCCTGAGTTCCCGTGTTGCCCCAACGACATCGTCAATTACGACTGCTGTTGGCACGGAGTAATCGATATTGGACCGTAGACCAATGGAAACGTGTCGCCTAGTCGGAGAATCACGTTTCTTGTTATGCTAGGTCGGTGGTTGTGCCCAGATATGCCGTCATCCAGGCGAAAAAACCCGTCGGGGGGAGGGGGGGACAGTAGTAAGCTACAGGGGGAATTTACGTAGGTTTCCAGGGGACCTGTGATAGTAATCGAAGGAACCATGACAGCTGTAGGCTAGGGGAACTTCATTGCCGGCCATCTGCATCCCTTCATGGTTGATATCTTCCCCAACGGCATTAGCTTCTTCCAGCAGGACATCTGTCCATCTCACAAGGGCAGAAATGTGCTACAGTGGTCTGTGGAGCGTGATGGTGAACTCAAGATTTCTTTGCTCCCAAATCTGGTCCAGATTCAATGCATCGAGGACACTATTGGACGCCAGCTCCGCACGCACAAATTACTAGCTCATGATTACGGAACTTAAGAGGCCCCTGTGTAGACATCTGGTGCCACATACGAGCGTCGTTCAATAGGTAATGCTACACTTTTATTCTCGATCTATTTCGGTTGAAAAAAATCGGGATTTGTTGTCGGACATTGTCGATTACCCTGCGTAGGCCCTATAGTTTAATGCAGTTCCGATAGGTGGCGGAACTATACATAGCCTACAAAGTGGTAACTGTAAGGAGGGCGTTCCGAGCAGGGACCTGTCGATTAGATTCGGCGCAAAACCAGAGCATCGCAGATATTCGTAGGTGCTGGCAGTGAACAAAAGCACGGTAAGTCGGTGGGCGAGGCGTCTGTCATCATCGTAACAAGGTCACGCAAACCTGTCCCATCGCCTGCATACCGGCCGGCCACACACAGCTGTGAGTCCTGCAATGTTGGAACGTGCGGACACTCTCATTCGAGGTGATCGACGGGTCGCAGTCAAACACTTCGGCGCACAACTGGACGTGACACACTGTGTAAGTAGGCTGTTTATGTTTTCTTATTGGCAACGTTACGTAGCGCTCTGTATGAAAATCACTGGCCGTGCTGTGTGCAGTCTGTGGCTAGTTTGCATTGTTGTCTGCCATTGTAGTGTTGGGCAGCGGCAGCTGGATGTGAACAGCGCGTAGCGTTGCGCAGTTGGAGGTGAGCCGCCAGCAGTGGTGGATGTGGGAAAGGACAATTCCAAAAACTTCGTGAGTGTACAAGTGGTGGTTTATGGACTTGCTATCTTCTCTGCAAGACTCTTCGATGGTGATTGTGCACCTGCACAGTCGCAGCAGATGGCTGCTGACCATCTCTACAAGGACTACAGTGGGTCTACTCCTTTGATGACCCACCAATACCATTATTTCTACAAGGACTACAGTGGGTCTACACCTTTGCTGACTCGCCAGTACCATTATTTCTACAAGAACTGCAGTGGGTCTGCACCTCTGGTGGCCCACCAATACCGTAATCTCTACCAGGACTACAGTGGGTCTACTCTGTGATGACCTACCTACCAATATTCTTCAAAACTTCGACTGACTCTGCTGTGGGTTTGCTCTGTTGTGGCCCATTACCTGTCTGCATGTCAAGAGTCAGCACTGTCTTTCCGTTGGAAGGACAACACTACTTCTTCAAGACTGCATGGAAATCCACTACTTCTGTGTGCAATTTCTTTTACTAATGAGACTTTCTGAAAAAAAACTGTAATTACTATTATGATGAATGATCAGGACTATCTTTATGGACTGTGAGAAAATTTTAGCTTTTGACCAACATTGTATCAATAAGTGTGTGCATTTGATTTCTTTGTTATTGTAATTACGATTATGAAAAATTTTAACAAATATGTATTGCCAAGTGCCCAAAACAATTGGTAAAATTTTGTGTGGGGAGCATGGGGGCTATGTAAGTAGGCTGTTTATGTTTTCTTATTGGCAACGTTACGTAGCGCTCTGTATGAAAATCACTGGCTGTGCTGTGTGCAGTCTGTGGCTAGTTTGCATTGTTGTCTGCCATTGTAGTGTTGGGCAGCGGCAGCTGTATGTGAACAGCGCGTAGCGTTGCGCAGTTGGAGGTGAGCCGCCAGCAGTGGTGGATGTGGGGAGAGAGATGGCGGAGTTTTGAAATTTGTTATACTGGATGGCATGAACTGCTATATATATTGTGACTTAAGGTAAATACATTGTTTGTTCTCTATTAACATCTTTCAATTGCTAATTATGCCTATCAGTAGTTAGTGCCTTCTGTAGTTTGAATCTTTTATTTAGCTGGCAGTAGTGGCGCTCGCTGTATTGCAGTAGTTCGAGTAACGAAGATTTTTGTGAGGTAAGTGATTTGTGAAAGGTACAGGTTAATGTTAGTCAGGGCCATTCCTTTGTAGGGATTCCTGAAAGTCAGATTGCGTTGCGCTAAAAAAATATTGTGTGTCAGTTTAAGCACAGTCGTGTATAATTTTTTCTAAGGGGACGTTTCAACTGTGCTGACATACTCATCCACTATTTGCGGTACGCAAAGGTGTGTGCCCACTGGGTTCCTCGCCATCCAACAGAAGACCATAAAGAGAAACGAAGGATCTTCTGTACGGAATATCTGGCGAATGCCATCACTTCGAACTGGAAACAAAACGGCAACCCATGGAGTGGCGGCTCTCCTCTGAAGAAACCGTTCAAACCCGCACCCTCGCCTGCGACTCCCTAGGGCTTATGTCCTCCCTCATTGTGCTATCCTCCGGAAACTGAAAAACAGACTTCAGCAGGTTCATCGCAACAAGAAAGCGAACGAACTTCTCCTTCTCCATGAAAAACCAAAGTCTCACACAAGTACGCAAACCCGAGCGAAGCTCACAGAACTTCGCTGGACTGTTCTTCCTCATCCTCCCTTCCGCCCGGATCTCGCACCTTCCGACTTCCATCTGTTTGACCCAGTGAAGCATGCACTCCAGTACGTGAATGACGAGGATGTTATTGACGCAGCAGGACGTAGGCTTCGACTTCGACAGGTAGAGTGGTACCATGCGGGTATACAGGTCTTCCCAGAACGTGAGGGAAGCCCGTCGGATCGAACGGAGATTATTTCGAAAAACAGTGTCTTATAGCCAAAAGAGTGAGGAATAATATGATACACTGGAATCCTCAATAAAACCAACTCGCATTAAGAAAAAAAGTGCTACATTACTTACATGAACACCCCTCGTACTGTAATGCCGGAAATGTATATCCTCCTATTTCCAATCTATTGTACTATAGATTTTTCCTTATTTTGTTACCTGAAGATATAACATTTCTGTGTCTTTGTATATTGTAATTGTTTTACTATTTGTATATATATACATTTATGTCGATATATAATTGGTTTGTTTTGTGAATATTATTTGTATTTATACGCTGGGTCTGGCCTAGGTAAAACTATGCTATCGAACGAATACATCGATAGGTCGTGTGGAGATCCAAAGTGTTTAGGATCTTTGGTACTGTTAACTCTGCTGCGTGGAGTGCGGGCAGAGGGGGAGTCTGGCTGGGGTGGTGCAGTGGAGCAGGTGTGTTGTGTGATGCTCCCGCGAGTTGCCGCGCTTTCGGCGTTGGGCAGCATGTAATTGCGCTCGACTTGCTATGATAGTTTCTGACACGGTGTCGCGGACGGGAAGCATTAGCTGGCGCACATCAAGAGCCCGTTTCGCCTGGTGACCGTGTCGAGAAGAAGGCGCGCCAACATCCAGCTTCTGCAACGGCGACGGCCGACAATGAGTGACTGTCGCCACCTCCTCGATCGACGGCTTCAAACCTTCAATCAACCAACAATGAAGACTGGAAGCACGTAAAGTTTCAGAACTGTATGGCAGACCTCAGCTTTTCAAACTGTTCCATTTTCATAACTAAATTACAGCAACGTAGCATGAACCTTTGTTGCTCATTGTCCCAATTGCATTACCAAGCAGGATCACTTCCTTTCCCGGAATGAACTCGAGTGTCGTTGAAATTCAAACGCCAGCATCATTCGATTTCACTGCTTTAATTTCAAAGTTCAGTGAAGGTATTCATAGCTGGCTACAATATTCAGATTACACAAGCACAAATTAAGAGTGCGAGTTTTGTTACCGTATTTTAGCTTACCTGTGACTAAAACCCAGCTTGGTACGTACAAAATTTAACTATTGGTAATTGTTCAGAATCATTTAATTCAAGTACAAAGTTAAATCTCTTATTTATAAATTGCGTAGATTCAAGTAGCTTTTGAAATGATTGTTGAGGTAGTCCAAGACTAACCGTATTTTATTGAATTTCGATGTGCTTCAGAAAGAAAGTTCACTATTAACTTCAGTCACTAAATTAACTTTCGATTTTCCAGTTTTATTAATTCTTTTGCTAAATTAAGTCAGAGTGTAGCGAAATTTATTACTTCTGACAATCTTTCAGTTTTCACACTACATGTGTCAACCTTCAGTTGCCACCCTTCTAGTGCTAATTATATGTGTAATAACCTTTCTTTTTCAGTTACTATAGTAATTGTCCATAGGACTGAAGACCGTAATTTTCCCCAAATCTCAAATATCTAATTACCGCTAGTTAATTGTTAACGTAACGGCCGCACAATTACTTTCTTTATTAACTTTACCCCTTTTCAAAATTAATTTCCACCAGTTTCATTTGCATTTTTCCTTTCATTTAGATGTAATCCTTTCGTCCCTCTTTACCGACAGATTAACTTCGGTGACGATTGCTTTTCCCAAATTTCCATTAGGTACACGCGGTTTAATTTTTCACTGTCATTAAGGTCGATAAGCGCGGGGGAGGTTACAGTACCTCCTGAAACCGACGAAACACTTGTCGCCAACACTCTAGCAATGAAGTTTTCGCCCATCAGTACTCTAGCGGAAATGTTGACGTGTTGTGTAAGCTGGCCCATGACAGAACCCAACATGTGTTCCACATTTTCCGTTTTGTATAGGGCCGGCCGCTGTGGCCGAGCGGTTCTAGGCTCTTCAGTCCGGAACCGCGCTGATGCTACGGTTGCAGGTTCGAATCCTGGATGTGTGTGCTGTCCTTAGGTTAGTTAGGTTTAAGTAGTTCTAGGGGACTGATGACCTCAGATGTTAAGTCCTGTAGCGCTTAGAGCCATTTTTTTTTTGCAAAGGGAACTTACATTTGTGGCGACTGTGCCTGTGTTTGTGTAAAAGAGACGTCGTCATAGATAGCTTTTTCCGCACAGCTTGATATTTGGAATTTAACGTACTGTAAACGTAACAATTTTCATTGTCATGTAGTCTGATAATATTGGAGGAATGAAATTAGCTAATAAAATGAAAGAAAAGCCTTCATTTAAGGGGCTCCGGAAAGGCTCAAAATCATGAAAAGTTCACTTTTTACTTTTTTGCGTTTTCTGAATCTGCAGACTATTACCTTTTAATAGATATATAATTTATTCAATTCCGAAGACTACAACTATTTTTAATTTTTTTTTTTTTTTGAAATGTGTTCTACATGGGCGTGACCCACTGTGGCACTGTTAAACTGCTGTCAAATGGTGTTATTATTAACGTCCGTGTTCATCAGGTACATTTTAGTGATGTGAGATAAAGTATGTGTTGTGGCTAACCTGTGATGGTTCAATATATATCGCTGGTGTGATTGTCGATTGTTTCATGTGCATTTACTCTGTCGTTATGTCGAAAATATTCGTAATTAATTCTGTTTCTTGAGTCTCTGTTTTGTTGAAGTATAATAATGAGTAAAAGTAAAGTTATTAGAAATCCTCTGAAGGCTTTTAAGAAAAGGAGAAATGTCGGAAAGTCAAAGGTATGTGTTATTACTGTAAATAATAACATTCTAACATGGTACGAGCGATGCTTGCTTTAGACAAGGAACGCTTTCGGGCTGCAGACAGGGCTGTAAAGAGTCTAGAAATACAAGCAAGAGTAAACTGAAGGAGGAACAAGAGGAAGCTGGAGGAGGAGTTTGCAGAGGATGAAGATAATCCATCCTATGGACCTGGAATGCACTAAAAAGTTAATCCAATCTTTGTCGCTCGATTCCCAAAACTTTTATTTTCTCATACTAATTACATGTTTTCTAAGGATCTTCCAAACATCTTTGTTTCAAACTTTCAGTACATGTTACACAGTACCTTCTGCATAATTTAACACAGCCTTTTTCCAAAAAACTGTATATTTTTGAATATATAAATATAAAATTGCAAAAAAAAGTTGTGAATTTTCATTACAATTGAAAAAAAATCATCTTTAATAACTGAACTAAAATTTTGTAAAATCCCTGTGTTAAGTTGTAGCCCATATTCCAATAAATAATCTGTAAAAGTTCAACTTCCTACCTCAAATACTTTGTGAGGAAAGATGTAATTTATAAGCGTTATTTTAACATTGCAAGTATAGGGCGTTCCGGAGCCCCTTAAGAAAAATTCGTACTAAATCTTTAGTCACGGAAGTTGTGAGTAACCTGGACCAATGTATCCATTTGGGACACAGGGTGAGCAGCTGCCAACGGAGAACGGGGGTACCGTCTGCAGCGTGCTGGGAGGCCGGGCTTCGGCCGAGAACAGCGACCACTACCACGACCAGGAGCACGACCAGGAGCACGCTCACGCTCACGACCACGACCACGACAGCGGCGAGGCGGCGCCGGGCCACGCCCTGCGTCGCCAGGCCATCCGCTCCAACTACGCACGCAAGAGCATCGAGGCCAAGCGCAAGGTGCGTACTGCTCTCTTATTTGCCTGACTCAGTTCGAACGGGACAACTTGCCTAAAGCTGCGACTGCGAACATTTTCGAAACCATACGTGCGACTGGAACTGCACAGAGGCTTACATAGTTAGTCTAAACGGCGATTCCAACTGTAATATCACCTGGTCGGCTATACGTAAACTACTTCTTTTTTTTTGCATTTTTGCCTACTATGGTTATGCCAGAGGAAGTAGCAGAACCTTGTAGAAATACCAAATGGTTCCGACGATACAGGCTGAACTATCTGGTATGATTTTTTTTTTAGTAATTTAATTGAAAGCTTTGTTGCTTTGGTAAAAATAAAATTCGTTCTTTTTGTCGTGACAGAATAAATTACTATTAATCACACCAGATTTGTCGGAGAACAGCAGCAACATGTGTAATTGATCCAGCTTTAAGAAATTCTATTACCTTTTAGCGGAAAATTCGTGCGGTACTCTCCGACGTTAGAAAAGTCGTGGTGTTCCGTTCGGAGCAGGAGGCGGCTGTCTTTTCTCACTCGCGATATCGAAAATTACTAAAAAATGAACAGAAATTTTTTTTTCGGAGGAAGATCGCGCGGAGAAAACAGACAGAAGTTACATGAAAGAAACCTAAGGGACCAACTAATTGGATTTGTACGAACATATAAACGGAACTGAAAGAACTTGGAATAAATACTATAACGATGTCGTCACGACAGCCTCCTGTTCCGACAGAACACACGCTGGATCATAAGCTGCATAAATCTTTTAAACAGAAAAGATTATCACAAGTATAATTAATGAAAATAAGGTTGAGAGATTTTCTTTGAAATTAAATAAACTTCAAGGCTTCAAGTATTATATTATGAAACGGAAACTTACATTAACATGGCCACCCATTGTGGCGGTGGAGCGAATTTTCATGATACACATTCTCGCTTGTTTGTGGCTACATATATTTTTAATCACTTAAACTCTTAAATTTACAATAAAATGATTAAATCAGTATGGAACACAATGCTTTTGCGTCCGACTCGCAACACATTCACAGAAGAACAACTAGAGAGCGGCGCGGCTCCCTGCAGAAGCAAAAATTGGCAATTGTTATTTTGAAACATAGGTGCATCGTTTTTTTACTGATCGATAGCAGCGTATAACAGTTTATAGCTATCGTGATATTCTGCGCTTTTCAGGAGCGCGGCAAAGATATCTGGTTACAACATTCATTGGTATATGTTAAAAGTTCGCACATACTGACGCGAATACAGAAAAAAAAACTTTTACATGTTAAAAATCGCAGTGATAAAGGCTGTAATGTCACAACTACCAACACTGATTATCAGTGAGACGGTTGATCATACACTGACGGAAAACAAATCGCAACATCAAAAAATACTTAATGTAGGGCAATGCAGTTTTGGTTCTACATTTGTGCAGGTAACATATGTAAGTGATTAACTCTGTAAGATTACAGGTTAATACCAGTGCGGCGTAAGCTATTGCCAATGCGAAATGCTGGTACACTAATAATCGGTGTAACCGCCAGAATGTTGACTGCGAGCAAGCAAACGTGCCTGCATTGCGTTGTATACGTGTCGGATGTCAGTGTGTGGAATGGAGTTCCACGTCTGTTGCAATGGGCCGGTCAGTGCAGCGACACTTAATGCTGGTTTTGGATGAACTTGGAGTTGTCGTCCGAAGATTGGAGACAGATCTGGTGATAGAGCGTGCCAAGGCAACATTTCAACATACTGTAGAGCATGTTGGGCTACAATAGCGGTATGTGGGCGGGCGTTATCTTGTTGGAAAACGACCCCCTGCAATAATGTTCATGAATGGCAGCACGACAGGTCGTATCACCAGAGTGACGTACAGTTTTGCTGTCAGTGTGAGCGGGATAACCACGAGAGTGCTTGTGCAGTCATACGAAATCGCACCAAAGACCGTAGGCCCAGTGTGTCTAGCCAACTAGAGATGGGCAAAACTGTTCTTTTCAGAGATCGGATCAGAACTGTTCACTCCCTGAAATGAATTAGCTCTTTTTCATGACTCCCCACTCATTTACAATAGAAAATAAATGGAAGGCACATTGCCCTTTAAACTTGGTTTATTCCAGTACTATACCTGTATTTTGATCTTATTTGATCCTAAATGAAGTAACACAGATAATGAGTAAGAATTTCGTATTGTTTATTGAAATTTCCACGATATGACAAAGTTTTTGATTATTGATTTATTTTGCACTATCGTGGTTTTTTGGGTGATCGGAAAATGTTGTAACTTGAGATTTACATTAACAATATATTTGGCTATAATGTATTAAAATTTCATTAACCTCATACAAATACATCACATGCCATATACACTCCTGGAAATTGAAATAAGAACACCGTGAATTCATTGTCCCAGGAAGGGGAAACTTTATTGACACATTCCTGGGGTCAGATACATCACATGATCACACTGACAGAACCACAGGCACATAGACACAGGCAACAGAACATGCACAATGTCGGCACTAGTACAGTGTATATCCACCTTTCGCAGCAATGCAGGCTGCTATTCTCCCATGGAGACGATCGTAGAGATGCTGGATGTAGTCCTGTGGAACGGCTTGCCATGCCATTTCCACCTGGCGCCTCAGTTGGACCAGCGTTCGTGCTGGACGTGCAGACCGCGTGAGACGACGCTTCATCCAGTCCCAAACATGCTCAATGGGGGACAGATCCGGAGATCTTGCTGGCCAGGGTAGTTGACTTACACCTTCTAGAGCACGTTGGGTGGCACGGGATACATGCGGACGTGCATTGTCCTGTTGGAACAGCAAGTTCCCTTGCCGGTCTAGGAGTGGTAGAACGATGGGTTCGACGACGGTTTGGATGTACCGTGCACTATTCAGTGTCCCCTCGACGATCACCAGTGGTGTACGGCCAGTGTAGGAGATCGCTCCCCACACCATGATGCCGGGTGTTGGCCCTGTGTGCCTCGGTCGTATGCAGTCCTGATTGTGGCGCTCACCTGCACGGCGCCAAACACGCATACGACCATCATTGGCACCAAGGCAGAAGCGACTCTCATCGCTGAAGATGACACGTCTCCATTCGTCCCTCCATTCACGCCTGTCGCGACACCACTGGAGGCGGGCTGCACGATGTTGGGGCGGGAGCGGAAGACGGCCTAACGGTGTGCGGGACCGTAGCCCAGCTTCATGGTGACGGTTGCGAATGGTCCTCGCCGATACCCCAGGAGCAACAGTGTCCCTAATTTGCTGGGAAGTGGCGGTGCGGTCCCCTACGGCACTGCATAGGATCCTACGGTCTTGGCGTGCATCCGTGCGTCGCTGCGGTCCGGTCCCAGGTCGACGGGCACGTGCACCTTCCGCCGACCACTGGCGACAACATCGATGTACTGTGGAGACCTCACGCCCCACATGTTGAGCAATTCGGCGGTACGTCCACCCGGCCTCTCGCATGCCCACTATACACCCTCGCTCAAAGTCCGTCAACTGCACATACGGTTCACGTCCAAGCTGTCGCAGCATGCTACCAGTGTTAAAGACTGCGATGGAGCTCCGTATGCCACGGCAAACTGGCTGCCACTGACGGCGGCGGTGCACAAATGCTGCGCAGCTAGCGCCATTCGACGGCCAACACCGCAGTTCCTGGTGTGTCCGCTGTGCCGTGCGTGTGATCATTGCTTGTACAGCCCTCTCGCAGTGTCCGGAGCAAGTATGGTGGGTCTGACACACCGGTGTCAATGTGTTCTTTTTTCCATTTCCAATAGTGTATTTTTAAAGTGAACATTTCCTTCCAAAGAAATATAAATTTGACTGTAAGACGAAAGTGCTGCATATAGCCTTACGCAGAATAAAACAAGGAAAATATTGGTGTATCACATTTTGCGATACGTTTATCGGTTCGCTCGTAATTAAAGCGTAAATTCGAGTGTCCATAATAAAAATCCTATAGTAAGAGGAGTCGTCAGGAACCTAATCTGATCAGTTTAAACAAATAAAAATAAAATAAAAACAAATGATGTATACATAACATAATAATGTAATATACATAGCGGTATTACTACGAAGAACAATATCCAGTAGCGACGAACTCCGACGCAGAGGCGCTGAGTCGAGCAGGTTGAGCCGCGAGCTGTATTACTGCGTGAGCTAAGACCGCAGAGACCAGTGTGACACCTGAGTTGCTTTGCTCAACGCTCTGGCTAGAGTCGAGAACGGTGGGGTGAGCGTTGAGCGGGCGAGTTCCGAGGGGAGCGGTGAACGGCCACCAGTCACCCGCTTCGAGACAAATCGTCCGTTCTCTTGCGAGCAGGTTGTTACAAGTAGTTCCTATGTTCTCTGCTAGGAGGCTCTCTGTCCTGTTGCTTGCATAAACTGCCCAGAGGGCAGGACGTGCGACTGAAACGATCGCCGACAGAGTGCGATGCTAAGTTAAGCTGCGCCAGACACTGCACGCGGCAGACAACGCACAGAGACGGCACGGCATATGTGAAACACAAAATCCAATGGGACACTGCACAATGCAGGCAGCCAAGGTAGAAGCAGGGCAGAGGCCGGCGCCGGCTGTGTTGTGTGGTGCGCACTGTGCTCTGACCAGCAGAGGCACCGCTGATATGCCCCATCTCTCTCTCTCTCTCTCTCTCTCTCTGCCGTGGGAAACGTTTGGAGCTACCGTTCTTTTTTTCTGAATCACTGATTGTTCACTCCTTTGAAAGATTCAACTCTATGTATCAGTTCAGGAGCGGATCCCCCATCTCTATAGCCAACACCGACTCAAAGGCAGGCCTCGGCGCTTGTTCGTGACGTCACGTCAGCTAGGCACGGCGATCGCCAGGTCTGTTGCAGACAGAAACGCCTGGGCATGCTTATCACTATAAATCTCTTATTTTTGGACAAAATGTTTGGTATTGTTTTGGATTCTGCAGTTTTCACTTGTACTGAGTGACTTGTGCAACCAGTGAAATCCATAATTCATCACACTTCTTAGCAATGCATATACTGCTGTATTTGAATGTCAGTTAACTTTTAGTTTGTTGCACAGTCAGTGTATATTCTACAGTCCTTTTATCACTGAGGGACCTGAAAATGTGTTGCATGCATAGCGGGTTTCATAGCTAGTCTCTCTTATTAGTGAAAGAGTTGTATGTCAATTTATGTGTATGGAGTGTTGGCACCTGGGACTATTTTTATTATACTCATAATGGTGGTGTCTCCATGACACAGGAAAATGTGAAACTATTGGCGGTAGTTGACCAACACAAATTGTTCTGAGAGATTTCTGCAATCAGTTAATTGTGCAATTCATTCCACTTCTTAACAATTAGTGTACTCCTGAACTTAAATTTCCACCTGTTTTAAAGATTGACAGACAAAAACAACTTCATGGTCCAGCACCAACAGAATTCGTGCTTCTTTACCTTATTTGTAAATCTGTGGAAGTTTCGTTTGTACTCGGTTGCTTTTACAAGAAACTGTGAACATATTGGTGCTCTTCTTTAGGTATCTTGGTTGACTATGGGGTGAGGAGCACTGAATGTTAATGAAATATCTCGCGATTGTACACGTTAAGGGAGGAGGTGGGGGACAGAAGAAGAGGCAAGAGAGAGATACTTGTTTTAACAAATAAAATTGTTTTATCCTATAAACTTTCTCCTTTCAGTTGCAAGAGGGGAATATTATCTTTTCCAACGTGCGTGTTTAAAAAAGTTTAAGCTCAGCAGTATTTTCGATGTATAAAGCTGTTTTGGTTCCTGTTTAGAATTCCTTTCGTTGAAAACGATTGTAATCTAATGACTGGCAACAGTTGGACATTTACACATGTAAATTAGTTCACCTTTCCAGTGACGATGACAAACGAAAATGAATAAATAAATAAAAGAAACAAATTCATTGTAAGGGCGTTGGGTTAAGTTTTGATAACAAAATGGATTAAGGAAATATAGTTACTTGAATGTAAAACTTCCGAAGCTTGCAATGGGGCAAAGCATCTTCTCATATTGATCTACGTTTGTTTCGACGGGATTCAGTAATACAGAACTATGGTCTTCATTTGTAGCTTTACGACAGTAAGAAAATCTTTCATCTAAATAAAACTGCAGAATCCAAAACAATACCAAACATTTTGTCCAAAAATTAGAGATTTGTAGTGATAGGCACGCCCAGGCGTTTCTGCCTGCAACAGACCTGGCGTCCGCCGTGCCTAGCTCACGTGACGTCACGAACAAGCGCCGACGCCTGCCTTTTGAGTCGGTGTTGGTCTAGCACGCAGACAGGTTGCCTGCAGGCCTTCAAATTGCCTTCTAACAAACACACTGCCGTCACTGGAACCAGCTTTCATCATAAAACATAACAAACATCCACTCCGCCCGCCAACGAGCTCTCGCTTGATACCACTGATGTCGCAAATGGCGGCAGTTTGGCGTCAGTACAACACACACTACAGGCCGTCTGGCTCGGAGCTGTCCTTGAAGTAGCCGATTTGTAACAGTTCTTTGTGTCACTGTGTGCCAACTCCTGCTCAAATGTCTGCTGCTGATACAGTACACTGCACCAGAACCATACACCAAAAACGACGGTCTTCCCTCTCGGTAATGTCACGTGGCCGTTCACAGCCCGCTCATCTTGCGACCGTACATTGTCGTGACAACCACTGGCAGCAAATTTCGTTCTCGTACAGTGGCTAGAATCCTGCCAAATCTGCAATATCGCAATACGAACATCCAGGTTCTCGAAGACCTATGAGTTGACCTTATTCAAACGCAGTCAGATGTTGATAGGGGCGTCTCTGTCGCCTTGAAGACGTACTTGACAAACATCAACTCACTACCTCCAATCTCACGAGCGTTACAGTATGCAATAAAGCATACCCGGTTTTCATACTCATAGTGGTACTACTAGCGCCACTCTTTTAAGGACTGGTGCGAAATTCTAATAGACATCATCTTTCAGATATAAAAATACGGCGTACCAACTTTCGTTTATGTCGCACAACTCCTTCTTCGTGTTGCAACTTTTTCCCATCAGTTCATTTTCCGCTAGTACATTACTAATTGTGCTGCAGATGGTCTGAGAGCACTGTCCTCTTATCATGCCCCTCACTGCTTGCAGCAGACATCTCGTGACGGACCATAGTATTTATTTCATTTTGGTATAAAATAAATTTTCATTTGAACGTCACAGACATCCTTAGATAAATAAGTAACACTGAATGTACAGGGTGTTTCAAAAATGACCGGTATATTTGAAACGGCAATAAAAACTAAACGAGCAGCGATAGAAATACACCGTTTGTTGCAATATGCTTGGGACAACAGTACATTTTCAGGCGGACAAACTTTCGAAATTACAGTAGTTACAATTTTCAACAACAGATGGCGCTGCAAGTGATATGAAAGATATAGAAGACAACGCAGTCTGTGGGTGCGCCATTCTGTACGTCGTCTTTCTGCTGTAAGCGTGTGCTGTTCACAACGTGCAAGTGTGCTGTAGACAACATGGTTTATGCCTTAGAACAGAGGATTTTTCTGGTGTTGGAATTCCACCGCCTAGAACACAGTATTGTTGCAACAAGACGAAGTTTTCAACGGAGGTTTAATGTAACCAAAGGACCGAAAAGCGATACAATAAAGGATCTGTTTGAAAAACTTCAACGGACTGGGAACGTGATGGATGAACGTGCTGGAAAGGTAGGGCGACCGCGTACGGCAACCACAGAGGGCAACGCGCAGCTAGTGCAGCAGGTGATCCGACAGCGGCCTCGGGTTTCCGTTCGCCGTGTTGCAGCTGCGGTCCAAATGACGCCAACGTCCACGTATCGTCTCATGCGCCAGAGTTTACACCTCTATCCGTACAAAATTCAAACGCGGCAAACCCTCAGCGCCGCTACCATTGCTGCACGAGAGACATTCGCTAACGATATAGTGCACAGGATTGATGACGGCGATATGCATGTGGGCAGCAATCGGTTTACTGACGAAGCTTATTTTTACCTGGACGGCTTCGTCAATAAACAGAACTGGCGCATATGGGGAACCGAAAAGCCCCATGTTGCAGTCCCATCGTCCCTGCATCCTCAAAAAGTACTGGTCTGGGCCGCCATTTCTTCCAAAGGAATCATTGGCCCATTTTTCAGATCCGAAACGATTACTGCATCACGCTATCTGGACATTCTTCGTGAATTTGTGGCGGTACAAACTGCCTTAGACGACACTGCGAACACCTCGTGGTTTATGCAAGATGGTGCCCGGCCACATCGCACGGCCGACGTCTTTAATTTCCTGAATGAATATTTCGATGATCGTGTGATTGCTTTGGGCTATCCGAAACATACAGGAGGCGGCGTGGATTGGCCTCCCTATTCGCCAGACATGAACCCCTGTGACTTCTTTCTGTGGGGACACTTGAAAGACCAGGTGTACCGCCAGAAACAATTGAACAGTTGAAGCAGTACATCTCATCTGCATGTGAAGCCATTCCGCCAGACACGTTGTCAAAGGTTTCGGGTAATTTCATTCAGAGACTACGCCATATTATTGCAACGCATGGTGGATATGTGGAAGACATCGTACTATAGAGTTTCCCAGACCGCAGCGCCATCTGTTGTTGAAAATTGTAATTACTGTAATTTCGAAAGTTTGTCCGCCTGAAAATGTACTGTTGTCCCAAGCATATTGCAACAAACGGTGTATTTCTATCGCTGCTCGTTTAGTTTTTATTGCCATTTCAAATATACCGGTCATTTTTGAAACACCCTGTAGATACAGTTAACTGTGAGCCGTTACTTATTCAATATTTCTTCGTTTCCACGAACTATTTTTCGAGCATTTGCTGTTTTTAGCATGATCCTAGGTACCGGGGGTCGCTTCCCTATTACAAGAAGACATCATTTTCATTGTTCTGTGTGCTAAATCATTTCCCATTTGAGCAAGGTAATCTTTATTATTAAATTTATTATTTGAAAATTATTAACTGCATCAGTGCCGCGGCTAAAGACTTCCTGGTTAAATTCGTTTCAAGACAAACATTAACTTCAGAAACATCATGAACATAATTTACTTGACCTCATTCCTTCAAAGTCTTTCACGGTCAAACAAAAACTCCATTAATGTGATGCCTGCATCCTGTCCTATTTCAGAAGTTTTTTTTCTGCAGCTGCGTTGAACTATGTTCTGGCAGTATAGGGTAACTTCAGAGACTAGAAAAGTGTAACAGCTAAGAGTAACGTCAACCTTTCTGGACTAAGGGGTCCATCCAAAAAATAAAAAAATAAAATAAAAATATTGTTCTTCTACAAACGTTTGAGAGCTTCATATACCTCTATTTGTGACACACACACACACACAAACACCTGTAAAGCTAGTACTACCAATGCCTAACTTCATACTGTTAGCACTCATGGGAATCTAGTTTCCGTTGTACAGTTTTTGAATACTTCTTTGTTACCTATTTAAAGTCAAACCATAAGAATAAAAACACTAGTCACTGAATCAACAGGTAAAAAATTCCAACAATACAAAGATTCTTATATCTATGTCGGAGACCATTACATTGCATCCAATAACTCCAGTAACTCTCTCCTCATAAATGTCATCTACCAGCCGGCCGATGTGGCCGAGCGTTTCTAGGCGCTTCAGTCCGGAACCGCGCTGCTGCTTCGGTCGCAGGTTCGAATCCTGCCTCGGGCGTCGATGTGTGTGATGTCCTTAGATTAGTTAGGTTTAAGTAGTTCTAAGTCTAGGGGACTGATGATCTCAGATGTTAAGTCCCATAGTGCTCAGAGCCATTTGTACCATATCATCTACCCTTCTCGTTCGTGACTGGACACAAGTAATCCCTCCAAATCCATTCTCATATAATTATTAAATCTCCTTTTGCAGAAAAGACTGCCACCGATTTTAATACTGATTTACTCGGTTTTTATTTCCAGTGCACGATGGCCGCGCAGTCTCTATCGAGACATATTTCTTCGAGACTTTTTATTATTCGATAAATTTCTTGTTATGTGTTTGATTTCCAAAGAACCCGATCACTGCACAGTCTTCAGTTTTTACGTTGGCTGTTTACTACTTTAATGTCGTTAGTACACAGGACACAACAACGACAACTTAAAATACATCTACACTTCGTATAAATTCACAAATACATTTGCTTACACCAACGACTTACTCAAAATGGCCGACTCTGTGGACATCAGCTTCTTACAACTTATTCCATACTACATAGTTTCATAACGTCTGTACATAGCATATATTTTAAGTGGAGCATACGTTCTTTTTCATACATTCAGTGTCAGTATCTCGTGGATTAATAAACAATACATTATTTTACAGCACGTTTGACATACATAGTCACGGAAAACACGAAACAGCTCAAATGAAACTTGACGACATGATTTGGCAACTGCGTAGTTGAATAGCGCTCCACAAATAGCGCGAATGTATACTGACCGGCCATTAAATCGCTCGCATCGTGTTACCAACTAGTTGCCAAATGAGCTGAGTTGCTGTTATCTCCTCTAACAGAACTCTGTATTGTAATGATTTCAAAAGCGACTGTGAAACTGAGATGCTATTGGCCCCACACTGGACGCCAATATGTAATAACAATAAAATGATACAGGTAATGATAAAATCGTTCCACACTAAGCGCCAAAACGTAATAACTTCAAAATTTAATTCAGGAAATTCCAATAACAGATAAGGGCTCCCCACATCGGGCGCCAAAACGTAATAAACTGAACGGCAGTGAAAACAAGTAATTAAAGGATTGAATCATAAAGCCACTTACTTTTATTACTTGATTATCAATACAAAATTTAATACTCGTATAAATCTCAGGGTCAATTTGACTGTGCACAGACACGACTCACTAATTGGGCAAGTAAGATCGAATTAATTCCCTCATTTTACAACCCAACTAAGTCAGTTTTGCAGTAAAGCGTGTGCGGCAGACATGATGTTGGTGCGACACATCGATCTCCTTTCGTTGTTGTGTGGGTGCGGGTTCACATTCGGCAGATTTCACCTTCCATGCTCTGCGGCTTTGTGGCGATGCTCTAGGGAGCTTAATTCGTTCCTTCTTATGTGTTGACTGACTTAATCCGTCGGGCTATGTTTCCACTGGATGCGTAAATATGCGACAGACAGTCGCACGAGGTCATGCGTCACGATATCGAGCGACAATGCTCACGACGTCGCCCTACCATATCAGAGCAGTCTGTCTTTTAACTAGTGAGATTCTCGTGTCCTTTTTCATGTTACTTTTTATAAATGCGTTGAACATACCAGGGCTTGCAGGACGAAGAAGCAAAAGTTGGCAGCAAGAACGGATGAGAATGGTATCTTGTGTAGTGAAATTCGTGAACCAAAATACCGTGATGGAACACTCCAGAGGACATTATCAATGGTTTTACAAGACGGTTAATTCTCCCATTAGTTAAAATTGTAAGGAGTGTTGAAATGGAAAGGTGCGAAACATCTTAACAAGCAAACTCGTTGACATTTGCATATGCCGCTTTGGGAGAACGTAGTGACACGTCTACGAAAGTGAATGTAGTGTCGTCCCCTGCCCCTAAAAAATCCAAAGCTGTGCCCTCAGAGTCAAAGTGATGCTCACCGTCTTTATCGTCAGAGATCGGAAACTCATCGAATTCCTCAAACACAGTGACGTCCACTATGACACCCTGAAGCGTGCACAAAGTCCATCAACAGCAAACGGCCTGGCCTGCTCAAGGAAAGGACGATTGTACTCCACAATAAGGCGCATCAACACGTCTCCAAGCTCAGACAAAGTGTAAAGGCTAAGTTCAAGTGGGAGCTAGTTAGTTAGTTAGTTAGATAGTTAGTTACGTTTTCCATTGATCAATAGCACGGAAAAATCGTTATGATGTGGAACGTGTCAAATGCACAAGAAATGGGCACAGGAAACAAGATTTTTGTTTACATTATAGTGTTATACCTAAATATTTCTATTATCTAACCCATTCCCTAAAATGACACAAAATGCATATATTATATCTCCAGATTTATTTACTCATATTCAAGAATTCATCTATGATATAGAAGGAGTTGTCAAGAAGGTATGATTTCAATTTGTTTTTTAAACTATTACTGCTGTCTGTCAGACATTTTATTTCATCTGGTAATTTATCAAAACGTTTTATAGCAGCATATATTACTCCTTTCTGTGCCAAAGATAGGTTAAGTAAAGGATAATGTAGGTCTTCCTTTTTTCTGGTATTGTAATCATGAATATCGCTGTTGATTTTAAACTGGTCCATGTTGTTGAGAAAAAATTTCATTACTGAGTAAATGTACTTTGAAGCAGTTGTAAGAATTTCTAACCTTTTAAACAGATGCCTACAATATGTGCGACTATGAACCCCACACATTATTCTAACTACTTTCTTTTGAGTAGTGAATACCTTTTCCCTAAGTGTTGAGTTGCCCCAGAATATTATTCTGTATGACATCAGAGAGTGGAAGTATGAAAATTATGTTAGCTTACTAATTTATACATCCTCAAAATTGGCAATTATTCTGATTGCAAAAGTTGCTGAACCTAGTCGCTTTAGGAGATCCAAAATATGAATTTTCTAATTAACATTCTCATCTACATGTACACCCAAAAACTTAGTATGTTCTACCCTGGCTACTGACTTCTTTTGATGTGTTGTGTTTATTGAAGAAATTATACATTTTGCAGCAGAAAATTGGATGGTCTGTGTTTTTTCAAAGTTCAGAGCAAGCCCATTCGCAGAAAACCAATTAATAACTTTTCCAAAGACCTTATTTGTATCATTTTCTAGCGGACTTTCTTTTGCCGGATTAATAATTATGCTTGTGTCATCAGCAAAGAGTCTCAGTTCAGCATCTTGTTTCACATAATAAGGAAGGTCATTCACATATATCAAGAACAGGAGGGGTTCCATGATCGAACCTTATAGAACACCTAACGTAATTTCACACCAGTTAGATGAAGTGTCAAACTCCTTTGAATCACTTGAAGCATATAGAGAGACTTTTTGCTTCCTGTTCTGAGGATATGACTTAAACCACTCATATGCTGTTCCATTTATACCGTAGAATTGTAATTTCTGTTACATAATGTCATGGTTCACACATTCAAATTCTTTGGATAGGTTACTGAATATTCCTACTGGTGACATTTTGCTATTTAAAGACTCTATTATGTGGACAGTGAAATTGTATATTGCTGTCTCAGTGGAACGGCATTTCTGAAATCCGAACTGTGATTTACTAAGTGTCCCATTACTGTTGAGATGGCTAACCACTCTTGAGTACATTACTGTCTCAAAGATTTTTGAAAATGCTGTAAGCAAGGATACTGGTCGGTAATTATTGACATCCGTGGTTCCCCCCTTTTTGTAGAGAGGCCTGACAATGGTATATTTTAACCTGTCTGGAAAAATACCCTGAGTCAGTGATGCACTACATATGTGACTCAAAACATCAACTGAAATTGCTCCACAATGTTTTAATAATTTGTTAGAGATGTCATCTACTCCAACAGAACATTTATTTTTCAAAGATTTAATGATTTTCCTTATTTCACAAGAGGTTGTCAGAAGAAACTTAATCTGACTAAAATTTTTCAAAACTGACTCTTCCATGTACTGCCTGGCTTTTTCTTTTGAACTATTCTCACCAGTTTTTGCTTGCTCTATAGCCCGGATATGGCACTCTGGGACTTCCTTGTGTTTGTTCCACTAAAAAAGCGTCTCAGAGAAAAGCGCTTCAACTCGGCCGGCCAACTGAAGGGCACCGTGGAGGTCTAACTCCTGTTACAGCCACATGAATTCTGGGAACAGCGAATCGCTTGGCCCTTGAAACGGTGGGATAGCTGTGCGCAGGCCTCTGGTGATCGCTTATGAATAAGGACTTCAATTATACCCACAGTCTCGTCTCGTACCTTTCCTTTTTAACACATCTCATACATAAGTGGATTGCTTATGTAAACGTATCTTCTAATTCAATTTAAAACCTTAGTTGACTTGCCTTCATTTTGATGATTACAAATTTCCTCCGGTATTTTGCGGTCTGGAAAAAGATGGGATTCACCAAAAACTTCTCAAATTCTTCCATAAATGATGCAAGAAACTACTCGGCATTGTGGCTCTACTCGCATATTCGTCTTCAGGTTCGGCATATTAAGCTTGCGCGCCTCACCTACTGCCTTAATTAATTTTACTTATGATAGTTTACTGGAAAGGGGAAACGACCTCGTCAGACTACATATACTCCTTAACATAAGTGCGATTTGTTTCCTTTGAAACGTCCGCTAAACCCACTGGGCAGAACAGGTGATCAGGATTGTGGAAAGGGCCAAATAAGGTGTCGGTCAGGTTCAGTCGAAATTGTAATTTATTGTAATTTAATAACACCTTTAAACCAAAACGGCACATAGCCGAACCTTTAGAACTACGAGTTTCAAAAGACAATTATGTCACGGCTGAAGGCCTCCAAACAAGGAATCTTAAAGCAACAAGATAAATCTCAAGTGGTAAAAACATGCAGTTAAAATTTCAAATAAAATAATTAACATATACATACACAGAGATGCTGAGAGCCTCAAGGCAAGGGTGAATAGACCAACCTAAACAAGATGCAATACAAACATCTGAAACCCCACAATAAAATTTTCAAGATTTTAAAATAAATTACCATATTTTTTTAATAAGGATTTAAGTGGCTGAAGGCACACAATTGATTTCCAAAATTCAAAACACATAAAATCCAGTAAAAGCAATAATTTTTTAAGTCATTGGCTATGATAGATTATAAACAGACAAACACCGGTGAGAAGGACAATAAAGAAAACGGCGCTCAGAAGCGTCCAGGGAGGTCAGTCTGATTTCGTTCACATAGGTGAGATAGATGGGCGATAAATAGTTTAGACAAGAAGAGAATAGAAGCTTTCGAAATGTGGTGCTACAGAAGAATGCTGAAGATTAGATGGGTAGATCACATAACTAATGAGGAGGTGTTGAATAGGATTGGGGAGAAGAGAAGTTTGTGGCACAACTTGACTAGAAGAAGGTATCGGTTGGTAGGACATGTTCTGAAGCATCAAGGGATCACCAATTTAGTATTGGAGGGCAGCGTGGAGGGTAAAAATCGTAGACGGAGACCAAGAGATGAATACACCAAGCAGATTCAGAAGGATGTGGGTTGCAGTATTTACTGGGAGATGAAGAAGCTTGCACAGGATAGAGTAGCATGGAGAGCTGCATCAAACCAGTCTCTGGACTGAAGACCATAACAACAACAGGTGAGATAGGTGGTGAGCCCAACTACACTTGATCCGTCCGAACCCAACCAGGGGACAGCCACGGACCGACCGACAAAACGACTTGCTTGCCACCAGCTGGTACATGAGAACTCAGCCGGCCGCGGTGGCCGTGCGGTTCTAGGCGCTGCAGTTCGGAACCGCGGGACTGCTGCGGTCGCAGGTTCGAATCCTGCCTCGGGCATGGATGTGTGTGATGTCCTTGGGTTAGTTAGGTTTAAGTAGCTCTAAGTTCTAGGGGACTGATGACCTAACATGTTAAGTCCCATAGTGCTCAGAGCCATTTGAACCATTTTGAACCATGAGAACTCAAACACAAAAGTTACGAACGTGATTATCCACAATGAAATGTCTATTAGCTGTCAAAAATACACACCATGTTGAACACCGACAACAGGTGAGGAAAGGACGCTGCCTGAAATTACATTAGTGGCCAGGTCAGGTAAGCGGAACACTGGCGGCCACAAGGCAGAAAATTCCTCTGGTGCACTCTAGTTGTAGTCAACCAATATAGTTAATTGCACCGCATGGCACTAAATTTCAGCAATAGAAACACTTGGTGTTGCTCACAGGAAAACCTCCTCAACAGCAAACCACCGAAAGGAACCACACAACATAAATGGACGTGGCTTCGATAGTTGAAACCCTAGTCAACTGTGACGTCCTGGGTCGGTGAACCACGAAGCTCGTAGCGATCGGACAGCTCCAGACACGCTCTGACAGTGTGCACGGACCGCCAGCAGACTCAGCCGACTGCACCGCGCGGAGATAACTTCCCTGGTCAGCAGCAACCGGCCGACTCCCGCAGAATGACGACAACATCTAAAACAGTCGTCACTGGAAATAACACCAAGTACACACACGACCTGACTGACACTTGCACAAAGACCTGAACGATCCCCAACAGTAACTAAGCACAGACGAAACAAATCGGGAGTCGATGCGCGCACGCGCGCACACACACACACACACACACACACAGCCGACTCATGAACGACTGGCTAGCCAAAACACGACGTCCGGTAGGACGACCGACCGACGATCCACCAAGACCGTGGCCCGGCTCAAGTGATGCATTGGCGGCAATGGTCGGGCGAGCCATGTCAACGCAGGTCTCACTGCTCCAACCCGACTGCACTGGTGCCGCATTGCAACTCCGCGACTAGCAGGTCCGGAGTGTGCTCCAGACGCGTTCCAACCCACTGGCGGCCCGAACTCGCTTTTTTTTTTTTACTTTATTGTTATTTTAACACCTGAACAAAACAGGTAGGCTGGCAGTGGCATGCTACGCCGCTCTTCAGCCAGAGAGTTGACAATCATAGTACAAAAAATGGAGAATGAAAATAAACATAGTGATGGGCAAAAAACAGTGGTCACAGTCACACAAAAAACACGGAGCCGTTCACACTCGACGAGAAAGACACTGAAAACACGTTGACACGGCGCACAGAACACTGACGAATCCGATGGCTCAAGTGAACGGAGAAGCGTGACGGCGGACACTAAAAACACAAATCGACGTCACACATACGAGACACAGACGGCGATGATCTCCGGCGCGCGAAAGTCCACGTAGCGTGTGCGAGTCTGGGGACCTGCCAAGAGGGGAAGCAGGGTGAGGGTGGGTGGAGAGGGAGGAGAGGGGAGAACAGAGATGCCAATGGCTGAGGAGAGGGGAGGAGGAGTAGAAGGACAGGGAAGGGGAGGCCCGGGGGAGAAGTGGGGAGGAGGGGGGAGGAGGGATGGGGGTGCCCAAAGGAACAGATACAGGAAGAGGGAGGGAGGATCAAATTTGGTAGGAGGGGTAGATGGAGGGGAGGAGGACATCATCAGGGAGGGGGAGCTGGCGGAAGCCACCTCGGGAGAGGGTAAGGAGGGTGGAGAGATGGAGACCGGGTGGGATGTGGGAATACAGGCGCGGCAGCGGGCGGGAGTGGGAGAGGAGCGGGGAGACAAGCGGGTGAGGAGGATCAAGTTTGCGGGAGGTTCCCGAACTCGCAACCCGAACTCGCTTATGACAGACAATGACCGGGAAGAAATAGCAGTCGAGCAAAGATACTACGAGAGGGGATATATCGATACGCGCTGCTAGCGCCGGTCACGGTCATGCAAAGCAGCAACTCAGTCACAGCAGTAATTTAAATTTACGTAATGAGGTGGAAGTACGTTAAAAACAGGGTGTAAAATACATGATGGCGGGAATACGAGCCACGCACAGCTCAGCCATAATAATCCTTTCAATACACTGCCTGACCCAGAAGAAACGATCGAATGTCGATATAACTACGTACACGTACGGACCATCGGCGGGTATGTCTCGTAAATGATCAGAGCTGCAATTCTTTCTCACAAGTAGAACGATCACACGAGAGAATTACTGTTGCTCATGTTTACGGTTGTTATCATACCTGGTAGAGTTTGTGTCAGGTCAGAAAGGCCACAGTTCGTATTAACTGACGGAAGTTCTTCGAGTAAAACTGACGTAATATCTGACGTTCACCAAGAAAGTGTTAGGGGAAAGTGTTATAGACATTCTGCTGTTCCCGATTTATATAAACGATTTAGGAGACAATCTGATCAGCTCTCTTAGATTGTTTGCAAACGTTGCTGTCATTTACCGTTTTGTAAAGTCATCAGATAACAAAACCAACTACAAAATGACTAAGACAAAGTATCTATATTTTGCGGTAAGTGGCAACGAACTTTCAAAAGCGAGAAATGGGAAACCATCCACATGAGTACTGTTGGAAATCTCGTAAATTTCGGTTACACGATAAATTACACATATCTAACTGCTGTAAATTCAACTAAATATTTACGGATTATTGTTACAAATAACTTAATATGGAACGATCACACAGATAACGCAGAAAGCGAAACAAAGACTGTGATTTATTGGCAGAACACTTAGAAAATGTAACAGTTCTAGTAAAGAGAGTGCCTACACTACGCTTCTTCTTCCTTGTATTCCTGCACGGTGTGGGATCCACATAAGGTAGGGTTGACGCCGGACATCGAAAAAGCTCAAAGAAAGGCAGGTCATTTTTTATTATAGCGTAACAGGGGAGAGAGTGCCACGTATGATACGCGAATTGGGGTGGTACTCATTAAAACAAGGGATTTCTTCGTTGTAGCAAGATCTTCTCATGAAATTTCGGTCACCAACTTTCTCCTCCGAATGCAAAAATATTTTGTTGGCGCCCATGTACATAGGGAAAAACGATCAGAGTAATAAAATAAGAGACATCAGGGCCCGCACGGAAATATTTAAGCGTTCGTATTTCTTGCGCGCTGTTCGAGAGTGAAAAATAGAGAAATAGCTTGAAGGTGGTTTGATGATCTCTCTGCCAGGCACTTAGTTGTGAATTGCAGAGTAATCAGGTAGATATAGATGTAGATGCAAACAAGCACGCTTGTTGTTGGGTGGTTGTCTTCTTGAAAACGAAGAGGCAATGCCCAGCGATGTGCAACTCGCTGGGGAAACAGCAGCCATCGCTGGGGCGAGATTTCCCTGGTTATACAACACCTAACAGAAAATCCGAAATTTTCATCATGTATGAAGACTCCAAGACATGGTTAAGCAATTTCGATCGTTCATTGGGTGGGATTGCAACTTAAGCTCATCCATGACGAAGACAGTACAATAGAAAATTCAGCGCTTTGGAGGACAGAATCAGGGAGACCAATAGGAAAATTGCCATTCAGGGCCAGACAGAGGATAGTCAGTCAGTCAGATGGATCGAGGAGGCATGGAATAATTATTGAGGTGTCAGTCAGTGATGAGCAGTTAGTCAAAGGGTTAGCAATGCAGAGAGAGAGAGAGCGAGAGAGAGGGAAAGAGGAGTCGGACGGGACGAGAGAGACACTGAGTTTCCATTTTGGAGGCATGACAATCTATTATCAACTCAATTTTTGCACTTTGAATAGGATTCCCGCTTTCATATAGAGATCTATGATCACTTTGTGACGAGACTACTTGCCAGTTTAATGTTGCATCCTCTGTGTTCTGAATGTACGAGGTGCATTCAAGTCCTAAGGCCTCCGATTTTTTTTCTAATTAACTACTCACCAGAAATCGATGAAACTGGCGTTACTTCTAGACGTAATCGCACTGCAGACGTACACATTTTTCACAACGCTGACGCCATGATTCCATGGCAGCTGCAAAGGCTTCTTTAGGAGTCTGTTTTGACCACTGGAAAATCGCTGAGGCAATAGCAGCACGGCTGGTGAATGTGCGGTCACGGAGAGTGTCTTTCAATTTTGGAAAAAGCCAAAAGTCACTAGGAGCCAGGTCAGGTGAGTAGGGAGCATGAGGAATCACTTCAAAGTTGTTATCACGATGAAACTGTTGCGTAACGTTAGCTCAATGTGCGGGTGCGTTGTCTTGGTGAAACAGCACACGCACAGCCCTTCCCGGACGTTTTTGTTGCAATGCAGGAAGGAATTTGTTCTTCAAAATATTTTCGTAGGATGCACCTGTTACCGTAGTGCCCTTTGGAACGTAATGGGTAAGGATTACGCCCTCGCTGTCCCAGAACATGGCCACCATCATTTTTTCATGTGGCCATGTGGCCGTCCGTCAGCATTCGTGGCACCCACCTGGATGACACTTTTCGCATTTTCAGGTCGTCATGCAGGATTGTGTGCACAGAACCCACAGAAATGCCAACTCTGGAGGCGATCTGTTCAACAGTCATTCGGCGATCCCCCAAAACAATTCTCTCCACTTTCTCGATCGTGTCGTCAGACTGGCTTGTGCGAGCCTGAGGTTGTTTCGGTTTGTTGTCACACGATGTTCTGCCTTCATTAAACTGTCGCACCCACGAATGCACTTTCGACACATCCATAACTCCATCACAACATGTCTCCTTCAACTGTCGATGAATTTCAATTGGTTTCACACCACGCAAATTCAGAATACGAATTATTGCACGCTGTTCAAGTAAGGAAAACGTCGCCATTTTAAGTATTTAAAACAGTTCTCATTTTCGCCGCTGGCGGTAAAATTCCATCTGCTGTACGGTGCTGCCATCTCTGAGACGTATTGACAATGAACGCGGCCTCATTTTAAAACAATGCACATGTTTCTATCTCTTTCCAGTCTGGAGAAAAAAAATCGGAGGCCTTAGAACTTGAATGCACCTCATATGCATTGATAGGACTGGGAGAGGTGTCACAAAGCCGTTGTAATTTGTGTTTGATATCCTGGATACTGGCATTGGCACAATGCGATGCCATTTATTAGTAGTTCATGCTTCCCGGTCACTGGACCACTCCAAAAGCCGCCTTTTCTCTCTTGGTGTTAATGACAGCATACGCACGGGACAGTAATTACCTAGTCTGTGTGCTGTTAGTCTCCCAGCAGTGCTGTGGAATGACACAGAATGTTGCAGCGAGTCCATTACTTGTTCTCATATGGAAGGGTTATTACGTGCTTGGTGCCTAATACGGCGATCTTCCCCTGTGGTGGTCAGACATGGTCGGCCTGAACCTTCACAACGAGTATACCTGCCCTCAAGTTCCCATGCAGTCCAACATCTGGTCACTGTCACATCTGAAAGCCCCAAAAACCTGGATATTGCTGGAGTCGACCAACTGGCCAAATGGAGGACCACGAGAGACCCTTTTCCCACTCTGTCAGGTGCTAATAACGCTGTCTCACACGAGTACATGACATCTCCGTGTCGCTGATAACACTGTGGTGTACGGTAAGGTGTCGAAGTTGAGTGACTGTAGGAGGATACAGTATACAGCAGCACTCCGTCTTCAGCCCACAAGTGGCCCATCGGGACCATCCGACCGCCGTATCATCGTCAGGGGAGGATGCGGATAGGAGGGGCGTGTGGTCAGCACACCGTTCTCCCAGTCTTTATGATGGCTTTCTTTGGCCGGAACCGCTACTATCCGGTCGAGTAGCTCCACAATTGGCATCACAAGCCTGAGTGCACCGCAGAAAATGGCAATAGCGCATGACGGCCCGAATGGTCACCCATCCAAGTGCCAGCCACTGCCGACAGCGCTTAACTTCGGTGATCTGACGGGAACCGGTGTACCCACTGCGGCAAGGCCGTTGCCAGTATACAGTATGACTTAGGCAAAATCTGTAGTTGGTATTATGAATGGCAGCTAGCTCTGAATGGGGGAAAATGCAAGTTAATGCAGATGAGTAGGAAAAACAAATCTGTAATGTTCGGATACAGTATTACTAGTGTACTGCTCGACACAGTCGCGACTTTTAATGGTTCAAATGGCTCTGAGCACTATGGGACTCAACTGCTGTGGTCATCAGTCCCCTAGAACGTAGAACTACTTAAACCTAACTAACCTAAGGACATCACACACATCCATGCCCGAGGCAGGATTCGAACCTGCGACCGTAGCGGTCGTGCGGTTCCAGACTGTAGCGCCTGTAACCGCTCGGCCACTCCGGCCGGCTCGCGACTTTTAAATATCTGGGGGTAAAGTTGCTTAGCGATATGAAATTTAACGGGCAGAGAAGGCGAATGGTCGACTTCGATTTCTTGGGAGAATTTTTGGGGAAGTGTTGTTCATCTGTAAAGGAGATCGCAAATAGGATGCTGGTGCGACCTATTCTTGAATACTGCTCGACTGTTTGCGATCCATACTAGGTGGGATTGAAGGAGGACATCGAAGCAGTTCAGAAGCGGGCTGCTAGATTTGTCACCGGTAGGTGCTTCGGGAACTCAAACGGGTGTCTCTGGAGGGAAAGTGACGTTCTTTTTCGAAGAACACTATTGAGGAAAGTTAGAGAACTGGCATTTGAAGCTGACTGTCGTATGATTCTACTGCCCCCAATATACAGATACACATTGCTCTTAAGGATCGCGGAGAAATTAAGGCTCGTACGGAGGCATATAGACAGTCGTTTTTCGCTTGCTCTGTTTGCGAATGGAACGGGAAAAGAAAAGGCTAGTAGTGGTACAGGATACTTTTCGCCACGCGGCTCGCGGAGTGTCCGTGTAGATGTAGATGTAGATGTAGATGTACACAAATGCATAATAAAATGAAATCATACTGGCAGTTTTCTTTTGTGTGACTAGTCCCCCACGTCGCTCTGTGAAATTACATTATTCTGTACAAACGAACAATGAGAACAGATGAAAACTGACAGGCAAGCCACAAATCTCGATAATTGTAAACACAATGACGATCGTATCCGAATGATTCTGCAACGAAACAATCAAATTCGAATCTGCCTTTGTGTAGCCCTTGGCTTTAAAAACAACCTGCAGTTGTACGGGGTGTACATCGCGTAATTATAGACCTGGTATTTATACGAATTTTTATAAGAAATAGCCTAAGTGAATTGGTTTCTAATTGTTTCACCCCGTAAGAATTCCTTTTACTTACGAATTCTGCGGATATGGAGAATTTGGTTGAACCTACTCATTAAATTTTGTAAATCACACACAGTTCTGTTACTGATTCCTAAGCACTGTAGGATTAGACTGTACATCTATTCACTGTTCCCCACAATCATCAACAACCAAGTTTTACTCGTGAAAGTGTGGTCGCATGACTCCAAGTATGACGTAAACATGTAGCCTGCATGGTTTGACGGTTGTCACATTCAGTTTGCCCTGGCCTCGTAGCTTACACCAATAGGGAACAAGCAGCTTTAATTCTATAGATCGGAGCCCAGAAACTAATGGCCGACGCCGCGATTTACTCGCGCAACCGTATCAAACATTAAAATATGCCAACTCCCTTGGAAGATAGCACTGCACACGCGTGTGTAACACATCCCCTCAAAAGGCACAGCAACACATACAGCTACAGAAGCATTAATTTCAGAAGAAGACATTGTTTAAGTAAAAAAGTAGTTATGACTAATGGTGGGTCAACAAAGCTACATTAAAAATTTATAATTCACTTCAAGCAATTTTATTTACGCAGCGACAGTTAAGAAAAGGAAAAGAATGAAAATATTTTTATAGTGAAACAAACAATTTACAATCTGAACAGCTAAATTTAACTGGGGAGAGCGCACAACAATGCAGCTTATCTGTTCCTTGTTGGAGATCCGTAGCGACGTCTTGAGTTGACAGCGATGGCTCATGATGTTGCAGACTATTACAGCAACTCCATTTGTCATATTTCCACAGCGAAGTATGGTAATGAGTTTTCTTCTCGATTACGTTGCAAGGTCATCTGCAGTAGCGTTTAACATGCCACTAGCTGAATAGACGTAATTGTCGGTGACAAACCAGAGTTTTAGCATGTACACGTCTATTAATCACCTAGTTCTCGTTTCAGTACACTGTTCATGATAATTTCCGACCGCGATATTACTGTTCGTCACGTTTGCATATGACTACCGCGATTTCGAACTCATAGTCAGTAAAACCGTGATGATGATGTTGATGATGATGTTTGGTTTGTGGGGCGCTCAACAACGTGGTTATCAGCGCCCGTACAATTACCCAATCTTTGCTCAGTCCAATTGCGCCACTTTCCTGGATGATGATGAAATGATGAGGACAACACAAACACCCAGTCATCTCGAGGCAGGTGAAAATCCCTGACCCCGCCGGGAATCGAACCCGGGACCCCGTGCTCGGGAAGCGAGAACGCTACCGCGAGACCACGAGAGGCGGACAGTAGTAAAACCGTTCTTGACTTGATTCGCAACTGTAATTACACCCATCAAAAAAAAGTTTTGCATCACCTCGGTTCCGAGAGTTCCGGAACCCGTACAGAAAATTGGAATAGAGATCAACATAAACATCATTTCCGCCCTTTTTATTGCTCATGAAAACCAAACATTGCATCTTGTAACACCATACAGCGAGATCTTCAGAAGTGGTGTTCCAGACTGCTGTACACACCGGTTCCTCTAGTACCCAGAAGCACGTCCTCTTGTATTGGTGCATGCCTGTATTCGTCGTAGCATACTATCCACAAGTTCATCAAGGCACTGTTGGTCCAGATTGTCCCACTCCTCAACGGCAATTCGGCGTAGATCCCTCAGAGTGGTTGGTGGGTCACGTCGCCCATAAACAGCCCTTTTCAATCTATCCCAGGCATGTTAGATAGGGTTCATGATGGCCACTCCAGTCGAGCGATGTCGTTATCCTGAATGAAGTCGTTCACAAGATGTGCACGATGGGAGCGCGAATTGTCGTCCATGAAAACGAATGCCTCGCCAATATGTTTCCGATATGGTTGCACTATCGGTCGGAGGATGACATTCACGTATCGTGCAGCCGTTACGGCACCTTCCATGACCACCAGCGGCGAACGTCGGCCCCACATAATGCCACCCCAAAACAGCAGGGAACCACCATCTTGCTGCACTCGCTCGTCTCCGACAATTGTCTGGTTGAAGGCATATGCGACACTCATCTGTGAAGAGAACGTGATGTCAATTCTAATCGGTCCATTTGGCGTGTTGTTGGGCCCATCTGTACTGCGCTGCATGGTGTCGTAGTTGCAAAGATGGACCTCGCCATGGACGTCGGGAGTGAAGTTGCGCATCATGCAGCCTACTGCGCACAGTTTGAATCGTAACACGACGTCCTGTGGCTGCACGAAAAGCATTATTCAACATGGTTGCGTTGCTGTCAGGGTTCCTCCGAGCCATAACCCGTAGGTAGCGGTCACCCACTGCAGTAGTAGCCCTTGAGCGGCCTGGGCGTGGCATGTCATCGATAGTTCCTGTCTCTCTGTATCTCCTCCGTCTCCGAACGACATAGCTTTGGTTCACTCTGAGACGCTTGGGCACTTGCCTTCCTGGCACAAAGTAACAATGCGGACGCGATCGAACCACTGTATTGACCGTCTAGGCATGGTTGAACTACATACAACACGAGCCGTGTACCTCCTTCCCGATGGAATGACTGGAACTGATCGGCTGTCGGACCCCCTTCGTCTAATAGCAGCTGCTCATGCATGGTTGTTTACATCTTTGGGCGGATTTAGTGACATCTCTGAACAGTCAAAGGGACTGTGTCTGTGATACAATATCCACAGTAAACGTCTATCTTCAGGAGTTCTGGGAACCAGGGTGATGCAAAACTTTCTTGGTGTGCGTATGTTCACCGTGGCAGTTACAGCTTCAGACATTCAGCTGGAAATAAAATTAATTATTCAGCTGCTGTAATTGTTTTAGAGGAGTTGTGGTACTACAAGCCTAATTTGCAGCAACTTATAGATAGTTTCCGAGATGCATATAGGGAGTTTGTATTTATGCCTAATGGTGTGAGATGCGCCCACAGGTACTACGATTTTAGGCAAGGTAGATACAGACCATTGTGGTACAATTATTAGAACCTCAATAATACTGTTAATTAATAAGGCAAATACAATAAAATGAAATGATAATTAAATAGACACCCCAGCTGCAAGCAGGCGTTGATATACTTCATTGGGGACATGTTGAAAATGTGTGCCCCGACCAGGACTCGAACCCAGGATCTCCTGCTTACATGGCAGACGCTCTATCCAGCTGAGCCACCGCGGGCACAGAGGATAGTGCGTCTGCAGGGACTTATCCCTTTGACCTTCTTGTGCGAACGCACACGCTATGCCCGAACTCGTACGGGACTTGGTAGATTAATCTGCCACGAGTAATGAGTATGATGGGCAAACATCTATTAGGCGCACTACGAATGTAGTGTTGTGGACATGTTGGGAATGTGGATCTCACGGGGAGCGTGCAAGGGATAAGTCCCTGCAGACGCACTATCCTCTGTGCGCGCGTTGGCTCATATGGATAGAGTGTATGCCATGTAAGCAGGAGATCCCGGGTTCGAGTCCCGGTCGGGGCACACATTTTCAACATGTCCCCAATGAAGTATATCAACGCCTGCTTGCAGCTAGGGTGTCTATTTAATTATCATTTCATTTCTAGCAAAGCTGCATGGTCATTGACGGTAACTGTTCTTTCGGAATTCGGTTAAATGTAAAAACTGTTTCACTCACATGGTAGCAAGAGCTATGATGTATACTCGTGAAATCATTGTCAGTAGTAGTTGATGCACAGCCCATTTAGTAATACTCAAACCATACGATCTTTCTGTTCATAATGGCCACTGCAGCTTTCATTAAGCACTATGACGGTAATGCCTATCGTCAGTCGCTAGGTTTCACAATTCACTGTCTCGGCAAATTTTTACATCTCAAAATCACACGCGTCTCGCCATATTGTTGCACACACACCCATTGACTCTCCCGCACTGAATAGCGCTGCTCAACTACTGCTCCCAATATTGCTGTCGGTGCTTCCACGTCTACGATTTACATAGCAGTTCTTCACATCACAGTAAATATTACAAATGCAGAAAAAAATAAACAAGAATTAAAGTCTTTCCATATTCAAGTAAGAATAAGAAAACATATTTATCTATTGGAGAAAAAGAAGTAGATTGCAATTACATTTTAACGCTATTACCAAACACAGCTATGCTACACCATTTGAGATATGAATACTCTAAGGAGGCAAAAGAAATTATAGAAAAAAGAAAAAAAAGATAACCTATCACTAATGGCTATATCTTCACACTCCACTCTTGCAACGGCAACTGCAGGTTCTCGTTTCAAGGCCGCGCCGCGCCGTTCATAACTGCATTGCCAGCCAGATGGAACGAGTATCCAGTTTAAATCACCAGCTTTTTGAGTCGTTCCATGTATCGTCAGTCTTAGTGTTACTCACTCTTTGAAGTAAAATATATAATATTTTATGAAATGACACGTTGTTGTATTGAAACCACAACTCATTGGTCCATTTGGGTTAAGCTGATCATATAAATATTACTTTTCATTTGTATGATCAAGCCAATACAAACCCAAAATTACAACACTATTATCTAGTGCTTGTTGGGGTGGGTTATGAAAAATCACGAATAATTTGAAATATTATTTATTCGTTGTAAACAAACACATTTTATTTCTTTAATACAAAGTGGCCATATCGGGCGATTTTTATTTCAAAATTTACTGAGTGCATAATTTTTCAGGGCCGGCCGGGGCGGCCGAGCGGTTCTAGACGCTACAGTCTGGAACAGCGCGACCGCTACGGTCGCAGGTTCGAATCCTGCGTCGGGCATGGATGTGTGTGATGTCCTTAGATTAGTTAGGTTTAAGTAGTTCTAAGTTCTAGGGGACTGATGACCTCAGAAGTTGAATCCCATAGTGCTCAGAGTCATTTGATCCATAATTTTTCATTGTCCATACTTAACGAATTCCATACAAAAGTAGTCTCATTTGACGCCAATTTTTTTTTCTGAAATACATTCCCAAAGTCTAACTTATCACTTACACGTAACTGCCCTCGCAGAATGGAGGTGGGATCCCATGAGCCACTGGATATTCAAGTGACATTGAGTAGCACATGGTAAATCACAGATGTGTACCTATTTCTTTTCCTCCGATAACGGCAGCATCTGTGGCGAAACGAAGAAAATGCTTCAGGCAAAATGTATCGATTTTGCCGTAGAATCGTAATCTGCAATAAAAAAGGGGGTTCCCTTTGAAGACATCAAAGTTGCCCCCTGCCACCCACGCACGGGGTCGGAGGGCAGGTCAAGTGTTGTATCGTTGGATGTCTCCCTCCGAGACAAACAACTTTTTTTGATCCGACGTGTCGGATATTTCAATGGTTCAAATGGCTCTGAGCACTATGGGACTTAACTTCTAAGGTCGTGAGTCCCCTAGAACTTAGAACTAATTAAACCTAACTAACCTAAGGACATCACACACATCCATGCCCGAGGCAGGATTCGAACCTGCGACCGTAGCGGCCGCGCGGTTCCAGATTGTAGCGCCTAGAAGCGCTCGGCCACACCGGCCGGCGATATTTCAATGTCTTCAGCTAAAATGAACCTCCGATATAAATATAGCGAAACGTCGTTAGCAAACAGCAAAGACGTATTTATGGATTATTAGTTTATGTCTACAATACGACTACAGAGTTTGAGAGTTTACATTTGTAATAATAATAAACAAGTCTCAAGGTCAGAGGGGGAAGGGGGGGAGGAGATGGACAGAGAGAGGGCAGGAGGAGATAGAGAGTGTGGGGAGAAGATGGACAGAGAAAGGAGGTAGGAGGCAATGGATTGAGAGAAGGGGTGTGAAAGGAGGCAGGAGGAGATGGAGAGAGGAGGGAGGAGGACAGAGAGATTTGGGGGGGGGGGGGTTAGGTGATGGAGAGAGTGAGGGGGAAGTAGGAGGAGAAAAAAAATGTTCAAATGTGTGTGAACTCTTATGGGACTTTACTGCTAAGGTCATCAGTCCCTAAGCTTACACACTACTTAACGTAAATTATCCTAAGGACAAAAACACACACCCATGCCCGAGGGAGGACTGGAACCTCCGCAGGGACCAGCCGCACAGAGTAGGAGGAGATGGAGAAAGAAAGAGGGAGGGGGATGAACAGAGACAGGGTAGAGAAGGAGATTGAGACATATATCCAATTCCCATACCCATTCCGCCGGCCGGTGTGGCCGAGCGGTTCTAAGCGCTTCAGTCTGGGACCGCACGACCGCTACGGTCGCAGGTTCGAATCCTGCCTCGGGCATGGATGTGTGTCATGTCCGTAGGTTAGTTAGGTTTAAGTAGTTCAAGTTCTAGGGGACTGATGACCTCAGACGTTAAGTCCCATAGTGCTTAGAGCCGTTTGAACCATACCCATTCCATTTTAGCAGACTGAGCCACAGCAAAGCGTTGCTAGGTACAGTTACTTTATGATAAAATTGTTAAATTTTTTAAGTGTCGCAACAAGCCTTTATGTTAATTAATTCAAAAATCTGAGCGTGACAGTTACATTAGTACGAGGTGTCATGTCCTCAGACCGGCTTGTGCGACCCCAAGGTTGTTTCGGTTTGTTGTCACATGATGTTCTGCCTTCATTAAACTGTCGCACTCATGAACGCACTTTCGACACATCCATAACTCCATCACCACATGTCTCCTTCAACTGTCGATGAATTTCAATTGGTTTCACACCACGCAAATTCAGAAAACAAATGATTGCACGCTGTTCAAGTAAGGAAAACATCGCCATTTTAAGTATTTAAAACAGTTCTCATTCTCGCTGCTGGCGGTAAAATTCCATCTGCCGTACGGTACTGCCTTCTCTGGGACGTATTGACAATGAACGCGGCCTCATTTTAAAACAATGCGCATGTTTCTATCTCTTTCCAGTCCGGAGAAAAAAAATCGGAGGCCTTAGAACTTGAATGCACCTCGTATTTAACTCACTTATTCATTCAGTCGGATTGTTCATGGAGAGACGGATCGTGAAAGCTACCTACATTCACTAGGAAAATATGGTGAGATTACTAAATTACGTTAATGATCATACTGGATCTGCTGTATTTACTAAAACAAGAAGTCGTTCAATTGCTAACCCTCGATTTCACCTATAAAAAGAAGAACTACATGTACTAGGTGGACACATGCCCCTCTCTCTTCAGCGGTCTGATTTAAATCGAGCATCTAAGTAACTTGATGGGTGGAATAAAAAAAAGTTGCTGTCATTATGCGTTATGCGAAGTAGAGTTGAAATCGAAGTTTTGTTTTAATGGATGAGCGTCTTGTATTAGTGCTACACATGTAATGCTGTAATTAAAGTAATTTGTTCGAAATTGCCTGCGTTAATTGGATCGTTATCATTTTAAGATTGGGAAAAGTGAAAGTGTAACGAAGTTTGGAATATTGCATTTACTATTCTTCTTGCGCATACTTTTTACAAGCGCCAAATTAATGTTTTCTTCAGTGAGTTACTCGCTCCCTTAACTGTGATTCATTCAGTTGGCCGCTTTTGCAGCACAGGAATACAAAACATCAATTTCACTGGAAGCATTTAGTTTTCAGACGATCCCTTCATAATACGTGTGAAACTTTTTTATGCTCTTATAAGAAACGACATCATGTCAGATTTCTACAGTTTCAACGGTTTATGACGTTTGCTGAAACCAGCACAGATACAGAAACTTCAAGATTATTATCACACTGGATGTACTAGCAAAAGCTGCTACTGAGAAAACTTTTGTAGTGATTCGGATAATATTAACGTTCCCAGATTTTTCGTCATTCATGGAGTTGAAGATCTAAGGACCAACGTAAATTTAATTAAAGTAGTGGATGAAAATTTCTGTGCCAGAGTTTCGTAATACGTCACTTCTGACTACAAAGCATTTCATTACTGTTGCTTCCAATAAAAAAAAAAAGGTTCAAATTGCTCTAAGCACTATGGGACTTAACATCTGAGGTCAACAGTCCCCTAGACTTAGAACTACGTAAACCTAATTAACCTAAGAATATCACACACATCCATACCCGAGGCAGGAGTCGAACCTGCAACCGTAGCAGCAGCGCGGTTCCGGACTGAAGCGCCTACAACCGCTCGGCCACAGCGGCCGGCGCTTCCAATCCAAAGCGCAAAATTTGATCTGTCGCAATTGTGATACATCAGTGACTGATTGTCCCATATCGTGCCATGTACACAGAGAGCAACGTGTTCCTGTTTATCCTGAGCACTGCCCCAGTAATGCCTGTTTAGTCTCGATATTACTGCAGCAATAAATTTTTGTTCACGCTGTTACTAGATAACTGAATAGCGCACTGGAACATATCCGTACATGTACCGCTGGAAGAATTAGTGAAACAGGCTTCGCTGAATAGGTCCATATTTAGTTCTGCAGAAATGCTTTGACTTGTTCAAAATCTGCAATAAGTTTTTTTTTAATAAATAAATATAGTAATGTTCTTATCTGATAACATGTCACTGAGAAGAATACAGGATGAGTTATATAAGATGTTACAACGCTTTTATTTAGAGAGTGGTTCCGAATATCAAAATGTGGTTTTCCACAATTGATAGTATGCTGAGGGTCATGCAATGTTTTGTGTGAATAATGCTCTGAACTCTGTTATCTGCCTAGATAATGAAACCGTATATTTTTCCCAAGTGAATTCAGTAGGTCTTGGAAAGACAATTACTGCGACATAGTGCTTGTTAATATTGACGTTGAATTCTTTCGCAAAAGAATTCAAGAAATGTACAAAATTGAAAATCAATGCGGCCAGGGTCGGCTACTGCGGTGTAAACACCGCCAAGCAGAACTCTCATGTCAGACTCCGTCGTTATATGCAGCAAGACATGCCTACATTACTAACAAGGGAACCTCCCCACCGCACCCCCCTCAGATTTAATTCTAAGTTGGCATAGTGGATAGACCTTGAAAAACTGAACACAGATCAATCGAGAAAACAGGAAGAAGTTGTGTGGAACTATGAAAAAATAAGCAAAATATACAAATTTAGTAGTCCATGCGTACCATAAGCAAAATCAAGGACAACCTGATCTGAGTAGCGCCGTGGTCCTGTGGTTAGCGTGAGCAGATGCGGTATGAGAGGTCTTTGGTTCAAGTGTTTCCTCGAGTGGAAATTTTAATTTTTTGTTTTCAGTTTATATCACAAACTCTTATGTTTTCATCACTTTTTGGGAGTGATTATCACATCCACAAGAAAACCTAAATCGGGAAAGGTAGAAGATTCTTTTTACCCATTCGCCAAGTGCACAAGTTAGGTGGGTCCACAACATATTCCTGTCATGTGACGCACATGCGGTGACCAGTGTCGTATAGAATATATCAGACGTGTTTTCCTGTGGAGGAATCGGTTGACCTATGACCTTGCGATCAAATGTTTTCGGTCCCCATTGAAGAGCCACGTCCTTTCGTCGACTAATCGCACGGTTTTGCGGTGCGGTCGCAAAACACAGACACTAAACTTATTACAGTGAACAGAGACGTCAATGAACGAACGGACAGATCATAACTTTGCGAAAATAAAGAAAGTAAACTTTTCACTGGAGGGAAGACTTAACCAAGTACCTCTCGTTCCGCAGCTTCTCACGCTAACCACAAGACCACGGCGCGCCTGTGCTTAGATTATCCTTGATGTTGCCTATGTTACGCATGGACTACTCAGTTTGTATATTTTGCTTATTTTTTCATAGTTCCATTCAACTTCTTCCTGTTTACTCGATTGATATGTGTTCAGTTTTTCAAGGCCTATCCACTGTGCCAACTTATAACTAAATCTGAGGGGGGTGCGATGGGGAGGTTCCCTTGTAAGAGAAAACCTCATTTCCTATAAGACGCAGATACACGGAAAGCTATGAGCTTTGTACACGGAACTACGGCAATGCTACCTTGTGGGGCTTAGGAAAACTATTTCAAATGTGTGTACTTTCCCAGGTTTCTGTGCAAAGAACTACAGTAGCATCAGGCAGTTTTCCATGTAAATCCTAGCCGTTGATATTTACTTGTCAAAGCCGAAACAGAAATATCGGTCGTTCATACTTCGTAATGATAAACAGCCCTATTCACGGAAAAAATAAACTACTGGGTTAACTTTCTTAGATTTGAAAATAACAATAATAGTAATACCTGACCTGCTTTTGTCTCAAGATGCCTGAATACTCCTAGATATATTACGGTAGTTACTGTTTCCAGCAGTTTGTGATTAATAGTGCAGTTGTACAGTAATGGAATTCTTTTCCTATGTGTGCCTTGTTTTGTCAGCTTGCTCTGCAGCGTTTGGGAGACGACTCATACGTTTCTCCTACGTGTGCTCTTTACCGACGAAGCAACATTTACGAACCACGGTAATGTAAATTTACGTAACATGCTCTACTGGGCAGCGAAAAACCCACGCAAGCTTCGTCAGATACAGCAACAGCGAAAGTGGAGCGTAAACGTACGTTGCGGCATTATAAGAAATTCTATCGTGGGACCTTATTTCATCCTAGGTGTTTCAAATGGAAATACTTTTGCACACTTTCTTACGAACATTCTACCCTTTCTTCTAGAAGAGGTGCCACTGGATAAACGACAATGTATGTGTAATGTGGTTACAACACAATGGCTGCTCAGTTCACTCTTTCCGCGCTGCAACGCAAATAATTAAGTTTCCTGATCCTTGTATAGGATGAAGAGCTCCAGTGAAATGGACACCCAGGTCCACTTTGTGATCTCGCTCTTCTTGATCTCTTTCTACGGAGAAGTCTCAAAGATGCAGTCTATTATGAAGTCAGGCAACATGCGCAGTCGAATCGCCACAGTATGCAACGGTATATCATCCGCTATATTTTCACCCGTTCATCCACCTCTCAAACAGCGATTGCAGATGTGCCTTGCAATCGATGGTTTATAATTTGAGCATATACAGGGCTATTACAAATGATTGAAGCGATTTCACAAATTCACTGTAGCTCCATTCATTGACATATGGTCACGACACACTACAGATACGTAGAAAAACTCATAAAGATTTGTTCGGCTGAAGCCGCACTTCAGGTTTCTGCCGCCAGAGCGCTCGAGAGCGCAGTGAGACAAAATGGCGACAGGAGCCGAGAAAGCGTATGTCTTGCTTGAAATGCACTCACATCAGTCAGTCATAACAGTGCAACGACACTTCAGGACGAAGTTCAACAAAGATCCACCAACTGCTAACTCCATTCAGCGATGGTATGCGCAGTTTAAAGCTTCTGAATGCCTCTGTAAGGGGAAATCAACGGGTCGGCCTGCAGTGAGCGAAGAAACGGTTGAACGCGTGCGGGCAAGTTTCACGCGTAGCCTGCGGAAGTCGACGAATAAAGCAAGCAGGGAGCTAAACGTACCACAGCCGACGGTTTGGAAAATCTTACGGAAAAGGCTAAAGCAATTGCTACAAGCCCTGACACCCGATGACAAAGTCAAACGCTTTGAATTTTGGGCGTGGTTGCTACAGCTCATCGAAGAGGATGCGTTCAGTTTGAAACTTGTTTTCAGTGATGAAGCAACATTTTTTCTTAATGGTGAAGTGAACAGACACAATGTGCGAAACTGGGTGGTAGAGAATCCTCACGCATTCGTGCAGCAAATTCGCAATTCACCAAAAGTTAACGTGTTTTGTGCAATCTCACAGTTTAAAGTTTACGGCCCCTTTTTCTTCTGCAAAAAAAATGTTACAGGACTCGTGTATCTGGACATGCTGGAAAATTGGTTCATGCCACAACTGGAGACCGACAGCGCCGACTTCACCTTTCAACAGGATGGTGCTCCACCACACTTCCATCATGATGTTCGGCATTTCTTATACAGGAGATTGGAAAACCAATGGATCGGTCGTGGTGGAGATCATGATCAGCAATTCATGTCATGGCCTCCACGCTCTCCCGACTTAACCCCATGCGATTTCTTTCTGTGGGGTTATGTGAAAGATTCTGTGTTCAAACCTCCTCTAGCAAGAAACGTGCCAGAACTGCGAGCTCGCATCAACGATGCTTTCGAACTCATTGATGGGGACATGTTGCGCCGAGTGTGGGAGGAACTTGATTATCGGCTTGATGTCTGCCGAATCACTAAAGGGGCACGTATCGAACATTTGTGAATGCCTAAAAAAACTTTTTGAGTTTTTGTATGTGTGTGCAAAGTATTGAGAAAATATCTCAAATAATAAAGTTATTGTAGAGCTGTGAAATCGCTTCAATCATTTGTAATAACCCTGTACTTAAGTACAGAGTAAAACTACGTTTCGTTAATAAAAGTATTTATTTTGTGGGTGACCTGGCGCCAGTCAAAAATGGTTCAAATGGCTCTGAGCACTATGGGACTTAACTTCTGAGGTCATCAGTCCCCTAGAACTTAGAACTACTTAAACCTAACTAACCTAAGGACATCACACACATCCATGCCCGAGGCAGAATTCGAATCTGCGACCGTAGCGGTCGCGCGGTTCCAGACTGTAGCGCCTAGAACCGCTCGGCCACTCCGGCCGGCTGTAGTCAGTCATTATGAATAAGATGTTTAGTTCCTTTAAAGTGTATTCCGTCTAATCACGATTTCAAGTGGTACACATAGACACATTTATGCGACAGTCGGTAGTTTACCTTCCAGTAGCATTCACACGCTTCCAGGCAAAAAAAGGTCCTGCATTAAGAAAAAAAAAATGTTCAAATGTGTGTGAAATCTTATGGGACTCAACTGCTAAGGTCATCAGTCCCTAAGCTTATACATTACTTAACCTAAATTATCCTAAGGACAAACACACACACACACACCCATGCCCGAGGGAGGACTCGAACCTCTGCCGGGACGATCCTGCACCCTTTTTTTCTGTTTCTCAAATCTAATATAGTAGTTTCTTTTTTTTCCGTGAGTAGGTCTGTTTATCATTGTGAAGTATGAACGTACGATGTTACTGTTTCGGCCTTGACAAGTAAATACCAACAAGGAGTCTTTAAATGGAAAACTGGTTAAGGTAACCGTATTTGTTTCCCCAGAACACATTTCAAATAGTTTATCTAGGCGCATTAAGCTAATATATGCGTCGTTCTATATACAAAACTCATAGCTGACCCTGTATCTGTGTCGTATAGGAAATGAGGTTTTATCTTACAAACAACGCCTCGATCTTGGTCAAAGATGTTTACGGCATTCGACGCTCCAACGTACTGTTGCTACAGTGTTAGTGGTGCTGATATAAAGCAGAGCAACAGCAAAGACAAAGTAAACATTGCATTATACCTGCAAGAACAGTTGCCAAAGTTGACATTTCGTCAGAAAGGAACCCAAGTGATTTCGCAGAGTGAGAAAGAAGTGGTAGATGAAATATTAGCGTTCAAATGGCTCTGACCACTATGGGATTTAACTTCTCAGGTCATCAGTCGCCTAGAACTTAGAACTAATTAAACCTAACTAACCTAAGGACATCACACACATCCATGCCCGAGGCAGGATTCGTACCTGCGACCGTAGCGGTCGCTCGGTTCCAGACTGAAGCGCCTAGAACTGCACGGCCATTCCGGCCGGCTATTAGCGTTCCTGGAAGATGAATCAGTGGAATGCGTGGTGTCGTATACGCTCGACTGTGCCAAAAATGTACTTGAGCAGTGCAATGATGACGATATGTTCTTAATGAGTGAAAGTGATATTGAAACAGGTGGCGAGTCATGTACTTCATCATCCTTGTCAAACAGACAACCGCAAATACCGTCTCCAGTGAAACGTAGTAAAGGACAATCGTCGTCCAAGGAGAGGGTACTAAACGTAATTACGTACACGGAAGATCTTCTGCAACGTAGCGACAACACAATTATGAACAGATTGCGAACAAGGCTGCAGCAATATCATCGTGTAGTGCATAAGAAATGCAGATATTCTAGGGAAGACAGTGTGCACTTACTACAAGAAGTAGCGTTTGCGTGTGTTAAGGATGCTCGATACAATTTACAACATGTGCATGATGGTGACGTACTATGGTATGTATATCGAATAGCTCAAATGGTTCAAATGGCTCTGAGCACTATGGGACTTAACATCTGAGGTCATAAGTCCCCTAGAAATTACAACTACAGGGCTATTACAAATGATTGAAGCGATTTCATAAATTCACTGTAGCTCCATTCATTGAGATATGGTCGACTGAAGCCGCACTTCAGGTTTCTGCCGCCAGAGCGCTCGAGAGCGCAGTGAGACGAAATGGCGACAGGGGCCGAGAAAGCGTATGTCGTCCTTGAAATGCACTCACATCAGTCAGTCATAACAGTGCAACGACACTTCAGGACGAAGTTCAACTAAGATCCACCAACTGCTAACTCCATTCGGCGATGGTATGCGCAGTTTAAAGCTTCTGGATGCCTCTGTAAGGGGAAATCAACGGGGCGGCCTGCTGTGAGCGAAGAAACGGTTGAACGCGTACCGGCAAGTTTCACGCATAGTGATGTGAAAGATTCAGTGTTTAAACCTCCTCTACCAAGAAACGTGCGAGAACTGCGAGCTCGCATCAACAATGCTTTCGAACTCATTGATGGGGACATGCTGCGCCGAGTGTGAGAGGAACTTGAAAATCGGCTTGATGTCTGCCGAATCACTAAAAGGGTACATATCGAACATTTGTGAATGCCTAAAAAAAACTTTTTGAGTTTTTCTATGTGTGTGCACAGCATTGTGAAAATATCTCAAATAATAAAGTTATTGTAGAGCTGTGAAATCGCTTCAATCATTTGTAATAACCCTGTACTTAAACCTAACTAACCTAAGGGCATCAGAAACACATCCATGCCCGAGGCAGGATTCGAACCTGCGACCGTAGCAGTCGCGCTGTTCCGGACTGAAGCGCCTAGAACCGCACGGCCACCGCAGCCGACTATCGAATAGCGTTCTACATAGATTACAGTCATTTCAAGAGAAGCAGGGATGGTGGCGTACTTGTAACAGTTCTACAGATTTTGAAGACGTAAGACAACGAAATTTCGCAAAATCGTTCCAAAAATTTGTACATGAGATAAACAAACTTATCCCATCGTTCAGTAACGAATTGTTTTCAACTCCGACCAATCGGGATTTGAAGAGGAAATGCATATGACGGGAACCCTGGCTATCAGAGGTACCAAAGAGAGTTGTATGAAGATCAGCTAACATCAGTGTCATAACGCATTCATATACAATTATGCAAACCTTTAACCTGGTTGGTAAATTGGCTCGAAAATCATTTAGTGTGCTGCGAGAAGTTGGAGGTGCACTGCCCTCTATGATTTTTCTCTCGTGTGCGTGATCCTTCAAGGGCATATTTATGTCAGAGCAAGCAAGAGTGGGAAAATGAGCATAAGAGAACTGTAACTATTTTATGAGCACTGCTTTTAGCCAATAGCTGGTCAAAATAACCTTCTTTTGCTTGATTTCTGGTCTGCATATAGAAATCATACTCCTTCTGAGCAAACTGTTCCTTCTGAAAAGTATATGACACTGCAGTTCATACACCTGGAACCAATGACCAAATTCAGCCTCTGGATTTTTTTTTTTTTTTTTTTTGTATTCTGTGCCTATAAAACATATCTGCCTATAAAACATATCTGCAGCTATACCTTAGAGGGTAGCCAGTTTCACGACAGACTGTTTTGCACTCGGTTGCATGTCATCACTTCTATCACTCCGTTACACCATTGTGATTCTATATGCATTCTTAAAGAGTGGATACTTAGCTAACGTTCTGTACGGTTTGTAACTCCGAAAGAGTTTGCCTTCAATCTTGATTATGCGAAACTAGTAATAATTGTGGTGCGCAATTTTTCATCCGGTGCTCATGGCGCAAGTTAAAGGTTTTTGAACATTTCTTGAATGTCAACAATGTCCATTTCGTGAAGGGTAATACATACATCCCAGAGAAGGCTGATCACTGGACCTCTCAGACATTCATTTTCTGTCGCCCTCCTGACACACAAGGTGAGTGATTAGCAGCTAATATTTTTCCTATCATAGCTCTTATCACAACATTTTCAAATGAGCCATACTAAAGATTGAACTTGCCACTCAAGGCGTTCCTCGTTAGTAGTGTAGGACTGTCTTGTCCCAATAACGACGGAGGAGCCTGGCATGATAGCTCTGCTTCACGTTGTTTACACCGCAGTAGCCGACTCTGGCCGCATTGCTCTCCAATTATAGTAACTATCTGGGATTCTTTCGCGAAGGTTTTCAACGTCAACATTAGCAAATGCTGTATCAATATAATTGTCTTTCCAAGAGCTACTGAATAAAACTAAACTAAACTCTGACCGAACAGGCCATGAAGGCTAAACGGAACCGACCGGCCGCCTGCAGGCGTGACTAGATGCGGATATGGAGGGGCGTGTGGTCAGCACACCACTCTCCCGGCCGTATGTCAGTTTACGAGACTGGAGCCGCTACGTCTCAGTCAAGCAGCTGCTCAGTTTGCCTCACAAGTGCTGAGTGCACGCCGCTTGCCAACAGCGCTTTGCAAGAACTACTGAATGGTCTTATGAAAAGTGTACGGTTCCATAAAAAAATAAAAATAAACATTTGTTTCAATATTTATTTATTTTTATTTATTTATGCATTTATTTTACCTGGCAAGATTAGGGCCTTCAGGCCCTCTCTTACACCTAACCAGGCATACTCAGGTTCAACAAATTTCAGTTTCTACAGAACATTAAGGACATATAACATGTTATACTCGTACAATATTAATGTTAAAGAAAAAAATAAAGCTTATAAAAGTAGTACAATGATAATTATAACAATCAAAAAATAATTATAACAATCAATAACAATAATAATAATGACTAGGTATAGGAAAGTAAACATATTTTTCTTTTATGAATGTCAGTCCTATTGCTAGTTGGGAATTTTCTCGTTATATTCTTGCAGCTTGTGAGTTATTCTCATCAAGCAGAGACATAAGACGATAGAATGGGGTGAAAGAGATATAGAAGAGGTAGATAGGTTAGAGGAATAGAAATAGAATGGTAAAATTCGAAGCTATGATGGAGAGGAGAAAGAAAAAGATGAGAGGGGCACAACAATGGTGGCTATACCGTCCCTAATATGTAAGTCTTGAGTTCCCTCTTGAACGTTGAGTGGTTCTGGATAAGACGCAGATCACAGGGGAGCGCGTTCCATAGTCGTATGGCTGAGATGGAGAATGACACGGAGAAAGATTTTGTGTTATGTAAAGGTACAGCCAAGATGCTAGACGTATCCGATCTGGTATTGCGATTGTGGAACGATGATAGGTGTTTAATGTTAGAAGATAAGTATTGGGGGCACCAATGGCTAAGAAATCGATGAAGTAAGCACATCGTGTGGAGATCGCGTGCCTTATGTGGGCGTATCCAACCTAGCTGGGAGTATGAAGGACTGATATGATCATACAACCGTATATTGCATACGTATCTAATGCAAGCATTCATCACTAGCTCGAGGCATCTCGAATTTTCACTATTTGTGCCGTGTTGAACTACATCACAGCAGTAAAGATTAGGCAAGACTAGTGTTTGGACTAATTTTTGTTTAACATGCGTTCGAAACATTTTTCTAAATTTTTGAATTGCATGTAGGGAGGAGAGCGATTTCCGGCAAGCTGTGACTGTTTGTTCTTCCCAGTTTAGGTGTTCATCCAAGATTATTCCAAGGTCTTTTACTGTTTTTTGGTATGGTAGTTGGGTACCATTGAGGAGTATTTGAGGGACTGTTTCGCGAAAGTACCGACTGGTTAACTTTGGATGAGATATAAGTATGACCTGGGATTTCTTGGGGTTTAGTTTCAGACCTAGGTTCTGTGCCCATCGAGAAACAGAGCAAAGATCTGCGTTCATACTCGCTACTGCGTCAGCAATGTTCTTGGGGCTTGCACTTATGTACAGTTGGATGTCGTCGGCGTATAGATGGTAGTTGCAGGAGTGAATCACTGAAGAAATATCATTAATGTACAGTGAGAAGAGTAATGGACCAAGGACGGAGCCTTGGGGAACTCCAGAGCGCACGTTTTTCCATGATGACTTTTCCGACCCACAAATGACTTGTTGAATTCTGCTTTTGAGGTAGCTGTCGAACCAGTGTATTGCGCTGTTTGAGAAATTCAGCTGCTTCATTGCATATCTCGGTTGATACCTGAATTCAGAGCATTATTCATACAAAATACCACGTGCCCCTCAGCAAAGCGTCAACTGCGGAAAAACGTTTTTTAATATCTGGAGCCGTTCATGAAACAGAAGGGGTGTTACGTTTTACATGATTCATACCTTACGGAGACACTTCCTTGATCAGCGTCTATGGCGCAAGGATACAGAGATTTAGTTGCGCGTATCAAATTTTCTGCAGTGGGTCTGAATGCAAATTAACAACATTTCATTACAACATCTGCAAAATACACGAGGGTGTATTGCTAAATCTGGTAAAAAAGCAACAAAAAATGTTTGCTTCATAAACAATTGACCGTACTTCTCGACGTCGACTCCTTTCAGGGATATACTTGGTCCAATGATCCTCCAGCTTTTACAATCCATCGTAAAAATAGATAATAATTTTACTTTTGTTTGGAGCCACAGTCATATAAAACTTTCTGAACCGCCATTTGACTGTACAACAGGTAAAATAGGTTCTGTCAAACTCTACAAAATACTTGTTGACTGCAGCTATCACCTTCACATTTGATGAAAACTTCTTCCTAGCAAGCCAAAGTTTCAAGAAGTCACTTGCGGCTAAGTCTGTTGAATAGGGTAGATGAGGAACCAATTCAAAGCCAAATTTATACACTTCCGCCGTTATAGCTGATGCGTGGGATGGTGCATTATCCTGGTGAAAGAGCGCTTTTTGTGTGCCAACCTTGGACTTTTTTCAGTCAACGCAAGGTTTTGTAGGACCCAACAATGAAGCGTTATAGGGTGCAGGTATGGTTCTGCCTTTTTTCAAAGTAGTCTATCAAGATTATTCCTTCAGAATCCCAAAAACCAGCGGCCATCACCTCACCATCTGACAAAATGGTCTTTGCCTTCTGTACACTTTCACCAGCTTTTGTCCATTGTTTTCACAGCCTTTTTGACTTCTGTGTATAATGACATATCCAGGTTTAGTCAAAAGTCACAAATCGACATAAACAGTTTTGTGGATTGCGATTAAACATCGCCAGACGTTATGCTGAAATGTTGTGTCGGACGCGCTTTTGGTCGACTATGAGCAATCGTGGCGCCCATCTAGCACACAGCTTCCTCACAGGCAATTGTCCATGCAGGATATTATGCACTCGCTCAGTTGAAATGTCTACAGCCTCGTGAATTTTTATTCGGCTTCTTGCATTACCATATGGATTTTGTAGTGGACTGACCCGACAGCCAATCCACTAACTATGTCTTGTAGCCGAATTGCACGCGTGCAAGCTCACGCAGACTGGCGTGAGGTCTGGAACAGTTAACGGAAATTATAGTAGCAAATAAAGTACGTAGTTGAAGTAATACTTAACTTTATTCCATAATTGGTGTACATCCGTCAGATGGTTCATGCTTCATCAGATACATAGCAAAGGATAAATGGCGCCTTGCTAGGTCGTAGCAAATGACGTAGCTGAAGGCTATGCTAACTATCGTCTCGGCAAATGAGAGCGTATTTTGTCAGTGAACCATCGCTAGCAAAGTCGTTTGTCCAACTGGGGGCGAGTGCTAGGAAGTCTCTCTAGACCTGCCGTGTGGCGGCGCTCGGTCTGCCATCACTGACAGTGGCGACACGCGGGTCCGTCGTATACTAGCGGACCGCGGCCGATTTAAAAGCTACCACCTAGCAAGTGTGGTGTCTGGCGGTGACACCACAGATTTTGTCAATGTTTTCCTTTCTGGTGACCTCAACTGGACAGCTGAAGCACACTTCATCTTCGGTGCTTGTCAGACCACGTTTAAATTCATTAATCCAAAAGCAAATGGTCTTCAAGGTTGGCCAGAGTCTACGTGAACTTATCCTATTCTCTTTTGATTTCTGCAGTAGTCCGGCCCTTTAAATGAAAATGTTTAATGACAGCACGAAGCCGACCGGAGTGGCCGTGCGGTTCTAGGCGCTACAGTCTGGAGCCGAGCGACCGCTACGGTCGCAGGTTCGAATCCTGCCTCGGGCATGGATGTGTGTGATGTCCTTAGGTTAGTTAGGTTTAATTAGTTCTAAGTTCTGGGCGACTGATGACCTCAGAAGTTAAGTCGCATAGTGCTCAGAGCCATTTGAACCATTTTGACAGCACGAAACTCGGTTTTCTCCATTTTCAGTCCCAGTAGACACACTGAACAATTCAGATGGGTGTCAACAATGAGCTGTATGCTGTTGAAATTCTTTATAAGATGGTTGGAATAATCAAGCGTATTCTAACCTTGAAGGCAGAATAAAAAACAATCCTTATACTCCAGATTCTGCTACATAAGCTGTAATGTTAGTAATCTGATTATTATTGTTCTGATAATAGTAGCTCTTATACAGAAATTGTGCTTCTCATAGATGATTATACAAAATAGATGAAACTGCGGCCAGTCCCAAATCTACGATATTTGCTGGGTGATATGAGGCGCCTTGCCACCATTCGCATGGCTCCCTCCATCAGAGGTTAGAGTCCTCCCTCGGGCGTGGGTATGTGTGTGTGTTGTCCTCAGTGTAAGTTAGTTTAAGATAGATTAAGTAGTGTGTACGTCTAGGGACAGATGACCTCAGCCGTTTGGCCCCATAGGAACTTACCACCACCACCATGCTTATGGCTGTATGGTATTTCCGAATCTGGCAAAAATTTCCTGCCAAAATTTCATTTTCTTGGATACATCAACAAATAACATGTAATCTTTCTTACCTGTTATTCCTGTTAGTCGTCTTTTTTTTTTTTTTTTTGAATTGAGTCCTTTGATCATATGTAGTACAGTGTACAGGATGATATTGGACTTATTACTAAGTTCAAAATGATACATATTTAAATAATCATTTTTCAACATGCTACCAATTTCAATAGTTGTAGTTCTTACAATGATACAATGTTACAAATTACGGTAGCTTTAGTTCTTAACAGTTATTCTGGTCTAAGTATTCCTTTACTGAGTAGAAACAGTGGTACTGTAGATATTCTCTGACAGATCTTTCAAAAGCACTAATATTTTGTAAGCATTTTATACTATTTGATAGTCTATTATAGAGTTTAATACCCAGATAGCATGTACCTTTCTGATACAAACTGGAACTGGCTGGGGGTACATGCAAGTTATATTTTATTCAAGTATTATAATCATGTATATCTTTGTTTTTTTTTCTTTCCCTCTCCTTCCCTCTTTCCTGACGAAGCAACCATTTGTTGCGAAAGCTTGAATTTTGTGTGTATGTTTGTGTTTGTTTGTGTGTCTATCGACCTGCCAGCACTTTTGTTTGGTAAGTCTCATCATCTTTGTTTTTAGATATATTTGTTTTTTAAAGTATTATCACCATTTCCAATCATACACTTTTTTACGTACATTAGTGTGTCAACAATAAACATACATGGTAGAGGTAGTATATTCAGTGCTTTAAATATTTGTTTGCAGGACTGTCGAGCACCACTCCCTGTTATAATCCTAATGGCTCTTTTTTGTATTCTGAAAGTCCTTTGAGCTGCTGGGGAATTTCCCCAGAATTTGAGTCCATACTTGAGATGGGCATTGAAGTACGCATAATAGGTACACAATAGTGCCTGTTCATTTATACATCGTCTGAGAACCCTAAGAAGATAACAGCCCATGCTCAGCTTGGCATTTATTTGTTCTATGTGTTTGTCCCATTTTAAGTCTCTTTGTATCCATATGCTGAGAAATTTTGTAGCCTCATCATTTGCAATAGGTTGTTGATTGATGTTTATTTCTGGATATATCAATGTGGTGTTTTGGTGGTTATGGAAATTTAAGGCTACTATTTTGTTGCAGTTTATTATCAACTGATTTTCTGCTGTCCAATTACTTAGATGTTTTGTAACTATGTTTACTTCTTCTTGTATATCTTCATTTTTTACTGCTTTTACCAGTATTGTTGTGTCATCAGCAAACAGTATTACTTTGTGGGAATCAATATGTATATCCAAATCATTGATATATAATAAGAAAAGTAGTGGTCCCATTACCGACCCTTGCGGTACCCCGTAAGTGATTGGGCTTTCTGATGATACATATTCTGTGATTATTCGTGCTTTATCATCTATATGTCTGATGGATACTTTTTGTTTACGGTCGCTGAGAAATGAACGAATCCAATCATTTGCCAACCCCCTAATTCCATAGTGCTCTAACTTCTTCAGTAGGGTTTTGTGGTTTACCATATCAAAGGCTTTGGTTAGGTCCAAAAATATACCTGTTGTTTGTTGTTTTTCATCTATTGTTTTTAATACAGTAGATATGCATTCATAGATTGCTGTCTCTATTGATTTCTTGCTTCTAAAGCCATGTTGAGTATTAGATAGCACACTATTTTTGTTTATTAACTTTAACAACTTACTACACATAATTTTTTTTCTATTACTTTTGAGAAACAGGATGTTAATGTAATGGGACGATAGTTTATTACTTCATCTTTGTCACCAGCTTTGAAAATAGGGATGACTTTTGATGTTTTTAGTTGATCTGGAAAGATGCCTGACTCTAGGGAACAGTTGCATAAGTGAGTAAGGGGGTCAATTATATTTTGGATACAGAGTTTTAGGATTCTGTTCGGTGTACCATCGATTCCTGTTGAGTATGTTGTCTTTAGTTCTCTGACAGCCTTCAATGTCTCCTCCCTGCTTACTTGGTCCACAAACACTGAAAATTTATTACTGTTCCACTTGTTTACCACTTGGTGCTGAGTTGAACTAAAATTAGTTTTTATTAAATTTTCAGCTATCCCAGTGAAGTATTTGTTGAATATGTTTGCTGTTTCTCTAGGCTGTAAAATCTTTTTATTGTTGTGTATCAAGACAATGTTCTTCTCAGTTCTCTTATTTTTGCCAGTTTCTTTTTTAATGATGTCCCACATAGCTTTCACTTTATTCGTAGAATTATTTATGTAGTAATCATTGTACATTCTTTTTGCCTGTTTAATGACCTTTTGTAAGATTTTAGTGTATGTTTTGTAGTGAGTATGCATTTCCTCAGTGGCATTATTTTCTCTGCAGGTTCTGTGGAGCTCCCTTTTTTTCTGGCAAGAAGTTCTGATTCCCTTAGTAATCCAACCCCTTCCTCTTGTCTTCTCTCTTATATTTACCATTTTTTGAGGGAAGGCTGTATCAAAATGCTTTACCATTTTTTCTAGAAAAATATTGAATTTCGAATTCAGATTTTGCTTTTCACAGACATCAGACCAGTCTTCAGTATGCAATAGTGAGTTAAAGTGGTCAATGCTTTTCTGCCTGTAGATCCTTCTCTTGACCTTTAGTAAGTTATTCTTAACCGGTCTTCCTTCCTTTGTGGTGGTAAGTATTTGAGCTTTGTGGTCACTGTATCCTGTGTTAAACACTTTTACTGACCACTCCAATTTCTCTTTATCAATCAGAATTTGATCTAAACCTGTCTGACTGCTTGGTGTTATTCTCATTGCAACTTTAACTGTGGCTGTAAGGTTATGTGTTTTAATGAGATTGCCAAGGGCGGTTTTCTGTTTACATTTACTAAGAAAATCTATGTTAAAGTCACCACATACTACAACATCACACCTTGTTTTATGCAGCTTATTTCTACTCTGGTAGTCTGAATCTATGGATTTAGCTAGTAATTATAATAATATAATAACCACATAAACAAAGAGCGATTGGCATTCACCTGCTCAGGTTTATTCGACTCAGCTCGTACAGCCCCATCCCCTTTTGTCTGCGGGAATTTTTTTTATTTTTGATGTGATGGGGATTCGCCTGGCAGAGACATCACGTACATTATGCACGCATTCAAAAACCAACTTCAGAGTCTTCAGAAATCAGCTTAGAATGTGTTCAAAAATGTTGAAAAACCAACAGGGGTGCATTTTAAAATCATATAATCGATAGACCAATGTGCAATGTTCGGCACTTTGTGAAACAAGTTTTTTTTCTTCAAGAATATGAATTTGGTGCCCCCTGAAATGCCACCCAGGGCAGATACACCAGTTTGCCCCCCCCCCCTCCCAATCCCCCCTCCACCAAGATCTGAACCTGACTGCAGTTAAATGAGTTTGAATCTTGCCTTGATTTTTTTTTTAATTTTTACATCTTTATCAAAATGACCTTGTTCATTACATGCATGTACTTGTTTTATATCTATTCTTTTGTTACAGCAATTTCATCTATTTTGTTAATAGTGGCATATGTGGGCAGGCAAATAATGGAAACTGATTAATAATTGCTGCTTGAATAATGGAAAAAAATGATTGTAAAGAATAGTTGAAAGAAACTGGAAGGTAATTTATAAATCTGTAAACATATCCTGGGTGAACTTTAACTGTAACCGATAGCAACAGACCTTCAATGTCAATACATTTAAGATCAATATTCATAATTTGAGTTATGTACCACTTCACATTAACTCCACTGTGCTTGGTCCTGATGATATTGCCGATGCAGGATCTCGGCGGTGGGAAAAATGATGAACAGACAGATGTCATCGTCATGAATGTTCGAATAAAATTTGCTTTCCTAATAACTTTTTATAACACTTTTTAATGTATGGTTGAAATATGCATTTTTAAACAATACTGGTATGACGGATCTAATCATACGTCTGCCTGCTACCACTTATAGAAACAAACAGGTGAAGATACAGGAATTAATATGTTGAAGAGTGTATTTCTTCTTCCTTTTTTTCATGTAGATGTATCAAAACATTATCCTTGCCACAAAACAACTCGTTAATTTATCTTTGTCGTGGTCTATAAGTCGTTCAGTTTACATATAGCTTAGATGTATAAAAAGAAAATAGTGAAAGAAGAAAAAAATTATAATAAAATCCAACATATTTTTCAACTTCTCTAATTTTTTCTTCCTTCTTCATTTTCCACTTGGGATCTTTGGGCATGTGACTATAATTATTTTAATTTATCTGTCATAATATTTAAACATTTGAAACTGCTGATGTATTGCTCATAAACAAAATATGAAATTATCTATTTATACAGACTGTGTAATGATGCCAAAAATGTATTTTTCATTAAAAGCTGTATGTTTTTCTCGATAGTTAACGTTAATTCAGTATTTAGAACTTTAATTCTTATTCCACTATGGACAAAGTAACACAGATGAAGATTCTATATAAAATGAAATTCAAGCAAAATGAGTAATAGAAATAATGAATGCAATAACAAGGAGAAAAATATAGGATGATAAAATGGAAGAAATTAAATCGAAGTTAATACATAAAAGTAATTCAAATCAACAATGTAAGAAAAGATAGGTTGCTAATTACTTGAAAGAAGACATGTCAACTTGCTGACAGGCACTATTAAAAGACACTCACACGAGCTTTCAGTCACAGCCTTCGTCGCTTCACAGTCGTCATTTCAGAATGTGTGTGTGTGTGTGTGTGTGTGTGTGTGTGTGTGTGTGTGTGTGTGTGTGTGTGTGTACTAGTGAAGGCTGTGGGTGAAAGCTATATGTGTGTTTCTCTTAATCGAGCCTGTCTGCAACTTGACATGTCTTCTACATGGTAAGCAGCAATCTATCTTTTCCTACATTGTTGATATTGCTATCTGGAGTTTCCATTGTCTGAATCATTAAATCACATGCACAAAGGCTCCAATATGAAAAAGAATGAGAGGAAGAAAAAATGAGTGCAATTTTAAAACGTTGATATGTTGATTAAAAAGAAGTGACTAAGGAATAGAAATTAAAAAATCAAATTTTACCAATTAATTGAATAGAATTAATGACCAAAGTCATTTTGATAAAGATCTAAAAATAAAATATTTCAAAGCGCCTTATAAGATTTGAACCAACAACCTCTTGCACTTGATGCCTGCACCTTACTCAGTATGCTGCGCAACCCATCTGTGGATTATCCCTTTTTTAAAGCTGAATTGCACCACATGAAATTCTGAGTCCCCTTCCCCTCCCCCTTCTGTTATTTGCAAATGAGGGACCACCAGGGTGAATGGCTTTAGGTTGTGAAACTTATGACTTCCACCATAACTATATAGATAAATTCAAAAAGTCAATCCCACCTCTGGGGATATGTCCTCATTAGCATTGTAAAATATGATAGGTTTTCTTCCTGTTTCAATGGAGTATGAAATGCAGAAAAAATTATTGCTTAAATGCTCTTGTGAGTAGTATAATTAGTCTAATTTTGTATTCACTGTCCCTAAAGGAGTGATACATGGGAGGGGGGGGGGAACTATATTTCTAAATTCTTCACTGAATATTGGTTCTTGAAACTTTCTAATTAGGCTTTCACCAAATAACTGCAGTCTATATTCAAACATATGCCAATGCAGGTTTTTCTGCATTGCTATGACACTGTCTGATGAATCAAGTAAACTTGTGATCACTTTTACAGCCCTTCTTTGAATATGTTCCATATACCCTGTTAGTTGTGTGTGTGGGGCTGACATATTAGAGCAGTGTTCTAAGATGGAGTGCATGAATGTTTTGTAAGCAATCTCCTTTGTAGACTGATTGCATTTTCCCAATATTCTGCCTAGGAACTGAAGCCTGCCACAAGCTTACAAGATCATGCTATTTTATATCCATACAAGCCATTGCCATCTGAATTGACTTATTCCAAATGTGAATTATTGATAATGAAGTCAAAGGATACCACTTTTCTGCATTTTGTGCACAGTTTTACATTTGAAACAAGTTGCCAAACTTTGCACCACTTTGAAATCTTTTCAAGAACTTCAGCTTTCTTCAGATAATGCTTCATTATAGATAATTACATCATCTACCAAAAGTCTGAAATTTCTATTTATATTGTCTGCCAGGCCATTGATATATCAGAACTACATAATCAGCAAGTGTTGCAACAGACTTCCCTGGAGCACACCTGAAGTTATTCCAACTGCTGTGGATGACTATCAATCCCTGATAACATGCTGCATCTTCCCTACCAAAAAATCTACAATTTAGCCACAAATTTTGTTTCATATATTGTATTTATGTTAATAAATGTTGACATGGTATTTAGTCAAATGTCTTCTGGAAGCCCAGAAAAACTTCTTCCCCCTGATTACTTTGATCCATGGCTTTCAAGGTGTCATGTAAGAAAAGCACAATTTTGTTACACATACTGATAACCAATGCTTTTTTTTTAAACCATGCTGGTTAGCATGGAGGAGATCATTATGTTTAAGGTATCTAATTATGCTCCAGCTCAGACCATATTCTAAGAGTCTGTAATAGTTCTACACAATGGATGAAAATATGCAAGAAACAGCAAGTACCAAGTACCAAATCCCACATTTCTCAGGAGAATCAAAATACAATGTATCTCTTTTTCTACATAACTCATATGTATCTAAAAAGATTGAAAAGGTATTCTCACACCACAGAATTATGTTGTTCATCTCATCACTGCCAAAAATAACAAGACAAACTACAAAATAAATAATTTGTTAAGAATGTTCTAGGGAACTTCTGGTTTAAGTGCCAATATGAAATGCCTTTAATACTCAGGCACTAATTCTTATTTATGACAATACAAGTACAGAAACACAGCAGTAATGTTTTACTTAAAAGTGAACCTCCCCATCGCACCCCCCTCAGATTTAGTTATATAAGTTGGCACAGTGGATAGGCCTTGAAAAACGGAACACAGATCAATGGAGAAAACAGGAAGAAGTTGTGTGGAACTATGAAAAAAATAAGCAAAATATACAAACTGAGTACTCCAAGTACAAGATAGGCAACATGAAGGACAGTGTGAGCTAAGGTGTGCCGTGGTCCCGTGGTTAACATTAGTGGCTGCAGAACGAGAGGTCCATGGTTCAAGTCTTCCATCGAGTGAAAGTTTAATTTTTTATTTTCAGACAATTATTATCTGTCCATCCGTTATGTTTTCATCACTTTTTGGGAGTGATTATCACATCCACAAGAAAACCTAAATCGGGCAAGGTAGAAGAATCTTTTTACCCATTCGCCAAGTTTACAAGTTAGGTGGGTCAACAACATATTCCTGTCATGTGACGCACATGCCGTCACCACTGTCGTATAGAATATATCAGATGTGTTTTCCTGTGGAGGAATCGGTTGACCTATGACCTTGCGATCAAATGTTTTCAGTTACCATTCGTCTACTAATCGCACGGTTTTGTGGTGCGGTCGCAAAACACAGACACTAAACTTATTACAGTGAATAGAGATGTCAATGAACGAACAGACAGATCATAGCTTTGTGAAGATAAAAAAAGTAAACTTTTCACTCAAGGGAGGACTTGAACCAAGGACCTCTCGTCCCGCAGCCGCTCATGTTAACCACGGGACCACGGTGCTCCTTAGCTCGCACTGTCCTTGATGTTGCCTATCTTGCGCATGGACTACTCAGTTTGTATATTTTGCTTATTTTTTTCATAGTTCCACACAACTTCTTCCTGTTTTCCTGATTGATCTGTGTTCCGTTTTTCAAGGCCTATCCACTATACCAACTTATAACTAAATCTGAGGGGGGTGGGATGGGGAGGTTCCCTTGTTAGTAGAAGTGTAGTCAAGAAAAAGCATTTCTTATATCTTTTAAATTTTTTACTGGACAGTAACAAAATTAAATTCAAGGAAAATAGTCTCCATATTGACTTCTGTTTCTTACTCAACTCCATTCTTGGAATCACAAGCTATAAATGTTATTGTAGAACTCACTGTGCTGTTGAAGAAGAAATGGAAACATCATCAATTGGTCTTTCTGTTATGCAACTGATAAACATGGCTGGTCTTTCAGTTGATGTACACCATGGCATAAATCAGCTATGGTCTTTCATCTTTTGCACACATTGACATTTTTCGATTCTTCCATGTCAGAGTAAGAATTATTAGTAGGTATTTGAAATAGATGGGTACGAGACACATCAATCACACTGCATTTGGAATGTAACATTTCTATATTGATGACAACATTTCAACTTTATCTTTAAAATCAAAGAAGTCAGTTGTATGCATTGGAATTACATGGAATGGGTTCATAACTATAGCTGCCTCAACAGTTTTGTGTAAATCTCGTGGAACAAAGTTCTTCCTTATCTTTCATTTTCCAGACATACATTGATTTGTCTGTTCAGTTCTGTGACTTCCTTTTACTATTTTTAAAACCCAATTACAAATAAATTTTATTGATACAATCAAAAGCTCATATGCACTCTACTTACCACACGAACTTTGCTTCAGCTAAATGAAGGAGACTTTGATGCATGGTACTGGGAACTCCAGAGAAACGCACAGCTTGGCACAAAGACCATGCACCGTTAAGTAACAAATGTTTAAAAGATTTCCTCTGTGATATGATACTTGGAACAAGACTAGGAACATGCAGCAGAATACCAAGAACACAATAGCACTAAAACATATTTTATGAAAAAATGATGTTGAACATCTATCATTTTCACTTCTGTAGGTTGTATTGCATTTGTTTGTTTGGTTTTTTTTTTTTTGCATTTTTGTAATGTTAAACATTCTCCATAATTTACTATTATTTTTCTTTCTGATTGATGAATTTTATTACGTATCATATTTGATATAATAGCCTGTTTATCTGTGTGGAACTTGTGTTTCTCCCAGCATATAAAGTGTTCAAACAACTTACGGGAAGGCAGCTGGATGACATCTTCAACAACAAAGATGAAGATTACAGTCCTAGTAGTAGTTTATTCATCCAGCAACAATGTACACTGTATGGACTTCATCAAAAGACATAGTATAACAAAAATAGGATGGGGGTGTACAGTTTCCTATATAATACAATGGCTCATTATACCCAATATTTTTGGACAATACAATTTCGATTACTGTAATAATGAGAATGATCTTTCACATGAAATACATCACAAGTAAATAATTGATTTAACACTTTTGTTTAGAAAAATTAACATCGAGGCTGTGGCAAGCATTTGATTTATGGTACTATTCACATATAGTAGATGAATGTAGTTCCTTGTTACAAGGTTACTGCAGATATTCATTTATACTTTAATAGCAGTTGGTCATTAAGACTTTAAATATTGCTTCCTTGAATGTAGACAATGTTTTTATTTCTTTTAGCTGAGTTGGAAGTTTGGTACACAAAATGGTACACTGAATGTTGGTTTGTTTTTGTGTTAAAGCCTTGTTTACTCTTTTTATGTGGAAGTCATTGCATATTCTTGTATTGTAGGAATGAAGATCTGAGTTAGTTTTATAATTATCAATCTGCATTTTTATATTAACAACACTTCTTTTTATATAGAAGCATGGAAAGGGTAGAATATTTAGGTGTTGAAATAACTGTTTGGAAGGTGTTAGCCTTGTACTGTTTGAAATTATTCTAACTGCTCATTTCTGTAATGTGAAGGTAGTTTTCATATTTGCCTCATTATGAGCCCAGAGAGTTAGGCCATAGGTGAAAGCAGAATGGAAGTAAGCAAAGTAGACAGTTCTCCTACACTCTCTACTACACACAGTACTAATTATGTGTAATGCAAAGCAGGCAGAGCTTAACTTGTTGGTGAGGTAGAGAACGTGGGCTTTCCAGTCTAAATTTTCATCAATTTGCACACCTAAGAATTATGTGGCAGCTACCCTTTCAATTTGTTTATTTTGAATTTTGGGGTTCACATCATGATGAGACTTTGTTTTCTTGTAATGCATATAATTAGTTTTCGAAGTATTTACGGTTAGCCTGTTCAGTTCAAACCAGTTTTGTATGTATTCCGAAACTCTGGTTGCATATGTTGGCAATACCCTATTATTGTCTGTTACAACAATATTTGTGTCATCAGCAAGCAAAGCTATGTCCATAGCATGGAAATACAGAAGCGTCCGATTCCACCCATCTGCTTTGACCCATGATGCCACAAATATGGCGGAAACGACCATAAACCATGAATCCAATATGGCAGCTATGACGTCATTACGGAAACATGATAAACACAAAAATACATCGAAAAACCAACACACACACGTTACACAAAAAAACCTAAATGACACTAACGGGACAAGTGCGGCAAATTGGGTGTTTTTAAGTGGGTACAAACTAAATATAAACAAATTTGGACACACACACCCCCATACAAAACCACACAAAGTGACGAAAAAAAACCGACAACACAAAACTCCCCAGATTCCACTAAACACAATATCCTCTGGAATTGGACACTTCCCTTGACCTACACAGGTCAACATCAGCTCCCGATCCAACAAATTGGATTCCCTTGACCTATAAAGCTCAACAGCAGCTCCCGATACCTGAACAGCCACAACCACAAATTAGAATCTACCACTTCCCCACTAATTCCACCTTAGACCACCCCTCCACAACCCTGAAAACACATTTGGAACACCCCCCCGGTACAACAGCCCCCCACACCCAGAGACCAACAACAGACTTACCCCTCCCACACTTCCTTTTCCCAAACTGCGACTCGTCCACCTCCACAACAACCCCAGGCCCACCCAACTTCCCCTGTACTTAATAAACTCAGAACATACTTCACAACAAAACAAAAACCAGTCAAGCACAATCCTCTCACTCACGCCAGTCTCATGCACGCAAAAACTATGTGAGGATCTATAACAAAAATAATACGTCATCAATACAATATCACGCATGCCCAACCTAGACTTCTCGAACCAGGAACCACAACATATCAAGTGCCACAGGCCATCCTTACAGCAACGCCACATATAACCGTCCCTGGTCCGAGACGCTGGAACTTTGGACAATTTCATTTCATGCCCACAAACAGAGCACTTGACGACCTCTGCTAACAAACCAAAGAGCTGCAAAAATGTAATGAGCTCCAATGGAGTATCATCCATCATTGCATTCAGGCGAATGCTCTTGATTTTATCCTTCATATCCATACCTAACCCAAAACAGCAACCAATTAATTTACTCAATTTAACACATGACCTACAGCGAACAGCACTACAATAACTTCCACACAAAACCACTAAATCGTTAACTACCTGAAACGAATTCCGCTCGAAACACAGCCAAAATGTGAACAAGTCACTAGAATGAGTAACACCAAACGGAAACCATTACACCACACAACATGAAACCCATAAACGCACCACCAGAGGGCACAATGAACTGCAACACAACAACACTTACAAACACGCCACACTCACAAACCAAACTCCACTCCATCATTACGACACACACCACAACAGCCTTATATCACGGGTCAAAGTCAACGGGTGGTATATTGATCTCATTTCATGGTACTGATATCATTAATATAAATAAGAAATAAGAGAGGTCCTAGGATGCTACCCTGAGGTACTCCAATTGGTACAGTCTGCTTGTCCGATCTGTACACAGTGCTTTGGTTTATATTGTTTGCTGAGTTTGCTTGTTTGTAACGTGTGTCTTGGGCCAAGGGCACACCCAGGATGTGAACTGAAAAGGGGAAGGGAGAACAAGTCATATGAGTTTCATGGTGAATGGTAAGAGAGATTTAGATTTCACGACAAATGGTTCTACTTACAATATCTACCAATCAGTATCCATTACATATTATGCCTTTCTTTATCATCCCCACCTAAATAATGACATCCAAATCCCATTGCCTCCAACACTAACCTGAGGTATGGCCAGGTGAAATTAATTAATCACTGTAACATATCTACCATCTTGTCAGCCAAGTATAATTTTCCAAACTGTGTATCATCATGCCCGTAAGACTCCATGTTTCTCAAAGACCCAGATCCTTTGAAGGATCAGAGAATGGTGGGGATATCAATGCGGAAAGATTGGCAACATTACACAAAATTAAATGGACATTTCTAACATTCACTTATATATACCACACATAAGGGTTACAACACACACTGGAATATAATGGCAATATAAAATACCTGAAAACACTTAAAGAGGAAAAAACTAACAATTAAGAAGGATACACCAGCATAAAGTAAAAGTGAAACTCCTTATAATCTTCTGTAATTCCTAGCGGCATAGATTCACTCACATTGGATCAGAAGTCTTAGCTACTTCTTACTAACACTCTTAGAAACTCTAAACCCCTCCTGGAAGCTACACTGATACTTCAGATCCTTCTGTTCATATGATTTTTTTTTAAAAAAAAGAGAGGTGTAGCGTGTAGGTCCACATTTGGAATGCCAACAGTAGCAATTCTGTTCAGCATTGAATTGACAAGTATTTGTCAGGTTTCTGATTTATATGGCAACCGATGTCTATGCACAGGTCACACACTTCCCTAAATTGTGGGCTGGTGGCTAGAAAGTGCCAAGTTTGGGCCCATAGCATCCAAAATGAGTCCCATTGGGTTCACATCAGGCAAATTTGGTGGCCAAGACATCACTGTTACTTCACTACCACTCTCCACAAACAACTGTCCGCAATAATGCTCGTGTACTCAACTGTCATGGTGACTTTGATTATCACCACAGATCCCATGGAAACCAAAGTGAATGTCCCACATAGAGTAACACTGCATCTATCTGCCTGTGTTGCTGGTGCAGTGCATGTTTCGGAAAAGCTGTTGAAATTCAACGCGCAAGTCACTGAAGTGGCGTCAATTCGAAACACTTGCTCCCAGTGAACGGTCTACCCAGCAGGAGGCCCTAGTCAAACGACATTTACATTTTTAGTGCATGTTTCTAGCTGCCATTTTCCTTGATGAGGGCATATTCAAAATATGACCACCGACCTGGTATAACAAGAGATTTGATTCTTCTGTCCGGACAACATGTTTCTGTTGATCAACATTCCAGTCTCTATTACCCTTGCTCACTGCATCATAATTGATGATGTCATTGAGTCAACATTGGAACACAAAGAGTTATCTGCTGTGGAGCCTCATGTTCAGCAATGTGTGCTGAATGGTATGTTCTGAAACACTTGTGCCTATACCATTCTGCTTTAGATCTGTCACAGATTACTGCCAATCCTACTATACAGACTGGGCTAGGTTCTGAATTCCACATTCTATGATGAGCTGCAAATGTCCATAACCTTGTTGCGTACTCTTGGATTCATGAACCTTCAACCACTTTCCATGGATGCTCACTACAATATAAGGCAAAACATCTAACCAGATTCATTTTTCAATATGCTGTCTCCCAAGTGTCAGGTCATAACAACTGCTTTTTGTCAGTCACTTATGTCAGCAGTTTTTACTATTTGCTGGCCGTATCATCACTTGAATGATTCCCCATTCATTTCTGCTTATATTCTTTCCTTACCATGTCACATGCCCAGAATGCCACCAGTCTGGCATTCAGTCTCACAGTGGTCAGAGATCTTCTCAGATAGCCATGGACGAGATTTGGCCACTATTCTTATGAATAAGCAATCGGAATTTTTAGCTACAGAAACTGTAAAACCCAGGGCTCCCCTCCAGGAAATAGTTAAAGACTGCAACCCACACCCAAATGATGTCTGTGTTGTTATTGCTGGAGCTAATGATGTATATAAAAACGAGTAAAAAAATGCAGTCAGAGCATTGCGCCTAACGTAGGAAAGAATTGGACAACAAAAAACAATCATTGTTAGCATTCCACACAGACATGACTTAATAAAAAGTTCATGTGTAAATAGCAAAATAAGTTTCACAAACAGAAAGTTTCGGAAAATCTGTAAAGCATTCAAACATGTCAAGTTCTCAGACATTAGCTCTGACTGCCAAGGAAAACATGTACTTGCTAATGCATTATTAAGAGAAACATCCAAAAAATATGCAAACACCACGTCACCAATCACACTAATAGCACCCATGCCTAATGAAAGTGTACTATTGGAAGAAAAAGAAACAGCTGCATCAAAAAATTCCCTTGCAATTAATGAAGAAGCAGATAGGAAAACTTCACCTAGAAAATCACAAGAAACTAGCGGCGAATTATTACACAGTCAAAATTTGGATACCGCTATTCAAACAACAGCTCAACAAGGAAAGTCTACAAGATCACAACATACTCCCACTGCATCATATTCATCATTGGAGAGTCAGGTTTCTTCTGGGAGTACAGCTTCAAGCAGCAAGATCTCAACATCTCTGAGAAGATCGTCAAGAAAAACAAAAAAAGTGTCTGCTAATAACGAAGATTTTTTTGGTCGAGTCACATCTTTCGCAAGAGGACACAGCAGACATAAATCTTCCTCACATAGAACAATGTGACAACCTTTAACATATACTGTCACAATGTACAAGGACTGAGAAATAAAATAAGTGAACTTGAAATTCTTACGAATGATACTAATGTTTTGCCAGAAATGCACTTACTGTGTATTAGTGAAAACTGGCTAAAAGAGTCAGAATTACCTTATCAGTATATTCAAAACTTCAGATTAATCCACCACTATTCTAGGAAAAATTACAAAGGTGGGGGAACTTGTATATACATAAGAAATAGCATTAGCTGTGAACCTTTCCATCCCTGTGAAGTGTATTCCTTAGACAAAGACATTGAAATAGCTGGGGTAGTACTTGCCATCCTAAATATGTATATAATGTGTGTATATAGATCACCTAGTGGTAACTTTTCAGTCTTCCTCAGAAACTTTGCACTATTGCTAGAAAAAGCTTGTCACAACAACTCAAAAAATATAATAATATGTGGTGATCTCAACATTGATTTCCTTAAAGAATCTGCTCGAAAGTCCCAATTAGTAAATTTAATGTCATTCAACTTAAATATGAAAGTTGTATGTCTTAAGAGATTAAACAGGTTGCTACTAACACTGATTGCACTGTAAAAATTATAGATGTTGGTTTTTCAGATCACAGTGCACTAACAATATATTTTAATCCACCAATCAATGTACTTCCAACAGGAGAAACAGTTATTAAATGTAGAAGTTATAGTGATAGCTTCAGTCTGTAACCGCGTGACCGCTACGGTCGCAGGTTCGAATCCTGCCTCGGGCATGGATGTGTGTGATGTCCTTAGATCAGTTAGGTTTAAGTAGTTCTGAGTCCCATAATGCTCACAGCCATTTGAACCATTTTTTTATAGTGATAGCAACAAAAACAACTTTGTACTTAGCTTAGAGAAAGAAGACTGGCAAAGTGTATTTACTTCCTCAACAACAGATGAAAAATATGACAATTTTCTGCAGATATTTGAATATTACTTTAACTGCCATTTTCCAGAGAAAACAAAGACTATCACTAACAAAAAAATAGAATGCTAGGGTCACAAAAGGTATTAAAACTTCATCAGAAAAGATGAGGTTGCTGCACAGACTTAGAAAACTGGACAGTGGCAAATCCAAAGAGTTCAAGGTATACTATAAAAATTACAAAAACACATACAGGAGAGTTATCAAATGGGCTAAAAAAGCTCATAATGATAAAACAATTAGGTGCTCTTCCAACAAATGTAAGACCATCTGGGGTATAGTAAATGAACAGACTGGTAGAAAGTTAAGGACAGAGGATAAAATCACATTAAATATAGAAGGACAAGAGACTGAAAATGCACACAAAATTGCCAATAAATTTAACAGCTATTTTTCAGAAATTTCCACAAATATCCTAACCTACTCTTCAAATACTGTTCACTCTCCTCCCACAAATCTCCTAACTAACTCTCCAAACAGTGCACACTCTTGTCTCAAAAATAATACTCCTCTGAACTCTTTTTTCCTATCTCCTACACCATAAGAAATTGAAGATATTATTAAAAAAAAAAGAGTCAAAATGATTTATTCTGTAGGGCATGACCTGATGCCCTGCTTCTTACTTCATAAGTGTTCATATTACATCAGTGGACCCCTGTCAAATATCATAAATACCTCATTTCTAGAGGGAACATTTCCAAACCAACTAAAACTTGCTAAAATTATACCTCTCTACAAGAAGGGAGAGAAAACAGACATGACAAACTATAGGCCAATTGCTATACTATCTGCATTCTCAAAAAAAATTCATACCAAATGCCAGCTTCTTTCTGTATGCGGATGACACAAATAGAGGTGACACACTGCAAGATGCAGTTAATGAAACTACGGTATGTGTCATTTACAATCATGGTTTGAAGCAAATAGACTACTCATAAATTCTAACCCCCTTCAATGCAGTTATAGTTATTGGCAAAGATGACATTACGAACAGGTAGGACACCAAATTTCTTGGACTTACCATCAGTAACACACTAAATTGGAAACCACATATTGGGGCATTGTCACAAAAGCTTAGTAAAACCTGCTATCTATTACGATCATTAAAAGACACAGCCAGTGTAAATACCTTGAAGCTGGTGTACCATGCCCTGTTTGAGTCTGTCTTGAGCTATGGCCTAATTTTCTGGGGAAAGAGCTCTGATTCTCTCACAATTTTCAAGTTACAAAAACAAGTATTAAGAATAATGAAATGTAAAAAAAGAACTGAACACTGTAAACCACTATTTCAACAGCTAAAAATCCTGCAACTGCCATGCTTCTATATATTGGAACTAGCTTGTTTTACAGTACATCACTTGGACGCCCTCAACAGAAATGCAGACCGCCACACATGACACCAGAAACAAAACACAGTTACAAATTATAGCCCACAACACAAAATTATATGCAAATGGGGTTAAATGTATGGGCATTAAAATATACAACCACCTCCCAACAGACATAAAAACAAGCAAAAACCCAAAAATTATGAGAATTAAATTAAAGGAATTGCTACTGAATTTCTTGAAACAAGAATTTAATTACTTGCAATAAGCTGTTTATTCAGTTGTAGATGTTTCTACTTAGTAAGATAATTTCATTATTGTATCTTATCTGTATTCTGTCTGTATCTCATATATGTATTCTATTATGTGAATTATGTACCACAATATTTTAATTACTTGTAATAAGCTGTATATTCACTTGTAGACATTTCTACTTAGATAATTTAATTATTGTTTGTTACTCATATTCTGTCTGTATCTCTTATATGTATTCTGCTATGTGCAGTATGCACCACAGTCATCTCTCATCACACACCACCTTTTTTTATATTTTGTCTATATATCCTATATGTATTCTGCTATGTGAGTTATGTACCACTACTGTCATCTCTCGTCATATACCATCTTAACATAATTTTTCAAATTTAATTGTCCTATATCATGATGTGCTTTGCTGTACAAATTGTATGATCTACAGGATCAATAATAAATCAAATCAAATCAAATCATAATGTTTTGGCTTCTCAGTAACAGTAAGTTACATGTTCTCCACTATTCTACCAAACAGAATTCAATCCTCTCACCTAAAATTAACTACAATGTGCTTGCTTTGACACTTTATCTTGCAGTATTCAGATTGTGTCTCTCTGCTTTCTGCTGTTCCAAGTAGAATTCCCAGCCTCTTCCTTCACGATGTTTACTCACTGCTTCATATTATCTCGCCACACCCTGCTCTCATTATTCACTAGTTAACCACCAACATGCCCTACATGTACCCACAGCACAACACACTTTTAGCCTTTTTACTTATTTGACTGGTTGTCTCATAAACATCCATAAAAACAAACTGCTATAAATCATTTGGCTCCTTTTAACCCAACTGATACATTAGGTCCTCCCACATGAATTTCCCATTATATCTGTAATTGGAAATCACAAATATTACTTATAAGAAGGAAAACAACACTTTGCAGCTTATAACCAACAACTGTTTGCTGTTCACAAATAGTTTCAGAGTTCATGGATCCATATGTCTCCATAACAACTTCAGGTACTGCATAGGCTTCATAGCAGCTGATAATGGGTGTCCTGAGTAGTCCAGCTTCTTGTACACAAGCACATAGCTAAGCCTGCATTTTGGCTCCATGAAGCTGCTGCACAATACATGTGAGCCATTCTCTTTCACTGGGGATTATTCTCGAGCAAGATGTTATCCTCCCTACAGCTGAGGTAGGAGATTTCCCCCATACCCCTTTAACCAAAGGCTAACAGGTGATGACTTGACACATACCTTCTGAACAAGGCCTGTTTGTGTGGCGGAGTATGACCTAATTGGGATAAATGTTAACACTTACTCTGTTCAGTTTCCAAACAGCAGTTATTTTTGTAAAACATTCTTATGCCAAAAGTATGGTGCTAACTACATCTCTAGTTCAAGATGACCAAATGGCAAAGTTCTATGTAGATCACTGAAGTTGTTTAACAGGGCTGCTGACTGTACATGGATGCCATGACACATTTCAAAAGGTTTTTTTTTTTTTTTTTACCTGTAACCATCAAATACATACTGACCATGACTTCGTAATGTGCAGGTGATCCGCATGCTGTTTGTGGTGGTGGCAGAGTTCTTTGTGTGCTGGACACCACTGCACGTGCTCAACACATGGTATCTGTTCAATCCGGATGCAGTATATGCCTATGTGGGCCGCACGGGCATTTCACTGGTGCAGCTGGTGGCATATGTGAGCTGCTGCTGCCATCCCATCACATACTGCTTCATGAACCGACGTTTCCGCGCAGCCTTCCTTGGTGCTTTTCGCTGTCCCCGCCGCAGGTGAGCAAATTGAATTTGAGCACGCACTAGGCAAGAAGAGACAGGACATAATGTCTCAAACCCATCAACAATAATTCCAAGAGCATCAGAGTCTCAGTGCAGATCATGAGCAGCATTGAGTCAGTGCGTATCTCAAAGCAAACAATTGAGTCAGTGCGTATCTCAAAGCAAACATCAAGTCACACAACAGGGCACATTACAATAACATAAGCCACTTCATCAACTTCATTTCCTAGTGATCTGGTATGCTTGTTTGGCTGCATAAGTACTTTAATTGGCTTTTGTGCGCCAGATAGGTTTTACCAATAAATTGGATTGGTCACAGGCACTTAATTTCACGTTTTTAGCTCTTTTCAAGTATTCAAAAGTGACTCTACCCCCTCCCACAATGAATTTTCTGAAAGTGCTATGGTAACACTTAAATTTTGTGGTTCTAATCACACTACATGTAAACCAAAATTAATTTCAATAATTTGGCATAAGGTTAATTCCAGTCAACACATCACCTCTAGCCTGATTTGCTGCAAAATCTGGACATAACCTTACAATATTATCTAATGCTGAATCAAACAGTGGAAAATCTAGGATGGAATGTAACAATGTTACGTAAAGGAAAGTTGCTACTAACCATATAGCAGAGATGCTGAGTCGCAGACAGACACAACAAAAAGAGTGTCACAAGTAACAAATAAAGCTTTCAGCCATTAAGGCCTCCATCAACAATAGACAACACACACACACACACACACACACACACACACACACACACACACACACATGTAAACACAACTCACACACATGACTGCAGTCTCAGGCAACTGAAACCACACTCTCTCTGGTTTCAGTTGTCTGAGACTGCAGTCGTGTGTGAGTTGTGTTTGTGTGCGGGCACGCACGTGTGTGTGTGGGCACGCGTGTGCACATCTGTCGTCTACATCTACATCTACATTTGTACTCCGCAAGCCACCCAACGGTGTGTGGCGGAGGGCACTTTACGTGCCACTGTCATTACCTCCCTTTCCTGTTCCAGTCACGTATGGTTCGCGGGAAGAACGACTGTCTGAAAGCCTCCATGCGCGCTCTAATCTCTCTAATTTTACATTCGTGATCACCTCGGGAGGTATAAGTAGGGGGAAGCAATATATTCGATACCTCATCCAGAAACGCACCCTCTCGAAACCTGGCGAGCAAGCTACACTGCGATGCAGAGCGCCTCTCTTGCAGAGTCTGCCACTTGAGTTTGTTAAACATCTCCGTAACGCTATCACGGTTACCAAATAACCCTGTGACGAAACGCGCCGCTCTTCTTTGGATCTTCTCTATCTCCTCCGTCAACCCGATCTGGTACGGATCCCACACTGATGAGCAATACTCAAGTATACGTCGAACGAGTGTTTTGTAAGCCACCTCCTTTGTTGATGGACTACATTTTCTAAGGACTCTCCCAATGAATCTCAACCTGGTACCCGCCTTACCAACAATTAATTTTATATGATCATTCCACTTCAAATCGTTCCGCACGCATACTCCCAGATATTTTACAGAAGTAACTGCTACCAGTGTTTGTTCTGCTATCATATAATCATACAATAAAGGATCCTTCTTTCTATGTATTCGCAATACATTACATTTGTCTATGTTAAGGGTCAGTTGCCACTCCCTGCACCAAGTGCCTATCCGCTGCAGATCTTCCTGCATTTCGCTACAATTTCTATTGTTGATGAAGGTATTAATGGCCGAAATCTTTATTTGTGAAAGTTTTTTTGTTGTGTCTATCTACGACTCAGCATCTCTGCTAATGCTGAATCATTAGAGTGGTCTTACTTTCCCCCTTTTAGCCCAAACTTTTGTTCGCCATGAAATGTTCTTCAGCTCCTTTCACTAGTACATTAAACACAAATGTAATGTGTGTTGTTTCACTCACTTACACTCCCATAATGGATTGAGATTGTTCTCCTTCCAGAAACTTAACTGTTATTTTCTTTCTGAGATACCTAAAACTGTTATGATATTAGTATACATAGTAACCCTCTAGGTGTAATGAAATTTCTTTTACTGTGCTCATCCAGTATGTATTTAATAAACTAGAATGGTTCTTCATCATTACACAGGTTGATACTGAATATGTAAAACTAATAAAAGCATTGCTAATCCAGCATAAATGATGAGCTGAAACTGAAACTTACTTATTTCACAGAGAAGCTGCTAAAAATCTAAAAGCTTCCAGAGTCATTGAAAAGAAGTTGAAACATGCCTTACATCTGTTACTTAAAGAGGTTGTGGTGCCAGGCAAAGTCTCACTAGTGGCTGTGGTCACAACAGACATGCTCTTGGAATGCAAGACAAATTACATAATACATTTCTCTGAAGATAAACTGGAAAACTCTTACTGGTGGACATGGTTAACCCATGCACTACTACACTACTGAAAATAGGTTAAAGAAGAGTCATCAGCGCCACCTTGACCTATGACACAGCACTAAATTTGTCTCTATTCCAATACTAAAGATTAATGCCCTGTGGCTATGTAACTACATTCAGCAATATTCTCCAACTTCTAGTCTGGAAAATGTACAATGGAAACAGTCAACACATCACCTCTAGCCTGTTTTCCAGCAACTTACAAAGACAAAACAGGATAGAAACTCAAAGTCAATAAATAAAAAGTAAAAAAAAACCACACACTTGAAGTTTCCACAAAAATAAATGTAACTTCTTGGCTTCAATTGAAACTCACAAAGTCCTTCACTTATATTAAACACCACCTCGGGCCAGCTAATGGCTCAACACTCTCGCATTAGCCCTCTTTGTATCAAGCACATGTATGCTCATTAAAATGCAAAACTTGCCTAGAAAACCAAGAAATGGTGGAATAGTATTCCATGCCCACACACGAGAATACACTTTCAATACTTGTAGTCCATCAATATATGAAAATTACATCTGTTGATCACAAATAATCACTAAACTCCAACTTCATAAATCTTAAACGCTTTAAAACACCACATCTGCCCCATGGGGCACACAGCTTGCCTTTTACACTCATGAGGGCTTCCAGCAGTCTCCTAGCAGCTCCATGAAATTTTTTAACAATCAGGCATTTCAGCCAGTCAGCCACAGGAGCAGAATTCAGATGTTCTCACATGCCATTCCCTGCTCTCGCTAATCACACTTCTATGATAAGTGCTGATTCCTCTCAAGATTTTTCCGAAGTTTGTTTCAACAGATGCTGAAGGACATTTGCATTCATGAGAAGACCCTTAAGCCATCATAACAGTTTCCAACAACAAACCAATTCAACAGTGTATGAGAAAAAAGACCTAACATCTCCAGACTGACAAAACTCTTGTTCCACCAGATGCCAGAAACTGGCTCTAATTTCTTCAGCCACCAAGAGAAATGCCTCGTGGTGTGGCAGAGAATTAATTATTATAATGTCAGCATAAGTATGTCAAACTACGGTGCATAACATATTTTAAAAAAAAAAATCCTTCTGAGAGTGTTTCTTGTAGACCCAAAATAAAGGTTTGGGATTTATATTCCACATAACTCTGATATGTATAGTAAACATATCTTGATTTTATCAGAGCATAGACAGCTGATAGTAGTCTGCATTAAATTACAGACATGTTTTGTTTGTAGTATTAGATAAAAACAGTAGCTTAATACTGTAAGAGAAGGAGCAGTGAATATTTTTTTCAACATTTTTTCCCCTGATATACACAAACACATACATTGAAGTGAAAAAAGTCATGAGATACCTTCTAATATTGTGTCGGACCTTGTTTGCCCAGTTTAGTGCAATAACTTGATGTGGCCTGGACTCAACACATTGTTGGAAGACACCTGCAGGAATACTGGGGAATGCTGCCTCTACAGCCATCCATAATTGTGAAAAGAGTTGTCAGTGCAGGATTTTGTGCGCAAACTGACCTCTCAGTTATGTCCGATAAATGTTTGATGGGCTTTATGTCACGCAATCTGGGTGGTCAAACCATTTGCTCAAATTGTCCAGAATGTTCTTCAAACCAGTCGCGATCAATTATGACCTGCTGACATAGCCCATTGTCATCCATAAAAATTCCACCATTGTTTGGCTGCAAATGATCTGCAAGTAGCCAGACATCAGCTTTCATGGTGCCTTATTGACAAGCTGGGTTCCTGGCTTTGTGGAGTCTGCACCACACTTGAACACTACCATTAGCTCTTACCAGCTGAAATCAGGACTTAACAGACCCAGCCATGGTTTTCCAGTCATCTAGGCTCCAACACCTGTGATCTCGGGGTAGCGTCTTTTATTACTAATAAAAACATCCTCAGGCCCGCAGCAAGTTCTAAACTGCCACAGCTTAAATTTTGAATAATAATCAGTATTGTTGGCCAAAGACTTCCGGCATAAGAAATCACCCTTATTCTGCCAAAGAGAGAGGAGGAGCAGACAGAGGTTCAGGACACTCTCATGCCCTCGGAATGGGGAACTGCCCCTATGGGCAGAAGAATCAGCAATGATCAATGGTATGAGAATGCAGAAGACAATGGAAACCACTGCATTAAAGGCACATAATACATATCCACTGTAAATATAACCTATAACTGGAAATGTGTCATGATGATCTCTCCATTGGAAAAAGATTACAGACTAGCGTCCATCGGATGTCTGGGAGGGTCCTGCCAAGGGGGAGATGACAATGAGAGAAAAATCAAATAACCAATGAAAGGAAAACATTCTATGAGCTGGGGTGTGGAATGTCAGAAGCTAGGAAGCTAGAAAATCTGAAAAGGGAAATGCAAAGGCTGGCTCTAGATATAGTGCGGGATCAGTGAAATGAAATGGAAGAAGACAAAGATTTCTGGTCAGATGCGTATAGAGTAATATCAACAGTAGCAGAAAATGGTATAATGGAAGTAGGATTCATTATGAGTAGGAAGGTCACACAGAGAGTTGCAATGAGCAGTTCAGTGATAGAGCTGTTCTCATCAGAATCAACAGCAAACCAACACCAATAACAACAGTTCAGGTGTACATGCCGATGTTGCAAGCTGAAGATGAAGGAATAGGGAAAGTATATGAGGATATTGAACAAATAATACAGTATGTAAAGTGAAATGAAAATCTAATACTCATGGGGGACTGGAATGTGTTTTTAGGGGAAGAAGTAGAAGAAAGGGTTATGGGAGAATATGGGTTTGGTACTAGTAATGAGAGAAGAGAAAGACTAATTGAGTTCTGTAATAAATTTCAGCTGCTAATAGTGAATACTCTGTTCAAGGATCACAAGAGGAGGAGGTATATTTGAAAAAGACCAGGAGATGTAGGAAGATTTCAGTTAGATTACATCATGGTCAGACAGAGATTCCAAAATCAAATACTGGATTGTAAGGCACTTCCACGAACAGATATAGACTCAGATCACAATATAGTAGTGATGAAGAGTAGGCCAAGTTTACGACACTAATCAGGAAGAGTCAATGCACAGGCAAGTGGGATAGGGAAGTACTAAGGAAAGATGAGATACACTTCAAGTTCTTTAAGGCTATAGATACTGCTTTAAGAAATAGCTAAGTAGACAGTACAGTCAAAGATAGTTATGATGCCACATTGTAGGTGCACTCTCTCGTAAGTTGACACTATGAGAGAAGGATAACTACGCCGACCACAGCGCCCTGTGGCTGATGCTGTGGTGCTCAGGGAGTGCCGTCTTGATTTTCAGCCCATTTTCATCAAGGGAAATGGCCTTGAAATATCGCTTCTACTACCGAGTGGGCTAGCTTGCTATTGAGACTTTGTATTAGTTATGTTCAGTTACAGTTTGGCCAGCAACAAGTATTTGTTAGTTTTGAGATTATACAGAACACTCATCCTAACTTCACAGGATTAGACATGGACTACGGCTTCACACCTACATGCTCATCCTAGACAAATTTATGTATGCATTTGATATTTACTTGTGTTCTTCACTCTATTAGAAGTGTTAAAGTTACCTGCAGTACCGAAGTCCTTCACCTCTCCTGCTCCTGCTCACTTCCTTCACTCTCGGCCTATATTACAGAAGCAGTTCACAGGAGCAGATCCATGCACTGCCTATTCAGGCAAAATATAAAAGAATAAATGTCTCTAAAAAGGGCACTCACAGAAGTTGTAAAGAAAAATTTAGGTACAAAAAAAGTAACTGCAAAGAAACCATGGGTAACAGGAGAAATACTTCAGCTGATCAATAAATCAAGGAAGTACAAAAATGTTCAGAGAAATTCAGGTATACAGAAATACAAGCTGCTTAGGAATAAAATAAATAGGAAGTGTAGAAAAGACAAGACAAAATAGCTTCATGATTCAGCATATAGGAAAGTCAAACAACCTTTGCTGAAATTAAAAGCAAGTGTGGTAACAGTAAGAGTGCAGTGGGAATTCCCCTGTTAAATGCAGAGAAGAGAGCAGATAGGTGGAGAGAGTACACTGAAGGCCTCTATGAGGGGGAAGACTTTTCTGATGTGGTAGAAGAAACAGGAGTCGATACAGAAGGGATAGGGGATACAGTATTAAAATGAGAGTTTAAAAGAGCTTTGGAAGACTTAAGATCAAATAAGGCAGAAAAGATAGATAACATATTGTACGAATTTCCAAAATCAGTGGGGAAAATGCCAATAAAATGACTATTCATGTTGATTTGTAGAATACATCGGTCTGGTGATATACCATCTGTCTCTCAGAAAAATATCATTCACACAATTCTGAAGACTGCAAGACCTGACAAATGTGAGAATTAGTGCACAATTAACTTAACAGCTCATGCTTCCAAGCTGCTAACAAAAGTAATATACAGAATGATGGCAAAGAAAACTGAGGATGTGTTAGATGATGATCAGTTTGGTTTTAGAGAATGTAAAGCTATCACAGAGGCGATTCTGATGTTGTGGTTGATAATGGACTACAGAATAATCAACACACATTCATAGGACTTGTCAGCCTGGAAAAAGAATTTAACAATGTCAAATGTTGCAACATGTTTGAAATTCTAAGGAAAATAGGGGTAAGCTACAGGGAGAGATGGATAACATACAACGTGTACAAGAGCCAAGAGGGAATATAGGAGTGGAAAACCAAGAATGAAGCTTGGATTAAAAAAGATGTAATAAAGGGATGTAGTCTTTCACCCATACTGTTCAATCTATACATTGAAGAAGCAATGATGGAAATAAAAGAAAGGTTCAGGGGTGGAATTAAAATTCAAGGTGAAAGGATATCAATTATATAATTTGCGGATGACACTGCTATCCTCAGTGACAGTGAAGATGAATTACATGATCTGCTGAATGGAATGAATATTCTAATGAGTACAGAATATGGACTGAGAGTAAATCAAAGAAAAATGAAAGTAATGAGAGGTAGCAGGATTGGTGGTCGTGAAGTAGATAAAATTAAGGAATTCTACTATCTAGAGAGCAAAATAGCCATGATGGACAGAGCAAGGATGACATCAAAAGCAGACTAGTACTGGAAAAAAGACCATTCCTGGCCAAGAGAAGTCTACTTGTATAAAGTATCAAACATAGGCCTTAATTTGAGGAAGAAACTTCTGAGAATGTACATTTGGAGCGCAGCTTTGTATCATAGTGAAGCATGGATTGTGGGAAAACCAGAATAAAAATGAATCAAAGCATTTGAGATGTGGTACTACAGACAAAGGTCGAAAATTAGGTGGACTAATAAGGTAAGGAATGAGAAGGTTCCGCACAGAAAAGAAACATGTAGAAAACGAGAAGATAGAATAGGATCACAGGACATCTGTTAAGATACCAGGGAACAACATCCATGGTACTGGAGGGAGCTGTAGAGGATAAAAACTGTAGAGGAAGAAAGAGATTGGAATGCATTCAGCAAATAATTGAGGATGTAAGTTGCAAATGCTACTTGAGATGAAGAGGTTGGCACAGCAGATGAATTTGTGGCAGGCTGCAAAAAAACAGTCAGAAGACTTGTGACTCAAAAAAAAGGCCAACCTATGAGGCCACCAGCCCAGGAGAGGTGCCGCAAGATGTTTTGTGCTGTTAGCAAAGGCACTCGCATGAGCTGTCTGCTGACATAGCCCATGAATGCCAAATTTCACTGCATTGCCCTCATGGGTATGTTCACTGTACTTTGCATGTTGATTTCTGTGGTCATTTCGTGCAGTGTTGCTTGTCTGTTAGCACTGACATCTCTATGCAAACACTGCTGCTCTCAGTCGTTATGTGAAGGTCATCAGCCACTGTGTTGTCCATGGTGAGAGGTAATGCCTGGAAGTTGATCTTCTTGACACTGTGGATCTTGGAATATCAAACTCCCAAACGATTTCCAAATGGAATACCCCATGCCTCCAGCTCCAACTACCATTCTGCACTCAAACTCTGTAAATTCCCGTTTTGCAGCCATAATCTTGTCAAAAACCTTCTTACATGAATCACCTGAGTACAAACAATAGATCCACCAATGCCATGCCTTTTATACCTTGCCTGTGCAATATGACCACCATCTATATATGTACATATCACTATCCCAGGACTTTTGTCACCTTAGTTTATAAAGAATACTATAAATATAAGCTTTTGGACTAAGTCCTTCCTTAGAAGTAAAAGTTTCACACATTCACACAACAACAGCTCACACACACATAGCTATTGTCTCCAGCCACTAGGGTGTGACTGCGACTGCATTTAATGTGAGCAGTGCTTAACAAGGACAGGATAGCTGGCCAGACATTTATTTCTCCTCCACTAATTGGATTTTGAAGAGAGAAATGTATTGAATTTGTCTCTTTAATATCAAGCAAAGTCCAAGGTGGAATATCAACTATGATGAAAAGGTTAGACTGCTACTCTCTGTAAAGATGTCATGCTGAGATGCTGACAGTCACAACAGAAAGACTGTTATACACAAAGCTTTTGGCCAAAGGCCTTCCTCAGGAAAGGAAAAAGCACACAAGCAAGTACACCTCACACACACATGATTACTATCTCTGGCCAGTCCAACCAGACTGCACCTGAAACATGTTGAATTGGACCATCAACTTGGAGAGCAACACATTTCGGTTACGTTCTGGTCAGAGTGTCCAGAGATAGGAGTCGTGTGTGTGAGGAGTGCTTGCTTGTTTGAATGTGTGCGTGTTATTTTTCTTTTTCTGATGAAAAGTTTGACTGAAAGCTTAGTGTATAACAGTATTTTTGTTGTGACTGCTGCAATTCAATGTGTTCTCTTTGAGATCTACCATACTAGCAACAGAAATTAACCAGCCCCCTTTCAAAAGGTGGAGTTAATACCTACATCTCTGTAATTAAAATAACTATGCCCAATGTCTACATAAAAAATAATTACATCTTAAATAATTACAGACATACTTGATGTACACAGCTTAGACTCAGCCTGCATACATCAATGATACAGGTTCCTTTAGAGTCCATGATGATAGTGGGAAATTTGGAATTGAAAAAGGAGTCAGGCAAGCAGATACCTAGACTGAAGCAAAAGAAAATGAAGTACTTATTTATGGAGTATTACAAAAAATGTTCACTAGCGAAGGTAATTTGTCTCACTGGAGACTCTTGAGAAATAGGCAAATTCTCAAGAATCTTACAAAGCAGCTTGAGATGTGTTGAATTGTGCTGCACTCTCTTTGGGTAATTCATATCAATGCACAGTTAGTGTAAAAATTATGAGTAGTTGTAGTTGATTAAGCTATACCTTTACTAGGCACTGCTTTCTCAAATATGACTGAAATTTGTAACACATAACAATGCATAGAACACACATTTAAAAATCACACTTGCTCTATCTCATTGTTGCTCACATTCATCCTCACAGTCATACTATTACTCAAGCAGTAAACATGCTCATTGTTTTAAAACCACCTTCATATGTTGAGAAAATAACAGACAACTAAAATAACAACTCCTAGATATAATGGCAGACGGAAAAAAATGAGCCAGCCACCTCAATAACACATTAAAGCTTCTTCCAGAGGCCTAGAGAAAAATATTACCAGTGGATACCTTGAAACTGGTACATTCAGTTAATGAACAACTCCAAAATTATGTACAAGGGAAAAACAAAGTATTTGTGAACAATATTTCTTTTTTTCAGTTTTCTGTGTCTATTTTCATGAATAAATCACAATCTCGAAATTTTCAGCCTTCACTCGATGTCAGTAACATTGTAGTATCCAGAACGAATTTCCCTTTGCAGCAGAGTGTATACTGATTTGAAACTTCCTGGCAGATCAAAATTGTGTGCCAGACCAAGACTCAAAACTTAGGTTCTTTGCCTTTCACAGCCAAATGCTGTAATGACTGAGCTATCTATGTACAATTTGTGACCCACTCACAGCTTTATTTCTGCCAGTACCACATGAGGCACTGGCAGAAGTAAAACTGTGATGGGAAGTTGTGAGTCATGCTTGGATAGCTCAGTTGGTAGAGTATCTTCCCATGAAAGACAAAGGCCCCAGGTTCAAGTCCTGACCCCGCACACAGTTCCAGTCTGCCAGGATGTTTCATTGTCATAATGATTGCTCATCACAAAACCTTCAATGTCAAAGTGCCTTGATACCTTAACACTTTTAAGGTTCCTGAGAAGTTTAGCTGATGTTAACAGAAGCATCTGACCACAGGAGGTACCAAAAGAGAGAAAACCTGAAGTGTTCTAATACATGTTACACATCTAAATTGAATGACTGCTTATAGTTTTATTTTGACAATATTAGAAAAGGATAGATTGCTATTCACCATATGGAAGAGATGCTGAGTTGCAGACAGACACAACAACAACAACAAAAAAACTACTAAACATGAAAGCTTTCAGACAGAAGGTCTTCTGAAATAGACAACATACACACACACATTCACGCAAATACAGCTCACACACACACACACATGACCACTGTCTCTGGCTTCCGAGGCTTTTTTTTATAAGATGCAATGTTTAATATTTTAATTATTTTGCCTACATGTGTAAAAATAAATATTACAGAATATGTGGTGCATATTCTTGTTAACACAATGATTTGTCTCCTAAACAAACTCCAAAGCTACAATATCTAGATATTTAAATACTTCCTACACTCAGTGTACATGAGGACAGGCCAGACTTAGGTCAGTAAGTATACGTAACTAAGTGAGTAATCATATCAGGTTACTGCATGGGAAACTGACTGAATACATAAAACAATACTTATGACAGCACAGTAAAAATGGCATTATCCCAAAAATGCACAGACAAATACATTTCACCCCAGGAAAATGAGTAATATACTGTCATTATTAATCATACATACACTAGTAAATTACAAAGAAAATGAGCCACAAGCTGATGCCAAATTGACTTCGAATATTTCATGCCTTTTCAAATAGCAAAGAATATGGATTGTATTTCAGCTATCTAAATTAGTGTACCAGGAACAAATACAAAATTCCACTTCATTTTCTGGGATATACATGAAATAGTCCCAGGCCCAAGATTTCCTCTTTGTCACCCTCAACATGCACTATAAGTGATGCATACTTTATACCAAATAAATGACATAGTTCAAATGAAATGACTGATTTTTTTCTCATTACATTGCAGGTCTACCAGATTGCACATGTACGATACTCTGTGAATAGCAGGCCACAGCTCCATTTATGATTCAGCCTATTGGCCCTTCCACAAGATTCCAAGCCTTTTGTTTTCCTGGGACTCCCATCAGTTATGCCAGATTGTAAGATCAGAAGTGTGCTAAAATTCCTGAGAGTCTCACGAGGCATGTCTTATGAGAAATGCATCTATATGTTCTCGAGTTCCTCAAGATGTACTTTCTCATTTCGCATCCCTACTGCTCACTATTCATGTCTGCAACAAAAATACATTCACTATCTTACTATACCTGAATCCAAACAGTAGACAAGTTTAGGCTCATTCTGTGAATGTGGCTGACACACTTTGATAACTACTGAGTCTCCATTTCCTGGCTGAATGGACCTACTGGTTTGAAGACTGACATAAATACAAACCACAAGTGTGATCACATAAGTTATTTAGCTAATTACTCTCTAAAAAAAACAGTGCATTTGTTGTGTGTAGTCACAATTTCTGATGATGATTATTGACAAATAGCACATAAAAAAGCAAGGACTGTCACTCACAGAACAAACATTTTTTTGTCAGGTCTCAGGAATCACTACACTGTTATCCCTGTCACCCCCACCCCTTCCACCCACCAACTCCTGCAAGGCCCATCTCCATTTCTGACACTGATTCAATCTTCACAGATGATTTCTTAGGTTATTGGTGCTGAAGCTATCTACTGATTCTGCATGTGTGACCTTATGCTTGTTGAATTTTAAGCTCTGCTCTATTCACTCATGGCATTCCTTTTGCTTCTAGTTCAACTTATTCTTATATTTTGACTTCATTACTTTATCCATGTTTTTTGTCATTTTTAATGTATTTTACTGTGTATAACCTCTGCATAACAAATATTCTGTACATATGCTCAGGCTGGTTTATTAATTATATTTGGAAATCATGCATACGTTGAGCTGCAAATAATTCTTTGCTCTACCAAAATGCTAATCAAGAAGGCATGCTCCCACCAGATGATATTAAGCACACAGACATGCAAGACCAAACGCAAAGATGCATTCTATAAGCTATTATCAGAATATTAATGACAGGTGGCTAACTTATAATGCAGGCAAGAGTGACATAATTTTGTTACATCTCCAACTCTTCCAGTAATGGCAAGAAAATAATTTTAACCCTTGAGCGGGTGTGCCATTTCTCAAAACATGACTGGATGTGCGGCGCACTTTATACACATTTAGAGGATAGCTGTCTTTATGTTACCTAGATAAACACATGCGAACAAAACTCCTATGGTTTAATCTTATTTTAATTAAATAATGATAAAATAAACTAGCATTATAAGAGCTAAAACACTGTTTAATTAAACAATAATAAAATAAACCTTCATTGGATCTCTCTGTTGCCACACACAACTGTTACCCCACAGTAATGACCCACTTACATTAAACAGCACAATTGTGTCAGATCCCTGCCAACTACTTGTTTGATTACTAATTATGTCATAGATAACTGCCCCATTGAGAGGACTGTCCTGCTAGCTGAAAATGTAGATCATTTTCTTGCAGTGATCTTGAATTTTTCTCACCTATCTTGCTGTTTGTTATATTACTGCTGCTCTGTTGGCCTTATGACAACACAACTTATTACTGTGTTAGCTGAAGCAATAATGAAGGAATAGGTATGGGCTCACTATTTTAAAACAAAAATGCACTGGTACAAAACAATGTTATTTGTGACTGGTGCACTTTATACATAGGCATGCCCACTCCACAGATAAAGAAGTTTTTCACACCAGTATGCAATTACTCTACAACAAATAATTGGAAACCTTACAGATCTTAGATCCAGTAGCCAGGCATCATGGCTGAACAATTACTGAAGGTTTATCAATGAGGTTTGCCTCTAAGCTATAGATACTGTATATAGAGTCATGTGAATAGAGAGGCACCAGCAATTTCTGTCTCTGACCTAGTTTAATTTCAATATCTGTTTACAGATTATTAACAATCTTGAAACCCTTATACCTGTACCAGAAATCTTACTGAAATGACTTTAATGCAGCTGTACCATAGCTCAATTTCTGAAGCTCAATACAGCCAGAATTCTCTTTAAGAAATATTGGACAATAATGCAACCTAGAACAATGTCACTATGCCACTTTTTCCAAGAGCAGGTTTATTATTAAATGCATATCTGACACATCTCCAACTGTGTACAGGAGGAGCACACTGTGCCGCTGGTGGGAGTCATCAAATTCTCCTGGACACTCACCTTGCCAGACACCCACAGCGCGAATTCGGAAGCAAGTCTCATGCTCAGGTAAGATCACTTCCCAAAGCAGACAGCACTGCATAGGTGAATGGTAGAGAAGGTATTATCGAGATGTATGTTCCGTTCAGAGCAGAATTTGTTTCTGTATAATAAGTAAATACCAATGGTGGTTCACGTGAAAGTGCACTGCTAGGTTACAAAGAACTAGTGAAGAGCAAATAAAATGACTGGTGATAGGGCAATAGAAAGATGAAGTGCATCAGGTGATGACCAGCACGTGGCATTATTCTATCACTTCTGTCTGTCATAGGCTCTTCAGAGTTCACACAGAACATTAAGTGTCATTTTTCAAGTGATTTTCAATTGTTGTGTTCATTAAGCATGACATAAAGTAAACAAAATAAATATTATATGAATAACTATGAGAAAAAGCATCCCATGTATGAAAATTTTAAATAAATGCACCAGAGGCAGAAACCAAGAACTCTCACAAGTGTTCCCTTGCACTCCCTGTTGCATCTATAATGCACAGTACAGGAAAGTAAGGTGACCATCCGTCCAATTTTTTTTTTTCGGGACAGTCCCGATTTTTGTGTGTCTGTCCCGAATTTTTTCAAAGTTTAATTCAGGACACCTGTTTGTCCTGAAATTAACAATTGTGACCCAATTTGTCCCGAATTAGACATTCATTTCACCTGTATCGGTATATTTTATTATTAGTTTTAGTTATGGTGGGAAATTGTTTGACAAGAGAGTACATGAACAATATATGGACAAGTGACAAAACACAGTTGGCGGTAGAAACCATGAAACCAGTGCTAGTAAGTAGAATAAATTATGATGAAACTTGTGTTGAGTTTTTTCATATGTTGTTGAAAAATACAGACTTGATAAAGAAAATTCACAGCACTGATAAATACAGTTGCCGTGATCACATTCATTCATCTTAGAAGGTATTAATAAAATGTAAATGTGCTTTTCTGTGTAACAAATTTAATTGATATTTTGTATTTATTACATTTAATTGAAACCTTCTTCTCATATAATAAATAAGTATAGCCTTTGTTGCAAAATTTTAATGTGTCCCGATTTTGAGTCTAGAAAATATGGTCACCTTACAGGAAAGAGACAGAGAGCAATCAGGCAATGCCAAAATGTTTCTCTAACTCACTCTGTGCAGAATGCAGCACATACTCACCTCATGTCTTCAGCATCATAATGTACAATTACTATAAATGAATAATACACAGAATACTATGAGCAACATACAGTGTGGAGCACGGTAAATTGCTGATTTGGGAATGAAATAAAAAAATAATGAACACTTAGAAACTTACATTTTTATTTTTCTCGTTGTTGTTGTGGTCTTCAGTCCTGACACTGGTTTGATGCAGCTCTCCATGCTACTCTATCCTGTGCAAGCTTCTTCATCTCCCAGTACCTATTGCAACCTACATCCTTCAGAATCTGCTAAGTGTATTCATCTCTTGGTCTCCCCCTACGATTTTTACCCTCCACGCTGCCCTCCAATACTAAATTGGTGATCCCTTGATGCCTCAGAACATGTCCTACCAACCGATCCCTTCTTCTGGTCAAGTTGTGCCACAAACTTCTCTTCTCCCCAATCCTATTCAATACTTCCTCATTAGTTATGTGATCTACCCATCTAATCTTCAGCATTCTTCTGTAGCACCACATTTCGGAAGCTTCTATTCTCTTCTTGTCCAAACTATTTACTGTCCATGTTTCACTTCCATACTTGGCTACACTCCACACAAATACTTTCAGAAATGACTTCCTGACACTTAAATCTATACTCGATGTTAACAAATTTCTCTTCTTCAGAAACGCTTTCCTTGCCATTGCCAGTCTACATTTTATATCCTCTCTACTTCGACCATCATCAGTTATTTTGCTCCCCAAATAGCAAAACTCCTTTACTACTTTAAGTGTCTCATTTCCTAATCTAATTCCCTCAGCATCACCCGACTTAATTCGACTACATTCCATTATCCTCGTTTTGCTTTTGTTGATGTTCATCTTATATCCTCCTTTCAAGACACTGTCCATTCCGTTCAACTGCTCTTCCAAGTCCTTTGTTGTCTCTGACAGAATTACAATGTCATCGGCAAACCTCAAGGTTTTTATTTCTTCTCCATGGATTTTAATACCTACTCCGAATTTTTCTTTTGTTTCCTTTACTGCTTGCTCAATATACAGATTGAATAACATCGGGGAGAGGCTACAACCCTGTCTTACTCCCTTCCCAACCGCTGCTTCCCTTTCATGTCCCTCGACTCTTATAACTGCCATCTGGTTTCTGTACAAATTGTAAATAGTCTTTCGCTCCCTGTATTTTACCCCTGCCACCTTTAGAATTTGAAAGAGAGTATTCCAGTCAACTTTGTCAAAAGCTTTCTCTAAGTCTACAAATGCTAGAAACGTATGTTTGCCTTTCCTTAATCTTTCTTCTAAGATAAGTCGTAAGGTCAGTATTGCCTCACGTGTTCCAGTATTTCTACGAAATCCAAACTGATCTTCTCCGAGGTCGGCTTCTACTAGTTTTTCCATTTGTCTGTAAAGAATTCGTGTTAGTATTTTGCAGCTGTGGCTTATTAGACTGACTGTTCGGTTATTTTCACATCTGTCAACACCTGCTTTCTTTGGGATTGGAATTATTATATTCTTCATGAAGTCTGAGGGTATTTCACCTGTTTCATACATGTTGCTCACCAGATGGTAGAGTTTTGTCAGGACTGGCTCTCCCGAGGCCGTCAGTAGTTCCAATGGAAGGTTGTCTACTCCGGGGGCCTTGTTTCGACTCAGGTCTTTCAGTGCTCTGTCAAACTCTTCACGCAGTATCGTATCTCCCATTTCATCTTCATCTACATCCTCTTCCATTTCCATAATATTGTCCTCAAGTACATTGCCCTTGTATAGACCCTCTATATACTCCTTCCACCTTTCTGCTTTCCCTTCTTTGCTTAGAACTGGGTTTCCATCTGAGCTCTTGATGTTCATACAAGTGGTTCTCTTATCTCCAAAGGTCTCTCTAATTTTCCTGTAGGCAGTATCTATCTTACCCCTAGTGAGATAAGCCTCTACATCCTTACATTTGTCCTCTAGCCATCCCTGCTTAGCCATTTTGCACTTCCTGTCGATCTCATTTTTGAGACGTTTGTATTCCTTTTTGCCTGATTCATTTACTGCATTTTTATATTTTCTCCTTTCATCAATTAAATTCAATATTTCTTCTGTTACCCAAGGATTTCTACTAGCCCTCGTCTTTTTACCTACTTGATCCTCTGCTGCCTTCACTACTTCATCCCTCAAAGCTACCCATTCCTCTTCTACTGTATTTCTTTCCCCCATTCCTGTCAATTGTTCCCTTATGCTCTCCCTGAAACTCTGTACAACCTCTGGTTCTTTCAGTTTATCCAGGTCCCAACTCCTTTTTTCTCATATTGGTCAATAACGGAAGTTTCTAATTACATGGTTTAAACAGCATATCTGGTAAATATCTTCCTTCACAGTCCACACACTGCCACAGTCGTTTCCTGCAATTCTCATGCACTCTTTCAAGCATATCTTCTGGTATTCTTGCAATTTCAGCCTCAGAATTGTTCTGTAGGTCTTCCAGGGTGTTGTGATTATTGCAATACAACTTTGACTTCAGAAGAAAAAACTCACATCAGGCTAAATCTGGTGATCGTGCAGGCCAGTTGAGCTCCCTCGTCTAAGAGGTAAGCCTTCCAGGAACCGTTTGCCTCAAAAAATTCATGGTAATGCCTGCTGTGTGTGCACTGGCATCATCTCATTGAAATCAGGTATCCTGTAATTCCATTGCCTTGAAAGCCAACTAGAAAAATTCTTGCAGCATAGGTAAGTAACGATCCAAATTAACAGTTACAGCATGACGATTTTTCTGGAAAAAGTAAGAGCCAATGATGCCAACTCATAATATGACACACCACACAGTGAGGCGATCTGAGTGCAGGGGTCTCTGGTGAATTTGCCTGGGGTTCACGTCACTCCATTACCGCATATTCTGTTTGTTTACACACCCGCTGATGTGAAAATGTGCCTCGTCAAAAAAGAACTCATTTGCATCACAGGGTATGGTTGCAAGCATGTCTTCACAAGACATTCTTCATGTTTCATAATCCTGTACTGACAACTGATGGACCACGCACATGATACACAGATGAAAATTCAGTTCATTATGCAGAATCCGGCAGAGAGAATGTCTTGAAAGTGCGTGTTTCTGAGCTAAGCATTTCAGAGATTGAAGTACTGCTACTCTAGCTCGTTTGACATTTTGTGGTGTTGCAACACTTCCCTCAGTTCCTCTTCATACAGATGACACATCCTCTGTTGTTCTCAATACATTTAACCAATTTAAAATTGATTGCTGTCCAGGAACACGTCCACGTGGGGGTACTGCAAATTTCAAATGAAAAGCATGTTGCACTGCAATGATTAAGTGGGAATTCGAGAATACGCTTCAACACAAAATGAGTGATCCTCACATGTCCACTGTATTATTGCAAGTGAACAACGATTGAATACAAACCTCCTGTCTGTCACTATGAACCGTGCCCACTCCCTGCTTTATTCCACCAACAGTGCTGCCACAACATGAATTCTAAAAAAGCAATATACGAGGTGTGGCTAGAAAAAAACCGGACTAGTACTGGTGAAACAATAAAACGAATGCAATAAGGCTGAAAGTCGCGTGGCCTGTCACGTGACTCTCGATCCGCCTACTGCTCGAGTTTCATCTGCCTCCTGCACTCAGTCTGCCCGTGGCGTCTGTTTTAAGTAGTTGACGTTTTGTCTGTGCGTCGGAAAATGTTGAGTGTACAGAAAGAACAGTGTGTTAACATCAAATTTTGTTTCAAACTAGGAAAATCTGCAAGTGAAACGTTTGTAATGCTACAACAAGTGTACGGCGATGATTGTTTATCACGAACACAAGTGTTTGAGTGGTTTAAATGATTTAAAGATGGCCGCGAAGACACCAGTGGTGACACTCACACTGGCAGACCATTGTCAGCAAAAACTGATGCAAACATTGAAAAAATCAGAAAACTTGTTCGACAAGATCGCCGTTTAACAATCAGAGCAGTGTCTGAGTTAACAGGAGTTGACAAGGAAAGTGTTAGGCAGATTCTTCATGAAAGTTTCAACATGAACAAAGTGTGTTCAAAAATGGTTCCAAAGTGTCTCACAATTGAACAGAAGGAACGCCGAAGAATGATTTGTTCTGACATCCTGGAAAACATTGAAAGTGATCCCACCTTCTTACAAAATGTTATTACTTGCGATGAATCGTGGTTTTTTACTTACGATCCCGAAACTAAACGCCAATCGATGCATTGGAAAACTCCTGGTTCTCCACGACAAAAAAAAAAAAACACGAATGTCAAAATCGAAATTCAAGGCAATGATGATTGTTTTTTTTACATCAAAGGGATTGTGCACATTGATTGGGTACCAGAGGGACAAACAGTGAATCAGCATTACTACATTAGCGTCCTGGCTACCCTACATGAGTGAGTACGGAGAAAACGGAACAATTTGTGGGGAAAAAAGTCATGGATCCTTCACCAAGACAATGTCCCAGCTCACAGTGCGTTGTCAGTGAAGACGTTTTTGGCAAAACACAACATTCCCATCTTAGATCATCCACCCTACTCACCTGATTTGGCCCCCTGTGACTTTTTTCTTTTCCCTAAAGTCAAGTCAGCTTTGAAAGGAACTAGATTTGAGACTGTTGAAGCAGTAAAAGAAAAAGCAATGGAAGTAATGTATGGACTTACCGAAAATGATCTGCAGCATTGCTATGAACACTGGAAAATTCGTATGGAGCGGTGTAGAGACCGAGGAGGAGAGTACATTGAAGGAGATAACATGAAATTGTAAATAATTGTAAATAAATGTTTTTTCCAGCATCAGTCCGGTTTTTTTCTAGCCACACCTCGTATACTGCACTCCACCCTTTACTTACCTTACACTGAATGCTTAACATTATTCTCTTACTTCCTGCTAATTTGCAAATGACGTCTTTCATGAACAGTTCAACCATAAGAAAAAAAGCCTTGTGACACTGCGTGCACCGATGCAAGTGAGATAATGTTTTATAGTGAATGTCGATGGTGCTGTGTGAACTTGAAGAAGAAACTTGCCATGATGTACAGTAACAATATTCTGGATATGTATGGCTGCAGAGAAGATGGCAGACAGTCTGTACTGGATGCCTCTGCAGAACAGTGATAGCTGGCATCTGTAAACCTTGCTGAGTGATGGTGGCAGAGCATTGCATTCCCCCCTCCATATGGAACACTCTGATATTGTTGTTTTCATACCACCCCTGGCAGTTTCATGAGATAGGTAGACTACTTCTGCATCATGGAACTCTTAGCAACAACTGTATGCTAGCAGATACCATGCCGCATGTTGCTTGGTTGCCATAGACTACCACATGTATGCCCACATTTTTTTTCTTTTTGTTGGCTCTTACATCATCATCATCATCATCATCATCATCACCATCATCATCATTGTCGTCATGATCAAATGTGTATGAACTGCATGCACACCTCAGCCGTGAGATCCTACAGAGTTGCCCAGTGGCTTATACCCAGAATCTCACCTGTAGTTATCTGAGACACACTTAGGTTAAACAGTTCCGTGCAAGGCATACTTGTGAACTTTTTACTTATAATTTTTGAAATTACAATTTGTTACTTTCCTCTCTCGGAAACCTTCAGTTCAGTGAGGTACCATGTTCTGCAGAAATTATTTCCCTTGTGTTCATTTTTATTGCTATATAATTTCACTGTGTTAATGTTCTCTTGTTAATTTTTATGTAATGGTGTACTAATCCAATAAAGGAACTGAAAAGTTAAAAAAGCATTCTCAATGTCCTGTTCATTTTTTCCCACTAATGCCCATACATACTAATACACCATAGGCAGCTAACATGTCCAAGTTAACCTTTCCCACAGTCTTTTTATGGAGAGCGCTGCCAACACTGTCATATACACCAGAGTGATAATGCTTTCCTGAACAGTGCTCCTACAGGGTACAGAAAGATCATTTCCCCTCAAATGTGGTATGGCAACTATTATTTAGGCCTATACATGTTTAATTGTTCTGATAAAAAGTTCCTGCAAATTATTTTTAACTAATATCTGCAGAACAACCTGTGCAAGTTCTACATTTTTCTCCTGTGCACAGTATCTAAAGTTCCATTCTTAGCTGACAACATCGCAGGAAAAGGAAAAGAAAAAATTTCGCAGGATCTCTGCAGCAATACGTGTGGTAATGGATCTATATATGGAAAAAATACTTTTCAGATTTGATTAATTTTCAGAATAGTGAATTAGTTCAGTAATCTGCTATTTGGAAGTCTTGTTAGCAGAGCAAACAGGAAAGAGAAAAGAACCATACTCTGGTGATGTCCAACAACATGCAGGGAAGCAAATATTTTAGGCGGATGTGAGTGAAAGCATATGCAAAATATCAGACATCTCCTGCCCAGTCGTCATCAATCTGCACCATACCAAAAAAGCTCGTTCTGTTACAAATAACTGGTTTATAAACATGCTGTACTCACTGGACTGACACTTAATAAATAAAATACATTTGTAATGAGACATTAAGCCAAATTTTGACAAAATCTCACTGAGGTCGGTATGTTAGCTAGGATGGAGAAACAACAACAACAGTACCGCTGAAGTATCTAATTTCAGCTGTGCCTAAGGGAAATATAATAGGGCCATTTCAGAATAGTGTACTGGTTTACTGCTTCTGTGTTATTATATATACTTATATATTATTATATAATTATAATTATACTGAACAAATAATATTAGCTGCAATCACAGGCTTCACACAGACGATGTAATTATTTATCAGCAAGTGTTTTCAAATAAAACTGTAGTAATCTGGAAATACATGTTGCCTAAATACTAAATCAGCTGTGAAGTACTGAAACTAGATATATTAATATAGAGAAATGTTGACTTATTACCTGCAGCCAGTGAGATATGATATATCCCACTTTTCATTCTTCCTCACCTTCTACCATTATCCACCTCGAAAGGCAACTTTCATTTGTGTGTGTGTGTGTGTGTGTGTGTGTGTGTGTGTGTGTGTGTGTGTGTGTAGCCACTACATTCTAGAGAAATGTAACTTTATGTCAGCTGCCAGAATGTGTATTGTTCTTACTAGAATAAATGCTTTTTCCTGTTTTAATTAGCATGATGGCATTTTGTGTGCAGGTACTCACACGGTGCAAAATGACCAGACGATGAGAACAAGTATGCAACTCCCACCATCACTGTTTCCTGAAGCGATGACAAATGAGTAACAGCTACTCATCTTTAGTGAAACTTCAGTAACATTTGATGTTTCTCAAGGTAGCAGTCTCACCTACATCTCAATGGATGTGACAATATGAAAAATAGGGTGTAGCATTGGTGTAATTCACTTCAATATCCTACTTTGTATTTTTAAAACAACTTTTGTACATTGAATATACACATTTATTCTGTATGTAGGTGGAAAAAATACCCAAAAAATGAAACTGCACCATTACATTTGTTTTCAACAGCAGCAATATGTGTGCAAGACTAAAAACTTCTCAGGTCTCTGGATATTTCTAATCTTCACGGACGTAACTGAGATCAATAATGTATATACATAATTGTAATAAATGTTCTAAATTTTTAATAAAAAATATATGAAATGTTGCTGTTTTTCACCAGAAAGAATATTTATTGTTTGATGAATGCACCACATAAAGAATGGATAAATTCACAAAATATCAAAATTTTAATTAGAATATTTGTTGGCACACAATCATGATCATATAGCAGTTTCAAGAGATGGCAGTGTAGTGTTAACAGTGTGGATAAAGAGCCTAAAGACCCCTCACCAGTCTTCTGTTGGGGCACTTTTACATGACATTTGGTGATGTTCACAAGCAGCTGGGCCCTTGCCTAAACTCAAACAATGACGGGTGCCTCTGTACCTGATGATCTGTTTGAAAATGAATTAACCGGGTCAAAAACGTCCTCAGTGTGTTAAACAGGACCTTTGAATCTTTTAACAATTTCATGATTTTTTACAGATCTCCTTCAAGTTCCCCCTTACTCTTTACACAGAGCAAAAATGATTAATGATACTTGAAACTGTTGTGGCTTGTAGACTACGCCTTCATTTTCTTGTGTGTATGTGGGACATTAATACTGTTGTTCCCAGGTCCATACCCAAAACACTTACGTATTAGCAAAATGGTTGCTAATTAGTTTTTGCAGGGAAGCAAAGTGGCTCCTTCTCCTGGCTGAAGAGCTGAAGGGAAAGGAAGAGAGGTGAAGGAGAAGGACTGGAGAGGTTTACGGAAAGGTGTACAGTTTAGAAAAGTCACCCAGAACCCCAGGTCAGGGGAGACTTACCAGACAGATTCCCCCTAGACAACAATAACATCTATATCAGATGCTCATAACACAATATAGTGAGGTCTGCTCTTAAACATTTTGAAAGATGTTACTTGCAGCAGACTCTAAAAACATTCAAGTTCATCTCAAAAACTCAAAGTTTAAGGAAGTTGGCTAAAATGTGCAAATATTTTTGCTTTCTAAAATAATGCAATAATACAAAATTAGTTATGGTAATAAGTAGCAGTTTAGAAACAAGATCAAAACATTTTGGAAGTATCTGGATAATAGTTATATATTGAATCATAATGAAATTTTTTGGACGAACTTAATACTGTACTTGTTACTAAAAATCCTGACTTTAACTGGCCGTTAGGCTTTAGTCATTTATATGCTTATACAGCCCACCTACCATTTTCCAGTGAGTAAATTCTTCTTTCAATGTCTCTCGCATCACTCTGTCCTGCGGTGCACACTCTTTTAATATGTGACCACATCAATTTCACAGTGAGACACTATTGGCTGTATAACTGCCAAATACAATTAATCACAATTCTTTGCTATAAAATACATTCTGTGTGTGTTTCACAGTGAACATAACATTGACTGAAGGCACTGACAATCTCATCTCTTTCCCCCTCTTCTCCATGTCACTGCTGCTGCATCTATGCACAGATATGACAAAATTATTAAAATAAAGTTTGTTCTGCACTAAAATACATTTAAACTGCAAAATAAATCCTTAACTCTACAAAGAGAGATGGACTGGCTTCCTCTCACCTTCAGGAAGTGTAGCTCCCAGGAAAGTCTACAGAAAAACATAAAAACTGTAGCTCTCAATAAAGTCAACTGAAAAACATAAAAACTATAGCTCCCAGTAAAGTTGATAGAAACACATAAAAACTGATAACAGTACTCAAGAGTGATACTGTCACCACAGCAGAAGGTCGGTGCATTTGAGTGTCAGTGTTGTTCTTATGTGTGTACCCAAATAAGAAAAAGAGCAGTAGCTCAAAAGCTAGTATGGTCTCTGAACTGTTGCATATGCCTCAGCACCATGCATCAACCAGCTGTAGGTGAGTAATTACATTTTCTCACTTTTGTTTATTGTTTCCATTCTAGAATTTATATTATTGTAACATGCATAAGTCTTACACTGAAATATGGCTCGTGTATTTCCCGAGAACTATGGAACGTTAGCCTGAAACTATAACCACAACAGAGGGGTGAAGGAAGACATTTTCTATTGTTTTCAAGTTACCGACAGGGAAACAAGTTAGGTATTAAGAAACATGAACATCTGACAAAACTGAACTAAAACTGCAGAATTGGAAAGGGTTTTAATAACTGGTGAGGGGAGAAATTACATAATTCAACTTCTGCACGGACACCAAAGCTTCAATAAATTTGAAGAAAGACATTGTTCCACCAGGCTGTATTTTATTAAGCACTTAATAAAGTACAGTTTTAAAATACAGCCTGGTGGAATGATATCTTTCTTCCAAAATAATTAGCACTCAATTGCAGATTTATAAAAAATGCCAAAATTTTAATAACTTTCCATTGTATCTCTTAACATTGTAAAATGCTGATAGCCCTACTGATGTTTTCCCTTTGCTATCCATGAATGGTACTACAATGTATGTAGTCCACTGTCAACTAAAAAATGTTGTTGTTGTTGCAGTCTTCAGTCCTGAGACTGGTTTGATGCAGCTCTCCACGCTACTCTATCCTGTGCAAGCTTCTTCATCTCCCAGTACCTACTGCAACCTATATCCTTCTGCATCTGCTTAGTGTATTCATTTCTTTGTCTCCCTCTACAATTTTTACCCTCCATGCTGCCCTCAAATTGGTGATCCCTTGATGCCTCAGAACATGTCCTACCAACTGATCCCTTCTTCTAGTCAAGCTGTGCCACAAATTTCTCTTCTCCCCAATTCTACTAAATAACCTCCTCATTAGTTATGTGATCTACTCATCTAATCTTCAGCATTCTTCTGTAGCACGACATTTTGAAAGCTTCTATTCTCTAATTTATCGTCCATGTTTCACTTCCATACATGGCTACACTCCATACAAATACTTTCAGAAACGACTTCCTGACACTTAAATCTATACTCGATGTTAACAAATTTCTCTTCTTCAGAAACACTTTCCTCGTCATTGCCTGTCTACGTTTTATATCCTCTCTGCTTCACCCATGATCAGTTATTTTGCTCCCCAAATAGCAAAACTCATTTACTACTTTAAGTGTTCATTTCCTAATCTAATTCCCTCAGCATCAGTTGACTTAATTCGGCTACATTCCATTATCCTCATTTTGTTTTTGTTGATGTTCATCTTATATCCTCCTTTCAAGACACTGTCCATTCCGTTCAACTGCTCTTCCAAGTCCTTTGCTGTCTCTGACAGTATTACAATGTCATCGGCGAACCTCAAAGTTTTTATTTCTTCTCCATGGATTTTAATTCCTATTCTGAATTTTTCTTCTGTTGCCTTTACTGCCTGCTCAATGTACAGATAGAATAACATCAAGGATAGGCTACAACCCTGTCTCACTTCCTTCCCAGCCATTGCTTCCCTTTCATGCCCCTCAACCCTTTTAACTGCCATCTGATTTCTGTACAAATTGTAAATAGCATTTTGCTCCCTGTATTTTGCCCCTGCCACATTCAGAATTTGAAAGAGAGTATTCCAATCAACATTGTCAAACGCTTTCTCTAAGTCTACAAATGCTGGAAACATAGGTTTGCCTTTCCTTAATCTATTTTCTCAGATAAGTCGTAAGGTCAGTATTGCCTCACGTGTTCCAGTATTTCTACGAAATCCAAACTGATCTTCTCCAAGGTCGGCTTCTACTAGTTTTTCCATTTGTCTGTAAAGAATTTGTGTTAGTATTTTGCAGCTGTGGCTTATTAGACTGATTGTTCGGTAATTTTCACATCTGTCAACACCTGCTTTCTTTGGGATTGGAATTAGTCTGAGGGTATTTCACCTGCCTCATACATCGTGCTCGTCAGATGGTAGAGTCTTGTCAGGACTGGCTCTCCCAAGGCTGTCAGTAGTTCTAATGGAATGTTGTCTACTCCCGGAACCTTGTTTCGACTTAGGTCTTTCAGTGCTCTGTCAAACTCTTCACACAATATCATATCTCCCTTTTCATCTTCATCTACATCCTCTTCCATTTCCATAATATTGTCCTCAAGCACATCGCCCTCGTATAGACCCTCTATATACTCCTTCCACCTTTCTGCTTTCCCTTCTTTGCTTAGAACTAGGTTTCCATCTGAGCTCTTGATAGTCATACGAGTGGTTCACTTTTCTCCAAAGGTCTCTTTAATTTTCCTGTAGGCATTATCTATCTTACCCCTAGTGAGATATGTGTCTACATCCTTACATTTGTCCTCTAGCCATCCCTGCTTAGCCATTTTGCACTTCCTGTCGATCTCATTTTTGAGAAATTTGTATTCCTTTTTGCCTGTTACATTTACTGCATTTTTATATTTTCTCCTTTCATCAATTAAATTCAGTATTTGTTCTGTTACCCAAGGATTTCTACTAGCCCTCATCTTTTTACCTACTTGAACCTCTGCTGCCTTCACTATTTCATCCCTCAAAGCTACCCATTCTTCTTCTACTGTATTTCTTTCCCTCATTCCTGTCAATCATTCCCTTATGCTTTCCCTGTAACTCTCTACAACATCTGGTTCTGTCACTAGGGCCAGGTTCCATCTACTTAAATACCCACTTTTTGCAGTTTCTTCAGTTTTAATCTACAGTTCATAACCAATAGAGATTGTGGTCAGAGTCCACATCTGCCCCTGGAAATGTCTTATAATTTAAAACCTGGTTCCTAAATCTCTGTCTTACCATTATATAATCTATCTGAAACCTGTCAGTATCTCCAGGCTTCTTCCATGTATACAACCTTCTTTCATGATTCTTGAACCAAGTATTAGCTATGATTAAGTTATGCTCTGTGCAAAATTCTACCAGGTGGCTTCCTCTTTCATTTCTTACCCCCATTCCATATTCACCTACTACGTTTCCTTCTCTTTCTTTTCCTACTATCGAATTCCAATCACCCACAACTATTAAATTTTTGTCTCCCTTCACTATCTCAATAATTTATTTTATCTCATCATACATTTCATCAATCTCTTCATCATCTGCAGAGCTACTTGGCATATAAACTTGTACTACTGTGGTAGGCATGGGCTTCTTATCTATCTTGGCCACAATAATGTGTTTACTATGCTGTTTGTAGTAGATTACCTGCACTCTTTTTTTTTTTTTTTTTTTTTTTTTAAAAAAAACCTACTCCATCATTACCCCGTTTGGTTTTGTATTTATAACGCTGTATTCACCTGACCAGAAATGTTGTTCCTCCTGCCACCGGACTTCACTAATTCCCACTATATCTAAGTTTAACCTATCCATTTCCCTTTTTTAAATTTTCTAACCTACCTGCCCGATTAAGGGATCTGACATTCCACACTCCGATCCATAGAACGCCAGTTTTCTTTCTCCTGATAACCACATCCTCATGAGTAGTCCCCACCTGCAGATCTGAATGGGGGATTATTTTACCTCCAGAATATTTTACCCACGAGGATGCCATCATCATTTAACCATACCGTAAAGCTGCATGTCCTCGGGAAAAATTATGGCTGTAGTTTCCCCTTGCTTTTGCCGTTCACAGTAGCAGCACAGCAAGGCCATTTTGGTTAGTGCTACAAGGCCAGCTCAGTCCATCATCCAGACTGTTGCCCCTTCAACTACTGAAAAGGCTGTTGCCCCTCTTCAGGAACCACACATTTGTCTGGCCTCTCAACAGATACCCCTCCATTGTGGTTGCACCTATGGTATGGCTATCTGTATTGCTGAGGCACACAAGCCACCCCACCAACGGCAAGGTCCGTGGTTCATGGGGGGAAAATAAAAAATAAGTACAATAAATAGAAGAAGAGGCGTTAACACTGAACAGTGGGTGATAAAGAGTGGAACTTCCTAAGTCATTTACAGCACAGTAAGTGCTGTCATTGTGTGACTGTGAGGAACTGTTCGTCCTTTGCAAATCAACTGCTCTGATCAATATAAAAAGTGCCAAAAAACAAATTTACAACATAAAAAGAATTGCGGTATGGTATAAAGGAGCTAGTTTGTATGCAACATGAGGCTCCGTGTATGACTCGAGAATAGCCCGTGCATCAATCTTGTACATGGTGTGAGGACTACATTCAAGGGAATAAAATCAAGAATTCACTATTGAATACAATAAATTCTTAGAATAAGAATTCTAGTTTTAATAAATACATGACAGAACTTCTGTGCAGTACTTACCTCCCCCTTTATCTTTGTCTAACCATGTTATCACTAAAGGTGGGTTCCTCTCATCCCAAGATTTGAGTAATTTGTCTGTCTTCTAATCTTCACCACTCTATCTTCCTCTCCTCCTTGAGGAAGGAACTAACAGTTCCAAAAGACAGGCTAATGTCATCACTTTTACACTTATTTGTGTCTAACAGCAGTATCATACATTTCACCTTCTGAAAGTAATTTATGGTCAGTAATTATGTCAGATATTTATTAGTCTTCTCATTTGGAAAATTTAATTTTAGGATGATGACTTAAAACATAGATGTCAAATCCTGCTTAAAGATGTTTTGGTAAAACAAATGCCCAATTCAGTAAAATGTATGGCATATCCAGTTCTGAAACCCAAAATTACCCAAACTATTAATACAACATATAATTTAGTCAATACATTATGAAATTATCTTTCTCTTACAATTTTTCCAGGTCTGTAAATTTAGTTCAAAATATTAACAATTTTGATTTATTATGCCCACAGCACCACTTCACTCAACATACAGGGTGACAATTATTGAACTACATGAAAAAAACACAAATTAGTTACAAACTATAGCATGCTCACACTTTATTCAACATGTAAACATTACTACAGATATTTGGATTTTGATTATAACATGTTCAGTATGCCTGCCATCACTGGTGATGATGTGGTGCAGACAAATAGCCAAATTCTGCGTAACCCACTGAAGTTTCAGAACAACAATGCTGTCGATGACCTCCTGAATGGCTGTTTTCAGCCCAGCAATGGCTTTGGGGTTATTGCTGTACACCTTGTCTTTAATACAGCTCTACAAAAAGGAGTTGCATGTGTTCAGATCTGCAGAATATGGCGGCCACTTGAGGCCCATGCCAGTGGCCTCTGGATACCCCAGAGTCAGAATGAAGTCCCCAGAATGCTCCTCTAGGATATCAGACACTCTTGCTTCGATGGGGTCAAGCTGCATCTTGCATGAACCACATCCTGTTGAAATCAGGGTTACTTTGGATAATGGGGATGAAATCATCTTCCAAAACTTCACATCCCGTTTGGTAATCACAGTGCCATCAAAGAATATCACACTGATTATTCTGTGATTGGAACTGCACACCACACAGTCACCCATTGTGGGTGAAGAGACTCAGTCCCCCAAATGTGCCAATTTTGCTTATTGATGAACCCATCCAAATGTAAGTGGGCTTCATTGCTAAACCAAACAATACAGCACATACTAATTCTCATAATGTCCCGTGACCAACTATGCAGTTTGAAAGTCCTAACGCAAACTGTTCAGAAGCTGGCCACTGTGGCCAAGCAGTTCTAGGCACCTTCAGTCCGGAATCGCACTGCTGCTACAGTCGCAAGTTCGAATCCTGCCTCGGGTATGGCTGTGTGTGATGTCCTTGGGTTAATTAGGTTTAAGTAGTTCTAAGTCTAGGGGACTGATGACCTCAGATGTTAAGTCCCATATTGCTTAGCGCCATTTGAACCATTTTGAACTGTTCAGAAGTTATGAAGAGTTTATTTCATATACTACAATAACTGTCACCCTGTATCTTCAAGAGTTACAAAATTGTTGCCATGATGATTTCAGCTTACATTCCCAATACAATTTCTTCAGGCATGGAGATATAAAATCAAATGATAAACTGGGGTCTTCAGTGATAATCAGCATCAAATACATGAAAATAAACAAAAAGTCTGCAGCTTTTTGTATCTAATTCACTTTTTAGAGCCTCTGTGTTTGATCACAATAGAAAAAAATTGTCTGTCTGTGTGTTTCAGTAACTACCCATCAGCACAAATGCTAATGCATTATAAATAAATGATATTTCATTTACTTTACATTTATTAATTAATTAGTTGCATTATTTTGCTTTGATTGCCCTATCAGAGCATACAATGAAAGTACCAAGCTCAAAGATACAATGTTGAAGGGTAAAATTTTTTGGGATTATAAAATGTTTCTTTTTATTTGGAATATTATAGATTGCAACAACGATGTGGGACTATGCAATAATCACATAATTTATCAGACCAAGGTCCTAACAGAGTTACATTTGATCTACATTGAATATATGTGGATTCCTCATTTAACAATGGAAAATCCAGGATGAAATAATGGCAAGGATAGACCATTGCTCACCATATGGAATAGATGTTGAGTCACAAACAGGCACAACAAAAAGACTGCTAAGCATATGAGCTTTGTGGCTGAAAGCTCATGTGCTTAGCAGTCTTTCTGTTATGTCTGTCTGCAACTTGACAAGTACTCTATACGGTGACTAGCAATCTCTTCTTTTCATAATATTGTCAGGGATTCCTGATTTCCTGCATTATTCATTCATCCGACCATGATGTTCCACAGATCCCATCAACAAGCGTAAACTTAAGGAATGTGAGCAAGTCAAGGAAACATTAACAAAAATAGAAATAACTTTTAGAAAAATCAACATTGCACAATAAAATAATAATCTGTCACTACACTGCTTAATACTAATCATTCTTATGCCAACTAAATGAAATATAATAAATTAGCAGGATAGCTGTTCCTTCTCCAGTTACATTAAACAGTTGCTGCTTATATAGCTATTGGTAGCCTAATACTTATAGACATACTTTGCTTATTTCCAAAGAAAATAATTCTGTACAAATGTAACAGCAGAAACCTGTTTACAAAATACTATAAGTTGGCCTGAAGCTCTACAATGAACACTGCTACCTGCCATGCTCTTAGTAGAAATTTTCAGTCCTTAAATCTAGAAAAACAGACAATTTTTAGGAGTATGCTTCCACTTTCTCTTGTATTAGTTAGGATTCCTTATTTCTTACTTTACGCTTTATGTGAGCTCATCAAAGACCTGCTCACCAGAGTTTATAGCTGCGCAAAGAGAGAAAATATACAAGAAAATTATTTGTGTGGCATATTGTTACTGTGGAAATAATAGCTCAGCTGGAATTGATTTTTGTTATCATTACGGAGTAATCATGAAATGAGTGTAAGAATTTCAAAATCCTTAAAGAAACCTCTATCCTTTACATAACATTCTTACAGTTTGCTTCTCCTGGGTAAATATTTTACTTACATTAGGTGCAATGCTCCAGAATACGCGGTGTACATAAAGTCCGGGAACACTTTCAATTATTTATTGCATGAGAACCAAACATTGTACAGATATCATACATATGTCATTTTGAAGAGAAACCCTGAAAGTTTTTTTTCATGTCTACCACCACAGCATAGTTTGGTAATATGCCAATAGTCAGCGCTAGTCGCAAACGTGGTGAGTTCAGGTGCGGAGCTAGCTTTCTTGTGTGTTAGAGTTTGACAAAAACAAGTGGGCTACAGCTGCTCAATGGATGTTTAGAACCAAGTACAGTAAGAAGCCACCAACAAGGAAGGCCATTTACCACTGGCACAACAAATTCGTTACAACAGGTTGCTTGTGCCCAGCAAAGAGAAGCGGACATCCCAGTGTGAGAGAAGTGAATGTAGAGCGCGTATGAGAGACAATGATAAGGAGTCCAAAGATATCTGTGTGTCATGCATCCTGTGAACTTGAAATGGCTCCAATGACAGTGTGGAAAGTCCTGCGACAGAAGCCGTCTATGAAACCATTCAAATCGGAGTAGCTGCTTGGTTGGTTTATGTGTTGACTCCATTTCAGCTTTATATCCAGCATATGCCAAAGAGTTTTACACATTTAGTTAGTTAGTTACATGTTCTATAAATAATTTCAACAATTCTTTTATCAAAATGATCTGGAACAAGTCAGTTTACAGGATACATATACATGGTTACTGTTAACATTAATGAACCCATTATCATTTTATTCCTTCTCATGTCTACACTTAAAAACAAGGTGTTTTTCCTTTATATGTGTGGTCATTACCATTAAGTGTAGGTACTTTACTGTCAGCTCTGATGCTATCAAATAATTTTTTCCATATTTGGAATTGCATAATATGAGCATCTGTGAGATTAAGACAAACTGTTTGCAATGAACCAGCTGTAGTTTCATTCAACTGTTATCTGCGCAATATCTCATAAGGCAACAAAACATTAAAGACTTTTGCATGAGAATATACAGGGTGTCCCAAAAAGAATGACCCAATTTTAGCTTCTAATAATATTGAGACAAATGTCACTAGGTAACTGAAACAGTGCTAGATGTAAGCAGTATGGTCTAGAGTTTCTGAAAAAATCCTCTAGATGTCACTACGAGCGTTGACCTGGAGCGTGCAGCCAGTCTCGTGCAATATGGCATCCATGCAAAAAAAAGGCATATTGTGTTATTGAATTTAGTCATACTCAATCAGTGATTGCAGTTCAGTGGGTGTTTCATATTCAATTTTGTGCTAAACCACCATCACCAAAGAACTTTCAATAATGGTATAAATAGTTTGAAAAAACAGCGTGCCTCTATAAAGGCAAAAGTCATGGCCAGCCACACGTTCCTGAACAAACAGTGGAACAAATCTGATGAGTGTTTGAGCGGAGCCCCCACAAGTCTACGTGTCGCGCTAGCCGAGAACTTTCGTTACCGCACATGACAGTGTGGTGAGTGTTACAGTGCCGTTTAGTCCTTAAACCATACCGATTACAACTGGTACAAGCTCTTCGAGATACTGACAAACTGAAGTGAGTGGACTTTAGTGATGCTATTCTAGAGGACATGCAAGATAACACTTTTATGTCACGTTTTATATCCAGCGATGAGGCAACTTTCCATATTAGCGGTAAGGTTCACTGTTATAATATACATATATGGGGACTCGAAAATCCTCATGAAACAATTGAACATGAACGTGATTCACCAAAAGTGAATGTTTTTTGTGCTGCTTCGCAAAGCAAGGTTTATAGACCCTACTTTTTTGAGGAAGAAATCGTAACAGGACAATCATATCTTGCAATGCTACGTAACTGGTTAGTCCCACAACTTGACTCTGACAATTTCATCTATCAGCAAGATGGAGCACTACAGCACTGTCACAACAACATGCGCAATTTCATCAATGCCAACGTGCCTCGGCATTGGATAAGGTGTACAGGACCGTGAGATCAACCTTTACACTCTTGGCCTCCTAGGTCCCCTGACTTAACACCATGTGATTTCTTCCTGTGGGGATATGAGTATATGTTAAACAATGTGCTTATGTTCCTTCCTTACCACATGACATTGATGAACTAAAAACCAGAATATCAGCTGCTGTAGCTTCAGTGACAGAAGACACCTTACGCTCAGTTCGGGATGAATTCGGCTATTGGCTATATGTCATCTGTGTAGCCAATGGCGAACATATTGAACATTTATGATGGATTTTTATAAACTTCTGTCTTTTCTGAGCAATTTAGTATGCAATTTATTGTTGTTAAGCCCTTCTTCCTAAAAAATAATTCTTTTGGGACACCCTGTACATCATGTAACTACGAATTCTGGATAGCACCACACAATCAGTGTCAAAACATTTTATGTCATCTTTGTACTCCTGGGCATTAATTGCCATCGGACTGAATCAGCATATGCAATTAATGAACCCATATGTGGACACATCATTGTAAAAATTATCATTACATTTTTACATCTACTACTGCATACATGATAGACACTAAATAATGTTGGCAATCCTAGATAAAAATGAGGCAGCACAGAGTAACAAAATTATGTTTTGTACTTTGGACTCATGTCAAAATGAGTAGCCAAGAAATTGGTGAGACAGCTTTTTGTGAATGTTCACACATACAATGTGGGCCTACAGATACAGATAAACCTGGTTCACCATAAGATGTCAGAAGTATTCACACATGCTGCAATCTCAAAATTGATGATGGTGTGCTTTAGAGCTGTATAGTTATCAGCATCTCAGTTATTAAAGGAGAGTAGTGCTATAAATCAATGAACATTTTTAAAAAAGTGCATAAGTTTTGTTGCCATTCACTTTCCTAAAAGAGTGGGTTCCTCACAAAAAGAAGTCTAAACATAGGCCTCAATTTTAGGAAGAAATTTATGAGAATGCATATTTTGAGCACAGCACCATATGGAAGTTGATCACGGACTGGGAAAACTGGAAGAGAAGAAAACCAAAGCATCAGAGATGTGGTGTTATAGAAGTATGACAAAAATGAGTCGGACTGATGAGATAATAAATGAGGAAATTTACACAAAATGCCAGAAGGCCATTATGCTTTCAAAAGCATTACATCAGAACATTTATCTGTGCTTCTGTCTCAGCCAGTGACAAAAATAACACACAATTTTACACTGGAGGAGGTGTTGTTTTGAAAGAATAAAAGAAGAAAACAACTAATGTCAGGCAGTCATGAAGTTCAGCTGCCTCTCTTTCATAAACACACATGGATGTGGGATAGACAATTGTTTTGCTGTAAGCAAGTGAATGGCACAATCTGAAGCAAAAAAGCCTTTAGGTATGCCTTTCGGCCAGATAAAAGACATCTCACCCATGATAAGACTTGGCATGAATGTGGTACCCTTATTGGCAGTCTACTGCATGGAAATCTAAAATTTTCATGCACACTGCACTGGATATATTTGGGCAATGAACATCTTGGTAATGGTCATATCAGAAAATTTAAGAGAGGAGGAATTTTTAAAAAAGTAACAGAATCCCCCTCCTGTGGAAATGAGCATGCATACAAGTTACTAAGATATTAAATAAAATAAGCACATATATCTGGTAGCATGTCAAATTTGAATAGGGAAAGATACAAAAAAGGTTTAGGAACTGTTTGAAGAATGCTAAAGCTTATCCAGGACTGGACATAAATTCAGACCTCAACCTAGTAATGGGAGAAATACAAGTGAAGTTGAAAAAAGTCTGGAGAGGTAAAGCAAAGGAAAGACTAAACATAGAAAGACTCAAGGAGGTAGGAAAGGCATCAGATTTGGAGAACAGGTTTAGGGAAAATGGCAAAGAGGCAGTGTTGATGAAAGTGTTAATGACAAATGGATAAAAATGAGGGAAGGACTCATGGACTCTGCCAAAGAAGTACTACGAATTAGAGTATCCCAAAGCACCAGGAAAGAATGGACAACAGAAAACATTTTGAAAAAGATGGAAGAGCGGAGAAAGTGGAAAAATGTAGACACTGGAGAAGGCAAAAAGAGGTACAGAAAACTGAATAATAAGTTACGAAGAGAAACTGAAGTAGCAAGGGAAAAATTGATGAAACAGAAATGCGACGAAATAGAGAAAATGAAGAAATGGGAAAGTATGAAATGATGTATAGACTGGCTAGTGAGATAGTTTTTGAACATAAAAGAAAGAGGAATAATGTGGAAATAGAAAGAGTGGATGGTACTCTAGCAGAAGAACCACAGGAGGTTTTGAACAGATGGCAAGAATATATTGAATTGTAAGGTATTTGACTGGTCAGGATGATGGTGGGTGGGCGTGAGGGTCTTAGGGCGAGCCCGTGATCAGCATTTGAACATGGCCGAATAATTTACTTTAACTTTTGTTAAAAACTCATTACATACATACTCAGAAGCGGTCAGTGTCCTCGCAGCCTACCGACCCAAACACGATGCGGAAGCCCGGTGTCTGATGAGGCAGCAGGGTGTCTGATGACAACAGCCGCCCAGCCGACAGGAAGACCCACTTTTATTCTGCGTTGCTAGCTGACTCACGGTAATGGGTAAACAGTGGTGATGGAAATATGTGTACCACACTGGAGGGTGAACGATCGCTTGCCTACTTCACCTGTTCCCTTACACCAACCTCCCGATTAAAATTGAGCTACGTGGTGGCTCATTAACAATCCTCTACCAAATAACTTCTAATAACCTTAGGCTTCATTTACAGTAGGTGCCAAGGTGACTGCAATGTCACCGGCAGTAACGTGTTTGAGCTCAGCAGGTGCAGAGGGCCTTGACTGCTTTAATACATAAAAACCAAAGGTGATCAAACATAACAAAATTATTGCAAAAGTTGTAGTTAGTCCAATGGAAAGCTTTAAAGTAATGGTACTCTGAGTAGCTTGTTGATACTGGTTAATACTGTTAAAAGCATGAATCAAATTCAAATCATTGCCACTAGTACTTATGGATTGAACTAATTGGTTGTACAGTTCGACTGCCCCACTTAAATTAAAGTTGAATGGATTCATTGACTCAAATAAGTAAGTATTATTGCGAAATACGGTAGAAATGGGAGTTACAGATAACTTGCCTTTTACATACAAGGTGCCTTGGGATATTTGGGGTACATGGAAAAAGTCACTTGACAACTCACACTTTTCTGTGTCTACCACAAAACCACTATCTTGTAACTTTTGGGTAAAGGGGGAGAAGGACTTGTTACACATGAAGGTCAGATCAATTGTTGAGTTGAAAGAGTACATGATGCCTTCTGCAAACCGTTGTAGGAAGGGTTGAGTGAGTGTTTTCAGGTTCCTGGGACAGTAGTTCCAGGGTTGAACCTTCATGAAAAGATCTCTCTCACAGCTGCATATATGACTGTCAAAAAATATGATATTCAAAGGACAAACAAGTTTTTTTGTTTGCTCACATTCACACAAAGTGCCCTGAGATAAAGCTAAGAAATATCTTGGGTCCAGACTAATTAAAAAGTACTCCCGCAGATGTTACTGAACATAGGTATGGAGGGGCGCCAAAATACTGGATAGGTATACATGCGGTAAACTTCAAAGTGATGTCTGGAGTCTGCTAAGGGAATGGTTACAATTAGAGCCAATTCATTGTCCATCATGATTGCATCTACATCACTCAATTGGTAGTAGAAATACAAATTTTGCATATTGACAAGTAGGGTCACAGTCGCAGAATTAGTTAGTTTCCTTTCCATAGCTATTAGCAATGTTAAAAAGTCTTTAGGATGCAGAAAAACACTGCTCAAATGATTATCTGAGCTAGTTTCAATGGCCTGCATCTAGTTAAGCATCTAGTCGTGCATCTGACAAACTATCGGTAATGCTAAACAACGAAGTATTTAATTCTACATGGGCATTCAAGATATTGACTTTGTTCCATAATTCCCTTTGGACTCTTGTAGTCTCATTGTACAGATCACTAAAATGAGCTATGAACTGCTTAGCAACCTTACCAATGAACACGGTATTATTAGTAATTGTCTGCTGCATATCGTGTCGTATCACTAAATGTTCAGAGAGTTCTTTAGCATTGGAATGTACTTCTTCGCCTAGCTGCTCTAACTTGTTACTCACGTCAACCAAGTCCCTGTTAGTTAATGTTCTGAAGACAGTTCTGAGTATACTGCCACCAAACTCAAACCAAGCCCGCTTACATCTAACAAGACTATTGTGGGGTAAAAGATTTAAAAAGCAATCAATTTCCCTTCTATACGCGGTAAAGGCTGCCTTGACTTGGTTTTTAGCCATAACCCAACTATGATACCATGACAGTGCTGGATCCCATATTGTATGGTTGACTGGAATTGCCTCAATAAGGTTCATGAGTTCACTTATGTTCTGAAACTGCTCTTCTACCTCACTTAGGTTATACTTCAAAATAATCTTAAAATTATCACTAGCTACTACCATACTAGTTTGTGGTTCGAAAAGAACACCAGATTGATGCAAAAGGATTCTAAAAGACAAACAAAACCTAAAATAAAAGCAAGTGATCAAAGCAAAAACAATCATTATCCTTAAATTTAACATAATGAAGGCAAAAAGTTAGTCTTCTGCAATAAGAACAATGTTAACACTGACTCAGTTGGTTGTTACCGGAATAACACACTTCCACTTCTGCACATACACAATTAGACACTGCACAATGCTGTAAACGATGTATACGCACTTAGCACACGCTTAGCGTTGTCTCGGCCGTAGCAGATACCTTGACGAGGGGGAGCTCGGGGCCACACCGGGGCACGTTCAGCGGTGACCTGGCTCCTCAGCATCGAACTGTGGATCTCGACATCAACGGCACACCAGCTGGTTACCGTCGGGAGTGCTCTGCGGATGTCTCAGCTGCTTCCGGGGTCTGCCTCGGGGTCGTTCTTCCGGTTCATTAGCTGGTTCCAGTGCTGGATTGCTCAAATATGGCTTTACACAGTTCACGTGCACTATGATAGAGCGAAACGGCAATTGGACTTCTAATGTGATCAGGGAGATAATTTCAAGGAACTTATATGGCCCTTTCCAATGCAATTTAAATTTCTTATGTGACCCTTCTTCAACTTGTGCTTACTCAAATAGACTAAGTCTCCAACGCAATACTTAGGCACGACTGCTCTGCAATCGTGTTGCGCGGCCTGCTGCACGAAACCAAGATAATCCAACGAGTGTACAAGATCCAGTAATGGATGAATATCCAGTAACGTCACAGCATTCGGCTTCCAGTAATCAATACAGAATCGGTACTTCTGTTCTCCTGTAGGCGATTTCCTTTTTACGATCGTGATGGGGGAGGCCCAGGCTGGATCAGACGGCTCTCTATGTTCAATAAACCCGGCTTCCAGTTGTTCTTTAATCATCTTGTCGACTAAAGCTTGTTGGCTATAAGGAATTCTGTATGGTCGTTGAGCGATGGGTGCTGCTCCGCCAGCATGCATTCTATGTTGAACTAATGGAGTTGCTGGCAGATTATCCTGCTCACAGAAGAGAGGCGCTCACTTTCAGTCAAATGTACATTGACTCAGAATGGTATACTTGTGCCGCTACTCAGTTTGCACATTACCTCAGCGTCACTAACATTCTTTTGAGTCTGACTCTCAGAGTTCCCATTGCAGCCATAATCATTATCACCGAATCGGATTTCTCTCTTTGCTACATCGATCTGAGCGTGGTTAGCTGACAGGAAATCCAACCCTAGTATACCTTTGTAGTGTTTCTCTCTACTTCTTATCACTTGCATTCTGGCTTCATATTCATCTTGGCCTATCACGAAGTTAATCACAACTTCTCCGTAATTGTGCACCTGCTTGCCATTTAACCCTTTAATGGTACAGCTTGGCTGCCTCCAGCTTCTCTCTTTAACTACATGGCACCACATTAGAGAAATTTGAGCCCCTGTATCAACTATAAAATGGACATTCTTTCCACAGTAAATTGCGTTAACAAGCAGGCCTTCAGAACTGTCATTCATGGAGCTCGCAGTAACTATTGCTTCTTGGGGGCCGAAGTAGTGGTGGCCCTCCCATCCCCTCTGTCGTTTAACGTACTCCTTGCATTCCTTCCTCTACAGTTCTGCGCTATATGGCCTTCCCTTCCACAAACGAAACACCAAATCTTCTTCCCATGAGTATTGGCTGCATGTTTCCCATTCCCACGATAACTGTTTCTTGAATAAGCTTCGAACACACACAGATCCGGTTTGCGGTCCATTTGAGGTCTCCGCAGCTCTTCCACAAATCAAACTGCCATCTGTATAGCTTCTTCAAATGTCTCACAACGTGCTAATCTGACTGCAAGACTGACTTCACCCTGTAACCCATTCAAAAACGTATCTAATGTCCTTTGTCCTGCTTCAAACAATTTTTCCTCATTGTGCAAATCATTCTTGCTGAGCTCATACGTATTAGCATTAACTTTTCTAATGCGATCAGCAAAATTCTCAATAGATTCTTCGTCCAATATATGCATGTTGTGTAGTTGTTCCCTGTAAAATCTTGCTGTTTCTTCCCTTTGTACCGTTGCATCAGTGTCTGCTTAAAAATGTCATAGGTAGCTGCTCGAGTGCACATGGTATCACACGTAACAAAATCAAGTGCATCATCTCGAATTCGCAATTTCGCCACGGTTACTTTATCTGAATCGCTCCAGGATCCTAAACTTTCTGCATTTTCCAGTTTACTAAAAAACACCTGAATATCCTCATCAGACTTCTCATAAAAGAATAGAACTGTGGGGATCAAAGAAAAATTTTTAACTACTGCTGAATCTGTTGTGCTTTCATCGGCTACATTCCAAAGGCTACTATTCACTTGTCCCACATCCCTTCTACTTTCTGCATCTGTTTTCAATTGCTGAATTTCTTCTCGTAACTGTGCTATAACAGTCTGCAAATCTTGTTGTGCCTCTGCCATACTGAATAGCCCGGTCACTCTATTTATTTAAAAATTTGCCATCATTGCCGTTCACATGCACGCCAAGCAAAGCCAGTATCTGCTGCAGTCCTACCTTCAGTGCTGGGTCTCATTCCATTGCATCGTCTGCAGACATGTGCTCTGATGGAGGATGGTACCTGCCTTGTGCTGCTTCCATGTATGGATATGAAACACAAACTTCACAAACAATGCCAATCACCACTATACCCTATTGGAAGACTGTAGGTTTTCTTCTCTCCCCAGGAAAGGATTTCCAGAGGATCCCACTCCTGACACCATTTTATAAGGTATTTGACTGGTCAGGATGGGTGTGAGGGTCTTAGTGTGAGCTGGTGATCAGCATTTGAACACGGTCAAATAATTTACTTTAACTTTTATTAAAAACTCGTTACATACATACTCAGAAGCGGTCAGTGTCCTCTCAGCCTACCGACCCGAACGCGACACCGAAGCCTGTTGTCTGACGATGCAGTAGGGTGTCTGATGACAACAGCCACCCAGCCAACAGGAAGACCCACTTTTATTCTGCGTTGCTAGCTGACTCGTGCGGGCAGCAACCCGGCAATGCGGAATCAGTGGTGACGGAAATATGTGTACCGCGCTGGAGGGTGAACGATTGCTTGCCTACTTCACCCGTTCCCTTACAGAATGTCTGTATAAGGGGGATGAAATACAAAGCAAAATTAATGTTGAAGAGGAGCAATATGTGCCGGAAGATGGAAAGGCATTCACAATCTTGGAAGCAGAAGTAGAAAAGGTGCTGAAGGAGATGAAGAATAGGAAGACATGTGGAATTGATAATTTGCCAGCAGAACTGTTGAAGAGTCTGGGAAACAAAGCAAGAAAGGAAATAGTCTACCTCTGTAATGAGATATATGACAAAGGGGAATGGCCTGAAGACTTCCTTGCGACAGTTATGATAGCAATAGAGAAAAAGAGAAACACTAAAAAATGTGAAGAGCATAGGACCGTCAGTCTGATTTCTCATGCAGCTAAAGTCTTGCTGAGAGTGTTCAATAGAAAGCTATATAACAAGCTGGATAGAGGAATTGCAGAGGAGCAGTTCAGATTTAGACGAGGAAAAGGAACAAGAGATGCTATTGGCCTGTTAAGGACTATAGGGGAAAGATATATATAAATGGTACAGAAATCTTTGCTGTTTTTATAGATTTAGAAAAGGCTTTTGACAGAGTTCAGTGGAACAAGCTCATGGATATTTTGAAGGGGAAAGGAGTAGATTGGAAAGAGACGACAGATACAGAATCTATATTTACACCAGGAAGTAAGGATAAGGATTGGAAATGAAATGTCAGTATATTTACTAAGATGGTATCTGTTCTTTCGGACATGTCTGAAAGAACAGATACCATAGGTGACCTAGCAGCTCATTGGAATGAAATTACAATGAAAGGAACACCCTTAGCTGCTTACAGGCGTTGACATACATCAACAGGGACAGATGAAAATGTGTGCCCCGACCGAGACTCGAACTCAGGATCTCCTGCTTACATGGCAGATGCTCTATCCATCTGAGCCACTGAGGACACAGAGGATAGCGCGACTGCAGGGATTTATCTCTGGCACACCTCCTGCGAAACCCACATTCTCAACATATTGTCCCACACTACATTCGTAGTGCCCCCACCCATTATACTCATTACTCGCGGCGCATTGCCAATTCCTGTAAGAGTTCGGGCACTGTTTGTGCATTCGCACAGAAGAAGAAGATGGTCAAGTGGCCGGTGAGCCTTAACTATATATTTACTAACATGGTATCTGTTCTTTCACACATGTCTGAAAGAACAGATACCATCGGTGACCAAGCAGCTCATTAGAATGAAATTACAATGAAATGAACACCCTTAGCTGCTTACAGGCATTGACATACATCAACGGGGACAATACGTTGAGAATGTGGGTTTCGTGGGAGGCATGCCAGAGATAAATCCCTGCAGTCACGCTATCCTCTGTGTCCTCAGTGGCTCAGATGGATAGAGCATCTGCCATATAAGCACGAGATCCTAGGTTCGAGTCCCGGTCGGGGCACACATTTTCATTTGTCCCTGTTGACGTATGTCAATGTCTGTAAGCAGCTAAGGGTGTTTATTTCATTGTAATGAAATGTCAGAATGAAGCAGCATTGGACGAGGTGTTAGACAAGGTTATTGCCTTTCCCCACTGTTGTTTAATGCATACCTTGAAGAGATTATTGCAAAAGGCTTAGATGGGAAAAGAGGAGTATGTACTGGTGGGAAGAGAGTCGAATGTATAAGATTTGCTGATGACATGGTATTAGTGGCAGAAAGTGAGCGGACAATGAATAACATGCTAAAAGATCTGAATGAAGCTTGTGTGGAATATGGCATGCAACTGAACACAGCAAAAACAAAGAGTATGATCATCAGTACAAGGTACAGACTGTCCAATATTAAAATAGGACAATCTACCATTAGCCAAGTAAGTGCATTTAAATATCTTGGAAACACAGTAACTGAAGACTTGAGATGTCACCAGGAGGTGAAAACTCGAATTGCCATAGCAAAGGAGGCATTCAACAGAAAGAGGAGACTCTTATGTGGCAAATTAGATAAATGTCTAAGGAAAAGGCTTGGCAAATGTTTTATCTGGAGTGTGGCACTATATGGGGCAGAAACATGTACGCTGAGATGAGAGGATGAAAAAAGGTTAGAAGCATTTGAGATGTGTATGTGGAGGGGAATGGAGAGAATAAGCTGGATGGAAAGAGTGAGTAATGAAAGAGTATTTATTGGAAATGGTTGGTGAGAGAAGATGTCTGCTGAAGGTTGTAAGAGAAAGGAAAAAGAACTGGTTGGGACATTCATTGAGAAGGGAGTGCTTGCTAGCAGATGCTTTGTAAGGACTGGTTTGTGGGAGAAGACTGAGAGGAAGAAGGAGATACAAGATGATAGACAACATAAAGGGCAGATGAAATTATGCATACCTGAAGAGGATGGCAGAATACCGGACAGCCTAGAGAACTACCATGTGAAAACCTGCCTTTTGGCAGAACACTGATGATGATGATGATATAATTCTGTGTCTGTTTTTTACATGCTCTACCTTGTCAAAGGACTTCTTCCGAATGCTAACAAAGTTTCCATTCTCTTTTGTGTGTACCTCTCAACTACTCCAGGATTCTGCTATTCAGTGAGTGGTCTCCTTTACTCCTAAATGAGGTACAGATATTGACAGAGAAGAGAGTAAAATACTAAGTAAGATGTTTTTCGCTGTTTGATTACAAAACTAAAAATGAATGAACCAACCCCTAAAATCTCCAATATAAACAGTTAGTCTGGAATCTGCAATTTCACAAAATATAAGGCAGGTTCACACTCAAATTTAGTGCTGTCTTCTTGTTCATGCAAAACATACACTGTTAAATTTTGACATACTGCTACATGCAGCATAAACAGGAGAGTCTCTCATTGGAATGTATACCTTTAACTCAGAAAACAATGTCCTGCAAACAGACAGTTTACTGTCACTTCATCCAATCTTTATAACTGTAAAGAGGAACATCATAGACTGAGTGTTGGTTTTACCAATTGCAACTGATTTTCCACCACTTCCTGCCACTCCTTCTCCCTAATAATTATGATCTTCTGACTCCACAGTGAACAAACACATTCCAGTGTGACAGTATACATTTTTTGCAACCAGATTCCACATTTTCCTGGATTCCAACATGCCCTAGCACTCATGCTAGTTTGTTTCCGTCATTTTGTCACAGAACAGTAGGCATCTCCACCCCCACCCCCATAGAATCTGGACTATAGAGTAGGTATTCATTACAGAATTATCATACACTTCTAGAAGGATTTTACATGATTCTGATAAACCTCTCATTTAGCCAATTGTAGCATTATGTGGCTTGTGACATGACACTTCTTGAAACTGACCAACTCATTGCTGTCAAAAATATCAATTGTAGAGTCTTCTCCCTCCCCACCAGATAAACTTCTGTGAACATATATGAGCATAACAAGTATGTGTACAATTTTCTACATCACAGTCGGGTGCATTTGTGAAAATGCTAGGAGAGAACTGAGAAATTGAATCAGATGAGTAAACTCATCTGACATACCTCACATACTCAGCAACTACAGTTCTGTGCTGAAAGTGGTGAATGTGTTGGAAGGTAAATACCTGAGGGTGTATGTGGAAGGGAGTGGGTTTCATTTGCTTGTTGCACAATGAGGAATTTGCTAAACTGATGAAAAAGTGATGATATTCCAGTTTCAAGACAGAGGCTGTGCATGGGACTAAACATAAATTCCCCTGCAGCCAGCCCGATTCGCTCGCGGTGAACGGCATCAAGGATCTTCTACTACAATGCCTGAGCAGGTTGGTACATTGTGCAGCCACACGCTACATTTACACAATGTAGTTGGACAAAGGCACTTGAGCCATGCGTGGCTTGTGTTCATGCCATATCTCATTTGACATCCTGGTTTTACTGTACTACCACCTCGTTATGTTAATTTCAATTTCTGGTGTCGATGAGTTGCCACCTCGCCAGCCCGTCAGTGGCAGCAGCGGCATTTATCGATATAAGCCCTGCTGTATTATCTTTGCTGACTGCTATTACTTCCCGGTTGTCTTGTGTTGTGGGTTAGTTTGGCTCTACCAGTCAGTTGGAATGTGCTAGCAGTGGAGTTCGGACCTGGCAGTGTTTGAGTTAGGACATGGCAGAAGTTCAAGCAGGGCATGGCTGCCGTGAGGTCCAGACAGCCATGACTCGCCCGATGGTTGCTGATACATATCACATGAGTGCGAACCATGTTGGTTGGTGGTCGGTTGGTCATCTAGTCGGACGAGGTGTGTGTTGGCTGGTGATCACTTATGGGACGGCTACATGTGCTGACTCATGATTCATCCTTGTTATTACACTATCAAAAAAATGGTTCAAATGGTTCTGAGCACTATGGAACTTAACTGCTGAGGTCATTAGTCCCCAGAACTTAGAACTACTTAAACCTAACTAACCTAAGGACATCAGACACATCCATGCCCGAGGCAGGATTCGAACCTGGGACCGTAGCGGTCGCGCGGTTCCAGACTATAGCGCCTAGAACCGCTCGGCCACTCCGGCCAGCTATTGCACTATCACTGCCATTAGTATTGTCTAGTTCTTCATGCAAGTGTTCATGAAACTGTGTGTAGTTTGTGTAGTTTTGACTGACAAGTTATTTCAAATGCTGTCGGCATGCTGTTGTGTACCGAGACAGTCGGTTGGTGTGTATCAGTCAGGAAATCTCTGTGCGGTGCAGTGGGCCGGGCCCACTGGCGGTCTCTACGCAGTGTCAGAGTGTGTTGGAGCTGTTCTGATTGCTATGAGGTTCATGGCTCACCGACCCAGGACATCAAAGTTGAGTGGTGATTTAATTACCAAAGCCAGTCTGTTCACATTGTGTCACTGGGGGTGTGCCCGTGAGCAACAGCGAGTGTTCGAGTTGGCAAAAGTTTGGCCACCATCTGGTGGAGTTTAACTGTATTTTGGTTATTTGAAGTCCAAGTGCACCAGTGGAATTTTCTGCCTTGTGGCCATTAGTGTTCGGGTTACCTGCCCTAGCTGCTGACGTAAAATTCAAGCAGTGTCCTTTCCTCACCGTGTTGTCACTGTCCAACATGTCTCTGTAGTTTTGACAGCTTATGCCTACTTGGTTGTGGGTGGTTATGCCTTTTACATTTTGGCTTCAGAGTTCCTTGTGTACTGGTCGGGTGGAAAGCAAGTCGTCTTGCCGGTGGGTCCATTGACCCTCTCTTGGTTGGGTTGCCAGCAGATCGGGTATAGTTGGGATGACTACCTGTCTCCCCTAAGCAAACGTTAATATTTCAAATGTAGACCTTCCCCCTGGAAACTTCTGAGCCTGTACTGCCTTTTCTTACTGGTGTTTGATTGAGTATTGTAATGGCTCATAGCCAATGATTTGAATTTGTATGCTTTTAGTTCGGTTTTAAATAAAGGGCCTTCAACCATTTTAAAATTGAAAGTTTCTTATTTGTCAAGTCTTGCATTTTTTGGGCCTTCAGCCTCATTTAAACTTACTTTTTTTTTTTTTTTTTTTTTTTGTTAAAGCTTTGGTAGCTGTCTTAAAATTAAAATTCCTTACTTGCTAAGTCTTAGATTGTTTGGACCTTCGGCCTCATTTTAAATATTATTTAAGGATAAAACATTGCACTTTCTGCCTTTTGAAAATTTATTGTAGGTGTGTTTTAAATCATGGGCCTTCAGCCGTTTTAAAAATTAAAGAGGTTGTGCCCTTAAGCCATAAGATTGTGTGACATATTCAGTCGATAGTTAAGCTCGGAAATTTGCACTGTAATGCTTGGGCAACTAAATAAAATTAACTGTGTTCAAGTGCAACTGACAGCCGCTCATTTTTGGCCCCTTTCCACAATTCCAACTACCTGTTCTGTCCTGCAGATCTAACCAGGCATTTCAGCACTCTTAAATTGTAGCAGGTGGATTTTGTCTGCTCTCCAGTCTTGTGGCTCACACACTTTAAAATAGTGAGTGATTTGAGAGACCACGTTTTCAGATTATGTCAATCAACTAATTTTGTCATCAAATATGAGACCCAGCTCTATCAGTTTACATTCATAATGAAACTATTCAAGCCTTCCCAGTGATCTAATGACATTTTGGGTTTAGGGTGTTCCACCAGATATCTGTGTCATACTTGGACAATATTTCTGTAACTTAGCTTGTAACCTCCATCAGGTGCAACCTAAGACTGCTCCTTGAGTGGACCTGGTCCAGTATTTATGTCTGTGGTCTTCCCCCTCCACCAGCGGTTACAGGTGTTCCCTCCATAGTCAGCGCATGCTTGCTGCAATCTTCTGGATCATTGACATTCTGTTTCCCATCTGCTGCAGTTCTGGGTGTTCCCTCTCTGGTCCAAACCAACCAGACCCACTCCTGGGTGTTCTGCTGCAATCTTCTGGGACATTGACATTCCGTTTCCCATCTGCTGCAGTTCTCGGTGTTCCCTCTCTGGTCCGCACCCACCAGACCCGCTCCTGGGTATTCCATCTTTGTTCTGGTGCATTTGGAATTCTGTCTGAGGTACCAGGTGTTCCCCCTACAGTCTGCTCTGCCCACAGCAATCTGCTGTAGCGTTGCTGTTCCGTTTGCAGTTCACTGCGGTTCTGGATGTTTCCTTTGTGGTCCACACCCACCGGACCCATTCCTGAACATTCCATCTTCAGTCTGCTGTGCCTGGCACTCTGTCTGGTGATCATTTGCCATATAAGTGCCTTCCATCCTTCTATTCGTGGAGTGCTGCAGCTGCCCTGTTGCTCCTTTAACAATTCCACAGCAGGATCCCAGGTTCTACCTAGCTGGTACCCCATGTCACAGCTCATGAGATTGTCAGTCACTTTTATCTTAATCTATTCCATTATAACACTGTCCCAAAATCTCTGTGTCTGTGCTAGAATCTTGGTTTCATCATAATTCATGGCATGATCTACTTCTAGACAGTGTTCATCAATGGCTGATTTCATCATCTGTCTTAATCGGGTGTGCCTCTGATGTTCTTTGCACTTGATATCCACTGTTGTCATCTGGCCAATGAAGGACATGCCACATTGACAAGGTATATTATAAATCCCTAGTTTCCATAACCCCATGTTGTCCTCTGTAAACATAATATCAAGTGTGTTTTCTGTCCATCCAGCAAGATCGGGGGAATGGTGGGGAGCATTAAAGGTGACCTGGGGTCAGCCGCAGCAGACCGAAAATGGAATGGCATCATTCCAGAAGATTGCAACGAGTGGACGTGGACCACAGAGGGAATGCCTACAACTGCCGGCAGAGGGGGAATGCCACAGACAAATATACTGGACCAGTTCCCATTTTATAGTGGAACATACAAGGATTTGGGGCACTTGTAGACAGTGTCAGACATCTTAACATAGGTCGGGCAATTGTGTTAGAGTTTACTAGACACATTAAATTTTTTGACACACATATGTTATGAGATTATAGGGACTACGGAAAGGAAGTCATGGGGGAGGGAGGGGGAGGGGGGAGGGAGAGAGAGAGAGAGAGAGAGAGAGAGAGAGCTGGAGGGTTAAACCCATCTTTGTAAATTATGCATACCACTCCCTACCAACACCATCCTCTTAGCAGTTGCTCCTGTATCATAGGGTTACTATATGTTCCCTGAATCTGTCCCTCCTCTCCAAGCACCTATTGTTGCTGACAGAAAATCTACATCTTCTGAATGTGTGACAATGCATGTACTGCTCACACCACAAGCACATGTATATGTGGAGATGTTCGTGGTACCTCCAGTTGGTAAAGTTTGCAGTTAGCAATTTGTTTTGGTCACTGAAAGAAATGATTTGTTTGAGCCATACATATGGCTCAAAAAGCACTTAATTTTTGTAATGTCATTTCCTTTTGCAGCCAAATCACTTATAAAGAGTTCAATAAGCAATGCAATACATTTTTTCCTCGTCCAGTTTTGGTTCCCTGAAATTGTAATTTTGTTTGTGACATTCTTAATTATACTCATGTCATCTCATATGTTTTCCAGTAACTCCCAGTAGACAGCAGAGCTATAACCGGTCTTCTGAATGATGTCTGCAACTGAAAGGCATTCCAACAAAAGAAGAGAAACTGGTATTTTTTATTTATTTTTTTGGCAGAAAACGAGACCATCACAAATATTCACAGGCATTTACAGAATATTTATGGACACCTGGCAGTGGATTAATTCATTGTAAGTTGCTGGGTGAAGCATCTGTCATCAGCACAACAAGAGAAGAAAATCTGTCTGATCTCTCATGAGCACGCCAGCCACTCATAACCATGACCTCTGCAATGTAGCAATATGCAGACATACTTGTTTGAGGAGACTGATGAATAACAATCGAGCAACTCAGCACTTAACTTGACTTCTCTGTTGGTAGTGCTGGCTCACTTGTCCATTTGTTAGTGCATTCAAAGGCTTGTGCCTGCTTGGTTCTTTAAGCACAACTGAAGAGCATAATAAGTGAAGCAGGAACATTTGTGATGTGCTGCTTGGTCATTATGAGGCTGACAGAGGTAGTTTCTTGGGAAACACTGTCACAGGTGATGGAACATAGAGCCACCACTTTGAGCCGGAAACAAAACAGTAATCCATTGAGTGGCACCACACATCTCCTTCGAAGAAAAAGTTCGAAATAGTATCCTCAACTGGTAAAGTTGTGGCTACGGTGTTCCAAGACTCAATCAAACAACTACACAGTCTCCCGTAGACTCTCAGGAGATTGAAGAAATGATTAGAGCCTGTTTGTGACCACAAAAAAAATGAATGCACTTCTCCACAATAATGGAAGGTCACACACAAATCTGTGCACCCAAGAGATCACAAAACTTCGATGGACTGTTCTTCCTCAACCATCTTACAGCCCAGATCTCACTTCCACCTTGTTAAGGCCATTGAAGGAATGACTCTGCAGGCAGCACTGCAGCAATGATGGGGAAGTTACTGATGCAGCAAGAACTTGTCCAAGATGCAGACCAGTAGAGCTTCCAGATTATGGTGGTGTAAGGCCATAGAACTGAATGGAGATTATGCTGAAAAACAGGATTTCACAGCTAAAGAATTGAGAAACAATATGGTGTCTTTAAATCATGAATAAAACCATCCTTCACTGGGAAAAAAGTGTTGCATTACTTACTGAATGACCCTCATAGCTCAGTGCAGAATTTACCAACTGAAGGTGCAATGAACACCTGCACATTCCTGCGCACTTGCAATATGGTAAACCCCATATTCAGAAGACCTCTACATCTTCTAGCAGTGTGAAGCCCCATACTAATGGTGTTTGTGAAAGGGAAAGGGAGGGGGGGGGGGGGAGGGGATGCTTTTGAATACTGTATTCTCCTTCTAAATTTTATCTCCTGATTTTTTTTGTTTTTTCATTAATAAGTGGTTGATAGTAATGACTCCAGACAGTATGACTGCCTCAGCAATTAACATGAACTAGTGAAGATATGAGCAACATTTCACCCTTCATGTGCTTGGTGAAATTTTCTACATTCTGATGGTGTCTCCATAGTGCAGACAGTTACTGCAACAGTGCACTGAGTTAGGGATGGATCTAATCAATTTTTATCAGATGAACCCAGTTGTTACACACTCAGGAAACTTTAGAGTACTGAAGGTCAGTGTAAGTAGCAACTATCTTTTCTTTTGCTGTTCATTCATTTCACAACGTTTTGGACTTCCGTCATATCAACTCTGCCCCACTTTCTGGCATCTATATGCATTAGACTCTTGCATGACAACAGCTTTGCTACTGGTAGAATTAAAGATATGGTATCTCCATGGAAAATATAATATTCATCTGTGTAACTGCTACAATGTCAGTTGTAACACTTGTATGGCTCCTATCTAAAGGACAATGTACTCCTAATTAGGTGTAGCATAACACTGAAAAAAAAAAAACAAGATTTCTGCAGGCAGCATAAATAGGCTAACATCTGATGGTTGCTAAAGAATGAAACTTTCAAATGCTTGGAGAATTAACAATGAAATACAACTGCTCTTCTCATTTTGAATACTAAACAAGTAACATAAACACAGGGACAAAGGGTAGATATTTTACAACTGCATCCCTGGTTTCCTGTGGCTGTCTTCTTGCTTCTCTCACTGCCTACTAGAAGTGGAATCCTGTACTGTGTATCGTTTAACAATTTGGGGAGACACAATGAGATCAAAGTTTATCAGACAAGATCCAAATATATTCTGCTAATCAAACTCTAGGTTTAGGGCTGCACTGTGCACAGCTAATATCACAAAATGGCAGATGTGTGAGCAAGTTGCGTTTGCATATGTGTGTGTGTGTGTGTGTGTGTGTGTGTGTGTGTGTGTGTGTGTGTGGCGAAAGCTATAATTGTGTGAATCTTTTTGCTGTGCCTATCACAACTCAGCATCTCCACTATATGGTAAGTAGCAACTTTCCTTCTCTAATATTGTACATAATCAATGTAATCATTCATACACTTCTGCCACTTAATCCATTGGAATGTCTACAGTTAAAATGTACATCACTTGGTTCAAATGAAATCATGTGTGTGGAACAAACACACACACACTTTTAACGTTCACACAGATAATTGTTCAGTACTTGATATTTGTCCTGCAACCGTCCTGACGCAGTTGGATTGTTGTTCTCCCAACATGACAAATGCTCTCAGAATTATCATTCTCATATAAATAACAAATACTGAATGATCAACACTGATATGCAATACGCAACTTCTGTGGATAGAATTTTAACCACTTACTGAGAATACTCAGGATTTTAATTTTATAAAAACTTAAAAGCCCAAGAATACTCATGTATCTTGACAATCTTTCTCCCCTCATTTTTTCGTTATGGAGATTGGTGAGTTTGATACGGAATTTAGTGGTTCAGAAAGTAGCACTTACAACACTGGCAGTGTTAGCGAAGTGATAACAGAACAAAAAAATGATTCAAGTGATGTTAGTTTTTCCAGGCTCACAAAATGTATTAAATAGACATGACCACAGAATTGCATCCCACACTTTTGGCAATTCCCTTTACTGGAATTCAGATTTCACACAAAATGATTTTTTCAAATGTGATGGAAAATATAAATAAAATAATCGATGATGAGTTCGTGAATGTTGTAGTCACTGAGACTAATAGATATTCGTGACACAAGAACATTGCTGGTTGGAAGGACACAAACAGTGATGACATATGAATCTTCTTTAGCATAATATTGTTACAAAATATTATAAAGAAGGAAAGCTACCAAATGTATTGGTATAACATCCACTACTTGCAACTCCAATATTATGCCAGTTACTTAACTACAAATGATTTTTTATGCTAAAGAAATGCCTTTATTTTACGGACAACTCAGGATATGAGCCTGCTATCCATCCACAGCCAAAGCTGAACAAAATCTGGTCCATTTCAGAACATCTCAATAATAAATTAAAATTACTTTGTACTCCAGAGAGGGATGTTACCATAAATGAGAGTCTTACGTTGTATGAAGGGACATTAGGTCGGGTGCAGCATCTAATGCAAAAGGGAGCAAGAGCTGAAATGAAGACCAACATGTTGTGGAGTCCAAGTATAATTAGATATACAAGTAAGGTCCCAAAATTAGATAATGAATATAAAGATATGCCCCAGTCACTATTGAACCTAATGAAACCCCTTTTCTCAACACATTTTGTTGCCTCACAGTTGATAATTTCTACTCCTCTCCGCAAGTGACAGGTCTCCTCATTGCTAAGAAAACTGACATGTATGGCACTGTCCTTTTTTAAAAACTTTCACAGTAAGAACTTCAAGGGAGATATTGTTGCTTTTCAGGGGGTGAGGTTACAGCAATTAGATGCAAAGACGAGTGTGATGTGTCCATTTTGAGCAATATCCACAATGCAGATATGAAAAATGTAAATAAAAGGGGTAAACAAATAACAAAACCAACACAGCCATATCATATAACAACAAAAAGGGAGAAGTGGGTAATGTTGACCAGCAAATAGCAAACAATCCATTAACATGGAAAAAGAGAGGAAAAAATACTACAAAAAAAATTTCCATCCACTTAAACTGGCTCTCTGGAATTCATTCAGCTTGTACAAGAAACTGGGAGGAACAAAGAATGCTCTCAATTTTCCTGTGGCAGTGATTGAGAAGATGACAGCCAAATGTCACAGGAAGGAATTTTCTTTGAAAGTAGCATGTCATCTATCCATGAGCACCAATCGTATTTGTCTAACTGAGCGTCACTTCCCATCATTCGTCCCAGCTACTGCAAAGCAGAATCCTACCAAAATATGTGGGATGTGCAGCCAAGTTTGGGATGTAAATGGGAAGAAAAATAGGAGGGAGCTATGATATTTGTGTGAAGACTGTGATGTAGCTTTGTGGGCTACTGTACCACGCTTCAGAGCCTTTCACACAATCACAAACATATGAAGATGAATATTGTCCAAAAGTGTATTATTTAATGCTTACTGTTTATCAAAAACACTACAATCAGATTTGAAAGAGATTCAACTAAAATATTCAGTCCTAAGACATTTTGTTCTATGTGGAATTATTTTTTAGAAACAGTAACTATACTTAGGGTTTTAACATAACCTTTCTCAGTGTTCTCTAATTATCCTTGAAGTGAATAATATGTCAAACTACTGTTTGCAATAACCTATAATCATAATAAAGTTTAAAATTCAGCAATAAAAAATTGGAAATTTTTGGAAAAACATTTACAGAAAAATTGTTAGGTTAAGGGGTTAATTACTTTGACAAGTTCAGTGTAATTTGTGTTCTGCATCCGCAGCATCAGCGCTACATGATACACACACCATGTAAGCCATGATTCTGTACAATCCCACTCCATTTCACTGGAGATTTTCCAAAAACCTCTGCACCAATGATGGAAATAAAATGTCCCAAACATTGAATTTCATTGCTCATGACAGAAATGTAATGTGTAAACAATGGAGCATCATTGATTCTTGGTATATCTTGGGCAACATCATCACAGTGAGAAAAACTGGCCATGGCTGCATTGTCGGAGATTCTAGCCGGTAGGACAGCATCAGGCATGACTGGGGAAGGGTGGCAGCAGCAGTGCAGGAACAAAGCAGCTGACAAGTTCAGATGTCAAGGGAATGTACATTTTATCCCAGTCACCATTCTGGGGTGGTTCACGTTTGGAAGGCCGGCCATGGCCACATCATCCCACAGATGTTGCAGAGTGAACGGTACAGTGCTGAGCATAGCCAGAGGACGGCGGCAGCTGGGTTGAGGAAAGACTGGATGCTGCAAGGAAATAATTTGATTATCATAGTCATTCTGTTGTGATTGGTGTACAGTGCACGTAGAAAATGCTGGCTCCCAAGTAAACAAAGACTAATGTACTCTTTATTAGGTGTAGGGTAACGCAGAAAGCCATAAGACTTCTGCAGACAGCCTAATTGATCTACTGTCTGATGATTACCAAATGACAACACTTCACAGTTTATTATGAGCTAACCCTTGGCAAGTAATTGTCTGTTGAATCCACAATTCCTGGCTGGCATCAAGGTCAGTGCTATCAGATGGGCACTACAATGAGCCACTAGGAGCAGCTGGCATACAGCCCAGAGCGCAAGTGTAGCTTAGAAGGTGAGCACGTGCTCCAACTGATGAGCCACCAGGAATGGTCAGCATGAGCCGGGAGCAAACATTTGTGTACTGAAGGAGAGACTGCTGGGTGCGGCCACTGCAAAGCCCAGTGTGTAAGTGAAAGCTACCTGCTAGTCACTGAATGGTGTTTAAATAGTAAGGCAGACAAATACCTGTATGGCGCAAATGACTACATGACCTGCTTACAACACCATGGTCACTGGGATATGCTCTGCCAGCTACAAAGCCTCATGTGACAGCTGCTGAAGATGTTGTGGAGAAAAAGCCAGCATATTTCGATTGTTGTGCAGAACATTTACATACATGGAGCACATTTGCCAGCTGGAACTACCGATGCATGTGCTGATCCAGCATATAATTGGAGTATGGCAACCCACCGGTCACAGTTGTTATGTCTGGTAATGAAAGTAGTTGGCAAATGGCCATGGATATGGCATCCCATCTTCCTTAGGGAAAGGCTGGTAGAGCCATCTTGGTGATAGCTAAAGGTCTTGCAGCAATTATCAGAGAAACTGCAAACCACCTGGTACAAGGTCTGCAGCTGCCTATCACTTGAAGTGGGTGGTTGCCAGGGTCGATAAAAGGCCAATCTAGCCTCAGCCTGCCACTTCAGTCTTGCCTATGCGAATGTTCTGCATTGATCTCCTTATACCTTAAGTGGTGAACTGTGCAATTCCTTTATCTACAACAGGTTCTTTCACCTATTTCCAGGCTTATGATGCCACAGTTAATTCATGTTTTGTACTGACTTTTGTTGAAATAAATGTTGCGTACTATTTACAAAAGATTGTGATGAGAGATTTGTGAGAGCGGACTTCACACAGTATGCTACGATGTGTCGTGATGTACTCCTAGAATTGATTCAAATGAACTTTTCTTTGGTGAACACTGAAGCCATTCAACATTTACTTTAACAACAATAACATAATCATCATCATCATCACCATTATCAGTGTTCTGCCAAAAGGCAGGCTTTCACATGGTAGTTCTCTAGGCTGTCCAGTCTTCCGTCATCCTCTTCAGGTCTGCATAATTTCTCCTTCCCTTTATGTCGCCTGTCATCTTGTATCTCCTTCTTCCTCTCAGTCTTCTCCCACAAACTGATCCTTCCAAAGCATCTGCTAGCAAGCACTCCCTTCTCAATGAATGTCCCAACCAGTTCTTTTTCTTTTCTCTTACAACCTTCAGCAGACATCTCTCACCATCACTTTCTAATACACTTTCATTACTCACTCTTTCCATCCAGCTTATTCTCTCCATTCCCCTCCACATCCAAATCTCAAATGCTTCTAACCTTTTTCATCCTCTCGTCTCAGCGTCCATGTTTCTGCCCCATATAGTGCCACACTCCACACAAAAAATTTGCCAAGTTTTTTCCTTAGACCAGTAGTCGTCAAACTTTTTTGTATTAAGTGATACATAGTGAGTGACCTTAATGGACAAGAGTGTGACTGAGAAAAAAGCTGTAGAGGTTAAGATTTTAAGTGAACAGAAAGACCTAAGTGGGAATGGTTCTGTAGATGATTGCAGTTCTAAATCAGACATGAATGTAAGATTGAATGATGAAGACGAAAGTCCTATTATAGAGAGAAAAATGGATGAAAACAGTACTGAAGTGGATGAGGTCGTTAAGGTTAAAGAGGAGGAATCTAGTAGCAAAAGTCAGCAAGGGCAAAAGTTTATGGCAGACGGAAGTTTGGAAACGTTGTTAAGCTAAATTATGAGTAATAAATAAATAAATGTCGTGTGGCTAGGGCCACCGTCAGGTAGACCGTTTGCCGAGTGCAAGTCTTTTGATTTGACGCCACTTCGGCAACTTGAGTGTTGATGGGGATGAAATGGTGATGATTTGGACAACACAATACCCAGTCCCGGAGTGGAAAAAATCTCTGACCCAGCCGGGAATAGAACCTGGGCCTTTAGGATTGACATTCTGTCACACTGACCATTCAGCTACCAGGGACGAACATTATGAGTAGTATGTGTACAAAAGAAGACATTAGTAATATTAAAACTGGCATGACTAGCTTAAAAGATGAACTGATGAAAGAAATTAAAAAGGAAATTAAGGTAGTTAGCTCTAGTCTTTCAGAATTAAATAAGAAGTTTGATGCGGTAGTTAAAGATTGTGATAATACTAATGAGAAATTAACATTGAGCCATAAATGTGTGGAAGAGCGAAAGAAGCTTTGTGATGACAATAGTATGAAGGTGGGGGTTTCCGAGAAACAAAGTGCTGAAAATAGGGTTAAACTTGAGAACCAAATCGATCACATTAAAATTTATTTATAAACTGAGGTAGAAACCAAGTGTGTGGTAATGGAAGAAAAATAACTGGAAAAATTAAATGAAAAATGTAGATTCAAAACTGGCTGAAATTGAGAAAAAGGTGGAATAAGTACAAAATCTAAAGCATGGAGAAAGTGACAGTGGGTGGTCTGATACTCATTTTCATACGCAGGATGATAGTTTTTCTAGTGAAAAGATTAATGAGGATTTGTTGTATGAACAAGATCACGCGGTAAGTAAAAAGGGAATGGGGCACCCTGTAGTAACAGCAAGTGTACAAGATATACATGTTAAGTGCTCACTGGACAGTAGTAGTGATTTAAATGGCATTTTTTGAATCTATTAAGAACACAGGGGATATAGTAGTGATGCATGTTTCTGGAATAAAAATTATTGGTGCTACTGGTAATCATCACTGAGTGTGACACGAGAGGTACTATTAACAGTGGAATTCGTAGGATAGCTGTTGGAGTGCAATTTCCTGGTGATTCAAAATCTCAGGATTGATGTAATATTTGGAACTAATTTCTTGTGAAAATAGCAAGTAGGGGGTTTAACATTCTGTGCTGGATTTATTATGTGGCAATAATGCTTACCCCAGCTGTCTGTCTCATTTTTCATGTTTCCTGAGGCAATCAAACTCTTCTCCTATCCTATATGTAGTTTGTAAGTCAATCAGAGACATTCTATCTTCGACTTTCATGTGATTTTGAACAGTAGGATACTTACATATAGAAATATTTTAGAAAAGTTATATCCAGAGTTTTCTATGTATACAGTGTGTTACAAAAAGTTACGACCAAACTTTCAGGAAACATTCCTCACACAAAAAGAAAGAAAATATGTTATGTGGACATGTGTCCGGAAACGCTTACTTTCCATGTTACAGCTCATTTTATTACTTCAAATCACATTAATCATGGAATGGAAACACACAGCAACAGAACATACCTGCGTGACTTCAAACACTTTGTTACAGGAAATGTTCAATATGTCCTCCGTTAGCGAGGATACATGCATCCACCCTCCGTCGCATGGAATCCCTGATGCAGCCCTGGAGAATGGCGTATTGTATCACAGCCGTCCAAAATACGAGCACGAAGAGTCTCTACATTTGGTACTGGGGTTGCGTAGACAAGAGCTTTCAAATGCCCCCATAAATGAAAGTCAAGAGGGTTGAGGTCATGAGAGCATGGAGGCCACGGAATTGGTCCGCCTCTACCAATCCATTGGTCACCGAATCTGTCGTTGAGAAGCGTACGAACACTTCGACTGAAATGTGCAGGAACTCCATCGTGCATGAACCACATGTTGTGTCGTACTTGTAAAGGCACATGTTCTAGCAGCACAGGTAGAGTATCCCGTATGAAATCATGATGACATGCTCCATTGAGCGTAGGTGGAAGAACGTGGGCCCAATCAAGACATCAACAACAATGCCTGCCCAAACGCTCATAGAAAATCTGTGTTGATGACGTTATTACACAATTGCGTGCGGATTCTCGTCAGCCCACACGTTGATTGTGAAAATTTACAATTTGATGACGTTGGAATGAAGCCTCATCCGTAAAGAGAACATTTGCACTGAAATGAGGATTGACACATTGTTGGATGAACCATTCGCAGAAGTGTACCCGTGGAGGCCAATCAGCTGCTGATAGTGCCTGCACACGCTGTACATGGTACGGAAACAACTGGTTCCCCCGTAGCACTCTCCATACAGTGACGTGGTCAACGTTACCTTGTACAGAAGCAACTTCTCTGACTCAGGCATTAGGGTTATCGTCAACTGCACAAAGAATTGCCTCGTCCATTGCAGGTGTCCTCGTCGTTCTAGGTCTTCCCCAGTCGCAAGTCATATGCTGGAATGTTCCGTGCTCCCTAAGACGCCGATCAATTGCTTCAAACGTCTCGATACAAACGTACCGTGCCACGGCTCTTGCCCCGTGCTAATCCATACATCGAATGGGCATCTGCCAACTCCGCATTTGTAAACATTTCACTGACTGCAAAACCACGTTCGTGATGAACACTAACCTGTTGATGCTACGTACTGATGTGCTTTATGCTAGTACTGTAGAGCAATGAGTCGCATGTCAACACAAGCACCGAAGTCAACATTACCTTCCTTCAATTGGACCAACTGGCGGTGAATCGAGGAAGTACAGTACATACTGACGAAACTAAAATGAGCTCTAACATGGAAATTAAGCGTTTCCGAACACATGTCCACATAACATCTTTTCTTTATTTGTATGTGAGGAATGTTTCCTGAAAGTTTGGCCGTACCTTTTAGTAATACCCTGTATATTATGTTGTGTTAGTTATAAGTAATGGAGTCATAATCGGATGGAAGTAAGTAAATTGGTACCATGATTCCTAAGGAATTCCTGTCAAACAAAGAAGTATGGTAAACTGAAAATGAAAGGTGTCAGCATATGCAGTATAAACCATCTTAAATAGTAGATCTTAATATTAATTGTGGCATAATAGAAGTTTTTGTGTTCAGTGCAATCAGAAAAGGCTGCACAGTGACACAGAGAGATAGTTATCTCCATACACTAATATTAAGGAATTACAACATTAAACATAGTTACCTAGAGTAATGTGTGTGGAAAGAGTAAGCAAGATTTGCATGTATATCACCCTTCAGGCTAGGATCTTAAGCACTTTGATGGAATACAGGGAAATAATAGATTTTCTGAGTGATAATTTTGTGTGGTCAGTAAGGAGAGTTAAGTTTGCCTTAGCATAAGGATCAGTTACTGTGGAGTGTTTTTTTAGTAGAATAAATTTTGCATTAGATAAGCAGAGCAGGTGTTCAGTTATTAGACAGTGAAACAATCATGAAATAATAAAACAATGAATAATGTTAGGGTCTTAATGGTTAGGGAGCCTGCCTCTGCAGTAAGGATATTTTTTGAGAATGCACTCCAGTAACTAACAAGGTAAGATATGTGAGTGAAATAATGGCACTGACAGACATGATTAATGCAAATGATAACTGTATACAAACAAATGTGGTGTGACTATCTTAATAATCTATTTTTGAACTAAGCAACCTTGGGTATTGTGTATATTCTGTAGTTCATGACACTGCAGCTGGGAATGAGAGCTTAACTGAAAGAGCAATATTTTAGTGAGGTACAAGTCGTATAATGCTGCATCACTGGATCTATAGGTTATCTGAAAACTTCTATTTGTTTTCTGAGGAATTATGAGCTTAAAGTGGTATTACTGGAATGAAGAACAATAAGTTTGCTGATTAACAGATAACAGTGGTGCAAGAGTGGTGTGAATATTCGGACAGGTCAACCATTTGGTAACATTTTGTAATGATTTAATTTTTCTGGTTGAATGACAGTAGTGCTCAGAATGGAGTAGAGAAGTGGAGCAATAATTTGTTACAACTTCCATCCCCTTAATTTTGATTTGAATAGTAATTAAGTTATATGATGATGACTTCCTTTTTTTTTTTTTGTAATGATTAGTAAATCTATGCTACTGCACATCTTGAGTTTTTACGAGAGGTAATGTACACACTTTACACACTAACGTGATATTTTGCAAATAGCAAAGAAACAAATGTCTTTCAAGTTTAACCAGTTTCAGACAGTTATCACTTAAAAGGAATGTTTTGTAGTGTAATGTGCACTTCATTTTAAAAATTTTTCCTAGTCCACACCTTTGGCACTAGTCAAATTTAGTGTTAATTATTGTAATGGTATGAGCACTAAGTAATGTATTTATTTATGAAGCAATGACTATCAATTTTAGTGTGAAACATTTTTTCTTAGACTAAGTTAGAAGTAAAAGTAAGTGGTGTAAAGTAGGATATTTTGTCTGATATTTTCATGTAGTGTGGCAGAGGAGAACCACCTCCGAGGGAATTGATAGCAGTGCATTTCCTTACTAACTGACACTTGGACCTTTTGAAGGCGTGGAAAACTTGGTGAGGTGGTGTGTAAAAGCTTATTAAAAGTATGAAAGTGCTTGGAAAAATACTAAACATTGAGCAAGCGAAATTTTCTTTGTATTCCAACCCATGAGGATTTATTATTTGAAGCAAGACAGGACTTGTATCAAATGATATATATCTTTAAATGTAATCTTCGCTTATCCAGAAAGAACATCACTTATTATGAAGATGCCTAATTTTTTTTGTTGAAAATACAACTTGTTGATATTTTGTGCAAATATACAATACACTGTATGTAAATTTTTTGCATGGGGATTTTCATATGTCCATTTCATATAAATTTGTACTGTAGTTTTGATAAGATTTCTTATGTAATATTTCTTGTGTGTAGATTTTAAACCCAACTTCTGGGGTCACTTGTGGTCACTGAATTGCCCAAATAGCTATTTGCAATATCTATCTGGTCAATCCAATGAGGGGGTGATGTGGCGAAGCAAGCTGGGATATTTTTACTTCCCCTCTCATTTTGCCATCGCCTCCTTAAACTTCATTTTTGAACTAATTATCATTAACATACGTGAGTATAATCACCGTTTCATATAAGAGAAAGGTTGGCCATAAGGTTTAAAGAACATAACACCAGATCTAATTTCGTGCTTAATGTTACGTATGTAATTGATTTTCTAATTTATTTTGACTATTCCTAGTTAGTATCTTTCATTAAAGGGCTAAATCAGTAATTGTTTCATAACTTAAATTCTATTGTTGATGCGTAAACAAATATAAATTCTGTACTAATTATAAACATTTAGATGAACACCTAATTGTATTCTTAAAGGATCTATTTGGCTCTATTCAAAAATGTGTTAGCAAAGCCAGCCCTTAATCAATTCCAAAGTAATTAACAATTTTGTCAAAATTATTGTTTATGCAACAATACATGTTAATTTCATGATTTAAACAAATAATTCAGCTTAACCCTTGTAGTAGGAGAAACTGTCAAAAAGAAGGAAGTTTTCGATGTATACAGTTAATTTAGGTTTTAATTTTAATTTCTGTAAATTAAACTTCGAACATTGTGTAGTGTCAGCACCTATTATTGTGAGGATACATAAGGGCCCCGATTTTTTGTCCCGAGATAGTCAGTCCACAGCCGAGCTTCAGATGAGAAACCCGTGTTGGTTAGAACAACAACAATGCATCATCTTAACTGTGAAATAAGTGTAACACAATTAGGCCATATGTTAAAACAATGACTAGCTGTTTCCATACGTATCTTTTTTATTCTTCAAGAAATGTGAACTATGTGGTTAGGTTTTTACTGCTCGGTGCAGATGTTTGCCTGAAAACTATTAATGAGGCTTATTGAAACTTAAACAATAGTGTACCAGCCACATTAAATGTGTATATGGGGGTTTGTGAAAAGTGAAAGTAAACAACTGTGAAATGCAAATGTGCACCTGTCAGCTACATCATTTACAGTAGACAGTACTGCACTTCCACCCCCTATTTTTTCAGCCAGTATGTCGACATCAATGACAACAAACAAAGAAGGTGAACATCACCGAGTGAGAAAAAATCTGAAGTACTATCATCATCATCATCATCATCATCATCATCATCATCATCATCATCTGTAATTAACTGTATTTAGATGGAGAAAGCAAGCAAAATGGCATGTGTGTTTCATTAAAATCAGTCAGTATTTTATTTCAATTAAATGAAACACATTTGGCAATAAAAATACATATTCCCTTTGAATCGCAAGACAGATTTAACATACCTTCACTGATTTCAGATATAACCTCAGAGAAAAGTAAGCCTCTTGAAAGAAGTGTATAAAGCGGGCAAGAGTTGTGTAAACCAACACTATAACACCAATAAAATGTTCATTCCACTATGTTTGTTATTGCCAATTATTACCCACAGTGTAATATCTATTATTTTAGTGGTATTGTGTGTCTGCCTGCTTAGCTGGGTGGTAACGTGTTTGCCTACCATGCAGCAGGCCTGGGTTCTATTCCCAGGCCAAGTTGCAGATTTTCTCCACTCATGGACTGGATGTTGTGTTGCCCTCATCATCATTTCATGATCACAGACAAGCAAGTTAGCCAATGTGGTGTCACCAATATGAAGAGTTGCAATCTAGTGGCCAAATGCCCCCAGATGGGGCCTCCTGGCCATCAAAGCCACACGATCATTTCATTTCACAGGTATTGTGTGATTTTTATTTCAAGAGATATACGAGTATACAGCATACAAACTGCCAGCGACAGCCACAATTTTCTTCTTCTTATTGTTCATACTTTCAAAGTGGCAAAATGTGTTAGAATAAATAAAATGTCTATAAAATGGTGCACTGAGCGATGAATTTGTGATGAGACAGTTTTAATTACTGCCAAGGAGCACCTTAGTCTTGGGACCATGATGAAAATCCACCGCATTACACCACACACAAACAGGTCTGGCCTGCAGGCATATCGGTGAGACTAGATCCAACAGGCAGGGCCTGCACATTAGTGGGAAACAATGGGCTTCAGATCAGCAGGCCCAATCCATTAGAGATACCTGCAGAAATGGCCTGCTGTTTCGACCTGTTGTGGAAATCCACTTGTGTGGCCAGTCATTCATGAACCACAGACAACACGTTGATCAACTCATGCAACAGATACCGTATTTACTCGAATTAAGCCACACCTGGAAAATGAAACTCGAAATCAAGGGAAAAAAATTTTCCCGAATCTAAGCCGCACCTGAAATTTGAGACTCGAAATTCAAGGGGAGAGAAAAGTTTTAGGCCGCACCTCCAAATAGAAACAAAGTTGGTCCATGGTAATATGAGACACAATTTAGATTGAATAAATGACGATACAGCTACAGTAGTTTGGTTCGAGTCGTAAGCTTAGCAGTTAAGCTTTACCAGGTAGCCATTGCTATGCGTCAGGCGCTTTGTCCGTATTTCTACGGGTGCCCTGCCTTTTTCACATGCTTCGTCAGGTTTGAATCGATTGCTTATTTTTCTTTGATCTGATAAATGCCATTCTCTTTGTTATAGGTATTTACGTCACTATAAGCTGAAACTGCATTACTGTACTGTGTCATGAATTGTTTGTCACATTCTGATAATGAGTGTTTACTGCCTGTCACTGCTTGTGGCATGGCTTGCTTACAATAAAAAAAAAGAGGAATTGCCTAATTAGCGAAACAATGGCAAGAGACTGCTATTTGTTGTTACTTTCATTGATAATGATCAACAAGAACCAAATAATAGACTGCGTATGATAGAAGATGTTCTGAATGAGAGTTTAGCTAAAATTTTTCTCAGTTTGAAAATCTTTGCAGATGCCTCTTTAGTACGTTACATTTTGCACAGAAATTAGAGTCATCTTAGATTTAAAAAATCTAGTCAATTGCCGTGCTTCATTTCTGACTGCATCACTGTTAGGCATAAGAATAATACGAATATAAACATGACATGATGTGTATATTCTTCCGCATTTGCTGTTGTCTCACTCTAGTTTCGTAGTGTATTAGGCAGACAGAATTTAAATGAGATAGCAGTAAACACGAAAGAATATGTGGCAAAATGTGTATACTCGTATTATTCTTATGGTGAAGAGAATACTACATGTGATTCACAATTCATAAAATTTCCTATTAGCAACGATCTCTTCTCACAGGTAGGAAAAAATTCAGAACGTAGAGCTGGCCATATTGACAAACATCCCTAACAGTCTTGCCAGTCAGATTTTTGTAGTACATTGAAATGCTGCAACATTCGAAGATGAACAATACGGAATTTGTATTTACTTTGATGGATAATGTATGAAAATGCATTGGTCGAAACTCGGGGCGGAGGAAAAAATTTCGTCTTCCACCTTTTTTTTAAAAAAATTTATTTACCGACGCGGAGGTTTTGGCGCCAGTATTTATCTTTGTGCCTGCAAAGCCTGCCTGTGTAGCGCTACATATATTCGACGGCAGAAGTTAGTTGTGGCGGCACCTACCAACATTTTTCAGAATTTCTGCTACTTTGCACTCTATTCTAAGCTTCAGGTGGTTTTTTGGATTACAAAAACTGGAAAAAAAGTGCGGCTTAGATTCTAGTAAATACGGTAACTTGTATGAATACTCTGAGAATCAATAATGATGAAAACGTGTAGGAACTCACCATGAAGATTACTGTTGACTGCAGACAAGCATGTAGGAAAGACAATCACACTCTCACAACTAATTTTCAGCCACAGCCTTTGTCAGAAAATGAGAGCACTCACACTTCCTCACAATCACTTGGACACAACTCATGCAGGCAGGACCGCCATCTCCGGCCGCTGCATCTACAGTCTCGGAGAATCAGATCCAAACAAACCACTTCTCACAGCTCCCCGTCTCTCGTCAGCAGCTGCTAGGCTAGCAGCAAGAAGTGGTGGCAGCACAGACTGCAAGCTGAGGGGAATGGTAGGAAGAGCAGAAGCAGTAAGAATGAGGGGGTAGGGAAGCAGTGCACATACTCAGCTGTGCCCAGCCAGTGACGATGGATGACATCTCAGTATCAAAACCACTTCAACTATTGAGATGAAAAAAGATTTTTTTTCCAGTGTTTTTTTTCTTTTTTTCAAATTTCCCTGATTTTCCTGGCAGGTTTTAAACTCTCTGATTTACAGAATGCACCCTCGTATGAATCCATATGCTGAACTTGCTTCAAGGAAGGCCATATAGTATAAGTTGGCTGCAGCCAGCCTTATAGGCCTTCTGCCTGGAGCTGCAACATGATAGCACAAATGAAGATGCCTACATATTTACTGAATGACCGACTATGGACTCATGGCTGCATCACAGGAACATCTGCACACCGATTTTCCTGGACCTTTTTTAAGACCCATGTGCTCATTGTGATACATCAATTATCTCATTTTCTGTATGTGGTCAAGCTACAATATGCAACAAAAGCAGTCACCACTATGGTTCTATTGACTATGGTTCCTTGTGACTAATAAAGGACCACTATTTATGGCATCCTCCATTAAGTGCATTTACACTAATTATGGCATCAAATATCTAACTATGTCCATGTTTCATCCTGCGACCAAAGGCACCATGACGAGATCTGGCCATACTTTTAAAACTAAAGGTATATGGTATTGTGTGTTATCCCTTCTGAAAAAAAAAAAACTATTTTCTAGCAACATAAAGTTTAATACCCATCAAAGGCCAAGGTACAGCAAAGCAGCCTCGAAATCAACTTCATCGGGTGCTCCTCAACCTATGGTTCTCACTACTGTAGCAAGAGGACATCACCACATTTATATAAGTCATCAATCCAGGAGCACAAAAAGTCAAACTAAAGAAAGGGAACATGTCTGTAAGACTTCACTTTCTCAAAGTCAATCACACTGAAACTGTTGAGTAGCCTGATTTGTTGAGATACACAATCTGTCACCAGCCCATCACAAACACCACCAGGCTAGTGTTACTTCTGAGCCCTAGAAAAATCATACTGAGGACTTCAATAACTTTTGACTGGTTCTCCTGATGCTGATGCCTCATACCGAGAACATCTACTCTAGTTAAAGCAGATCAGCCAACACCTCCAATTTTTTCTCCAGCGACAGGGGATGATCTGGAGCAGAAGAGAGTCAGCCAGCAACTACCGGCAACCAGACTACATCAAACCGCAACATTAGGAGTGCTGATCACACACCATGTGTCGTCCTTAGTACTGGCCAAAGGCACTTTCTTGGCAAAGGGGAGGGGGAGGGGGGGGGGCCAATAGCCTCACAGGTCATTGACACAAAAGCAGCATATTGTACACGCCAGCTGCCTTGGCTGATAATAGGTTGGTCGCAGTCAGCCATTATGGCCTTCAGTGTTTGCCTGTGCTAGCATTCTACAGTGTTCTCCTCGTTTCTTATGTGACAATTGCTTAGGCTGTGTTTGGTTACTAGTTAGGACTTTCCCTGCATCTGCTTCCACTGGACTTTTGTTTCGGCTTTCAATGTAACAGGTTTTCTTCTCATGACTTGCCTGCATTAGTTGAACCTGTTTCCAGGTTTATGATTTCATATTTTTTCAAATGTTTTTATCTATTGAGTTTTATGTGGATATAAAGTTTAAGTAGTGTAAAAAATAGGGTGTTGTGTAACTCTGTCACAACTGGGTTTTCACAAAGTACTTTTGTTTTTATACCTGTTTACCATTGTATCACACAGTTGTTTCCACCACAAGTGTATTATACCTCTAGTACTTTTCCAAGTTTGTGAGTGTAAAAAGATGACACCTTTTCAATACTTTGCTCCTGCCCCGAAACAATAACTACCACATTCTTGGACACTTAAGTCTCCTCTTACCTATCATAATTGCATAAAAAATGTGTAACTACTCCATATTTAGCAGATGATCAGAACTTGTTACAACCATTTCACAGATGTTCTTATCATTTATGTTCAAAATTATTTTTTTTTACTACTGGACATTGGCAATCTGTGTGGCTTGTTTTGGAAAATAGTAATTACTATTTCATTACGTGGAATGACAAGTCGCAAGTAGTTCACACTTAACTGTTCAAAACATAAGAAATTTTTTAGCACACATTCTCAAATCTATTAAGTATGTGTCAGATCACATTAACAGGGATCAGATTTTCCAAAATACACTGTTCTCCTCATATCTTTGTGTATTTTGCAATATCTTTATGATATTCTATCATTGCAGTTAGTCTCAGCCCCTCCCCAAACATATGAAGTTAAATTAGATAATTTAAAGCATAAGAAATGAAAAAAATGAATTAATACATTAATTTATAAAACTTGGGATTGATATTTTATGCCAACAAATGAGAAATGTATTAAGATGTTTCAAAATGACAGAAGAGGGTACGTGGCAAGAAAGAAAAAATAAGAGAGATGAAAGTGCAAATATATATGGAGTGAGAGGAAGGCATAGGGCACAAAAATTTAACCAAGGGAAGTGAAAATTTTCAAGATATGTATATCTTTCCTTTAAGATCTCAATTTCTTGAAGTCATTCATATTGGTATTACTGAAATACACAATTTCTCACCAATCTTACATTTCCCACTAATCTTACATTCACTGTTCACATGGTTCTTCTAAGTGTTAAATGAAGCTTAAAATAGCTATTCTCAACATGCAGATGGAAATTACAATGTATTTTCTCATTAGTTTCCTATTGTTGTGAAAATTTATCTACTACATTTGGTGAAAGTTGGAAATAGAAGGATCAGAAGGACAAAGACAAAGTTGATGGCACAGCATTCTTACGTGCCACACGAACCTTTTTCAGTGAATAATTTACTTACATGGTGGAACTGGATGGGTGTACACATTTATCGTATCTACATTTTCTGTACATAGAATTACACAGAGATATAAATTACACAATAATTTACTTCAACTCATCAACATATGGAACACAATGCAGCTGACCAACAGCACCCATAGACAACTTGCCATTTGCAATTTTCTTCGCAACCTGGAAAGAAAAAAAATGTTGTGTAATTGTAGGAATAGAATACGGCTAACTACTTACCAACTACTTTCCAGTTGAAGCATGGACAGTGAGATATGTGATTAATAAACAGATTATTTTAGAACTAGAACATTGTGTGTCACTAAGCAGTTTGCGTACGAGCAGTTTCACTCAACACCACAAATCACAGCACTATCAGATACATGCATGTGCCATGAAACTGTAATAACACCACATACCTAACAATGTAAGTACAGTAAAACTGTACTTTCAAACTACAACAAATAAACAGAATAAAATTCTTTCAGGAATATAAAATAGAGAATAAGAAGTATACACAACAACTAACATACAATAGAAGACAACAGTTCCTCTAGTACTTTCTTATGGCATTACCCTCTAAAATTTAAAAGATAAAAAGTGATGAGACAGATGGTTCAGAAGTAACGATACCATGCAGTACACAGAAAATGGAGGATTCAATCATATTATTCACCTGCAGAACTGGTTGCTTCAAAAACTTTGTGTTCTGAAACACAGTAAAATAACTATTCAAACAGCCAAGCAAATACATGAAGGGAACATGTTGAAGCACAGTTTTTCTTTATTTTCTGAGTTGAAAGAGTGTCATATTCTATTGAATCAAGTAAAAGTCACTGTTACTATTTCATTTCTGTGCAGCTTTATCTTCAGTGTTTGTGGGAATGAGATGGGAGTCAACAATGTGAGAGACACTGCATAGTTAAACTGGACTTCTAGTTTCTGCATGGCAACTACAGTGATGTAATCGAAGAAATTACCCCGTGAGCATGCACTTCTGCTACTACGGCATGCAGGTGAGCATGCTCAATGCCAACGTTAAGTACTGTAAACATCTTGGAGGCATTCAAATTCTAGACACATTCATACTGAATATAACTAGAGGTGGGGAGGGAGGGGGAGGAGGGGGGGGGGGTGTGAGAGAGAGAGAGAGAGAGAGAGAGAGAGAGAGAGAGAGAGAGAGAGTTGGCACTCTAACACTGCTCAGTTACAGCCACACCACATGCTTTGACTGGCAATGCTGGAGGCAATCCTCTTGTGTGTTAAATTTCTGGTTCTGCCGCTTTCTTGAAAAATTTACTCAGAAACAAAGTACAGTGTTGATGTTCTATGTGTAACTCCAGGAGTGGTTCTATAATGTCACCCTTAATTACACTAACTAGAGATCTGCAATCATATGGGCACTGACACAAAACACACAACAAACTGATCAGCTACATCAGGAAATGCATGTAATAAGTGGAATCCTCAGAGCAGTTCTCCAGGCTGCCATTTCATTCCAGGCTGTTTATCTGCATCTCCCTTTGCATATGAACATTTCTATATTAGGTTGGTATTACACCATCATATTTCTTTGTCAAAGTTGATATGTCAAATATTTTCGTCAAAGAAATTTGATAGTGCAATACAGAACTTTGTCAAATCTCACCTTTTGCCACAGAAATATGATCAAATCTAGGATCTCACTTTAGATTTGATCACGAAAGTCATTCGTCTTCTGCTCAGTGTGAAATGTGATCGCTTGGAGTACTGGCATCGCTACAGCTATCTGATGCCTGTAGTGGGTTTGTAAACATGGCTGCAAAGTTTAGTTGATGTGATCCTTCGACTCTTTATAGTAACCCTGCTTCGACAAGGTGGAGGAGTGAGCAAGGGACACAATGTGTGCTATTAATCATGCGCTGGTGGGTTATGCTGCAGTTGACTTCAAAGCCACCACACAACTGCAGCCATCAACCTCTAAATTGGGAAACACCAAGGCAGCTTTTCAGCGAGCCGGAATAGAGAATGACACATATTAAAATAAAATAAAAAAAATTCTTAGTTCTCCATTCTAGTTAGTCTATGTTTGAACTCTGGATGCCACAAGTTAAAAAGTACTTCATCTCTTTCATACTTCTCATTAATTTTGAAGTAGTTCAAACACTAATTCTGTTAATTAAATTATTCAAAAATAAAAATTGTTCTTAATATCCACCTAGTGCACTAAACATTTATCTTCAGATATTCCTTCTTCAGTGCTTTATAAATCACTTCGCACATTTGTGAAATTATTTTGGTTAATGTGCACTGTGGTATTCAAGTTCCGCGTAGTAAATTAGAGTAGCTCTCTCCCATAGCAAGAAATCAGTGTTATAGTGAACCTGTCTTTTGCACACACAGCATTAATCAGGTGAGTATTCTGCTTTGTAATATTTTACTGAGAAAATACTGAAATGCACATTCTTCCATTTGTGAGTAATTTATACAAGACTTGACGTCCCACACTTGCAGCACTTGTAGCAAATCTTCATGACTGCGTTTATTATCTTGACGTTCACCCAAGTAAGTTCCCTTTCTTTCCGCCATTGCTCTTTCACATGCATACACAATGCAATCATGGTACACGCAACTGCGGCACATAATAACCAGTTATTGTTGTCCACCATCCTGAACTTTGACAAAAAATATGACGACAGTGTAATACCCCTTTTTAGTGTCACGTCAAATATCTTCATCAAAGAAATTTGATAAATATTTGATCATATTTCTTTGTCAAAGATAGTGTAATACTGCCTTTACTATGGTACAAAAATACACATTCCAGATGCCTGGCATACAACAATATGCACACTCTAAGAAGAATAGCAATGAGGTCACTGATGGGAACAAATGAAATAGAAGAAGAAGAAGAAATAATAATAATAACCATCATTATCATCATATGCATTACAACAAGAGAATGATTTTATGTATTTAACCAAAAAATACATAAGTTCTACTATTTACAGTATCTAAACATCGAATAGCCCACACAACACACGAATGTTGGGGAGCCAGACAAATGGAGTGCCTCGTCTGATTCTTCATGTAGGCTCTTCATACTGCCAGGGAAATGTCTGTTAGAACACTCATTTACAATGTGGCTCATTTTCTGAATATTACCACAGTTAAACATAGTGAATGTTGTATTTGCATATAACTTCTCCAGTCCATCATTTACCAAGTTGTACTCACACCTCCCTAGGATGACGTAAGCCTGGAACTGTAACAGTTGAGTTGTCAATAAATTCATGGTTCTGTGTTCTCACTGTTTGTCACTCATTCCATTCAGTGGCCAAGCTGAACCCAGCAGTAAGTATTTGGAATCATTCACACGCTGGTCTTCTGTATTTGAGGTGTTTCTCAGGAAGCGACAGTAAATCTTCAAGAAAAGGCACTGATTCATTTTTAGAAACTTACTGACAAAGATTTCAATCAAAGTGAGCTGGACAGATGTTCGATAGTACCGATGGCCAGCACATGATAATACTGATGGCCAGCACATAAATATCGATCTGATTGTGCCACTAATGGTCTCATCACTGCATTCAAGTGAATGTCAACTTTCTTCATGCGTGATGTGAAGCAAATTGGTGCACAATAGTTTGTTGTGAAGTACATCAACACAGCAGATGCTCTGCGGAGGGCATGGGAAGAGGGAGGGGGCGAGGGGGAACTAGAAGCTACTCATAAGTGGTGGGATAGACAAAATATCAGGCAAAATGGACCTCACTTCAGGTCATGGTTTTAGGAAGTCATAATCCTGTCTAAGTAGTTGATTAATACAAGGTGGTTATAATTGAACTTTCACCACCTGAGCCAGTGTAGACAGAAAACTATTTACCTTATGGGTTCCCAACTTCAGAGGAATAATGTTCTGACTGCGTGCAGCAGGATTTGAATTGTTGGTAGTGTTAGTTACATTACCTGCTGTCAGGTGCTGGTACTGAAAGGCAACTTACTCTTGAAACGCAAGAATCAGTGTGCATTACAGCTGCAGACAGTCAACATGGGTCTGGATAACATGAGGAGGGCTTTACTCGTAAAGTTGTTTTTATCACAACAACAGCAATAGTGCTCCTGCTCTTCAAGAGCAACGCCACATTAAAGGAAAAAGAAGAGACCCCCTTTCCTCACCAGGGTTGAGTAACATGATTTGGAAATTCAAATTAGCTGGAGATTTTGGAACTGCTCCTGCGAGAAGCCAATAGTCAATTGCGCCACAAACTGTTGGAGTTATTGTTTCCATAGCTAAGAATGCTGGATGCAATGTGCTATCTTTGAGCAGAGAAAGAGCTGTCACAACAGCTTAACATTACATGACCCACCATTCAAAAATTGCTGCGAACAATCTAGTACAGTTCCAGGCTGTCATGGATGCAGACAGCCATCACACTGAGCAACATTTGTGGCCTGGAATGTACACATGGTATGCAATTAGCACACGTTAACCTTTCATGTGGAAATTAAAATACATTTATTTCAATGGTTTATTCATTATTTCTCATCTACTTGTCCTTACAAATGTTTCCACCAAGTTTCCCTGTCCTACAATCCCTCTCAAGTAGTGCAAGTTTAGTTATAACCACGCTGTACATTCAAGACCATGACAGTATTGAGTGAAAACTCGACAATAGACTACTACTCTCCATACTACTAAACAGGAGAATTTTCCTCTTTCATAAACAACATACATTCTTTTTCTTAAAAAAATAAAGACTGATCACAGAGGAGTTACTTATGCAAATTCGTCACAAATTGGTATTCACACAGGGATCAACATAAATTGCAAAATTGTAAACTTTGGCAGCCTATGTATGAATGTGTGATGCTGCAACACAATTTCACCATGCAGATGGCAAGGCTAGTCAACAGTGGGCATGTTGATACCAGAGCATAAAGCCTTTGGGAATTTCATTCCATGTACTCAGTTGTATAGTAACTGTGTCTCACAGGCAGGCACGTGAATAACATATGCAAATATCAGCATTTGAGAGAGGACATGAAGTGGGGCTCCATGATGCTGGTTGGAGTAATTGGCGAATCATTTAACATTTGAATTGGAGCAATGCCACTATTTGACTATGTTGGCAGGAATGTGTGAACCATAGCCAAACAGAGCATCAAGATGGTGACAGCCGACCTAGAGATAGATGACAGAACATGAGGACCAAGCAATCTTCAGAGAGGCACTCAGAGCCCTGAATTATTCATCACCACCACCCCGACATGCAACTGGTTTTTCAGCGATCACACTTTAATAGGCAACTCACAGAAAGGGGTGTAACCTCACTGCGTCCCTTTTGCAAATTACCACTGACTGTACACCAACAAGCCCATTTTGTACAGGTGTCTGGCGCATTTGGCATAGAATCTCACTGACTGGAGAATCGTCTTCAGTGATGAGTCCTGCTGGGAACTGAGCCCCGCTGACCAGCAAATATGTATCTGGAGACACTATGGACAGTGGTGAGATACCAACCTGTCTGTCACTACCTTATGGCCCGACAATCAGGAGTGATTGTCTGAGGCTCCATTTCATTTCATAGCAGGACCCCTTTGGTTGTCATTTGCAAAACCCCTACATCACAGCAGTATGTCGATGACCTCATTTTGTTGACATGGCAAGCTATCCTGCTCTTACATTTCAGCAACATAATGCCCCACCCACACATGAGAGTTTCTACTGTTTGTCTTCATGCTTGCCAACCCCTACCTTCGTCAGCAAGGTTGCCAGATCTCTCAAAAATTCAACTAAGAATGTTTGGGGCATTATGAACAGTGGCCTCCAGCCAGCTCATGATTTTGATGAACCAGCATGTCAATTGGACAGAATTTGGCACAATATCCCTCAGAAGGGCATCCAACAACTCTTGTCAAACAATGTCAAGCTGAATAATTGCTTGCATTAGGGCCAGAGGTGGACCAACACATTACTGACTTGCTCAATTTGTGAAGCTTTTTCTCTTGAAAAAATCATCCAGTTTTTCTAAAGCTGTACTCATTTGTTTGCCTGTGCATTACATCACATCAACCAAATTCTGTCCCATTCAGGTAAGTTCTTCATGGTGTATTGCTTTTATCTCACAGTGTATATTAAAAAAACTTCAACACGCGGTAAACAACTTCAAACAATACACTGTCTACTTGACAAGTGTACCTCAAATACATTTGCAACAATCAGAGTCACATTTCACAGCAGATCCTACTAATTTCATTTGTTCTGCAACATTTTTATGCACTGTCACTGCAGTCTTCTTCCATGGAGGCTGGCCCAACTCCGAGGCAAGGGTCCACAGCTTTGATGGATCATTAAGAACAGCAAGTGTGGCCAAACAAGTTGCCACCACATCATCCTGTCTATTAGCAATTCTGTTTCCATTGCCTTTCAGTTGACATGCACATACGTGAAAACCTCACACTCAACAGACGTGTTCCACCTTCCGATCTAAGTTAAATGAATTTTCTTCATTTGTTGGTCCTAAATACATTGTGCAACTTTAACAAAGTGATTGTTATACTACACTGTCAAAATCTGAGTACTGCTGTTAGTAGATTTAATGTGAGCACAAGTGTGTGGCTGACCCTTAGCAAGGATGAGTTCAACATCGAGGAAAGTGGCATGAGATATGCACCATGTGAAATTTTATTATGACAATGCATTTAGAGATTCCAAAAATTTCAACCGGACCGTCTCACTTTGAGTCCACATGGAAAAGATATCATCACTGTATCTAAACCAAATCAGGAGCTGAAAGCTTATAGATCCCATGAAAGCCTCATGCCAGCAATCCATGAAGATGTTCACACAAGAAGGAGCCATCCTGGTATCCGGGCCACCCTATCCGTTTGTTTGTCTGACCCTCAAAGGTCTACTATTTATAACAAACTTAGCTTTCTGCTCGTACTATTTCATGACGTCTTTTCTGGCATCTCTGTGTTGCTTGTTATCATATCTTCCACATTTAAGTTCTCAGGTTTTCAAATCACATCCAGTGCACACATTAACAATCAGCCTTTCCTTCTCAGCCCGTCCAGTACATCTTCCCTGACCTGTGGTCCACAATTCTTCCCATTTCCTAAACTTCATCAGTCCTCTTCCTTCATGTCTCTCTCTCCCTTTCCCTTCAACCCTTCTGCCAGAAGGAGCTTGGGCATTTCCAGATGTTGTGTATGTTTTCCCCTGCCGCTAATTTGTGAGTAGATTTTTTTATCAATCCATATTATATTTTCGAACACACTCTCTTTGTTGATTTATTGAAATGTTAGACACACAAATGGTTTTATATGCTAGCTGAAGCTGGTAAAAACTGGGAATCAGTCAATGAAATACAACTACCAATTCAGTAGCTCCCATCAGCCACTTAACAGAGAGTCTCATTAAAGTGCATGCACAGTAATGAAATGTGTTATATTTGCAACTTGACTGTCGGTAAAAACTGTATCACAAGTTGGAGCATGAAGACAGGAAATGCTATGGGGGAAAGGGGGGGGGGGGGGGGTGCTGGGTGAAATGCAACTTCCAGATCAATTGCTGAAAATGTTTTTAGTGAAATCAACATGTCTTTTCCTTACATCCACTAACAAATCTCAGGATTGATCTCAAAATTGTACGATGGCAGATAGTACACTGCAGAAGAGTTTTCTTTCTTATCAACTAGCCTACTTACAGCTGTAACATCGGCAGGCGAGATGCTGTCTATGGTGGCAGCCAGCTGCTGGCCAGTGTGCACATCCCCCCTGAGTAGAGCCTGATAGCCAATGCTCTCCAGCAAGTTATCTCCGCTCTCTTCACTCATCAGGACAGCAGCTTTCAACTGCTTCTTCGCACGGTTCACGTCATCTGCAGAAACGTTTCCTCCTCGGAGTGTCTGCACAGCTGCTTTTACAACCTGGTCAGAAGAAAGATTTTGCAGAAAAATTGGAAAATCTTGATCTTAGATCAATTACTGTAACATAGTAAAACCATTAATAAAGACTGCTACGGTCGCAGGTTCGAATCCAGCCTCGGCCATGGATGTGTGTGATGTCCTTAGGTTAGTTAGGTTTAAGTAGTTCTAAGTTCTAGGGGACTAATGACCACAGATGTTGAGTCCCATAGTGCTCAGAGGCATTTGAACCATTAATAAAACTCTAAAAATATAACTAGTAACATTAACAAAGAAGAAATATAGCAAAACTTGTTCACTAAACTACCTAATGTGTATAGGAGCTGCATAATTTATCTGCAACTCATTCTGACATTTCAGTGATATTTCATTTATCTTACTTTGTTTAAATTCTACTGGACCTCTTTGACAGGGGCACAATAGTTTATGACATTCTAGAAGTTTTTAAGATGAAAAGAACCATAAAAATAAAATTCTGAAATACAAAATTTTAGAACCAAAGTAACTACAAAATCATTATGATAATGATTAATTAAAATAAGTTTTTCCATGAGATGCATTTACTCAATTGGTAAGGTATCAACAGTGCTAAATGAACTGTGCCTTTTAACCTTTTGATGACGGAAGCAATACACACCAATTATCAATAAAGCAAAACAGCATAATACATTATACAACAGTGGCTGTGAAAGACAGGCAACTAAATCAAACATGATGATGATGATTATTATTATTACTACTATTATTTCTATTTTTCTCAGACCTTAGGTCTGGTTAAAAATGGAAAGTGACGCGGACCTTCATCAAGCGTGACTTCCTTTTAACTGTACGGCATATGTTACATTGTATTTAGGAACTTTCGGGTTATTGAACATGTATCAATAATTACGGATTTCTGTAGTTGTATATATACGTTTGGATGTAGCTGTATTGCGTTGATGTACTGGTGGATATTGTGTGGTATGACACCTGTAGTTGATAGTATAATTGGTATAATGTCAACTTTATCCTGATGCACAATTCCTTGACTTCCTCAGCCAGTTGGATGTATTTTTCAATTTTTTCTCCTGTTTTCTTCTGTATATTTGTTGTATTGGGTATGGATATTTCGATTAGTTGTGTTAATTTCTTCTTTTTATTGGTGAGTAAGATGTCAGGTTTGTTATGTGGTGTTGTTTCATCTGTTATAATGGTTCTGTTCCAGTATAATTTGTATTCATCATTCTCCAGTATATTTTGTGGTGCATACTTGTATGTGGGAACGTGTTGTTTTATTAGTTTATGTTTTATGGCAAGTTGTTGATGTATTATTTTTGCTACATTGTCATGTCTTCTGGGGTATTCTGTATTTGCTAGTATCGTACATCCACTTGTGATGTGGTCTACAGTTTCTATTTGTTGTTTGCAAAGTCTGCATTTATCTGTTGTGGTATTGGGATCTTTAATAATATGCTTGCTGTAATATCTGGTGTTTATTGTTTGATCCTGTATTGCAATCATGAATCCTTCCGTCTCACTATATATATTGCCTTTTCTTAGCCATGTGTTGGATGCGTCTTGATCGATGTGTGGCTGTGTTAGATGATACGGGTGCTTGCCATGTACTGTTTTCTTTTTCCAATTTACTTTCTTCGTATCTGTTGATGTTATGTGATCTAAAGGGTCGTAGAAGCGGTTATGAAATTGCAGTGGTGTAGCCGATGTATTTATACACTCCTGGAAATTGAAATAAGAACACCGTGAATTCATTGTCCCAGGAAGGGGAAACTTTATTGACACATTCCTGGGGTCAGATACATCACATGATCACACTGACAGAACCACAGGCACATAGACACAGGCAACAGAGCATGCACAATGTCGGCACTAGTACAGTGTATATCCACCTTTCGCAGCAATGCAGGCTGCTATTCTCCCATGGAGACGATCGTAGAGATGCTGGATGTAGTCCTGTGGAACAGCTTGCCATGCCATTTCCACCTGGCGCCTCAGTTGGACCAGCGTTCGTGCTGGACGTGCAGACCGCGTGAGACGACGCTTCATCCAGTCCCAAACATGCTCAATGGGGGACAGATCCGGAGATCTTGCTGGCCAGGGTAGTTGACTTACACCTTCTAGAGCAACGTTGGGTGGCACGGGATACATGCGGACGTGCATTGTCCTGTTGGAACAGCAAGTTCCCTTGCCGGTCTAGGAATGGTAGAACGATGGGTTCGATGACAGTTTGGATGTACCGTGCACTATTCAGTGTCCCCTCGACGATCACCAGTGGTGTACGGCCAGTGTAGGAGATCGCTCCCCACACCATGATGCCGGGTGTTGGCCCTGTGTGCCTCGGTCGTATGCAGTCCTGATTGTGGCGCTCACCTGCACGGCGCCAAACACGCATACAACCATCATTGGCACCAAGGCAGAAGCGACTCTCATCGCTGAAGACGACACGTCTCCATTCGTCCCTCCATTAACGCCTGTCGCGACACCACTGGAGGCGGGCTGCACGATGTTGGGGCGTGAGCGGAAGACGGCCTAACGGTGTGCGGGACCGTAGCCCAGCTTCATGGAGACGGTTGAGAATGGTCCTCGCCGATACCCCAGGAGCAACAGTGTCCCTAATTTGCTGGGAAGTGGCGGTGCGGTCCCCTACGGCACTGCGTAGGATCCTACGGTCTTGGCGTACATCCGTGCGTCGCTGCGGTCCGGTCCCAGGTCGACGGGCACGTGCACCTTCCGCCGACCACTGGCGACAACATCGATGTACTGTGGACACCTCACGCCCCATGTGTTGAGCAATTCGGCGGTACGTCCACCCGGCCTCCCGCATGCCCACTATACGCCCTCGCTCAAAGTCCGTCAACTGCACATACGGTTCACGTCCACGCTGTCGCGGCATGTTACCAGTGTTAAAGACTGCGATGGAGCTCCGTATGCCACGGCAAACTGACTGATACTGACAGCGGCGGTGCACAAATGCTGCACAGCTAGCGCCATTCGACGGGCAACACCGCGGTTCCTGGTGTGTCCGCTGTGCCGTGCGTGTGATCATTGCTAGTACAGCCCTCTCGCAGTGTCCGGAGCAAGTATGGTGGGTCTGACACACTGGTGTCAATGTGTTCTTTTTTCTATTTCCAGGAGTGTATGAGTGATTGCTTTGTGTATTTTGCTATTTTCTGCTCGTTCTAGAAAGAATTTTCTTAAATTGTCTACCTGTCCATTATGTAGGTTTTTGATGTCTATGAATCCCCCCCCTCCTCCTTCCTTTCTGCTTAATGTGAATCTTTCTGTTGCTGAATGTATGTGATGTATTCTATATTTGTGGCATTGTGAACGTGTAAGTGTATTGAGTGCTTCTAGGTCTGTGTTACTCCATTTCACTACTCCAAATGAGTAGGTCAATATTGGTATAGCATAAGTATTTATAGCTTTTGTCTTGTTTCTTGCTGTCAATTCTGTTTTCAGTATTTTTGTTAGTCTTTGTCTATATTTTTCTTTTAGTTCTTCTTTAATATTTGTATTATCTATTCCTATTTTTTGTCTGTATCCTAGATATTTATAGGCATCTGTTTTTTCCATCGCTTCTATGGAGTCACTGTGGTTATTCAATATGTAATCTTGTTTAGTGTGTTTTCCCTTGACTATGCTATTTTTCTTACATTTGTCTGTTCCAAAAGCCATATTTATATCATTGCTGAATACTTCTGTTATCTTTAGTAATTGGTTGAGTTGTTGATTTGTTGCCGCCAGTAGTTTTAGATCATCCATGTATAGCAAATGTGTGATTTTGCATTGGTATGTTCCAGTAATATTGTATCCATAATTTGTATTATTTAGCATGTTGGATAGTGGGTTCAGAGCAAGGCAGAACCAGAAAGGACTTAATGAGTCTCCTTGGTATATTCCACGCTTAATCTGTATTGGCTGTGATGTGATATTATTTGAATTTGTTTGGATATTAAGTGTGGTTTTCCAGTTTTTCATTACTATGTTTAGGAACTGTACCAATTTAGGATCTACTTTGTATATTTCCAATATCTGTAGTAACCATGATTGGTGTACACTATCAAAAGCTTTTTGGTAATCAATGTAAGCGTAGTGTAGTGACCTTTGTTTAGTTTTAGCTTGATATGTCACCTCTGCATCTATTAGCAGTTGCTCTTTACATCCTCGTGCTCCTTTGCAACAGCCTTTTTGTTCTTCATTTATAATTTTGTTCTGTGTTGTATGTGTCATTAATTTCTGTGTGATGACTGAAGTTAATATTTTGTATATTGTTGGTAGGCACGTTATGGGGCAATATTTAGCTGGGTTTGCTGTGTCTGCTTGATTTTTAGGTCGCAGATAAGTTATTCCATGTGTAAGTGTATCAGGGAATGTGTATGGGTCTGCAATGTAACTGTTAAATAATTTAGTTTGATGTGAATGTGTTGAGGTGAACTTCTTTAGCCAGAAATTTGCTATTTTATCTTTTCCAGGGGCTTTCCAATTGTGAGTAGAATAAATTGTTTGGGTGACTTCATGTTGCAAAATTATCACTTCAGGCATCCACGGTATCATCTTGTATGTGTGTGTTTCTGCTTGTATCCACCGTGCATGCCTGTTATGTTGTACCGGGTTTGACCATATGTTGCTCCAGAAGTGTTCCATGTCTTTTATGCTTGGTGGATTGTCTAATGTGTGTGTTATCTATTGTCTGGTAAAATTTCTTTTGGTTTGTGTTGAATGTTTGGTTTTGTTTTCTTCTATTTTCATTTTTTTTTTGTATCTTCTAAGTCGTTTGGCCAATGTTTGTAATTTCTGCTTCTTTTCATGTAACCTGCTCTATCTCTTCTTGTTGTGAGATTTTACCCAAACGTTTTTTTTTTCTTTTTCTTTTTTTTTTTTTTTTTTTTTTTTTTTTCCCCCCCCCCCCCCTTCCTTCTGACATTTCATTTCTTATAAATTGTGTTAGCTGTCCGATGTCTTTTCTCAGTTTTTCTATTCTGATCTGTAGCCTGTGTTGCCATGCTGGTTTTCTGGGTTTCTTCTGTGTGTTGGTTGGTTCTGATCTCTGCCTAGTATGTATATTTAGTGTAGTGAATGCTCCTATATAAACCAGTAGTTGTAACTCTTCCACAGTTGTGTTTTCATTTATTTTGTTGTGTATGATTGTGTTGATAGTTTTTATTGTTGTTTCGACTTGTGGGTTATTTGGCAGTCTATGCAAGAATGGTCTAATGTCTGTATTTGTGTCTTTGTATTCTATATATGTCAGCTGAAATTTCTCTTCTATATCTAACATGTGTGTCACTTCGTGTTCTATTTGTGCTTGTTCTGGTGGCTGTCTTAAGATTTCGTTTTCCTCTGAGTGTTTAATTGATGCATGTTGGTCTTTGTTTGTTTGCTCTGGGATGTTTGAGTCCATTACTGTATTTTCTTCTTCTTCTGATTGCACATTATTCTGTTCCAGTATTTGTTGTACCTGTTGTTTGATGTCTTCTAATTCTGACTGGGGTATCCTGTTATTTTTGACTATTACACGGATCTGATCAGCTATTCGTTGTTCTGTTAAAAATTTTAATTCTGAGTATTTGGTAATAAATGTTGTGTATACTTGTGATCTGTATCCAGTTGTGTTGGTTCCTAGGTTTGTTGCTTGGTAATAACAGAACATGAGGTTTCGATTAACTTCATCTGACCCTCTCATCCTCTGTCTTTGTTTTCCTTCTAGGGTGGTTGCGGGAAACATATCCTGGAAAACACCTCTATTTGGATTTAAATCATTTTCCAGTTGACTAGCAGTGTCGTTACCATTGTGGGCGGGCATAGGGTTCAAGCGTCGTCCCCGACCATGACGGCGCTTGTCCGAGGCTTCTTTAGTTCTGTCCTGAACCATGTAATCACACTAAAAGGGGGGTTAGCCCTATTAGTGGTTTGTTCTTTTCGTCGCCTTTTACAACTGGCAGAACATACCGGAGGCCTATTCTTTTCCCGGGCCTCCACGGGGTTTATTATTATGATAATGATGGCAATAAAAATTGTATCCCTCAATTACATAATGGAGATTGGGCAAAAAGAAACTCTTCCTAAAATTGAAATTGGAAGAAAATCTTCATTAAGAACAAAATGCCTGGGGTTTGTGGGTAATTTAGCTCTTAACTTAGCAGAACTTTGTGCCCTCATCACCACCCTCCAAAAAATTACCTTAAAAATTGAATTACAAGGATTCTTCAAGTAAACTGAGATCATGCCCATGGAACCACGAGTACAAGTCTTCATAAACAATCAAAAAATTACCTTTGTTCCACAGTTTAAACATCTTTGAGAAATCATCACGTACAATTTAATTGAGAAAGGAACATGTATAAATAGAGCCAACAAAATGATAAATGCTCAATTTCTAACTTGGTCAAGTATAATAAGAAATACTTGTCAACAGACACTAAGGTCCAACATTACAGAAGTGTGACTCTCCCAGAAGCCACTTATGCTTGCAAAGTCCAGTCCCAATTCACTAATTAAAGAACTGATCAATTCCTCAAACCTGAACAACCCTCAGAGCTTGCATAAATCAAAAAATACCACATTGAAGGCACCTGGAAAAGCCCCCCCTCCCCAGAGAAACTATTGAGATATTGTGTCAACTACCCTCACAACGAAGAAGAATGTAACTCTTATTTCCCCCAAAACTGGATCAATTTAAACCAAATTTGGTACACGCAACACTTACTGCCTGGAAAGAAGTACTGTGGGGTAAGTTAACATCTAGCTCTCATAGGAGTGTGGGTGGTACAGGGCTGGTAGCACCTGAAATCTACACTGCCCTGCACAACTGGCATGTTGTGTGGGTAGTATTGGAATGTGTTTCAGGGCTTATATGTGCAGATGGGCACAGCTGGGCAGAAAGAGAGGGAAGCACGAGGGAGGAGATGGACAGTAAGAGTGGGGGGGGGGGGGGAGGAGGAGAATGAGATGGATAGTGTAAGGTGAGGAGAGATGGAGGGAGGGCAGATGCAGAGGTGGGGGGGGGGGAGAGGGAGAGGGAGAGGGAGAGAAAGAAAGAAAGAAAGAAAGAGAGAGAGAGAAGGAGGAGGGGGGGGGGGGCAGGAGGTGATGGACAGAGAGAGAGTGGGAGGAGGATATGGAAAACAGAAGGTATGGAGGAGACATGGTCAGATGCCTATGGAACTTCTTACATGTACACATTGGCATGTATGTAAATGTTAGAGAGTTTCAATTTTCTGTAACAGGTAAAAGGGTCACAGAGACATCTAGCATTGTTCCAGCCCCAATAGAGTATGGAAGGGGTGTGCTCAGTGTCAGATTTTGAGTGATCACTGAAGGACATGGAGCTGTCATGTACTCTTGAGAGGCAGCGTTATCAGCATCTGACAGCATTATCAGCCTCTGTCAGGGTTGAAAATGGGTCTCATGGTGCATTGCCACTTGGCCAGGTTGTCAAATTCTGCAGTACCTGGATCTATGAGGCTGTGCTCCAATGTTCAAATGCATGGGAATATGGAGGCAGGTACACTCATCAAGGTCTGACTGACCACATCCGAGCTCTGTGACTGCCATATGAGACAAGTAATGGACTACCCACATTATTCTGCATCAAACCGCACCACTAGTCAGAGACTAGCAGCAACCAGACTAAGGAATTACCGACACATAGTTATGCTGCTTTTAACCTCATAAAAGAAACAACAGCATTTCGAGTAGTGCTGTGATTGGGAAGCATGGACTGCTGATGAATGGTGTTACATTGTGTTTTGCATGTGTGCATTACGATGGATGAACGTCATCGGCAAGTATGAGGTGAGCAGAAGAAAGGCCCCATTCCTACATTATTTTGGACAGGCACAGTGGTGTTACAACAAGGAGCATGGTGTGGGGAACAATTGGCTACATTTTCAGATCGCAGCTGATACTGATTCAGAGAACTCTCATGGCACAACAGTGCATCACATACATCCTCATGGGTTACCCCTCATGTGACTGTATTGGGGTGGCATTCTTCAACCGGACAATGTTCCCCCACATGACATGTTCCTCTCTGAACAGTCTATGTGATGTTGAAGTACTCCCACAGTCAATAAGACCCAAGATCTGTCCGTGATAGAATGTGTGGGACCAGGTCACATGGCAACTCTGTCCCAGGGACGTATTGAAGATATCAAAGACCAATTACAACAATTGTGGGCAACATTGCTTCAGGAGAGTGTACAACAGCTTTATGGCAAGCTTAGTTCATCCACTGTCTATGGGTAGCACCGTTAACTAGTAATAAAATCCTGGCCCACCAGGTTGGCTGTGCGGTCTAACGCACGGCTTTCCGGGTGGGAAGGAGCGCCTGGTCCCCGGCACAAATCCGCCCGGCAGTGAACCGGCCAGTCTGTGGATGGTTTTTAGGCGGTTTTCCATCTGTCTCGGCAAATGCGGGCTAGTTCCCCTTATTCCGCCTCAGTTACACTATGTCGGCAATTGCTGTGCAAACAAGTTCCCCATGTACGCGTACACCACCATTACTCTACCACGCAAACATAGCGGGTTACACTCGTCTGGTGTGAGACGTTCCCTGGGGGGTCCACCGGGGGCCGAACCACACAATAACCCTGGGTTCGGTGTGGGGCGGTGGAGGGGTGAATTGGACTGCAGTAGTCGTCGTGGGGTTGTGGACCACTGCGGCTGTGGCGGAGACGGAGCCTCTCCATCGTTTCTAGGTCCACGGTTAAAATACAATACAATAAAATCCTGTGTCCCGTGTTAGTACCTACCCACTGCTTAAATTTTCAATTAACAAATCATCAGCACTGGTGGCCAAGGACTTGTGAATAAGAAGTCACCCCGCTCTGCCAATGGCCTTGTCACAGAGGGTAGAGGAGTTGATGCAGGTCCAGGGCACTCTCTCGCCCTTGGCATGAGAAACTGCCCCTAAAAGGTGTAATCATCTACAATGATCAACAGCATGAGGATGCAGAAGGCAATGGAAACCACTGCATTAAAGAAACAGTTCATCCACAGGACATGTCGTCTGTAATTGAAAAAGTATCATGTTGATATCTCCATTGGCAAAAGGTTCCAGATAAGTCCCCCATTCAGATCTCTGGGAGGGAACTGCCAAAGGGGCAATGACGATGAGTAAAAGACTGAATAGCCCACAACGGGATAACATTCTACAAGTTGGAACTTGGACTGCCAGATGTTTGAAAGAAATAGGAAAGGTAGGAAATCTGAAGAAATGCAAGACTCAATCTAGATCAGAAAATTGTATACCGTATTTACTTGAATCTAAGCCGCACTTTTTTTCCGGTTTTTGTAATCCAAAAAACTGCCTGTGGCTTAGAATCGAGTGCAAAGTAAGTGGAAGTTCTGAAAAATGTTGGTAGGTGCCACCACAACTAACTTCTGCTGTGTAATATATGTAGCGCTACACAGGCATGCTTTGCAGGCACAAAGATAAATACTGGCGCCAAAACCTCTGCGTCAGTAAATAAATTTAAAAAAAGGTGGAAGACGAGCTTTTATTTCTCCACCCCGAGTTTCGACCACTGCATTTTCATACATTGTCCAACGAAGTAAATACAAATTCCGTACTGTTCACCTTCGAATGTAGCAGCATTTCAATTTACTACTAAAATTCGACTGGCAGGACTGTTAGGGACGTTTGTCAATATGGCCAACTCTACGTTCTGAATTTTTTCCTACATGTCAGAAGAAATGATTGCTATTAGGAACTTTTATGAATTGTGAATCACATGCAGTATTCTCTTCACCATAAGAATAATACGAATATAAACATTTTGCCACGTATTCTTTCATGTTTGCTGCTATCTCACTTATATCTTGTCTGCTTAATAAACTATGAAACTAGTGTGAGACAACAGCAAATGCGGAAGAATATACATATCATGTCATGTTTATACTCGGATTATTCTTATGCGTAACAGTGATGCAGTCAGAAATGAAGCGAGGCAATTTACTAGATTTTTAAATCTGAGATGACTAATTTCTGTGCAGACTGTAACGTACTAAAGAGGCATCTGCAAAGATTTTCAAACGGAGAAAAATTTTAGCTAAATTCTCATTCAGAACATCATCTATCATATGCAGTCTATTATTTGGTTCTTGTTGATCATTATCAAAGAAAGCAGCAGTGTAAGTAACAACAAATGGCAGTCTCTTGCCATTGTTTCGCTAATGAGGGAATTCCTCTTTTTTTTTATTGTAAGCGGCGGTAGTGCGCACAAAAGCAAGCCATGCCGCAAGTGGCGACAGGCAGTAAACACTCATTATCAGAATGCGACAAATAATGCATGACACAGTACAATAATGCAGTTTCAGCTTATAGTGATGTAAACACCTATAACAAAGAGAATGGCACTTATCAGATCAAAGAAAAATAAGCAATCGATTCAAACCTGATGAAGCATGTGAAAAAGGAAGGGTACCCGTATAAATACGGATGAAGCGCCTGACGCATAGCAATGGCTACCTGGTAAAGCTTAACTGCTAAGCTTACAACTCGAGCCAAACTACTGTAGCTGTATCGTCATTTATTCGACCTAAATTGTGTCTCATATTACAATGGACCAACTTTGTTTCTATTTGGAGGTGTGGGCTAAAACTTTTCTCTCCCCTTGAATTTCGAGTCTCAAATTTCAGGTGCAGCTTAGATTCGGGAAATTTATTTTTTTTTCCCCCTTGATTTCGAGTATCATTTTTCAGGTGCGGCTTAGATTCGAGTAAATACAGTAACCAGAACAGGAAAGTATGGCAGAGTGTGTGCTTCTGTGAACAGTTCACTGATATGGTTGTCATCAGATTCAACTGCCAACCAAACCAGTACCAACAACGGAAGTTCAGGTATAAATGCCAACATTGAAAGCAGAAGATGAAGAGGTGGAGATAGATAGAACATTTGAGGATACTGAACAGGTAATTCAGCATGTAAAGGAAGATGAAAATCTAGTCATTGTGGGCACTGGGATGCGGTTGTTATTAGAAAAAAAGAGTACAGGTTAATATGGGATTGACTGTAGGAATGGGAGAGGAGAAAGTCTAACTGAGTTCTGAACTAAATTTTAGATGGTAATAGTGAATACTATGCTCAAGAATCAGAAGAGGATGAAGTATACTTGGAAAAGACCAGGCAACATGGGGGCAATCCAACTGTATTACATCATGTCAGACAGAGATTCTGGAATCAGGTATTAGATTGTAAGGGTAGACAAGATTCCGTCAAAATTTCAAAAATCGTTGGGGAAGTGGCAACCACATGACTATTCAAGTTTGTGTGTAGAATCTGAGACTGCCAACGTGCCATCAGACTTCTGGAAAAACTTAGAATATTATACAGAAGAATGTAAAAGAAAACTGAGGATCTGTTAGATCATGATCAGTTTAGCTTTAGAAGAGGAAAAGGCACCAGAGAGGCAGTTCTGATGTGATGTCATGCTTAATATTGGAAGCAATATAGATCATCATAATCATAATCATAATCATCATCATCATTTAAGACTGATTATGCCTTTCAGCATTCAGTCTGGAGCATAGCCCCCCTTATAAAATTCCTCCATGACCCCCTATTCAGTGCTAACATTGGTGCCTCTTCTGATGTTAAACCTATTACTTCAAAATCACTCTTAACCGAATCCAGGTACCTTCACCTTGGTCTGCCCAGACTCCTCCTACCCTCTACTGCTGAACCCATGAGTCTCTTGGGTAACCTTGCTTCTCCCATGTGTGTAACATGACCCCACCATCTAAGCCTGTTCGCCCTGACTGCTACATCTATAGAGTTCATTCCCAGTTTTTCTTTGATTTCCTCATTGTGGACACCCTCCTGCCATTGTTCCCATCTACTAGTACCTGCAATCATCCTAGCTACTTTCATATCCGTAACCCCAACCTTGTTGATAAGGTAACCTGAATCCACCCAGCTTTCGCTCCCACACAACAAAGTTGTGTTGAAAGATTGAACGGTGCACAGATAACTTAGTCTTGGTACTGACTTCCTTCTTGCAGAAGAGAGTAGATCGTAGCTGAGCGCTCACTGCATTAGCTTTGCTACACCTCGCTTCCAGTTCTTTCACTATGTTGCCATCCTGTGAGAATATGCATCCTAAGTACTTGAAACCGTCCACCTGTTCTAACTTTGTTCCTCCTATTTGGCACTCAATCCGTTTATATTTCTTTCCCACTGACATTACTTTCGTTTTGGAGATGCTAATCTTCATACCATAGTCCTTACATTTCTGATCTAGCTCTGAAATATTACTTTGCAAACTTTCAATCGAATCTGCCATCACAACTAAGTCATCTGCATATGCAAGACTGCTTATTTTGTGTTCACATATCGTAATCTCACCCAGCCAGTCTATTGTTTTCAACATATGATCCATAAATAATATGAACAACAGTGGAGACAGGTTGCAGCCTTATCTTACCCCAGAAACTACTCTGAACCATGAACTCAATTTACCGTCAACTCTAACTGCTGCCTGCCTATCCATGTAAAGACCTTTAATTGCTTGCAAAAGTTTGCCTCCTATTCCATAATCTCGTAGAACAGACAGTAACTTCCTCCTAGGAACCCGGTCATATGCCTTTTCTAGATCTATAAAGCATAGATACAATTCCCTGTTCCACTCATAACACTTCCCCATTATTTGCCGTAAGCTAAAGATCTGGTCCTGACAACCTCTAAGAGGCCTAAACCCACACTGATTTTCATCCAATTGGTCCTCAACTAATACTCGCACTTTCCTTTCAAGAATACCTGAGAAGATTTTACCCACAACGCTGATTAAAGAGATACCTCTGTAGTTGCTACAATCTTTTCTGTTTCCATGTTTAAAGATTGGTGTGATTACTGCTTTTGTCCAGTCTGATGGAACCTGTGCCGACTCCCAGGCCAATTCAATTATCCTGTGTAGCCATTTAAGACCTGACATTCCACTGTATTTGATGAGTTCTGACTTAATTTCATCCACCCCAGCTGCTTTATTGCACTGCTATCTATTGACCATTTTCTCCACTTCCTCAAATGTGATCCTATTTCCATCACCATTCCTATCCCATTTTACCTCGAAATCTGAAACATTACTGATCATATTTTCACCTACATTGAGCAACTCTTCAAAATATTCCCTCCATCTGCCCAAGGCATCCACAGGATTCACCAGCAGTTTTCCTGATCTGTCCAAAATACTTGTCATTTCCTTCTTACCTCCCTTTCGGAGACTGCTAATTACACTCCAGAATGGTTTTCCAGCAGCTTGACCCATAGTCTCCAACCTGTTTCCAAAGTCTTCCCAAGATTTCTTCTTGGATGCTGCAATTATTTGTTTGACTTTGTTTCTTTCTTCAACATAACTTTCTCTGTCTACCTGAGTTCTAGTATGTAGCCATTTTTGATACGCCTTCTTTTTCCTTTTACAGGCTGCCTTGACTGTGTCATTCCACCAAGCTGTTTGCTTCACCCTACTTTTAGACACTACTGTTCCAAGACATTCTTTAGCCACTTCTAGTACTGCGTCCCTGTACCTTGTCCATTCCTTTTCCAATGACTGTAATTGACTATATTCAACTAACTGGTACCTTTCTGAGATCGCTGTTATGTACTTGTGCCTGATTTCCTTATCCTGAAGTTTCTCCACTCTTATCCTCCTACATATGGACCTGACCTCCTGTGCTTTCGGCCTCACAATCCCAATTTCACTGCAGATTAAATAATGATCAGTGTCATCAAAAAATCCCCTGAATACACGTGTGTCCCTCACAGCCTTCCTGAATCCCTGATGTGTTATTATATAGTCAATGACAGATCTGGTTCCCCCACCTTCCCAAGTATACCGGTGAATGATCTTATGTTTAAAAAAGGAGTTTGTGATTACTAAGCCCATACTGGCACAGAAATCCAAGAGTTGTTTCCCGTTCCTGTTGGCCTCCATATCCTCTCCAAATTTACCCATACCCTTTTCATACCCTTCTGTTCGATTTCCAATCCTGGCGTTAAAATCACCCATGAGCTGAACACTGTCCTTGTCCTTTACTGTAACAACTACATCACTGAGTGCCTCATAAAAACTATCCATCTTATCTTGATCTGTCCCTTCACAATGCGAATATACTGACACAATCCTAATTTTCTCGCTAGACACTGTCAGATCTATCCACATCAGTCGTTCGTTTACATACCTTATTGCAACTACGCTGGGTTCCATTTCTTTCCTGATGTAAAGCCCTACACCCCATTGTGCTATTCCTGCTTTGACTCCTGACAGGTAGACCTCGTATTCTCCCACTTCCTCTTCTTTCTCACCCCTTACCCGGATGTCACTAACAGCTAAAACGTCCAGCCCCATCTTACTTGCAGCCTCTGCCAGCTCTACCTTCTTCCCAGAGTAGCCCCCATTGATATTAATAGCTCCCCATCTCATTACCATTTGTTTGCCAAGTCATATCTTAGGAGTCCCTGGTTTGTCAGTTAGAGGTGGGACTCCGTCACCTCCAAAGGTCCGAGGCATTTTGCTCTGATTGTTGCGAGCATCATATTTAAAGTACCAGGGAAGCAGGTTGCTAGCCTTACTTGCCCCGAGTCCCATTGGGTTTTACCCCTAACGGCTGAGGGACTAACCGGCGGATTTGGTAGTCTTTGCCATATGAGCACAAAGGTGACCACGACTCAGAATATGTCCGAGATGCCCAGCCTTATTCCAAAGTAACTGGTATCCCGACTGTCGGGACCACTTACTTGGCCACTCATACGTTGCCCGTGGTTCATGAACTAGGACATGACTACAGGAACCCACACCATGAACCACAATATAGAAGAACGAAAGAAAGAAAGAAAATCATGGTATGTTCATTGGATATGTCAACCTGGAAAAGGTGTTCAATAATGTAAAATGGTGCAGGGTGTCTGAAATTTTGATAAACATACCGGTAAGCTATAGGGAAAGACATGCAATATACAACATGTATGAAAAACAAGAAGGAACAATAAGATTGAAAGGCCAAGAATGAAGTGCCCACTTATTTCCAAGATTGTTTATACTAAGCTGCAGAAATTTCACTGGGAATCCCTTACATATCCTCTTTACACTTCCAATCACTTCCCAAGCTATATCCATATTTTTGATGCCCTGAAGAAAGACATTTTTGGCCGTCAATTTGCTTCGCAGTAAGAGGTGCGTGACTGGATACAGTCTTGGTTCTGTAGTCGACCGCAAATGTTTTTTCATGAAGGAATTGACTGTCTTTCCTCTCAGTGGGATAAATGCATTAACAGCTACAGCAATTACTTTTGAAATAATGAACAGTTTACTAACTATTGTCTCATTTTCATTTGACTCCCTTTTTAGCATCACATGCCCTCCCAACGTGTGAAATCTCATTTTCTTTCCTCCTTCCCTTTTGGGTACTTCTTTGTCAGGCAGTGTAGTTGGCATATTAGTAACTTTTCAAGCAGTTATCACTGTGAAAAGGGTGTATAAAGTAGTGATCCAATAAACAAATCTATTTTATAAATCACAATAATGGTCAAGCAAGTGAGAATTCTACGCATACTTAAACTGCTGAAAAAAATCTTGTCACATTTCTATAATGATTGCAATGATAAAATCTCCTGGAGTAGACGTTACTTTTCAGACTAAGCACACAGGATTGTCAAAAAGCTTGGAGTTAAGATAAAAAAAACTGAAATGTTGCACCGTTTCCAAGTTAATTAGCATTGAGGTTAGCCTTCAGGTCATTACATGTGCAAATTCAAGCAGTCTACCAGATATATTTAATGCCAGCTGCTCTCATACCAAAGATGATAGCGTACGACATTGCTCAGCTTTTGGCTCAGGTTCAATCCTTACTACCATCCCATATCCAATTTTTATATCAGACTCTTGACTGGTTTTAGGAAACCAAACCAAGGTCATGTTTAGCGATGGTGCCTCTAGCACGCCACTTCAGTTTGCGAACACAACTTGAGTAACTTCAACGCCAATTAAACCACTGGCTTATACAGCTGGCTCACAGCCAGTCACAAGTTACAAGTCCATTATTACATTGTCAGCTACGTTTAACCCCCCCCCCCCCCCAAATCCCATCTAGGAAAAACCCTCCAGAAATTCTGTTGTGTGCAAAGCAAGGAAGAAGAAAAGTGATACATGGTTTGAGTGTTCAAAATGTCTAGTGGCATTGCACATGTGTATTTTTTAGGGTATACCACACCAACCTCTAAAACAGTATTACCTTCACTTCTCATCCTTCCAATAAATGGTAAGGATAGATCTATGAAGAAATCCTATCAAAAAAACTATATAATTCTGATTGAAATAGTAAATGTATGGTCAACTATGGAGAAAAATATTAGTAAGTCATTGGGTTAATTCTGAAAAGGGGCAATGTACCTTATTCTTTTTCTTAACAGTTATTTCCCTGCAACACCCTTGCAAGCCTTTACGACAGTTTCTGACCACCAAGTACAGTATTGCAATGTGCGCCTCTTTTGTATCACTATGAACATACAGTAGTTACTTAGCAGATTTTTCCACCCTAAGATAAATGTCTCCTTTTTTTCTGTTGATAAATCTAAAGGTAACCACTGGTTGGTCATAACAGGTCACATTGATACAAAATGCTACTGCGACTGTGTAAAATGAACATATACCACCACTTAATCTTCATGGACAGTACATAATTTTTTTTCCAACATATGTGTCATCTAAGCATTCTGAACAACATTTTGTTTATATCTACATCCTCCATAGCTTCACTGTAGCCTTCTCTCAAAGTTTGAAACTTGTCACTCTTACAGTCCCAATTCATTGTATGTCCACAATTGACACTTTCCCACTGCCAAAATTTTCTGTCACTTAGATGACTTTAACCTGGTAGCCATGGACCATACGACTGTTGTGGAGGTTTCATTCACTGACAATATTTTAACTGCATATACCAGGGGTGTCCGACCCACAACCCGCATGCGGGTGAAACAAAGTATCAATGCGGCCCAAGAAAAGAGCATCTATCACACGATCGGTAAAAATACAAGTAAACGAATGAATTTCAATGACATTTCTTTTAAATAAAAGATTGATAAATTGATACAGTCAGGAAAACATCTTTTATTTTATGTCCAAACTTGATGTTATTTTTTGTTGAACTCTGTATTATTTTTTCCAAATTTGATTTAATTTTTGCCAAATTCACTGTTATTTTAGGCAAATTCATTGTTATTTTGGCAAATTCAGTGCTATTTTTCACCAAAGTCAGTGCTATTTATCTTAGCCTTGAGAAGATTAGAATTCCAAATGTAATTTTAACACTTGATGTCATTTTAACATTTGATAACCATCAGTTATGAATATGGAAAAATTAAAAATTTTGCTATATTTCGTAAAAAGTGCGATTTCATGCTATTTCAATAAAAATTGCTAATTTTGAATTACCCCCTCAGCGGTTATTGTTAACGTTATGTAAATTATGTGCAACCTAAAAACACTTGTCTTCTTCCCAATGTGACGCAGATAAGCTAAAATATTGGATACACCTGGTAAAGACCCATAACGAAAGTAAACCTCCAAAGTTCTGACACCAAACACACAGCCTTTTTCTAAAGCTCAAGCCACCATCACTTATGATGATATTGGATTCACCCATGGCCAACTGCACATGCTAAACAAGAGTACTTACATTTAGACAGCAGCCACACTTCCCACATGGTACGTTCCCTGCCTTGCAGCCTTAACATCCAGACTAGCCTATCTGTTTGGATGCTGGTACTTATATAAATACATCACATCTCATCTCTGGTAACATTGCTAGCAATTATCCTGCCAGCAAAGATAACCAACACATTACTCACCAAAAACAACTACGGATTGTTTTCTCATTACCCCCTATTGTCCTGGCTAGAATATATTACACAACTTCTTCTCCAGGGCTACCTTTTCTGAATATGTTTCCTTAGTTTATACTTCCCTATCTTTGTGACTTCCCCAGCTGTGACTTGGCTACACTTTCTTGCACAACTACCTGCATCAGACTTATTCTGTCAAAGGGAGGGCAATCTATGGAAAAAAGTAGTCATGTAAGTCAACTTTATTGAAACTACTGTCCAGCATTTACATTGGCGTAACAACCATCACATTATCAGTCTGGATGAATGGATACAAACCGAGAGCTTACACTCAGAATGCACACTATCCTGTAGTGAAGTACTCCTTGAAACAATATCTGTACCCTTGATCTTGTTTTATCATGTCTCATCCCTATACACCCCCCCCCCCCACCACCACCACCACCACCACCACCACAGTTGCTCCTCAGAATATCACAAACAGGAAATTTCTCAACACCACGTATTTGGTTCTTGCCACTATCCTGCCCTCAACTTACAATATTATTTCTAGTCTCATTTTCCTTTCGTTTCTTTCATTTTACTACCTTTTTTCTGCTCTGTAGTATTTTTCCTATTTCCTCCATTTTTTGATCATTCAGGACATATATCCACTTGCATAGTGCCATCTCCATATTTTCTATGTTCTCTGCTGTATAGATCTCATCTGCTGCAATAAACAATTTTCCCACTTTCAAACTGTCCCATAAGCTTATCTTGATCCAAGTTTTGAATGATCCCTACACTTTACCAGTATCTTTACCCCTTCAACCTTTTCTCTCTTCTTCCAACAGAAGCTCACAGTACAGAAAGTAAACAAGTACATATAAGTTTTCATCTATTATTGCTTACTCAGTAGATGTTATCTACCTTATGTAGAAAGATCTTCCAGTTCACTAGTCACTTTCATATACTTTAGTCTTATCATAATGTAGCATTTCAAACCTGAAGAACAAAGACAGAATCTTTCACTACATAGCTGTATGCTGTTTTGAAAATACCTGACAGATTAAAATTGTTTGCCAGACCAAGATTTGAAGCCAGTTTCTCGTGGGCAATGAATATTCTTACTGACTGAGCTAAGCATGCATGAATATTTCTCCACAATGTCCTTTCTTTGAGGAATGCTAGTAAAGTAGGGTATGCAGGAGAGCTTCTATGAAGTCTGAGGAGTAGAGAGCCACTGGCAACATCAAAGTTGTGAGGGCAGATCCCAAATCATGTCTGGATAGCCTAGTCAGAGAGAGTATTACCCATCAAAGTTTTAATAGAAATTAATGTAGGATGACTAATCTATGAAAGTGCAAAAGTGATCAGTATCACAAGTAAATAAAATAATCACCAGACACTAAAACAGAAACTTACCACACCAATGACATTTGCTGGAGCAGATGCTATGAATCCAAAGAGTCCAGAATCAGTGAATGAAACATTCAGTGCGTTGACAGCAAATGGATCACTACCTGCTGCAGAGGCAGCAGCTTTCTGCAGTAGAGATCCTGCAGGATTTCCCCACTTTACAGAGGGGCCCACTCCTAATGCATACTGTAGCACAGAAGCTGCCAGCACCTGCTTTGAGTCTTTTAAACTGGAAAAGTAATCCAAGAGAGACACAATATAGCAATTTATTCCATTTCTAACAAAAAATGCTGAAATTAATAATAATATTAATAATTTTCCTGCCTCTTAACTCTACAAACTGACAATCCCTGGTTTCAAGTAAACAAGGGAAATACTGGACAATCACACGCTATCATTAATTGGGAGAGAAAGGGCGGCATTATCCCAGTTGGTAACCAATCCACCTGTCAAGAGACAGCAACCAGGCACTCAAATTTTGGGGGACCCAGGCAAACAAAAATGCTGAGACAGTCAGAGTTCTCTGGTAAACTTCCATCTAGAATTCACAAATATATTGTGCACCTTCAGTATCAACACACTAACTCAATCCTGAAAATTGCACACCCTAGCTAAACTGACAAGAACTCCACACACTAGCCCTCCAAGAAACATGACTCACCGATGACATTATAGACTAGTGGCTCCCAACAGGTGGTCCGCGGACCCCCAGAGGACCACGAGCTATGCCAGAAGGGTCCCCAAGATGCTATTAGAATAAAAAATATATTAAATATATTACATATGATAACAAATTTTTTGTTTTGGCCACTTCCTGCATTAGCGAACGCTAACTTCTGCATCTAGCATCTTCCTAAAGCCAACTGACACTACCACACTCTAGTGTAAAACTACAATTAGATAGAGGCAAATAGTTCTGCTGTATGCCGTTAGACTGCGCGCGCTGTCTCTTTGCAGCTGACAACTGACAGTCACTTTACACAGAAACTCACATTTCAGACGACAATCGACCATTGTTAATTTACTGCCAGTGCTTTCACAGACCGTACTGTTTACATATTCAATATTCTGTATTAACCTTCTGTCGGGCGCGGTGTTTGTCGCAGCGAGATCGGGCGCGGTGTATCAAATTGATCACACCGTTTATTCACGTGATCATTTATTAAATTCTGTTCACAAAACGTATTATGAGTGACAAATATATTTAAAGAAAGACGAAGATGACATACGAGCCCAACTGCAGTAGAAATATTCATCATTCAGATTTCTTATCGTCAATGTTGGGCTTTAGTAACAAATAATAAAAACGTCGCTTTTTCATTTGCTTCTTTATCATATTTCACTAATAAAACAGATTACAAATGACAATTATCTTTACAGAAAGGCTATTACAACACTGGAGCAGAACAACAATGATATTACAACTCATTCATTTGTTTCATCGTCACTTTTTGACTGTGGTAACAAATGCGGAATTTTTCCGCATTCAGAGCAAAAAGGTTCAATGTGTATCAAACAGATAGGCTTCTGACATTTTGCAACAATATTTGTCAGTCTTTTTTTTCTGTGCAGGTATTACACCTTTTCCTCTTGATCCCAGTCCCTTGTTCTTCGTTTCTGCTTGTGTCTACTGCTTCTTCTTCACACGTTCGCCTATATTGTTGTAGCCGCAGTTGAAGATCTCTGAATTCCTGAGGTGTCCAAGCTTCTACGAACCAAGTGAGGTAGAACTAATGCATGCGAGAGTTGCTTCAGGAATGCTTTTCTTCGGATAAAATTCTCGTTGTTGCCATAGTAAATTACTTGTGAATTGATTCCACTCATATTGAACATTGCAAAAAATATGACCATGGGCCAACGGCACACATTTCTTGTTACATTGTATGAAGCGGTCAACTTATCTGTAGTGTCGACTCCACCTTTGGTGCTATTGTAAAATGTTACAATGGATGGCTTCTGTTTATCTCCAGTGTCAGCATCTACTGAATTATCTCCATGCGAACTTGATGCAAAGATAACACACTTCCCCTTTTTAGGAACGTAGGAAGCTAGAGTACAGCCTTTCTTGAAGCCAAAAAGTGAACTATGGACAGCCCTGCCTTTACTGGTAGCAAACTCCAGAGGAATCTCTTGCTTGTTTTTCTTCATCATCCCAACAAAAGAAAGATTTTTTTCTTCTTAGTTCTTCTATCAAACCAATACTAGTAAACCAATTGTCTGCTGTCACATTCCGACCTGACTGATAAATTGGTTCACATAGTCGCAGAACAACATCTGAAGGTTTATTGCTAACGTGGTACAATCCTTCTGGCTGCAGACCAGCGTATATTTCCAGATTATAGAGATAAAATACTTGGGAATCCACAAGAGCATATATCTTAATTCTATATTTGTTTGGTTTGCTAGGTATGTATTGGCAAAAACTGCACCTTCCACGGAATCCTTCAAGTTTCTCATCTACTGTAACGTTTTCTCCGAGGGTGTAGGATTTCTGGCAATTCTGTACACACAGAGAAAATATTTACCGAATCGCTGTTACCTTGTCTAATTTTCTCCTTTCATCACGAGTCACACGATTGTCAAATCTAAGGCACCGCATGATGAATTTGAAACGTTTTATGTTCATAACGAGACGAAATTTTTCAATTCCATCCCCGTCACTTCCCCACAAATCTTCTAAGCTTTGTCTGTTACTTTTGTCAACACCAGCCAAAAACAGAAGACCAATGAAAGCTTTTAATTCAATAATATCTGTAGGTTTTACGTCTCTCTCTAGCTGAAAAGAAGCTTTGATGCTCTCAATATACTGATTGGTATATAGAACTATAATCGACAAAATGTCGTCATCTGTGAGGGAATTCCAACATTCCAAAGGCGTTCTCAATGCTTTCGCCGCACCTATAGGACCAGGTAACTTTCGAATAATATTGTGCGCCCCGAAACTTACTCTCTGCGATGGTGGAACTTTATTCCATTTTGTCTCTTTGTCCCTTCCAATATAATAATGCTGGCTTTCTTCAAGTACTTCCTCGTCGTTTTCACTGTCATTTTCCTCTGTTTCTGAATCTTCCTGCCAAACTTCAACTGCGTCATCACAATCTGTGTCTACTTCATCTTCAAAATCCTCTTGAACTTCATCATTATCCTCTTCGAACAACATTTTTTGTATTTCTGCAACATGATTTGGGTCAAGGAGGTTGTACGTCTTACTGTAGCCTGCCATGATCAAGTGTCTCACACTTAAAATGATAAAATTCCTATAAAATAACGCAGTCAGGCGCAGTGTATCAATTTGATACCTGATACTCAAACATTCTTAACTGACGATTAAACGGTCCAAAAAGAAAATAAGTGCATTACACATTGTATATTAACATTGTACTACTTACTAAGTTATGCTGATAACCAAAGAAATGAATTGTTGAAATGCAACACGAACGGGCGCAGTGTAGCAAACTGATCAATCAGCACATATATCGACAACAGAGCAGTCGTATCGACACTGAAGCACACAACAATGACAAGCGTTCGGAAAAGGCTAGCTACTAGCGAGTAGGCGTCAGTGCTGCCACTCGTTGGCAAATAATTTACTGTAAACTTCGAGGTGTATCAATTTGAACAGCCGCGCCCGACGGAAGGTTAAAACAGTAGTGTTTGTGAAGCGTTGTTTTTTGCAGAAGCTACAGTTTGTGTAGTTAAAAATGGACTGATGGTTAAAAAGTGGTTCGTTAAAACAAGAAAGGTCTACAGATGAAGAGGAAGATAATGCATTTGATGTTCCAGCAAAACTCCGGCGCATCTTGAAACAAAGCACTCAAGAGTTCAAAAGCAAGTCTAGATTTTTTCAAAAATAAATTAGGAGAGCTGAAAATATCTCGTAAAACAGTTACCAAACACTGTGGTGCAAATGTAAATGAAAATGCAACCCTTGCGGCTTACGATGTGGCTCAGCTTGTTGCTAAATGTGGGAGAAACCACACAACTGCTGAGGAACTTATACTGCCATCAGCAAAAATACTTTGCAAGAGAATGTTAGGTGATGCAGCTGCTAAGGTATTACAGGAACTGTCTCGCTCTCAAATAATACTGTTCAAAGGCGAATTACTGATATGGCAGTTAACATCGAAGAAACATTGCTAGCTAGACTTTACATGAGTGACATGTACACTCTACAATTGGATGAAAGCACAGACATATCAAAAAAAGCTACAATGTTGGTTTTCGCACAATTCTTATGGGAGGACCAAGTGTTTGAAGATTTTCTTTTTCATGTGAACTACTGCATACAACAGCAGACGATATTTTTACTGCATTAAATAATAATCTCAATGAACAAAATGTCACTAGGAAAAAATGTGTAGGCATGTCGACGGATGGAGCAAAGTCAATGGCTGGCTAAAAAAACAGGACTTCTAGCTCTTGTCAAAGCAGTAGTCACTGAGGTGAAATGGACTCACTGCTGTATCCATCGTGAAGCCTTACTAGCCAAAAAATTGCCTGAACCTTTGAAAAAGATACTTAGCGAAGTAGTTCAAATCATCAAATACATTAAAACTCAACATCTGCAATCCAGATTATTTTCTTCATTGTGTAAAGAGATCGGCAGTGAGCATGAGCAACTTCTTATTCACAGAGAAGTAAGATGACTTTCTCGGGGTAGGATCTTGTCAAGATTTTTCGAACTTAGAGACAAAGTTCGTGTCTTCCTTCTTGACACAAAGTATGCGGATTTTCTCACTAACTTCTCTTGGCTTTGCTCAGCTGCATACTTAGCTGATGTGTTTGAATACCTGAATGTGTTAAACTTGAGTTTACAAGGAAAAAAATGTAGACATGTTCAAAGTTGAGGATAAGATCAGTGTTATGGTCAAAAAGTGTCAGATCTGGGCGTCAAGGACAGAAAACGAGTCACTAACTAACTTTTCTACTTTAAAACAATTCTTGGAGTCATCAGAGATCACTGCCTGACCAGATCAAGATCAATGTAGCCAAGCATCCACGCAGCCTAGCCACCACTTTTAGAGAGTATTTCCCTGAACCTGATCCTGACGACAGATGGAGTCGAAATCCCTTTAGCTGTGAAAAAACAGACAAAATCCCAGGCCTCACAGAAGAAGAGCAAGATCAACTTGTGGATCTGTCCAGCTGTGGTACAATGATAAACATTTTCATCGGTGATAAAATTATACACTTCTGGGCATCAGCACGCAAGGACTACAAGAAACTTGGAGATACAGCAATGAAAAAGATCCTTCCATTTGCAACCACATATCGGTGTGAGCAAGCATTTTCACCCAAGTGTTTCATTTCATCCAAGTGTTTCATGAAAGACAAATATAGGAAGCAGCTCGACATGCAGTCGGATTTCAGAGTGACAGCTCGACATGCAGTCGGATTTCAGAGTGAAAGTTTCAAGTTTGGAACCTAATATTTAAGAAATAATGGACTGAGAGGTCAGATTGAAGTCACCTCACTGTATTTTTTCAAATAAATAATACCTTGTATGAAATTAGTGTTTTCTTATTTTTCACATGTCTACTCAATGCAATCTCAAGTGTAGTACACTTAAGACCAATACAATCAGTTTTAATGTTTTCCTGTCATTTTCAGTTCATACTCAATTTTTATTTTTTAAGGAGTTTGTTATACTAAGCACCCAGATTTGAAGACAAAGATTTTGAGCAATAATCAGAAATTTAACAATAACAATGATGGCTAAATTGAAAAATTTTTAATCTCAATATTTTTTCAGTAATGAATATGTCAATGTTTTTTCTAAGCACCAGAAATAGAAAACGTATAAAAAGACTCTTAATTTGGCATTTTTAGGTAAATGATACTGTGATATGACAAGGTACCTATCATGCTCAATGAGGGGGTCCTCGAGAAAATTTTGTTCGGAACCCCTGCTATAGACTACAGTAACTATTGTATTTTAAAACAGAAACTGAGTTACCAATGGCACTCCACTTCTGGGCATGGTCTTTGTGATACATAGAAGCCTCCCCATAAACAATCACCTCATGACTATGTGCATACAATCTGCCAATAAGAAATTAACACTCATCAATGTTCATATGCCCACTAACAATAACAACAGAAAAGACCCACAAAACACTGAAAACTCTGGGCCAAAGTCACGAGTGTCATGGCACAAATCCCTGCAGAAGAAGTGAAGATTCTGCTGGGTGACTTCAATGTGTAAATCGGCAAAGAAAGAAAATAACAGAAAACACACATTCACAAACAAAACTGGCCCAAAGACTTGCCAAAAGTACAACTTAGAAATCATATCAAAATCATTGAGAAAAGTTCCACGAAAACAAAAGACTTGGAGCATCCACATACAAGAAATTGGTGAGTATCACATTGATCATATACATGTTTCCTACCCAGTACAGAAAAAAATCTACAATGTTCCAGTCAGTGGAGGGGCAAACATCTGTTACGACCACAATTTAACAAGAATAAAAGTCAATTTACTCCGAAGGAAATGAGTCAGAAAATAATCATACCCACCAAAAAACCTGACAAGCAAAAGAAGAGAAACCAACTGTAAACAAGAAGAACAAGTTTACACCTGAGAAAAATTCCACAGAAATGGCCAAAGAATTAACTACACTGGAAAAGAACTTCAGACATGCCTGACGGGATTCAAAATATGTAAAAGAGCTGAAAGAATGCAAAGAAGTTTTCCTCAACTATAAGAATAACAAAATGCTAGAAAATATGCAACACCTCTATGAAATCAGGAAACAAGTGATGAAAATCATTAGCCAAACCACGAGGAAATACATGAAAGAACAACTGGATTCCAGCAAAGAAAATTTTTACACCTACTAGACACAAGATTTCTATAAGATTTTTACAAGAATAATTTGAGAACATACCCCTAAAAATTAGGGTTCAGAAAATTAGAGGTACGGCTAACCCTGACCAATCAGGTAAACTGTCAGGAAATGGCAGAGTATTTTTCTGAACTCCTCAGCTGCTTCTATGAAGTTTGAGAAGCATTAGAGATACTGGCAGATTCCCGAAGGATATCCCCACTAACTTCAACGCCTAATCCATACCACCCTCATGAGAAGAGAGCAATTACGATAATAGCGAATATTAGTAAACGTCAATCCTGTAGAGAATACTTAATTAAGTATAATATAATAACAGTGTATTCATTATATGTTCTAAGAACTATACTGTTAGTAAAAGAAAATATGGAGCACAGTATAATAAAAAGTGATATCCATAGTTATAATACAAGGAAGAAAGAGGATTACCACATAAAATTCAGAAATAAAAAAGCAACCGATCATAATCCATTTTCTACTGGAAGATTTTTTTACAACAGACTACCAAACACCATAAAAATGTTAAAAGGAAACATATTTAAAATAAAATTAAAGCAGCTGTTAATTGCTAAATGTTTGTACTCCATCAAGGATTTTTAATGTTATATGTACTTTATTTCTACTACTAAACTATTATTATTGTTCATGTATGTACTGACTGACTATGTCCATGACTGTAATAGTTATTATGGACAAATAAACCATTATTATTATTACTATTACTATTATTATTATTATTATTATTATTATTGACTTTTTTTTCTCAGACTTAAGTCTGGTTAAAAATGGAACGTGACGCGGACCTCGGTCAAGCGTGACTTCCTTGTAACTGTATGGTATATGTTATATTGCATTTAGGAACTTTCGGGTAATTGAACATGTATCAATAATTACAGATTTTTGTAGTTGTATATATATGTTTGGATGTAGCTGTATTGCATTGATGTACTGGTGAATATTGTGAGGTATGACTCCTGTAGTTGATAGTATAATTGGGATAATGTCGACTTTATCCTGATGCCACATGTCCTTGACTTCCTCAGCCAGTTGGATGTATTTTTCAATTTTTTCTCCTGTTTTCTTCTGTATATTTGTTGTGTTGGGTATGGATATTTCAATTAGTTGTGTTAATTTATTCTTTTTATTGGTGAGTATTATGTCAGGTTTGTTATGTGGTGGTGTTTTATCTGTTATAATGGTTCTGTTCCAGTATAATTTGTATTCATCATTCTCCAGTACATTTTGTGGTGTGTACTTGTATGTGGGAACGTGTTGTTTTATTAGTTTATGTTTTATGGCAAGTTGTTGATGTATTATTTTTGCTACATTGTCATGTCTTCTGGGGTATTCTGTATTTGCTAGTATTGTACATCCGCTTGTGATGTGATCTACTGTTTCTATTTGTTGTTTGCAAAGTCTGCATTTATCTGTTGTGGTATTGGGATCTTTAATAATATGCTTGCTGTAATATCTGGTGTTTATTGTTTGATCCTGTATTGCGATCATGAATCCTTCCGTCTCACTGTATATATTGCCGTTTCTTAGCCATGTGTTGGATGCGTCTTGATCTATGTGTGGCTGTGTTAGACGATACGGGTGCTTGCCGTGTAGTGTTTTCTTTTTCCAATTTACTTTCTTTGTATCTGTTGATGTTATGTGATCTAAAGGGTTGTAGAAGTGGTTATGAAATTGCAATGGTGTAGCTGATGTATTTATATGAGTGATTGCTTTGTGTATTTTGCTAGTTTCTGCTCGTTCTAGAAAGAATTTTCTTAAATTGTCTACCTGTCCATAATGTAGGTTTTTTATATCTATAAATCCCCTTCCACCTTCCTTTCTGCTTAATGTGAATCTTTCTGTTGCTGAATGTATGTGATGTATTCTATATTTGTGGCATTGTGATCGTGTAAGTGTATTGAGTGCTTCTAGGTCTGTGTCACTCCATTTCACTACTCCAAATGAGTAGGTCAATACTGGTATAGCATAAGTATTTATAGCTTTTGTCTTGTTTCTTGCTGTCAATTCTGTTTTCAGTATTTTTGTTAGTCTTTGTCTATATTTTTCTTTTAGTTCTTCTTTAATATTTGTATTATCTATTCCTATTTTTTGTCTGTATCCTAGGTATTTATAGGCATCTGTTTTTTCCATCGCTTCTATGCAGTCGCTGTGGTTATCCAATATGTAATCTTCTTGTTTAGTGTGTTTTCCCTTGACTATGCTATTTTTCTTACATTTGTCTGTTCCAAAAGCCATATTTATATCATTGCTGAATACTTCTGTTATCTTTAGTAATTGGTTGAGTTGTTGATTTGTTGCTGCCAGTAGTTTTAGATCATCCATGTATAGCAAATGTGTGATTTTGTGTGGGTATGTTCCAGTAATATTGTATCCATAATTTGTATTATTTAGCATGTTGGATAGTGGGTTCAGAGCAAGACAGAACCAGAAAGGACTTAATGAGTCTCCTTGGTATGGAGGAGGAGGAGATTAGTGTTTAACGTCCCGTCGACAACGAGGTCATTAGAGACGGAGCGCAAGCTCGGGTGAGGGAAGGATGGGGAAGGAAATCGGCCGTGCCCTTTCAAAGGAACCATCCCGGCATTTGCCTGAAGAGATTTAGGGAAATCACGGAAAACCTAAATCAGGATGGCCGGAGACGGGATTGAACCGTCGTCCTCCCGAATGCGAGTCCAGTGTGCTAACCACTGCGCCACCTCGCTCGGTGTCTCCTTGGTATATTCCACGCTTGATCTGTATTGGCTGTGATGTGATGTTATCTGAATTTGTTTGGATATTAAGTGTGGTTTTCCAGTTTTTCATTACTGTGTTTAGAAACTGTATCAATTTAGGATCTACTTTGTATATTTCCAAAATCTGCAGTAACCATGAGTGGGGTACACTATCAAAGGCTTTTTGGTAATCAATATATGCGTAGTGTAGGGACCTTTGTTTAGTTTTAGCTTGATATGTCACCTCTGTATCTATTATCAGTTGCTCTTTACATCCTCGTGCTCCTTTGCAGCAGCCTTTTTGTTCTTCATTTATAATTTTGTTCTGTGTTGTATGTGTCATTAATTTCTGTGTGATGACTGAAGTTAATATTTTGTATATTGTTGGTAGGCATGTTATGGGGCGATATTTAGCTGGGTTTGCTGTGTCTGCTTGATCTTTAGGTTTCAGATAGGTTATTCCATGTGCAAGTGTATCAGGGAATGTGTATGGGTCTGCAATGTAACTGTTAAATAATTTAGTTAGATGTGAATGTGTTGAGGTGAACTTCTTTAGCCAGTAATTTGCTATTTTATCTTTTCCAGGGGCTTTCCAATTGCGTGTAGAATTAATTGCTCGGGTGACTTCATGTTGCAAAATTATCACTTCAGGCATTTGTGGTATCATCTTGTATGTGTCTGTTTCTGCTTGTATCCACCGTGCATGCCTGTTATGTTCTACCGGGTTTGACCATATGCTGCTCCAGAAGTGTTCCATGTCAGTTATGTTTGGTGGATTGTCTATTTTAATGTGTGTGTTATCCATTGTTTGGTAAAATCTCTTTTGGTTTGTGTTGAATGTTTGGTTTTGTTTCCTTCTATTTTCACTTTTTTTGTATCTTCTAAGTCGTTTGGCCAATGCTTGCAATTTCTGCTTTTTTTCATCTAATTGCTCTATTGCTTCTTGTTGTGAGATTTTACCTAACCTTTTTCGTTTTTTGTCTGATATTTCATTTCTTATAAATTGTGTTAGCTGTCCGATGTCTTTTCTCAGTTTTTCTATTCTGATCTGTAACCTGTGTTGCCATGCTGGTTTTGTGCATTTCTTCTGTGTGTTGGTTTGTTCTGATCTCTGCCTAGTGTGTATATTTAGTGTAGTGAGTGCTCCTATATAAACCAGTAGTTGTAACTCTTCCATAGTTGTGTTTTCATTTATTTTGTTGTGTATGATTGTGTTGATAGTTTTTATTGTTGTTTCGACTTGTGGGTTATTTGGCAGTCTATGCAAGAATGGTCTAATGTCTGTATTTGTGTCTTTGTATTCTATATATGTCAGCTGAAATTTCTCTTCTATATCTAACACGTGTCTCTGTTCGTGTTCTATTTGTGCTTGTTCTGGTGGCTGTCTTAAGATTTCGTTTTCCTCTGATTGTTTAATTGATGCGTGTTGGTCTTTGTTTGTTTGCTCTGGGATGTTTGAGTCCATTACTGTGTTTTCTTCCTCTTCTGATTGCACATTATTTTGTTCCAGTATTTGTTGTACTTGTTGTTTGATGTTTTCTAATTCTGACTGGGGTATCCTGTTATTTTTTATTATTACACGGATCTGATCAGCTAGTCGTTGTTCTGTTAAAAATTTTAATTCCGGGTATCTGGTAATAAATGTTGTGTATACTTGTGATCTGTATCCAGTTGTGTTGGTTCCTAGGTTTGTTGCTTGGTAATAACAGAACATGAGGTGTCGATTAACTTCATCTGACCATCTCATCCTCTGTCTTTGTTTTCCTTCTAGGGTGGTTGCAGGAAGCATATCCTGCAAAACACCTCTATTCGGATTTAAGTCCTTTTCCAGTTGGCTAGCAGTGTTGTTACCATTGTGGGCGGGCATAGGGTTCAAGCGTCGTCCCCGACCATGACGGCACTTGTCCGAGGCTTCTTTAGTTCTGTCCTGAACCAAGTAATCACACTAAAAGGGGGGTTAGCCCTATTAGTGGTTTGTTCTTTTCGTCGCCTTTTACGACTGGCAGAACATACCGGAGGCCTATTCGTTTCCCGGGCCTCCACGGGGTTTATTATTATTATTATTATTATTATTATTACTATTACTATTATTATTATTATTATTATTATTATTATTATTATTATTATTATAAGAGATTCACAGGCATATCCTTAAATTCAAAAATAGGAGAGGAAACGGATTTACATTTCTGTAAATTACTACAAAATTCTATCAGCATTGCTCCTCAAAATATTTCAGAAGCAACTTTATTACAAAATTTACGCCGGCTTCCACACTGGTTGAAATTGTGTCGAACAAATATTTAATTTAAAAACAATGTTAAAATACAAAGCCCTCAGGGACACCCCAATCATAAGCGTCTTTGTGAACTTCCAAGAAAAAAATAAGATTCAGTCGATTGGCAATGCCTTTCTATCATCCTTGAAGGACATGGACTTCACCTGAAAATTCTAAACCTCATCAAACAAGCAGTCACCAACACAATCTTCATGGTAAAATTCATGGGTGAGGTGTCAGAACCATTTCTGGTACAAATCAGTCTTTGACAGGCTGATGGTCTGTCTCCTCTCCTCTTTAATCTGGTTTGGACTGTCATCTGAGAGTGGGAAAAAGAACTTAAAAACCAAAACTACTGGAAGACCTAAGAATTACATCCATATTTCTTGCCTAGCTTTCACAGATGTCCAGCAATACTGGGGGACGATAAGGCAACAGCAATTAAATAAGTATAAACTCTTAAGGGATGCTCTGAAAGCTATGTCCTTGAAATATCCTTCCAGAAACCCAAGTACATCCACTCAAAACAATCTACTGAAAAAGAAATCAGTCCTTTATGAAGAGAAGATATCGGACTCTAAGGTGTGCTTAACTCAAATTGTTTCAGCTAACCGTCTTCTTAAAAATGGATGATAAATATTTCATAGTCGCTCGCGAGCCTGAATAGGTGGGTCACACCTGAGCATCCGCCTGATATAAAACCCTACATGAACAAAATGAAATATTGTTCTGCTCTCAATTTTAAATAAAATTTCAATATCTTGTCTACATTTGATTCACTGCTATATATGAGCTAAAATCAATCACATGCAAAGTTACATGATCCATTTTTACCTCTGCTACTCTTTACCAGTTCATGCACTGTTTTACTTAATTTGTTACAGGGCAGTAAGTATGATGGATAAAAAAAAGAAATTCAGTTTTTATCAAATAAAGATATCAGACTGTAAGATGTGCCAAAACCAAATTTTTTCACCGAATAGTTTTCAAAAAAATCAGCTGATAAGTATTTCATTTCACCTGGAATGCCATCTCTCAGCAAAGGCACTAGCATTTGTCAAACAACACGACATAAGAAAGGCGCCTCAGCACGGAATGCTAGAGCACATCTGTAGCAGTGAAAGGGTTAAAAAAATGTTGATGTCCCTTCCATAGATAAGAAGTGCACTGGTCCTCATGGGTGCAGAACAAGTCAAAAAACCTTAAACATTTTCATTTAAGAGTTAATAACTGATCTGTCACTGTAACCACACATCATCACAGAGAATGTGTTTACAATGCTTATTTACTGATCACATTACAGCACTGAAGATGGAGTAAAAGGGGTTGGCCACCAATAATTCCTTTAAGCTCCTCTTAAACTGAACTTCAGAGAAACTATTTTATGACAGAAACTTCCTGGTAAATTATATCTGTGTGCCAGTCCAGGGCTAGAACCTGGGACCTTTGCCTTTTGTGGGCAAGTGCTCTACCAAATGAGTTACCCAAGCACAATTCATGACTCATCCTAGCAGCTTTACTTCCTCCAGTACCTCATCTCCTACCAAAAGGAACTTCAATTAAGTTCTCCTGTTAAATTTTCAGCACTAGCACTCTTGCAAACAAGGATACATGAAAGACATGGCTTAGCAACAGCCTGGAGGATGTTTCCAGAATGACTTTTTCACTTTACAGTGGAGTGTGCTTTCTTCCAGAGTGCTGGTCATGTAACTTTCCTAGAACTGTAAAATTTGGAAGATAGGAGATGAGTTACCGGTGGAAGTAAAGCTGTGACGAGAGGACGTGAGACATGCTTGGGTAGTTCTGTTAGTAGAGCACTTGCACATGAAAGGCAAAGATACCGGGTTCAAGTCCAAATCCCCCACACAGTTTTAATCTACCAGTAAGTTTAATGTCAGCACACACTCTGCAGCAGAGTGAGAAATTCATTCTGTATTTTACAGCTGCTGCCAAGTTATTGAAAATGTGTTGCTGAATATCAAAGTCTGTCAAAAGCACAACTGTCAAAGACAAAGGTAGTATTTACAAAATCTTTTGGTGTGACAATAAAATACGTTGCACTTTTCTATTATTCTCACTCTCTCATTTTAATGGCTAAGTGTACATAATGTAAACCATTGCAGCAGCCTTCATAAAACAAAATTACACTGTTAAAATAGATTACAATAATTATTTACCTAACTCCTTCCGCTGCAACAGCAACATGTGCCAAACCAGATGTGTTGTTATGCCTAAGTTCTCCACCACGGTAAGTCCCTGATGACTGGGGACCTTCACCACTTTCCAAACCAAGCGACTGGGCAAATGGGAGGACTGTGTCATGGCTAACACCAACTCCAACCACAGCAGTTCGATTTGTAGTAAAGTAACACTTTACATAGTGCTGCAACTGTGAGAAAAGAAAGGTAGCATATCAGTTCTGGTACAAAGTAATAGTAACTCACCATATACAGGAGACAGTAAGTCACAGACAGGCACAATGAAATGAGTGCTATATGTTTTAGCTTTCAGCCAAAAGTCATTCTTCTAAGGGGTAGGGAAAAAAAGAAAACACACACAAATCCATTGTCTCTGGCCACTGTGGTGGTCCCAATGGTGGCACTTGCATGCGCATGAGCATTTTTACTTCAGAAGATGGCCTTTTGGCTGAAAGCTAAAATATATCTAAAATGTATATATTACTAGGTGTGATAAAAAAGTAACAGGAATTTAATTTAACATGCTTTATAGATTCATTTTTAAAACTTTTTTATACATGAAATTACAATGAAATACAGACCTTTAGCTGCTTACAAGCATTGATAAATATCAACAGAGAGAGTTGAAAATGTGTGCCCCCAACTGGGACTCGAACCTGGGATCTCCTGCTTACATGGCAGATGCTCTATCCATCTGAACCATTGAGGACACAAAGGGTAGTTCAACTGCAGGGACTTATCTCTGGCATGCTCCTCGTAAGACCCACATTCCCATCTTACTGTCCACACACTACATTTGTAGTGCCCCTGCCCACTATAATCATTATTCACAGCAATCAATCTACTGATTCCCATAAGAGTTCAGGCAATGTGAGTGCATCCGCACTGAAGAAGATCATTGGCCGATAAGACTTATCTATATGTCCGAAGAACAGATACCATCTTCATATAGATAAGGCTTACTGGCCAACAATCTTCTTCAGTGTGGATGCACTCACATTGCCCGAACTCTTACGGGAATCGGCAGATTGACTGCCGTGAGTAATGACTATAGAGGGCAGGGGCACTACAAATGTAGAGTGCGGACAGTAAGTTGAGAATGTGCCAGAGCGTGCCAGAGATAAGTCCCTGCAGTCACACTATCCTCTGCATCCTCAATGGCTCAGACAGAAAGAGCATCTGCCATGTAAGCAGGAGATCCCGGGTTTGAGCCCCAGTCAGGGTACACATTTTCAACTGTCCCCATTGATATTTATCAATACCTGCAAGCAGCTAAAGGCCTGGATTTCATTGTAATTTCATTCTTCGAGAGCTGCAAGATCACCAATGGTGTCTGTTCTTTCGGACATGTCCAAAAGAACAGATACAGTCTTCATATATTTTTTATATATTGTTGGTGTACATGTTTCTAATGTATGTCTGCATTTTCAACCATTGTGAATATTTGGTTTATTGTTTACAGGTTATCCATGTTTTCAATTGCTTGGCGAATTTTCACTTGTGAAAAACATGGATCAAAGAATTTGCACTAAATTTTGCTTGAAAAACGGAGTGAACTGCAGCACTACATTCAAAATGTTGATTGTGGGTTTCGGTGAATCTACGACAAGTAAACCAAGAGTTTACAAGTGGCATGAATGTTTCAAAGAGTTGAGAAGATGTTGAAGATGACGACTGCCCTAGTACATCAATTAATGAAAATAATGTGGAAGAAGTAAAGAATATGGTTCTGAAAAATCACCGTATCACCATCAGGGAAGTTGCTGATGATGCCTGCATATACTCTGGCTCATGCCAAGCAATTAACTGAATGTTTTTGGCATGAAGCAGCAAAGTTTGTCTGAAATTGTTGGATTTTGTCATAAAACAATATTGCATAGACATCGCTCAGGAATTTCTGTATGAAGTTGGTGACAATCCAGAACTTCTTTAAGGTTATAACAGATGACGAATGGGTATACCATACGACACTGAAACCAAAGACTAATCATCGTAATGGAAACTACCTGAAAAGCAAGATCACAACAAATTTGATAAGTTCCATCACATGTGTAGGTTATTCTAACTGTTTTCTTCAATTAGAATGATATAGTGAATCATGAGTTCTTACCTTATTGTTGTAAGGTCAATAAGGAATACTACCTGGAAGTTATGCACCATTTGCAAGAAGCAACCCCAAGACAACAACCAGAACTGTGGCAAAATCACTTATAGGAAACTGCATCATGATAATACTCCCACTCACACCACAAAGCTGGTTCATGATATTTTAGCAAAAAACAAAACTGTCATGTTCCCTCAGCCACTTTATTTGCTGGACATGCCCGCTGACACTCCTCAAAGGAAGAAAGAATCCAATAATGGATGGCTAAGAGACTGGCAACTAGATGATTGATGAGTTGGAGGTGTTGAAACCATAGAGGCAGGTAGAAGCCCAACTTCCACCACAAGAGTGCCAATTAAGGTTGGAAAGATCGGTCCTTGGAGTTTACACCCAACCAAGACCACAGACAGGGAGCTGTATAAAATGCAAAAGTCATCAACGTGAAGGACAGGAGTAACCATCAAGCCCACGGAGTCCACAAATCCAATGTTGGCTGTAAATTGTAGTTCACACCAGAGCGAATGGAAGAAACAAGCATTCGTAGAAAATTCACCAGTGTTCACTACAATTCACTTGTACCTATGAACAAGTCTTTACAATGGCGGAAACTGAAGAGATCACTAGAGAACAATTTTGCCAACTGTACCAACAGAGTTGTTGTTTTATGTTGCCAATAATCTTCGTTCAGGCTTCACCAGATGCAACACTAGTTAGAGCCACAATGGAAAGCTTTGGTATTCAGAGAGAATTATTTTGCATGGTGAGCACACAGTTTTCAATGAAGCAAGCAAAATGAGATAGAAAATTAACTTAGGTGTCTTAATTTGTTTGTGGGCATTAAATGCCTGCACTGTAAATGCACTTAAAACTGAACCATGACTTCAGCTTTCCTTAGCATTATTCCAAAACTTTGCCCATGTGTCAGCTGACACCTTTCACTGGATTCTGGTTACAACTGAGGGGGAAATATAAAAGCAGAACACTAGTTACCAATGATCAACATAGCCTGCCGACAGACTAGCACTTACGTTCTGGTTGTTAGCAAATAGTGATATTTACACTAATACTTGTTACACATTTCAATACCTGCTATAGCTCAGATAGCTCCTAATGTCTGCAGTGACATACGTGAAGCACTCCAAGTTTGCGTAAGACAGAGAATATCAGTAAAATATAATTAACATAATGTGAAATTACATAAACCTGTCCACACATGCTGCTCAATAAAATCTGCTACATATTTAGTTACAGGGCAGTTACTGTGTTCATGGAAAAATTGCTTTTATTAATCTGCTTATTGCATACAAAATCTGTAACATAACAGTGATACACTGAAAAGCCAACGAGACTGGCACACCTGCCTAATATGTTGTACGGCCTGTGCATGCTTGCAGAAGTGCCACAACATGACAGAACATGTCTGAAGAAGTGCTGGAGGGAACTGACACCATGAATCCTGCAGGGCTGTTCATAAATCCATAAGAGTACAAGGGGGTGGAGATCTCATCTGAACAGCAGGTTGCAAGACATATGCTCAATAATGTTCATGTCTGGGGAATCTGGTGGCCAGTGGAAGTGGCTGAACTCAGAAGAGTGTTCCTGGAGCCATTCTGTAGCAATTCTAGATATGTGGGGTGTCACATGTCCTACATGTAACTGCCCAAGTCCATCGGAATGCACAATGGTCATGAATGGATGCAAGTGATCAGACAGGACACTTACATATGTGTCACCTGTCTGGGACGTATCTAGATGTATCAGGGGTCCCATATCACTCCAAGTGCACATGCCCCACATCATTCCAGAGCCTCCACCAGCTTGGAAGGTCCCATATTGACATGCAGGGTCCATGGATTCACGAGTTTGTCTCCATACCTGTACACGTCCATCTGCTCGATACAATTTGAAACAAGGCTCGCCTGACCAGGCAACATGTTTGCAGTCATCGACAGTCCAATGTCGATGTTGATGTGCCCAGGAGAGGTGTAAAGCTGTGTCGTACAGTCATCAAGGGTACACGAGTGGACATATAGATGATGTTTTGTTGAGTGGTTCGCAGCTGACACTTGTTGATGGCCCAGCATTAAAATCTGCACAATTTGGGGGGGGGGGGGGGTTGCACTTCTGTCACATTGAATGATTCTCTTCAGTTGTCATTGGTCCCGTTCTTGCAGGATCTTTGTCTGGCCGCAGCGACATCGGAGATTTGATGTTTTACCAGAATCCTGAAAATCACGGTACCTCAGAAAATCCAGTTATAATGCGTGGTTCAGATGTAGTATTGCCAGTCAGTATTGTTCACATAGTGTAACTTTGGGGGAAAAAAAAGTGACAAGATGATGCTTGATGCAGGCCTGCCTCATGTCTGTTTCCCACTGCAGCAAGTGGATGGCAAGTCATCAGAGATAGAATCGCAAACTTGTGGGAAAACGTAGCTGCAGAGCTACCGAACAAAGCTTGGAATACCTTTCAAAGAATTCCCTGTGTGGAAATGCACAGAATTCCCCAAAATTTTGCAGACACCACAGCGTGAGAACTCAAATGGGTACAGCCGGTGGATGTCTAATTGCGGTCAATGCCCGAGTACTGCACTTCTATATATTTTTATTTTGAATGTACCTGTTGTTCTGCTATATGAATAAAAAAGTTTTGCATACACCACATCCGTTTTATTTGTCCATTTTTCAAACTGCTCAATCTTCACTTATCTATAGTGTTCAAATTACCAATGAAACTCAACTGTTGTGTAATGGTCTGTTGTAAGGTTTTCAAAAGGTAATACAAATTTCCACTTTTCCAAAAAGTGCTCCTCCACATCTCCTCTTTCAAGCTGTGTGTGATGGTGCATCATCTCAAACCATTTATTGGTGGTTCAATGGAATCTCTCTAAAGAAAGGTATTCGAGAATATTTTGTAAGTAGAGACTGCTACTTCTGAGGATTCAAAACAATGCCCACACAGTTCCTTCACTTTATGGAAAAGAAAAAAATCATCTTGGGCTAATTCTAAGCTGTAACTTGAAACCAAAAGCATCAGAAAATACTCTCATAATTCTAAGTATCAGCAGTTGCTTATTACCTGGGCAAATTTACATCTTCATGATAATTTTTTCCAGGCAAGGTGAATAATGCCCAACTGCCAAACGCAGACACTCAAAGCGTTAACAAGGAATCATCAGACTTTACACGTTGACACTAGCTAAGATTTTTTTGCTACTCTTGGCGAACAACATTTTAAAAACAAAAGTCAAATTTCATAAATATACAACATAAAAATGCTGATTGACAATTTCTGCCTCAGAGTGGACACAAAACATGGAACTGTTTAAGGTTTCCTTCACAAAAATTGCAACTTCAACAAATGCTGTTGCAGCTCAGGAGTTATCCCAGCACAACGGTACGAAAGTACAAAGTAATAACTTACTGTCTCAGAGCTAAGTTTTCCCACCAAATGCGGTGGACAGAATATGGAATTTCCAAGACCCGTTCTGTAGGCAGCTGTATGCAGAAGGTCAAGTGCTCGGACAGGATCTGGAATACTGGCCAGCTCATATTTCAGGCGAGGTAAATTGTCTGACAGTTCCCACGGTTTGAATGCTTGTTTGGTAGCAACATCTTCCAAGTATTTTAAAGTGTCTTCCCTGAAACAAATAGGAAATATTAACATTGCAAGGTAAGATCAGAAATTTAATTTCTTCAATTACATAAAGATCCTAAACAACACTAATTTCAAAATTAATTACAATTATAAGCAGCAGTCCTTTGGCATATTTAAATGTTTTAATGAAATTAAAACAACATAGGCAATACTGCCTTCACAGAAAGAATTTATTGTCAGCATTTAGTTTTTGCATTGATATGAACTTCATAATTCCTGTTAATTCATCCATAATTATCGACAAATATCATATATTATTTGTGTGTTCAGTCTTTCATTCCTTCCTTCCAAGTTTCCACAAGATAATCTCAGCCAACGTTACTCTCACTAATGTAACCAGTGACTGTGTGTTCAGTTTAGATGAATAAATCATCTCAGTGAAGTATAAAAAATTTTTGTTGTTACAATGTGTAGACTACATCATTTCTTTATGCAAGGTGACCATTTTCAACCACACTTCACTTCACAGCTGTTGTCAGACCCAATGATAACACACAAAGAAAAATAGTCAGAAAATGCCAATGGGTTAAAATACTACATGCAATAAAGTACCCACAACACAACACAGCTGTTACTGCAGTAACTCATCCCTTTATTTAACTACAGCCTGCCATACTGAATGGTGTACAGACAAGTTGTGATTTGCAGTAAAGGCTATTGAGGTACGTTTCATTTATTTTATGTAGTATTTTAACCCATAGATCTTTATTTCTCTTTGACTGTTATCATTATGCTTGCAGATGACCAGAATGTGCGATCGAAAACAGTCACTTTATATAAATAGTAGTGATCCAAATAATATTGAAGCTTTTTATGTATATACTTCAAATAATGCTGATTAAATAAGCAAAATTTGAAAGCAATATATTTGGCATCGTGTGTGCATGTTTTTAGAACAAGAAACTTTTAACTGGAACAAAATGTAATGTTGCAACAAACATCTTCAACTTAGAATTGAAATTCTTAAAGTTTTCTATTAACATTTTTCATTTCTGCTTACAGACCATTAAAAGTATATATAATGCCCACTTTCCAGTAAAATGGGTTTTATAAATCTTTTCTCTGTTTAGTGATTAATGAGTCACTCTGTTCCAATCATCAAACATTACATTAGTCCAATGAAGGAGTATAACTATGTGCCAACACGGCATAGTTAAACAAGGTGTAGTTAGAACTCCTGAGGAGCTCAAACAGTAAGCTGCAAGACAACACATTGCATTCTGGTTAAGACCTTCCTCTGTGCTCAGGTAAGGTCATCCAAAAATATGATAGCTTAGGATATAAGTAAACAAGCTTTTACATTTCAGTGTCAATGACTGGAGATTATTATTGTGGTGAAGATAATAGCAGTCATTTATTGCCCATGATCCTGAACGTAATACTCACAAGAAATGTTTCAATGTGTCTACAATCCCACAAAATTTAAAATTTTCCAACTTCACTACTGTATCATCAAAAATAATAAAAAGTCACCTTCAACATGGTTGTATTTATCTATTATAGTTTAATACTACAATGTACAATACATTTCATGACAAACTTACAGTGCATCTCTATTTGCTTCAAGAGTGTACATCACAACTTCTCTGTCAGCCTGGACACTCAGGCTACCCCCAACTTGTTGAATATTACGTACAATTCCAAAGTGGGTGGAATTCTTTGTTGATAGACCTGTTGCTATCCGTAGAACATGGGTGCTGCCATAATTATCCCACGTCTCATTCCGGGAGCCAGCCCTGTCAAAACATAAATAAATAATGATAACTACAATAAAATAGAAATCAGTTAACAAACTTGTAATCAGAAGCACACTACGTCCAGTTTCCATCATAATGCTAAAGAATCTGCTGCTCAAATGCAGCAATGACAGTGCTTGAGAAACAAAACAATAGCTTTCACCTTCAATGTCAATTAACAATAATACAGCATCCAGTCCAAGCTGCAGGAGATGGCAGTCGTGTGTGAGGTGTGCTTGCTTGTGAACGAATACATATACGTGTGTGTGTGTGTGTGTGTGTGTGTGTGTGTGTGTGTGTGTGAGAGAGAGAGAGAGAGAGAGAGATAGAGAGAGAGAGAGAGTGCTTAGTGTATAACAGTCTTATCGTTGTGACTGTCTGCAATTTAACATGTCATCTTTATGGTCAGTAGCAATATATATTTTTCTTACATCATTAAAATACACTATGAGCTACAGATCGCAGCAATAAATCTATGGAAAACTACATTTTTTGTAAACACTGCTTACAGTATCCAAGGGCGGTAAACAATTGGGGAATATGAGCCACAGCACAAGCCACTGAGGCTTCAACAAAGGAATTCATGGACAAACAGTTCAATAGTTATTAAACTGGTGCCACATATAGCATAGCTCTCACAAATGTTGTGCCAATAGTCCAAATGACTGTCCACCACTACCAGCACCCACTGTGAAGTGACCGTAATACAGCACATTCATTTTAACCGATGGCTAGAACTACCATCAATTTATCATAGTCTTCTTGGTAGAACAGGGATCTACCTTGATTCCAGCACCTCAAAGACTGCTTCAGCCAATATAAACTTTTATTAAGGTCCCACAACCAATCAGTCCCAAGAGCATATCCCTCATGCTGCTGCACAAGGGCAGTGCGAAAGTCACTACACACTTATGTTAATTTCTAATACTACCTGTCATTTCCTGTCTCCTACCAACCATATCAATGTACAACATACCAACCTATATACAAACATTCTTTAAGGGGACTGGTTCATGAACATAAGAGGAAATCTTGAAATAATTGTCGGTCTTCAAAATAGTGTGGCTCAAAGAATAAGAGCTGTAAGCCCATGTAATGATTACCATCTCTGAACAGAACTTTTGCGGACATTTTGATGTACAAACCACAGCTTTTGGTCTCATACTTTATTTCTGAATTGTATTTTGCATTGCAAGTACAATAAACCGTGAAAATTATTTATTCACAGATTAGGTAAATGTATCTCAGAAAAACAACAAACTACAAGACTGATCTTTTTTCCTGGAAGTTCTTTACACTATTTTCTTTAAGGCAGATCTTTAAAAAGGTGTTGCTGCCATAAATTATGGCTCACAAAATTTATTAATAATGATCATCAAAAATTTCAATAATTACCTTCTAGTTTTTTTCTTTAAAAAGAGCTTAATTTTGAAATTTAAGTCATAAGGAAAGTCTACTTTTCAGTTAACTATTCTTCACGACAACATAAAAAATTTCATCTTTAACAGCTTTTAACCAATGCGTATCAGAACATCACAAAAGTGAACTTTTGTGGAATTCAAATTAAAGTCAAAACTTTTTTATCTACGTAATCTGCATAATACAAATACATCCCAGGTCCATATTAATCTTGTTTCTGATTTTGTTCTTCCTCCCTTTTCTTTTACAGACTACTTATTAATATTCTTGCTTCTCTGGTGACTTCTAAAACTGATCTGTCTGTTTTAAAAGTCTCCTGCTGTCAATGGTGTTTAAAGCTTTTTGCACATCTAGTTCGCCTGGCACTTCCATCAATTTCATAATATTTAAGATTAACCAGGTTTGATTTGAGATGAGGGGCACTCAACATCATGGTAAGCAGCGAATCTTGACACCGCACTATCACTGAAATATAGCAGATCATCCAGCAGGGCTTTTTTAAAATTATTTAGTCCTATCACAACAGTTTTTGGTGTCCGTACCCATATACAGTTGTTAAAACTCTCATTTGGGTCTTTATCCTACCATTCAAACACTTCTCTAATTATCTTCAGTCAAATGGCAAAGATGCTTTTGGTGATAACAAAATTCTGTTTTTAACAGTGCTGTCAGCATGACATGGGGCCATTGTCATGTGCTACTTTTAAAATTCCTTTTATTTTGGGGCTTTCTTCAACATGACCTCTTCAAAGCAAACTACTAATTGTTCAGAAAACCACACAGAATTTTTTAAGACAAAAATTTTAAAAAAAATCAATATTTTTGAGAATTATTCATATACTAGCCACCGTAAGTGTGCAGTGACTTCTGTGCCGACCTGTATACCTCTTATTTTAGGAATTATTCTAAGAATCAATTTCACATCTAACTGCAACACTCAAAATTGCTCCAACTGTTTCACAGGTAGCAATAGGAATAAAGGTTTCAATACAGTCAATCCATTGTTGTTGACTAAATACAGGAAAAACTAGTATTCTTTATAGTGATCACTTTTACCAACAACTTTATGCTTAATTAAAAAATAATAATAATAATAATAATAATAATAATAATAATGGTTTGTAATGGGCTTACAATCTTGTGACAGAGGTTCCACAGCTCATGTAGTATTTTTCTCCAATGAAGCCATTTCTTCCTCCATTGCTTTTCTGCAGCACTCATGGCCTAGAGACTTAATAGCCTCTGTATAATTCTAAGTTCTTATTTCAACTGGTATTATTTCAGTAAAATGATCTGATTTCTTCAGTTGTTGCTTATTTAATTCTCTCTCACTAGAACTTCCTTGTACACGATTTTTCATCATTCATTTTGCTTGCCATTGTCCTTCCAGTTTCCTCGGACTCACAGCCAGCATCCTTGCTCTAAATAACCTGTTTTTTCCTATTCAATCCAGACTCAAAAGCCACCAGTTCCACTGAAGCAAGCACTAAAGATTCCTTCTGGATCCCATATATTTCACCTTCACTTTGGAATATGAATTAATCACTTCGTTCCAAAAATATAACTTTTTTGTGGATAGCTTGCAAAGTATATTGCCACTCACATGACTTTTACTAGTTCTATTTAACACATAAACAGCCACGTTTATGTTTCTGCGGTTAAAAGCTTAGGCCAATCCTGAGCTAGCAAAATGGTTCAAGCTAGTTCCACAATAGTTCCGCTGGTACGCTCAGCGCATCTGTTCAGCTCTGCAGTGTGAAGATTTACGTCAATATTGTTAAATTCCTAATCGCCATCAAATTAAATGCTTTTGGTGATTGTCCACAAAAATTCCTCACACTGTTCAGCATTTCCGTAGTCTTCTCTGCAAGACTTCTGATTGAGAAAATGTACAATTTGCTATTTTGAAAAATCACAGGTAAAAAACAAAAAATATTCAGCTCCTCTTAGCAATTTACATTCCTTAGCTACATACATGTCAGCATGAATCACTTCTCCAGGTTGTGTAATACACTGCCTTCATGACCAAACACTGCTCTGATGCTGCTTTTCCGTAACACATGCCTCACAAAATTCTTCACCAAAGTGTTCCAAATTATACACTTCATTGCTTCAATAATTGTTGAACAAGGCATTTGTTCTGATGACACAGGCGTTCATACCAAATCTGCAGAGATTCCTTCGACTACAAGGATTAACTGGTATTGTCATTCATATCCTTATCACCTTCAACAAATCCCCAATGCATATGCCACATGCCTTAACAAAATCATTGTGTTGGATGTCAAGCTCGTCTTTTGATGAATACAAACCTAGCCCCTTGTCCATAGCAAATAATACAAAGAGATTTTTTTTTCACCCTTCTGGAATATACACAACATTGTCCATACGGTTTAGCCACTCAAAAAAAGTTTCAAAATAAATAGTCCCTTTTCATAGTCCATTCATTGTCAAATTGTTGCCCATATGTATCTTGTAACCCCCCCACTCCTTCCCAAATCCAGTTATTGTCCACAATAAGCAAAGTCTTTAATGAAAAATGTGAGAGGAGTGAAGATTACAATAAACTTTCTAGTTAACTTAGCTTTTCATGCAGAGTTGGCTCCAGCTCTTCTTGTCTAGGGGTCTGATTCTTCAAGCTGAAATTCTAACATTTTAGGTCCTCATGGTTGTATTGATCTACATAAATTTGAAGATTCTTGTTGCAGAATTTTTGTTGTTATATTAATATATTTTGTCATATATTAATATATTATAAAGTCTTTTGAATTTTCACGTTAACATAACCTGAAATTACATTGTTCGCCCAGATACAAAAATACATCCAATCACATCAGAGGCATGCTTACTACTACTACATTATGCGGTAATAACAATATTTCAAAGGGTTCACAATTTTTCTTGACAAATGAATTTCTATTAATTTCGATTATTATTTCATAAATCAATGCAGAAGTAAATACAATAAACAGTCCCAAATTGTGTAATTAATAATAGAAATTTTAAGTGTGCCAAATAATTCATAATTTTAACTGTCATTCAGAGCTAGTACTTATTGATTGTAATGCTGAAAATAAAGTAATTCCTTCTCAAAAATATTAGCTTGAAATACAACACACTGTGGATAAAATTATATGAAAATTTTCAGAAAAGCAGCTGTGATGATACTGACCTGTCCAAAATTCAAAAAATAATACTGGTATCAACAACCACAGTTGAGGAAAAGTAATGCTAGAGGGGGATGTCCTGTTACAACCTGTAGTGGTTTTGTGAACTTAACCAACAATGTGACCACTCAGTTTTCTTAGTCATGTGATTCATCACCTCACAATTAGTGGCCCACAAGTCCTCATCCTATTCTGCTCTTATTACTTCACTAATGAAAACCTGGCCAGGTAGTTCATTTTTATTTTATTTAGTGACACTTCTTTGTTTTTGTTTAGCACTGACTCTTTTATATGGCAAATACACCAAAAACAAAACAATTAACCTTATTTTTGTTTGTAGACTTATATATTTGATGATTTAACTTTCCTACCAGTGGCATCATCTGCATTTCTCATTTCTTTAGCATTTTCTTTGGTAGCCAATAGAGCTACTAACTTGGCCCATTTACCCCTCCAATAAGCACCATGATTTTCATCACATGCTAACATGTTCATTACATATTTTAGTGTCTTATCTTCAGATCTGGCCACAACAACTGTCATAGGCTCTCTCCACCATCTGGCAATGTGTCAAGCAGTCACAACATCAAGGATATTCATCAGATTTCACACTGAGCCACTGCACGCAAAGTACCAAGTCTTCAAGATTAGTAAGATCTGTAACGATGTCATCACCTAGATCCATATGAAAACTGAAAAATTCTGACTCTAAAGAACATGCAATTTGTTTTGTTTTCTGTTCAAACACAAAATGTAGCTTGCTCGACATACCTTTCGTACCCACACACATAACCAACACCACCATTACTTTTGCTTCAGCAGTTCTATCATCTGACTTTCCATGTTTTTAGCACTGCATTAAACATGTTTAGTTGAGCTTTTGTTGCATACACTGTCAAAGGCTCAGATCTTTTGTACATTGCCAATAAACACATCGTTTGCATCTTCTGATATACGTAATAATTTTCTTACTGCTAACTTCTGTATCATCCAGTTTTCACCCTCTCGCTGTTTCTCAGTACCATGGAAATCCACTGTAGCCCCATAAAACAAGTCAGATTTACAGCTGCAAAAAATTCACACTAGAATGTGCCAGACAATTTACTGTGTAACAATATGAACCATGCAAATAAAGCAACACATGCCAACATATTTCTGGTATCACGAGATGCAAAATGATAGTCCCAAATTTCTTTCTTCGAAGGAGCCACGGACTGGGTCCCATAACATACTGTAAAAATCCAACAAAAAAGGCATAACATATATTGTTATTGTTAAATTACAAATGTTGGCAATAGAAGCACACTGCGAACACTTGTGTTCCAAAGTTTTATGAGGCATTTTGAGAACCATTCCTGCAATGAACACACACACACACACACACACACACACACACACACACACACACACACACCAAAAGCTTTCAATTTTGTCAAGCAGGAGACAAAAAACATGATTGCTAGTATTCCCCAGTTCTTAATGTAGGCCCAGTTTTGTATAATTATTTTGCTAATTGTAAGGTGCTCAGCCCAATGCCAGAAGTTGTAAAACCAAATTATTTCTAGGCATTATTGCTCCTATGGCCTTACTCCAGCCTCAAAGTTTTGTAGGCTTAGTAACTACAGCGTTTCCCTCGAGTTAATTTTGAACAGTCATATGTCAGCTTAAAATAAAGTTCAAATGGCTCTGAGCACAATGCGGTTTAACTTCTGAGGTCATCAGTCGCCTAGAACTTAGAACTAATTAAACCTAACTAACCTAAGGGCATCACACACATCCATGCCCGAGGCAGGAATCGAACCTGCGACCGTAGCAGTTGCTCGGCTCCACACTGCAGCTCCTAGAACCGCACAGCCACTCCAGCCGCCTTAAAATAAAGTGTTCAATCTTTTCTGGATATCGAGTCATATCATATTGAAAATTAGAAATCACTAATGGATAAAACCAACATTTCATAGTCTCTGCTGTGCACAGTATCACAATTTCAAAAGCTGTTCGTTTGTTTCACATATTGAGTGGAGGGGGGAAACTCAATTTGTTGCTGATGGGAGGAGTAGCAACCTGCTGTTGCCCATTGGCAAACACTGAGAAAACTTTTATGGTATCTCATTCAAGCTGCAGAAGCCTACACACTCAGCATCGAAATTTTTAAAACATTGTGTAGATTGCTGAATCTAACATAATGCTTGCACCTTAATAAAACAATTATTATGTCCTCATTTATTTGGCTGAAGTAATCGGTCCAAAACATTGGACAGTCAAACCTGATTCTTTAAATATACTTACCGAAATAGAACAGAAACTCTGGAAATTGGAGAATAGTTCTCCAATGATGCCACAACCAGTTTATTCGGCAAAACTGTTGTCTTCACACCTTCCTTTGGTGAACCTGGGCTAGGGTGGGTTGCGGCTTGTGCAGCAAAAGTTCGAACCTACAACAAACATTTTCAAAATTAGGTGTGCGACAGAGGCTTCACACAGAAGACAATGCTTAATATATCTGAGATCAGTGAGACAGAATGGGATACGACTGTGGCACTGGTTTGGACTGAAAAGTTTACTGATGTGAGCTAAGGTAACTAACAGGTGCAACTTCTAAGTTGTGAAGTCAGAATAATTACAGTCATTCCCAACTTCTACAGCATGAGACCAAAAGCCAACATCCATTCATTAGTGACAGCAACCAATATTGTCATAATTTTCAGCTCTCCTACCATGCTATTGCATTTCAACATTGCATGGTGTCAAGTGGCAGATTCAGTGTGATGGTACCACCTTCTTCCCCATCCCCTAACACGTTTTGTACTTATGTGCAATAAATGTTCATATATGCATCAAAATACTCCAAGAGATTTGTTAATTCTCTGTGTTCTCTGGACTTACCTCACCATTTTACTTTTTGTGGCAAGAAGTATGTAAATACGACAAAAGGTATTAAGTATGCCGTGAATGTACAAGCAGTACTGTCAATATTCAGCAAATTATGGCTGCCAGACTACAATCATTTCCCAGAAATAACAAGTCTTTCCTCTGCTCAGTATGGTTTCTAGGAAAATAAAAACACAAATCATAAAGCCTTTTGAGATTCGTAAATCACAATATACTTTTGCAAAAGTTGGATTCTTATGGGACAAGAAAAACTGCCCATGGCTGGCTCAGCAATTAAGTCAAAGACCAAGCACAGTACGTTCATATAAGTAAAGTCAATCAATTAGGAATCCTAAATAGGGTGCATTCATCTACACAAGTCATAAAACATGGTGTGCCTATGCCTCAGTTCTAGATCCTTTGTTATTTCTACTTTATATAAATGACCTTCACTCCTCCCTACCCATTAGTAAGGAGTTTCAGTTTGCTGGTGACACTATTTCCATATCTCAAATACTAAGTCCTTACCTCAAATACAGACAGATCTACCCTGTCAGTAATTAATAGAAATACACCCCAAAGAGACTCATGGCTTGTGCCAAACAGACTCCTCCTCAACGCAAAAGGAGACATTATGCCCAACATTCCACACCGTTCAGATCAGAACTCCCCACTTCCAACAGTAAGAGGCAACAATGTTGAATTTGTCAATGGGACTAAATCCTTAGGGATTTACATCACTGACATATTCACATAGAAAAAGCACATCGACATTATTAGGTGCAAGCTTAGCTAAGTCTGTTTTACACTCCACTCAGTGAGGAATGTGCTGACTGCCAGCACATTGCAACACATGTATTATGAACTTTTCCACTCAGTACTACACTGTGGAATTATTTTTGGGGGTCATAGTACTGAATCAGTTAAATTATTTATGGAAAAAAAATAATCGTGTACAAACAGAAACCTGTAAACCACTCTTTAAAAAATTAAAACATTCTACCTGTCTCTAGTCAATATATCTTTCAACTGCTCTGTTATATGAAATAAAATATCAGCAGATTGCACAGGATTCTGGACAGTGCTCCCTGTGACAGGTCAAAAAAGTAATCAAGACTCGTTCCTCATTCTACTAAACTGGATAGTAATGGTGATAAATAAATGTGAATCAAACAATACAAAATCTCTTGAAAGAAGTAGAAAACATTCAAGAACTAGCAAAATTTTTAAAATAACTTAAGACCCTTCCTAACAAAGCATTGCATGTGCAGCATTAAAGACTTTCTTCAATGTGACCCATCATAAATTATATCGTATATATTTTGATTATCTTTCAAAACTAAACTCTTTTATTAGGGACAGTATTTTTATTACCATTTATTAAAATTATTTTCAACACATATTTAATATTTTCAGTGTGATGTACACTGTAAGAAACAACGTTATGTCTGTAGATGTTCTCATATCATCTGTTTGACTATGTCCGTAACGTGTTGTACACTTTAGTACATCAAATGACGGAGTGGATCAATAAAGATACAATACAAAACGACGGATCAGTCTGTTACCCCAACCTATTTTCTGCTGCTTCTATGCTGAAATTGGAACTTTTTTAAAAATTGCAGTTTTGCTCAAAATTTTATTTTTCTTTCTTTTGTGTGTATTATATACCAGAATCCTCAACAACTGAAAGTGGTAAATCACAGCTGCCTGCTTCCTCAAGACTATGAATGGATGAACACTAACTGAAACTAGAAATCTGTATCGTTGTGCAGAAATAGCCTGAAGCAGCTGCTTCCACTTGTTAATGTGTAATTTCATTCGTTAGACTCCTGTTGACATTCCTTTCTTATGGTGTTTACAGAACAAGTGTTAGTGAATAGATGACCAGTCATCTCTGAACACGAAACATATTACTGTCAATTGTAGAGGTACTACTCGGCTAGCAAGAATTAATTGTATTGCTATTCTGTGAACATATTTACAATTTCCGTCCATTCGGTGCACTGACAACAATATCTTCAAGCATACAGTTATTTAACCTTCGAGGTCGTGAGGTTAATAACTTCGGTTTTGACCTGGTATACTTCTAGTTTCCTACAACGAAATTAGCACTGGCAAAGCTTCCACAGGAAACAAAAAAAAAAGTCTTAGTTTGGTGAGGGGCAAATATGAAACACTACAGTAACTTTTTCTCTTGCTGCATCGTCTGCAACCTCTCCACTGTATTCTAAGTCACAGGTTAAAAATGATTCAGAAGGAACAGATTCCGTTCTTCTTAACCGAGAGCACATACACAATAGCCTATTTAATAAACTGATATAAAACTTACTGAAGCTACTCGTAAAATCGGTTTTTTCAAAGCGTTGCTAGCCATTCTTTACTATTTTACTACCCCAGCCGCTAATGATAGAGCTAGAGCAGCGTTATTATAGTATGGAAGAACACCTTACAGATGCTCTTGCGCAAAGCTCTTGCTAATCCACCATACGCTTTCGAAAACCTGCAATTTTTTCAATGAATATTCTTCAAAGTATTTGTAGCGTACCACTGAATTTTCTTTAACCATTCATTGGTAGCGCTTTCGTAGGAAACTACGGGTTTTTGAACAATACAATCTCTACCGAAAATACTCGAGCATCACACCGATGGAATCAAAACTTAAATCGCTTTCAGTAACAAAGGAACCAAATTTAAAATTTGTCAATTTATAAATGTATAGGGGAATTGGTTCCAGTAGTTAAGAAGAAAATGCGAAACAAGAAATTGGAGAAGCAATACGTAGAGAATTTAATGAAATTATAATCTTTGTCAGTGTCCCATGTTAAATAGGAAATGTGATCATGACTCTCAAAAGTAAAACAGGATATGGGCTTAGTAACATTTTCAATAAGACCAAAATTTGTTGATCCTATGATCTGTAACGTCCGTAATCAGTACATTTGCACCCACAGTCTCCAAGCTAGTGTTCGGAATGTAGGAGATAAGGAACTGGCGGAAATGAAGCTATGAGGTCTGCTCGTGAGTCTGGTCGGTAGATCACTTACCCGCCAAAGGAAAAGATCCCAGTTTGAGTTCCGGTTCGGCACACAGTTTTAAGCTGCCACGAAGTTTCAAGTCATTCTGGTACGAAATTTATCACAAGGATACTTCCACAGCCAACTATACACAAACTAGACTCATGTAAAGTGGCAATTCTGTAAAGACGGCCTACTAAGATGCAGTACCCATCGTGAATACCATATGAGCTGTAACACTTTTGATTTCAACTGTTGTGAGAAATGCAACGTTTGGTAAACTGTTTCCTTAGACGTCGAAAGACCACGGATCTGTCTGTCAAGGCGACTTTCCTTGCTGACTCACTATCATAGAAACGATATTTACAGATAATGCGAAGCGAAAATTTTGCTGATATCGAGCCAATTTGTAACTGGGAAAAATGGAAATGAAGATGTGATGTAATTAAATCAGTAGAAAAATTAAGTGGCTCCAAATCAGAAAATTCTGTGATTAAAAAATAATGGACTTAATATCACCCCCTGTCTACACACTTATGAAGTGAATGTTTGTTAGTATTAGTTTTCAAGAATGTCTAAAAAAAGACAGTAGTCATTCCATTACACAAAAGGTTGATAAATCCTGCACTAATTACTATTGTCAAATTTCTCTGGTACCTATTTCCTCAAAAATAATTGAATATTGCATAGAAGAGAAAAAATTAGTATGCATTTGTCAAAAACCATATATTGACTAAAACCCAACATGGTCTTAGGTTCCATTTGTCAACAGTTCAAGCTGTTGAAAATGTTATTACCATTGTGCAGTCTCTTTTAATGTGCAGCAGCTAAAGCCACATAAGTAGACCTGAGCAACACATTTGGTTCTGTAAACCACAGAATATTTTTCTGGGGAAACTATCATGTTACAGCATTTGGGACTTGGTATTCTCCCTCATTAAATTCTATCTTAGTAACAGGAATCAAATTGTAAGCTACAATCATAATAAGTCAAAGTCACCGAATGTTACTAAGGTATTCCCCAAGGATCACTACTTGGTCCACTACCTTTTATAACATCAATGACCTACCCAGCAATACGCCATGCAAAACTCTGCTTTATACAGATGATACGATTTTCTTCAATTCTGAGAAGATGTTAAAAAACTGAAGAAGCAAACTAAAGATTTCCTCGGATTATGTAATATATGGTCTGAAGCCAATACCTACAACTTGACTTAAAAAACACAGTTCAGTTATGAATAGATAAAGCTTTTCAATACTTTACCTGTCCAGATTCATGCTTCCTCACTTAATATCCTTAAAAATAAGAGCCAAAAATGACTGACAGAGAAAGCTCTTTACACACTTAAACAAAGGGAAAACGCTTCAAAAGCAGACGTGTTGTACTAAATAACTCATAATACTATCAATTTTTATCTTATTTCTATGCTTTTGTCGCTTCTAGTATCCTGTCTTATGTTCCAATATATAATGAGTATGCAAGAACTAAATAATGTTCAGCTGATATTTTAACATTAAACACTCTGAGAAATTTCTGTGTATGTTTCGTATTATTTTACTGTCTATAGCTTAGTCTATAACTCAACAATGTTTAATTACATATTTACCTATTTACCTTGTGGAGAAATCTTTATGTATCAGCTTCATTGTTTTGTTATGTATGTTTTAACAATTTTATTACTTTGATTATTGATGATACTATAGCATACATAAGTATAATTCTTAATGTGCCATTCATAAGTTATAACACCTCTTGTGCATTACTTATGATGACATCAATCGTATGCAAATGCAATGTGAGATGGATGAATAAATAAATAAGTAAATGAGGCACATTATTAACTGCATACACAACACATGTATTCTTCTAGATAAATAGAAGTTTTATAGAATTGATGGTATAGCCAACGAATGGATAGTACCATATCTAACCAAAAGAATACAGAAAGTTGTACTTAATAATTCAATCAGTATAGTCTGGGGACATGATTTTGACTGGGAGGAAATCACATATGTGGTTGCCCAAGGTTCAACCTTAGGTCCACCATTGTTCCTAATATATATAAATAATCGTCTGCATAATACATAAAAAGCAGAATTACTTCTTTTTGCTAATGACACCTGTATTGTAATAGTCTAAGTGAACCTACAGAAACATAAAAAATGGTAAACAAAGTTCTAAAAAGTGGCATTGACTGGTTTTCTGCGAATGGTCTCACCCTAAATTTTAAAAAGAAGTAGCATATTCACCTCTGCACACCTAGGGATACAAAACCAATGGTAAGTGGAACACATGGCGGGGAAATAATAAATAAGGTGGAAAATTCAAAAGTCTTAGGAGCCCATATTGATGAAAATTAAAATTGGAAAAAGGAGATTTAGAACTCCTATAACAATTTGGTTTAGCCACATTTGCACTTAGAATCATTTATTATCTTGAGGAGAGAAAAATCAAGAAGCTGACATATTTTAATTCTAAAACATCATACAGAATAATGTTCTGGGGTATCTTACCTATAAGAAAGAAAGTCCTTAATGTACAAAATCGTGCTGTAAGAATAGTATGTGGTGCTGACTATCATCTTATAGACATCTGTTTAAAGAGTTGGGCATTTCACAGCATATTTTTTTCTCTCATGACGTTTATTGTAAATAATCCATAATAATTCAAAAGGAACAATGATGAACTGTACTTAATTGCAATACCAGGAGGAAAATTGAGATTCATTACTCCATGTTAAGGTTGTCTTTACCACAGAGAGGGCTGTACAAAGTGCTGCAATAAAAATTTTTTATCACTTACAATAAAATGTTTGAGAGATAACAAAGTAATATTTTAAAAAACTGAGAAAGTTCCATAGAAGAATTTGTATTATTTTAATTTGTACAGGGTGGTGGGTAGGACTTAGTAACTCATATATATATATATATATATATATATATATATGTGTGTGTGTGTGTGTGTGTGTGTGTGTGTGTGTGTGTGTGTGTGTGTGTGTGTGTGAGTGGCTGTAAAATGACTTGTTCTACACCAATACGATCTATCATGCCTAATGACCCACTGAACATGAAACCAACTTACTAACTAGTAAAAAGTGGTCTGTTATACTACTTATAATAAATGTGTGTTGTTATTCATCAAACAATATTTCTCAGATTACAGGCAAATACTGCTTCTCAGGTTGAGTAAACAGTTATCATTACAGTATTAATAAGAGCTGCAGCATAGCATATCAGATCCCAACAGATATGTGCAAGTATAGAATAATTCTGAGAAAAGACTGGATAATTACCAAAAGAACCATGGTCTACACAAAGCTTCTTGAGGAAGAGGACATAGTAACATTTGATACTTTTAAAGATATGCATTGACATTGGAAGAAGTAACTATGAGCTTGGACAAAATTACATGTATGAGTGAGGCTTAGCATATGCATCTACATACATACTCTGTAAACCACTGTGAAGTTTTTTCTGATTCAAGTTTTTACACATTGGTTCTGCTGATTAAGAAAAAGGGTCATGAAAGAGCACAAAGTAAAAATTATATCACTTTCAGACAACACCATACAAAACCATATCCCAACACAAAACTCATAAAACATTTATTTAAAGAGATATTGTGTTCACATTGCGCAATTTTTCCAGTATTCCCTTTCTCTCAAGATTTTTCTTTCAGTAACTGCCCCCAGAAATACAGTCACACATAATGAATCTATCAAAATAAGCCATTAGATATATGTTGTTTCTCAAATGAGACATCTCACAAGATCTTAAGGCTCTTATAAATGATTAAACGTGATGGTCACATTCTGCCTTAGCTGGCCACAGATTTGTCAAATAAGCTGGTACCTGTATCAACAAAGTTTGTCAATTTAACTTTACTTCTGAAGCAGTCGATTTTCGTGTATATTGTATTTTGACACTAGTTAAAATATACACATGAAAACCTTTTAAAGGAAACATTCAACTTTCTCTGAATGGACAGCGAAACGTTTAGTAACTTGTGTAGAGTTATGTCGTTCTCAGACTGAAAAAGAAGATACAAGTACGCGAAAATTTATTCTCTTCCTCTTGGTTCTCTTATGACAGTGCATTAAAATACCCATTTTGGCAACATATTGCTTATGTCGTTCGTTTCAGGATGGTAGAACTTCGACTGTTTTACTCTATTGCGCCCCCACTTGTATCTTGTGAGTAGAACATTGATTTTCTTCTTAATCTCTTTCTATGTAATAAAAGTCTGCGAAAGAAGCGACACTTAAACCATACTAGTAATTCAGGAATTGTCTATAGTCTATGTTGCCAGTGCTACTATGTTTATATATTTGATCATGTTATCCATAGTTGTGGAAACCCACGATGCAGTGAGGTAAATTGTTTAGTTCACTCATTTTGAGAAGCAAGGGGCGATCAACGATAATACGTTAGAGAAGACAAACTTCTCTGCCAAGATCTAATGGTACCATTCATTCTCAGCAACTAGTTTCAGTAATCAGTGCTACAACCTGAAGATGGTAACACTGATTGCTGAAACTGGTTATGGAGAATAAAGGCTATTATTGGTGATCTTGACAAAGAAGTTTATTTTCTCTAATGAGGTAAATTCTAATGAAACTCCTTTTCATTGAACATAAGAGGCAAACCATTAACACAAACAATGTCTGACATCTTGTCAAGTTGTCCATTAGTAGAAATTTCTCTCAAACACGTCAAAACACACTCTATGGTGACAAAAATGTCAAACAGCACCACACACAGTCAAATAATTGGCAAACATAATAAAATTTGACAAATATTTCGATGATTTATAGGCCTTTACTGTTTTCACTGGGGTAATTGATAATGAAATTTCTTTAAATTAATGACTGTATAACAATGTTGCAAAGTACTTGCCTCATTTTACATTTAATACATGGCAGAGAGTAATCGTTTTTACTTCTACTGGCGTTGTGTAGCACACAGTCCTGATGTCCTATAATTGATTGCAGCATCCTGTTTTTCTTTAGTTTATCAGAATTTTAATCATTTTTTAAAAATCCACAGTGACCATGTAAATTAGAATGTTCACACAAATTCGTACTTGTGCCTATGTGTTAATCGTTACATTGCTCTTACATACATGCATACAACAAGTCCTGTATTATATTTGACTTTTGCACAACATTACATTTTCATGTTTCACAATTTTAAACACTTGTTAAGATTCCATTTCTGGCTGTCTAGATGTGAAGATATAAGAGATACATTATTGTGTGCATGGGTTCAATATACAACAGCACATAGTAAAGAGTAAAACAACTTTCTCTTAGACATGTTACAAGCTGTCCACTCTGGGAGGCCCACTGTCTTTTTGACAACTGTGTAGCCTCACACTGAAGAGTCTGGCTTGAGTAGAGTAGGCTATGGCCTGTTTCTTATATATAACAATTTCTTTGCAGGATCAGATTATGGAAGCTCTCTGCCACAAAATGCATGCTAGCGGAACTCATATAGGAACTTCCAGTAATATGATGATGGTTTCCTGCCAGGCTACTCGATTTGATTTATCAATCCTAGAGACCCTACATAGGCTCTTAATCACTCCATCATCTCGAGTTCTTATTGGGTGATTAAAAAGTCTTCCATATTCGTAGTAAACAGAACTTGGTTGCATTGCATTATGTTCCTGATTACAACTTCTAGAACTGCACTGTAAATTTATTGCTTGTATTGCGCTAGGTTTTGGCTCATATCTGTAATATTTGAGCAGTAAATGACGCCATATTTTTTTCATATAAAACAGAAGTTGTTCAGTCGCTCAATGTTCTAAACTCTCATGCACATTTGTTCCTGCCTACAAATACGTTTATGAAATTCTCAGTTTAAATGCATTGTAAACATATTGCTCATATTCTACTTTGTTTTTGGTCTCATCCATCTTTTGTACTTTCTTGCATTTAATAGAGAATTCCATCTTAGCAGCTTTTGACTGTATTACATCTTGTCATGGAATGAATACGTAATTCTGCTTTGCATGGTGTTGCTTCTTGGCAATTAATAGCCTATACTTTCTAGTATTAGTGACAAATTCTGCAAAAGACATTAACATTTTGGAAAACCCCTGGAATGCTTTTCATTATTGGCAGCACAATAGGTCGAATCACTAGGCTGATGTACAAATTTGCAGTCAGGGTCATGGGATAACCACGAGAGTGCTCCTGCTGTTACACAAAATCATAACCCACACCATACCCGCAGGTGTAAGTGCAATGTATCTAGCACATAGATTGGTTGGTTGTAGGCTCTCAACTGGCCTCCTCCTAGCCAACATGCAACCATCACTGGCACAGAGGCAGAACCAGCTTTCATTAAAAAACACAACAGACCTCCACTCTGCCCTCCAGTCTGCTCTCACTTAACACCACTGAAATCGCAAATATCGTCAGTTCAGGGTCAATAGAATGCACATTAGAGGGCATCCGTTTTGGAGCTGTCCTTGAAGTAACCAATTAGAAACAGTTTGTTGTATTACTGTGGTATCCACAGTAGTAGGGGGGACTGATGACCTCAGATGTTAAGTCCCATAGTGCTCAGAGCCATTTGAACCATTTGAACAGTAGTAGGGTAAAGAGAGCTCTATGCCACTTTGCTTGTGCAAGTTTCATACATTCAGCAGCAAGCATATATTCAGGGGCAAATTAACCTCTTTCCTTAACCTATTGTTATGCTAATTGATTTGTGACCTCCTGAGGGTTGATTTATGACCCCCTGGGGATAATTCCTTCCCCTACTAAAATTGAATATTTTCGAACGACTTTTATCTTCTGTCATACGTTTTGTGTTCTCATATAAGCCACATATTAAGTAGTGTTTGTGTGAACAATTCATGACAAAAATTGTATGCTTAACTGAAATATTTCTCTAGGATGTTCAAATACTGTCTGAGAGTTATTTAAAACCTCTTCACAAGTATCAACCAGTCACAGAAGAAGAGAAAGCACAATTAAATTTCTGATCAACATCCATTAGGATTACACCGCTCTCCCTACCCTCCACCTCCCCATTCATCTGGGAAATCCCCAATCCCCTCCACCTCATCGATACAAGCATACTTTTGATATCAAATTAATGGACTAAATAATTAAATTGATCAATAATTAATCCCTTCCCCTCTGGGAAATCTGCCAGCCATTCCCACTTGTCCCCCATTCCCCCTTCCCATATGTAAATTGGTGGGAAAAAGACTCAGTCTGTACTGGAGAGGCAAGAAATTCAAATCAATGTCAATAATAATATACTGTTTCATATTCTTTATTTAATCACTTTGCTGGAGATAAAGCTCTCCCATTTGGGCAAGGCTCACATTCGTACCCTCTTCCCATGGTGTAATTACTCCAAACACCGAGGAATAGAATGAAGTGCAGTATATCAGCTGCTGTTTGAGTTCGCCCAAACCTGTGTCTGTCATCCAGGCACAGGGGACCTCATCTGCATACCACAGTAGTCAGGCCCCTACTGGGACCCTAGTTCCCTGTGCCACTGCCAAGTTTCAATGGTGTTCCAATTGGCTGCCATCCCTAAATTCCTGTCTGTTTTGAGCTGTCAGACAGGAAGAACTCACCATGGAGCACTCATCTGATAACTCAAAAACAGAGAGATGTTGTGCTATAGTATGCATTTTGCTGAATACTTTTGCTCAGTTCAGAACTATGTCATTGCAGTGTCTTAGTAAGTAGTGTCCTCCTGGAAAGTGTTGTCACAATATGCTCAACTGAGGACATGTTGGTGTTGGAAAGAGAGAAGTTTAATAAGTGTGTTACCTGTAAGTATACAGCTGAGACTGTGTCCATAGTGTCCTACACAGGAAATGGAAGACGGTGATAGTGGACGAGCTTGGACTGAATACTTCCCAGAAAATAATAGTGATAAAGTGCAGTGGGCTGAGATGCGTTTTGCAACTCTAAGAGAGGACTGCCTCTACTAGAGCTGTTTGTGATTCTTTGAAAAAACCTGTCAATCCAAGTGCAGGAGACAACTTTCTCCTATTCCACTACCCTGGAGTGAATGAATTGGAGGTGTTGACCTTTGTGTTTGGGCCTTGACTGATCTAGTTTATAAAACTGACACAGAGTGTGTTTGAAACAGGTCCCCCCCCCCCCCACTCCTCTCAGGAAGAGAATGCTGGAGGATATCCCAGAGGGGGAGTGTTTAATTAATTAGTCAATTAATTTGATATCGAAAATGTGTGTTTATTGGGGAGTGCGAGGGGGATTTAGGAATTTTCCAGAGTGGTGGGGGAGGAGGAGAGTAAAAGGAGGAGTGGGTTTTCTCAGAGGGTGGTATTATCCCCTGGGGGTATAAATCAACCCTCAGAGGGTCATAAATCAATTAGAATAACAATAGGTTAAGGAGAGGTGAGGAGGTTAATTTGCCATTGAATGTATGATTGCCCCTGAATGTAAGCAACCTGCACAAAGTGATTCTCTTCACGCTACTTCATATTGTACAGCATTATTTCATTTATCTATGTAATCAAAATATGTAAAAAATCAGGATGTCAACAAGGAGAGTGGTAAGTGACAGGAATAATTCACAGTTTCTTCACTTACCATTATTCATCAAGCATAAACAATTTTTGGAAATCCCACAATTGTGTCATTCATTATTTAAATAATGAATCACTGAATCAGTTATAAATTTTTCCACACATATCACAAATTGGATAGAGAAGTTATTCCCACTGTCAAGTGCAAATATTTATATAAGTATTTTTTACATTTCCATGTTCTTGCTTTGCCTCGTTAGGACTGTAGTCTTTTTTCTGAGGGTGGGGGTTGTTATGCAGAAAACTACACATGTGGGAATCATTACTCATGCTGTTCGTTTGTGAAACATCACCCAAAAAATTTATGTAAGTACAGGGCTATTACAAATGATTGAAGCGATTTCATAAATTCACTGTAGCTCCATTCATTGACATATGGTCACGACACACTTCAGATACGTAGAAAAACTCATAAAGTTTTGTTCGGCTGAAGCCGCACTTCAGGTTTCTGCCACCAGAGCGCTCGAGAGCGCAGTAAGACAAAATGGCGACAGGAGCCGAGAAAGCGTATGTCGTGCTTGAAATCAGTCAGTCATAACAGTGCAACGACACTTCAGGAAGAAGTTCAACAAAGATCCACCAACTGCTAACTCCATTCGGCGATGGTATGCGCAGTTTAAAGCTTCTGGACGCCTCTGTAAGGGGAAATCAACGGGTCGGCCTGCAGTGAGCGAAGAAACGGTTGAACGCGTGCGGGCAAGTTTCACGCGTAGCCCGCGGAAGTCGACGAATAAAGCAAGCAGGGAGCTAAACGTACCACAGCCGACGGTTTGGAAAATCTTACGGAAAAGGCTAAAGCAGAAGCCTTACCGTTTACAATTGCTACAAACCCTGACATCCGATGACAAAGTCAAACGCTTTGAATTTTCGGCGCGGTTGCAACAGCTCATGGAAGAGGACGCGTTCAGTGCGAAACTTGTTTTCAGTGATGAAGCAACATTTTTTCTTAATGGTGAAGTGAACAGACACAATGTGCGAATCTGGGCGGTAGAGAATCCTCACGCATTCGTGCAACAAATTCGCAATTCACCAAAAGTTAACGTGTTTTGTGCAATCTCACGGTTTAAAGTTTACGGCCCGTTTTTCTTCTGCGAAAAAAACGTTACAGGACACGTGTATCTGGACATGCTGGAAAATTGGCTCATGCCACAACTGGAGACCGACAGCGCCGACTTCATCTTTCAACAGGATGGTGCTCCACCGCACTTCCATCATGGTGTTCGGCATTTCTTAAACAGGAGATTGGAAAACCGATGGATCGGTCGTGGTGGAGATCATGATCAGCAATTCATGTCATGGCCTCCACGCTCTCCCGACTTAACACCATGCGATTTCTTTCTGTGGGGTTATGTGAAAGATTCAGTGTTTAAACCTCCTCTACCAAGAAACGTGCCAGAACTGCGAGCTCGCATCAACGATGCTTTTGAACTCATTGATGGAGACATGCTGCACCGAGTGTGGGAGGAACTTGATTATCGGCTTTATGTCTGCTGAATCACTAAAGGGGCACATATCGAACATTTGTGAATGCCTAAAAAAACTTTTTGAGTTTTTGTATGTGTGTGCAAAGCATTGTGAAAATATCTCAAATAATAAAGTTATTGTAGAGCTGTGAAATCGCTTCAATCATTTGTAATAACCCTGTATTTGCTCTTTATAATATTAAATTAGTAGTTTGCTCTTTTCTACCTGTTTTAATAGAACTGTTTTGTTAGGACAAATATAACAAAATGGCTATATGTGTTATCTGGATTGGAGAAAAGACTCATGTATGTGAAATGCATACTCATAATACATAAAATCTGAAGTAATCAGTTTAGTAAATAAGTTATATTTGTAAAGCAATATCCGTCTTTTGTCTGACATACTTCACCTGTTAATTCCATCTTCGTATTTTCCTCCTCCTAGCCACAAGCTGTTAATATGTATGTAAGTTTCTTTAAGTGAGAGTAATCGCTCTTTTTTGTTCAAACATTATGTGACGTTCTTAGATTGTGTACCATTAGTAACCTTGGTATGTCATCGACAGGTTTTACATTGAAAGTTCAGATGAGTCTGCTTGTCTGATGGTGAATAATCAGCTTGGGCAAAATCTGTTTAGCCATCATTATTGCTATCTTACTGAGATCGCTGCAAATTGTAGTTATTTGTTGCTCTTTAATTTTACAAAGTCTGATTTGCTAATGCAATATATATTTTGGTGCACTTGAGATATTCAAAGCTGATATGGTAGTGAAAATAAGAAACCAAGCAAGTTATTCCCGAAACATATAATACACTCCTGGAAATTGAAATAAGAACACCGTGAATTCATTGTCCCAGGAAGGGGCAACTTTATTGACACATTCCTGGGGTCAGATACATCACATGATCACACTGACAGAACCACAGGCACATAGACACAGGCAACAGAGCATGCACAATGTCGGCACTAGTACAGTGTATATCCACCTTTCGCAGCAATGCAGGCTGCTATTCTCCCATGGAGACGATCGTAGAGATGCTGGATGTAGTCCTGTGGAACGGCTTGCCATGCCATTTCCACCTGGCGCCTCAGTTGGACCAGCGTTCGTGCTGGACATGCAGACCGCGTGAGACGACGCTTCATCCAGTCCCAAACATGCTCAATGGGGGACAGATCCGGAGATCTTGCTGGCCAGGGTAGTAGACTTACACCTTCTAGAGCACGTTGGGTGGCACGGGATACATGCGGACGTGCATTGTCCTGTTGGAACAGCAAGTTCCCTTGACGGTCTAGGAATGGTAGAACGATGGGTTCGATGACGGTTTGGATGTACCGTGCACTATTCAGTGTCCCCTCGACGATCACCAGTGGTGTACGGCCAGTGTAGGAGATCGCTCCCCACACCATGATGCCGGGTGTTGGCCCCGTGTGCCTCGGTCGTATGCAGTCCTGATTGTGGCGCTCACCTGCACGGCGCCAAACACGCATACGACCGTCATTGGCACCAAGGCAGAAGCGACTCTCATCGCTGAAGACGACACGTCTCCATTCGTCCCTCCATTCACGAGTGTCGCGACACCACTGGAGGCGGGCTGCACGATGTTGGGGCGTGAGCGGAAGACGGCGTAACGGTGTGCGGGACCGTAGCCCAGCTTCATGGAGACGGTTGCGAATGGTCCTCGCCGATACCCCAGGAGCAACAGTGTCCCTAATTTGCTGGGAAGTGGCGGTGCGGTCCCCTACGGCACTGCGTATGATCCTACGGTCTTGGCGTACATCCATGCGTCGCTGCGGACCGGTCCCAGGTCGACGGGCATGTGCAGCTTCCGCCGACCACTGGCGACAACATCGATGTACTGTGGAGACCTCACGCCCCACGTGTTGAGCAATTCGGCGGTACGTCCACCCGGCCTCCCGCATGCCCACTATACGCCCTCGCTCAAAGTCCGTCAACTGCACATACGGTTCACGTCCACGCTATCGCGGCATGCTACCAGTGTTAAAGACTGCGATGGAGCTCCGTATGCCACAGCAAACTGGCTGACACTGACGGCGGTGGTGCACAAATGCTGCGCAGCTAGCGCCATTCGACGGCCAACACCGCGGTTCCTGGTGTGTCCACTGTGCCGTGCGTGTGATCATTGCTTGTGCAGCCCTCTCGCAGTGTCCGGAGCAAGTATGGTGGGTCTGACACACCGGTGTCAATGTGTTCTTTTTTCCATTTCCAGGAGTGTATTTCAAGCAAACTCAGTGTTTTCTAGTCATTGTTAATTTAGATCTCTCCAGTCACTGATTGTAGGGCAGTCAAAACAGATCATTAATATATGTATATGTAATTTTGTTTTAAAATATGTACATTTCGTGATTTTTGTTCCTTTTTCATGAAACCCAATGAGATGTAAATATTATTATTGAAATGCTCATAAGATTTAAGAGACCACAAAATTAAAGGAAGGAATATAAAATAAGAAAATTCTTGTGAAGACTTCATTGTTGTTGGCTACGACATAAGGTAAGGCAATACACATTGCTCATTCAGCTGCAGTAGTAGTCCCAGCTTCAGCAGCAGCAAAATCTCCTTATTTGACACAGAAATCTTGAAAAATTAACTGTGTGTAAAAATTTGTGTCACATATGTAGTTAAAACACACTTTTTGTAAAAGAACCAGAAGGTGGTGATTACATGCAGCTAAGTGCTTGCAGTTTGCAGTAGCGTTTTGAATTTGTTTCACAAACAGTATTTTGTAGTGCAGAGCTGTGCCCAAATACTATCTGTGAATTTTTACAAGTTAGGTCTATTACAATAAGTAAAAGACTTGTCAAACTGTGTTGTGTAGTACTATAATGATAACCCATTAGAAGTTTAGAATGCGGGGTTCTTCACATACAGAAACTGAGTCTAATCAGGCACCAGAACGTGTATTCGCCACAATAGGTGAGACAAGTGATATAATGTCACCAGCTACAGATGAGAATGTTACTTAACCTATTAGTATAACAACAAATACAATTACGCATGTACTCTTGGAACTAAAACTTGAAATGACTACTATGAATCAAGGGTTTAGAAACTATGGCCAATGGTTTTACGAAAACAAAGCAACTACAAAACAATTTGTCTAGCCATGTCACATGAATTAAAACCGATGTTGCAAGTCATGTGATCAACTGTGTTGCAGTTGATGCACTAAGTGAGGTTGTGTAGTGATTAGCACCACATGCCATTATTATTATTAGCTCACTGACCTCACATTCAGGAGGATGACAGTTCAAACCCGCGTCCAGCCATCCAGATTTAGGTTTTCCATGATTTCCTAAATTGCTTGAGGCAAATGCTGGGATGGTTCCTTTGAAAGAGCATGGCCAACTTCTTTACACAGCCTTCCCCAATCCGATGGGGCTAATGGCATCGCTGTTTGGTCCCGTCACCATTAATCAATCAGTCAATCACTCTACCTGATGCAGAAACTACAACGACCAAGAGTAGAGGGCTGAAAATCACCGTTACAGGTATTCCTGAATTTGTACAGAAACTGACTGAAAACTATAGTACTTTACGACTAGAGGAAGAAACCTTGAAATCCATCTGTTAACTTGTAGTACCCATCAGCAGAGAATCTCTTCACTGGTCACCAAAAGAAATTAGATGAATTTTTAAAGGAAAGGGACGAACAAATTACAAAGATTAAATCAGAATTAAAGAAAACCATGCAGCAAACTATGACCAAAGTGTATTCCAAACAGAGCACTTCAGCACAAGCAGTTAGAGGTGAATTAAGACACATACAGCCAGTTTTAACACGAAATATGCCAAAATATCAAGAAAAGCCCCAAAATTACCTTAATGAAGAGGTATGTAACATAGAAAAAGAATTAAACACAGTAAAAACAGGTTAGAAATGACGATTGCCCAGTAGCTCAGATAGCTGGGACTTATGATGTTTATCATAGCCCAGTACGCAATGAAAATACTTATGTTGATGAAGGGCATTGTAGTAATCTGTTGCCACAAAACGATACAAGTAGGAGTATGGCTGCAGAGCCATCTTTTTCTGTTATCTTGCTAGCCAAATGTCTCCTCAGACACAAACAGCTTCAAAAATCCATCTTCAAGACAAGCAGTAATGATGCCAATAACAAAAACTACAAAAACAGTTGCAGTGTGAGTTATTTCTCTCCGCTGCATTCAAAATTTTGTTGCAATGCTGCATCACAAGATGGAGGTGTCAGGTGAGTGATGCAGTGATAACTACATTATACACTGCATGCTGAGTGCGTCCTGTATTGTATCAGTAAAATGAAACTGATGGAAAGCCAAATGGTTACCATCTTCCTGATTATGACACAATTATGATACATGATATATGCCATGACTCATTACACACATAACTAGAAGGGATGGGAGCAGTTTAATTCCAAATCATTTACTTGTCAATGTATCCCAGTACTAAAAATATTAAAGGACTTTATTCACATGAAAATACTTTCACCCAGTACAGGAGTAGAAAGTGAACAATGAGGTCTGAAATTACAATTCTTTATATTACTTACTTAGCTAGGTGCCGCTGAAAACTTTCCAGTTAAGGCTGAAAAGGCAAAATAAAAGTTAACAGGTATTACCCTAATCTTGTGAAGTGAATAATCTCCTAGGTTGTCTCTGGGATGCTTTACCTATATTTTGCTAAATGAATCTTAGTACTATTTTTTAACTAACTAGAATAGATTGGTGGCCAGTTGCTGCTATTCCATAGGTACACACTTGGTGAGTAAGTCCAGGTATACAACCATTGTTATTCTTGGAATTAGTTTGTAGAATGGAATTGGAGTCAAATGACATGGCCTAAATAATTATTTATGTGCAGGTTTGTAGAGAATACGGAACACTGGGAAGGGACAAATGGACCTACCTTTCATGAAGAATGCAGTTTAACTAATGGACACATAAAAAGGTGAGAAAAGATTTTTATGAAATGAGTATATAATCAAACAGATACTGTCTCATGTAGAACAGGTAAGGTAATCTGTCTATGTTAGCTAAAATATAAATACAAACTGTCTCAGAGGCCTCAATGAAGAAGAGATTTAATAACGCCTATATGGATCTAGGTTTAACTACATCAACTGATAAAATAAATATGAATACTATAGTCTGAAGTCTTGATCACAAAACTTCGTGTATTTTCATTTTCAGCCTTTTTTCGAAAATATTCCATGTATATATTACAAAACCAAGGAAGCTTCTCACCAGATAATTACAAAAATATAGAACAAAGTACAACTGGGGTAATTTAATTATTGCGATACAATCTTGTTATGCTGAGGATCTCTTTCTCTAATATACATAACTACTTTATGTTAAGGCTTTAGGCTTTATAATTACCAAGAGCAAACTCTGCTGTAACTAGAAGATATAGCTACAGTATTATAAAGTATGGACTTAACAGAAATACACTGACTGAGTAACCTATTCTTCAGTCCTATAAGTCGAATAAATAATAAAGGATTTGTCATTTGGTGTTAATAATAAAGAAAATTCAATATAATGCATTGTATACCAAGAAGAAATCTCTCATTGAGATGTTATGATAAATTCAGAGTTTTGTTGAGTGATCTGTCTCTTACTTCCATGAGTTATTTATTTATTTACACATCAAGTACTGTAGGGCCAAATTCAGGAGCAAATCTCCAAGGTCACAGAACGTGTCAATACATGAAATTACAGATAAAAATAAAATGTTTATAAAACCAAAAATGTAAAGCCATAAGTTTCAGTAAATGCAGTCAACAACATAATATAAGAAACAGCTTCAGTTTTCAAGGAACTCCTCAGCAGAATAGAAGGAGTGATTCATGAGGAAACTCTGCAGTTTCGATCTGAAAGCGCATGAATTACTTCTAAGATTTTTGAATTCTTGTGGTAGCTTATTGAAAAAGGACGCAGCAGTGTACTGTACATCTTTCTGCACAAGAGTTAAGGAAGTCTGATCCAAAGGCAGGTTGGATTTCTTCCGAGTATTAACTGAGTGAAAGCTGCTTTTTCTTGTGAATAAACTGATATTGTTAACAAGAAACGACAGTAAAGAATATATATATATATATATATATATATATATATATATATATATATATATATATATATATATATATATATATATATATCGAAACTAGTGAACAGGGGTCGACAAGAGGTTCACAGACTTACACCACTTATTGCCTGAACCACCCATTTCTGAGCCAAAAATATCCTTATAGAATGGGAAGAGATATCCTAAAATATAATACCATATGACATGTAAAGTCATGCAAACGTAAGCGAATGTAAATAAGCGAAGTAGACTAATTTTCGAGTTGAATGATCACTTACTTCAGATACCATTCAGGCACCATTCAGATTTTGAACAAGATCCTGAATGTGGACTTCCATGACAGTTTACCATCTATTTGAACACCTAGAAATTCCAACTGTTCAGTTTCACTGATCATATGCCCATTCTGTGAAATTAAAACGTCAGGTTTTGTTGAACTCTGTGTTCGAAACTGAATCTTACTGTGATTTAACGTTAGTTTATTTCCTACAACCCATGCACTTATGTCATGAACTGCACTATTTGAAATCGAGCCGATGTTGGAAACAATATCCATTACTACCAAGTTAGTGTCATCAGCAAACAGAAATATTTTAGAGTTACCCATAATGCTATAGGGCATATCATTTATATAAGTAAGGAACAGGAGTGGCCCCATCACTGATCCCTGGGGCACCCCCCCCACCTTTGACTGTACCCCACATCACACTCATTCTCGAACACTGTGCATAATGACCTTTTGTAGTCTGTTATTAAAGTAACAGGTGAAGCAATTGTAAGCTTTACTTTTACTTTTCTGTGTCCAGATCAAATTTTATTTTTCCAATAGTTAGCCACCGCTATGGCTTTGTCGTTGGCGTGTAGCAGGTCACTAAAACTGCAGGGCTCCAGCAGTAGTCGGCACATGAGCAAATGTGCCTCGACTTGTACCTCTCCGCATCCGCAAAGAACGTCGTCATCGTTAGTCAGCAGTCCCCACTTGCACAGATTAGTTTTGCATCTGGGTACACCAGCCCTCAGCCTATTTAGTAATCTCCACACTGTATAAGGAAGTTTGTTTCCAGGGGCCATTTGCTCTTTTGGTATTATCTGCAGTGCAGTTTGTTCATTCTCCCATTTACGGACTCTATTATCTTTCTGTGAACCGTCAAGGATCTTGGTTCTTGCAATAAAGCTATTTCTATACTTAAGCCTCCAAGCCTGAGTGACGTGCCCATTCAGTGGGAGTCGAGAATCTGTTTCTTTCTTTGTTCTCTCAGCGCCTGTTGCCACCTGCCTTCTGATCTTGGATGGGGCAATTCCAGCAAGTAGGTACAAATTACCTGTTGGTGTTGGTCTGAGACAGCCTGTAACAATTCGCATTGTCTCATTTACACTTACATCAACCTGTTTAGCATATGCAGATGCTTCCCATACTGGCGCTGCATAGTCTGCTGCAGAAACACACAGAGCAAGTGCTGATGTTCTCAGTACTGATGGTTGAGCTCCCCATTCATAGTTTGTCAGCCTGCGGATGATGTTATTCCTGGAGCACACTTTAGCCTTGGTGTTTTGGCAATGCTGCTTGAAGGAAAGCGTTCTGTCAAGTACAACCCCGAGGTATTTAGGTGTTGTACAGTGCTTTAGCTTCTTACCTTGCCATGTAACGTCCAGCATCTCTATTGCGCAGATGGAAAGCACATACTTGGGTTTTGTCAGGGTTTCGCTTGAGGTGATTGGCGTCGTAGTATTGAGCCAGTTCTTCAATCACTCTAGAAAGATTTCCAGGTGTTGCATCAAAATTGGACCCCTGGACCACCACAGCTGTGTCATCAGCATATACGAATAGTCTTGCATCTTAAGGTATAGGTTGGTCATTAGTGTACACATTATAAAGGATGGGAGAAAGTACACTTCCTTGTGGTAAGCCATTCTTCTGCAGTCACCATCTACTGTTCTTACCGTTTAGGGAGACATAAAATCTTCGATTCTGCGGAAGACTACCAATCACCATCGTCAACCTACAGTCCCCTGTGAGGTGATATAATTTGCGCAATTGCTTTCTGTGGTTTACCATGTCGTATGCAGCAGTAAGATCTATGAAAGCTGCTCCAGTTATTAATTTTTTTTTTTCAAACTCATCTTCTATATGTTGCGTCAGATTAAGTATTTGCCCACAACAAGATCTTCCTGGTCTGAAACCGGCTTGTTCCTTTATGAGGTTTCCATCTATAGTTTCTGCCACCCGGTTGAGAATCATCCGCTCCAGTATCTTATAGAGATGGCATAGAAGTGACACTGGTCTGTAACTTTTGGGGTCCTTTATCTCCTTGCCAGGTTTTAGTAAAGCCACCACTCTCACCTGCCGCCATAATTTTGGAATATTCAGCTCTTTAATAAAGGTGTTCATCATTTGTAGAAACCAGTTTCGAGCTTTGGTCCCAAACTGTTTTATCTGCTCCGTTCTAAGGTCATCAGTTCCAGCGGCCTTATTCAGTTTCATACTGTGAATGGCGTGTTCAGTTCGGTTCCTGTGAATGAAGCATTGAGGAGTCCGTAATCTTTTTGTTCTTGGAGTATAACTCTTTCCCTTTCTCTTTTCCCTTTGGTTTTCCCATTCTTCAAGTTAAAGTCCAAAACCAAATTGTGAGCTACACCTCGTATTCTGTAATGGTCCAAATTCTGGAGCAATATTTGTTAAATATGTACATATACACTCCTGGAAATGGAAAAAAGAACACATTGACACCGGTGTGTCAGACCCACTATACTTGCTCCGGACACTGCGAGAGGGCTGTACAAGCAATGATCACACGCACGGCACAGCGGACACACCAGGAACCGCGGTGTTGGCCGTCGAATGGCGCTAGCTGCGCAGCATTTGTGCACCGCTGCCGTCAGTGTCAGCCAGTTTGCCGTGGCATACGGAGCTCCATCGCAGTCTTTAACACTGGTAGCATGCCGCGACAGCGTGGACGTGAACCGTATGTGCAGTTGACGGACTTTGAGCGAGGGCGTATAGTGGGCATGCGGGAGGCCGGGTGGACGTACCGCCGAATTGCTCAACACGTGGGGCGTGAGGTCTCCACAGTACATCGATGTTGTCGCGAGTGGTCGGCGGAAGGTGCACGTGCCTGTCGACCTGGGACCGGACCGCAGTGACGCACGGATGCACGCCAAGACCGTAGGATCCTACGCAGTGCCCTAGGGGACCGCACCGCCACTTCCCAGCAAATTAGGGACACTGTTGCTCCTGGGGTATCGGCGAGGACCATTCGCAACCGTCTCCATGAAGCTGGGCTACGGTCCCGCACACCGTTAGGCCGTCTTCCGCTCACGCCCCAACATCGTGCAGCCTGCCTCCAGTGGTGTCGCGACACTCATGAATGGAGGGACGAATGGAGACGTGTCGTCTTCAGCGATGAGAGTCGCTTCTGCCTTGGTGCCAATGACGGTCGTATGCGTGTTTGGCGCCGTGCAGGTGAGCGCCACAATCAGGACTGCATACGACCGAGGCACACGGGGCCAACACCCGGCATCATGGTGTGGGGAGCGATCTCCTACACTGGCCGTACACCACTGGTGATCGTCGAGGGGACACTGAATAGTGCACGGTACATCCAAACCGTCATCGAACCCATCGTTCTACCATTCCTAGACCGTCAAGGGAACTTGCTGTTCCAACAGGACAATGCACGTCCGCATGTATCCCGTGCCACCCAACGTGCTCTAGAAGGTGTAAGTCTACTACCCTGGCCAGCAAGATCTCCGGATCTGTCCCCCATTGAGCATGTTTGGGACTGGATGAAGCGTCGTCTCACGCGGTCTGCACGTCCAGCACGAACGCTGGTCCAACTGAGGCGCCAGGTGGAAATGGCATGGCAAGCCGTTCCACAGGACTACATCCAGCATCTCTACGATCGTCTCCATGGGAGAATAGCAGCCTGCATTGCTGCGAAAGGTGGATATACACTGTACTAGTGCCGACATTGTGCATGCTCTGTTGCCTGTGTCTATGTGCCTGTGGTTCTGTCAGTGTGATCATGTGATGTATCTGACCCCAGGAATGTGTCAATAAAGTTTCCCCTTCCTGGGACAATGAATTCACGGTGTTCTTATTTCAATTTCCAGGAGTGTACATTTGTAATTGTTGTTGTTGTTGTTGTGGTCTTCAGTCCTGAGACTGGTTTGATGCAGCTCTCCATGCTACTCTATCCTGTGCAAGCTTCTTCATCTCCCAGTACCTACTGCAACCTACATCCTTCTGAATCTGCTTAGTGTATTAATCTCTTGGTCTCCCCCTACGATTTTTACCCTCCACGCTACCCTCCAATACTAAATTGGTGATCCCTTGATGCCTCAGAACATGTCCTACCAACCGATCCCTTCTTCTGGTCAAGTTGTGCCACAAACTTCTCTTCTCCCCAATCCTATTCAATACTTCCTCATTAGTTATGTGATCTACCCGTCTAATCTTCAGCATTCTTCTGTAGCACCACATTTCAAAAGCTTCTATTCTCTGCTTGTCCAAACTATTTACCGTCCATGTTTCACTTCCATACATGGCTACACTCCATACAAATACTTTCAGAAATGACTTCCTGACACTTAAATCTATACTCGATGTTAACAAATTTCTCTTCTTCAGAAACGCTTTCCTTGCCATTGCCAGTCTACATTTTATATCCTCTCTACTTCGACCATCATCAGTTATTTTGCTCCCCAAATAGCAAAACTCCTTTACTACTTTAAGTGTCTCATTTCCTAATCTAATACCCTCAACATCACCCGACTTAATTCGACTACATTCGATTATCCTCGTTTTGCTTTTGTTGATGTTCATCTTATATCCTCCTTTCAAGACACAATCCATTCCATTCAACTGCTCTTCCAAGTCCTTTGCTGTCTCTGACAGAATTACAATGTCATCGGCGAACCTCAACGTTTTTATTTCTTCTCCATGGATTTTAATACCTACTCCGAATTTTTCTTTTTTTTCCTTTACTGCTTGCTCAATATACAGATTGAATAGCATCTTACTCCCTTCCCAACCATTGCTTCTCTTTCATGCCCCTCGACTCTTATAACTGCCATCTGGTTTCTATACAAATTGTAAATAGCCTTTCGCTCCCTGTATTTTACCCCTGCCACCTTTAGAATTTGAAAGAGAGTATTCCAGTCAACATTGTCAAAAGCTTTCTCTAAGTCTACAAATGCTAGGAACGTAGGTTTGCCTTTGCTTAATCTTTCTTCTAAGATAAGTCTTAAGGTCAGTATTGCCTCACGTGTTTCAGTATTTCTACGGAATCCAAACTGATCTTCCCCAAGGTCGGCTTCTATTAGTTTTTCCATTTGTCTGTAAAGAATTCGTGTTAGTATTTTGCAGCTGTGGCTTATTAAACTGATTGTTCGGTAATTTTCACATCTGTCAGCACCTGCTTTCTTTGGGATTGGAATTATTATATTCTTCTTGAAGTCTGAGGGTATTTCGCCTGTTTCATACATTTTGCTCACCAGATGGTAGAGTTTTGTCAGGACTGGCTCTCCCAAGGCCGTCAGTAGTTCCAATGGAATGTTGTCTACTCCAGGGGCCTTGTTTCGACTCAGGTCTTTCAGTGCTCTGTCAAACTCTTCACGCAGTATCGTATCTCCCATTTCATCTTCATCTACATCCTCTTCCATTTCCATAATATTGTCCTCAAGTGCATCGCCCTTGTATAGACCCTCTATATACTCCTTCCACCTTTCTGCTTTCCCTTCTTTGCTTAGAACTGGGTTTCCATCTGAGCTCTTGATGTTCATACAAGTGGTTCTCTTATCTCCAAGGGTCTCTTTAATTTTCCTGTAGGCAGTATCTATCTTACCCCTAGTGAGATAAGCCTCCACATCCTTACATTTGTCCTCTAGCCATGCCTGCTTAGCCATTTTGCACTTCCTGTCGATCTCATTTTTGAGACGTTTGTATTCCTTTTTGCCTGCTTCACTTACTGCATTTTTATATTTTCTCCTTTCATTAATTAAATTCAATATTTCTTCTGTTACCCAAGGATTTCTACTAGCCCTCTTCTTTTTACCTACTTGATCCTCTGCTGCCTTCACTACTTCATCCCTCAAAGCTACCCATTCTTCTTCTACTGTATTTCTTTCCTCCATTCCTGTCAATTGTTCCCTTATGCTCTCCCTGAAACTCTCTACAACCTCTGGTTCTTTCAGTTTATCCAGGTCCCATCTCATTAAATTCCCACCTTTTTGCAGTTTATTCAGTTTTAATCTACAGGTCATAACCAATAAATTGTGGTCAGTGTCTACATCTGCCCCTGGAAATGTCTTACAATTTAAAACCTGGTTCCTAAATCTCTGTCTTACCATTATATAATCTATCTGATACCTTTTAGTATCTCCAGGGTTCTTCCATGTATACAACCTTCTATCATGATTATTAAACCAAGTGTTAGCTACGATTAAGTTGTGCTCTGTGCAAAATTCTACCAGGCGGCTTCCTCTTTCATTTCTTAGCCCCAATCCATACTCACCTACTACGTTTCCTTCTCTCCCTTTTCCTACACTCGAATTCCAGTCACCCATGACTATTAAATTTTCGTCTCTCTTCACTATCTGAATAATTTCTTTTATTTCATCATACATTTCTTCAATTTCTTCGTCATCTGCAGAGCTAGTTGGTATATAAACTTGTACTACTGTAGTAGGTGTGGGCTTCGTATCTATCTTGGCCACAATAATGCGTTCACTATGCTGTTTGTAGTAGCTTAGCCGCATTCCTATTTTCCTATTCATTATTAAACCTACTCCTGCATTACCCCTATTTGACTTTGTGTTTATAACCCTGTAGTCACCTGACCAGAAGTCTTGTTCCTCCTGCCACCGAACTTCACTAATTCCCACTATATCTAACTTTAACCTATCCATTTCCCTTTTTAAATTTTCTAACCTACCTGCCCGATTAAGGGATCTGACATTCCACGCTCCGATCCGTAGAACGCCAGTTTTCTTTCTCCTGATAACGACATCCTCTTGAGTAGTCCCCGCCCGGAGATCCGAATGGGGGACTATTTTACCTCCGGAATATTTTACCCAAGAGGACGCCATCATCATTTAATCATACAGTAAAGCTGCATGCCCTCGGGAAAAATTACGGCCGTAGTTTCCCCTTGCTTTCAGCCGTTCGCAGTACCAGCACAGCAAGGCCGTTTTGGTTATTGCTACAAGGCCAGATCAGTCAATCATCCAGACTGTTGCCCTTGCAACTACTGAAAAGGCTGCTGCCCCTCTTCAGGAACCACACGTTTGTCTGGCCTCTCAACAGATACCCCTCCGTTGTGGTTGTACCTACGGTACAGCTATCTGTATCGCTGAGGCACACAAGCCTCCCCACCAACGGCAAGGTCCATGGTTCATGTAATTAGTAAGTAAATAATGACACCTAGTAGAGGTATTAGATTATCACATGTAATTTGTAAGCGAAGGACTAAACTTTGATTTTAAAACGCAGACTGGACATAACCAGACGAAATAAATTTATACTAGTTTTTCCTACTTCACTTGATAAACAGTTGAGTACATGAGAGGTACTACAAAATTCCACGTACAAGTCTCAAATAACAAGATTTTATTTCTTCTTTTTCTTTTGGTAAGCTCCATGGCTCGAATTAACTGTCTTTGTCTCCTTTGACGACACCAGTTTGCTTGTGATGATTTCGTTCACATACTAGCAATTTATTGCCTTTAGTTTTCAGTGCATGAATAAAAGATGTACTTTTTTACTAAGTACGGTTGATGAGGGCATCATGTGTACTAAACTGTGTTCCCATCTGAGTGGAATTAAAGCATGAAATATTAATACTCTGGTCACTCTCGTGATCTCCCTGCACAGAAAGAGAGAGCTGTAAATGTATAAAGTTTTGCAACATAATGAAAAACATCTTTTGAACTCTTGGCTAAATAGTAGTAAACTACTTGTGAGCGAGGCCTAAATATGTATCAAGTGTTTTATAAGTACACTATGTGATCAAAAGTATCCAGACACCTGGCTCAAAATTTCTTACAAGTTCGTGGCGCCCTCCATAGGTAATGCTGTAATTCAGTGTGGTTTTGGCCCACCCTTAGCTTCAATGAAGCTTCAGATCTCGCAGGCATACGTTCAGTCAGGTGCTGGAAGGTTTTTTGGAGAATGGCAACCCATTCTTCATGGAGTATTGCACTGAGGAGAGGTATCGACGTCGGTTGGTGAGGGCTGGCATGAAGTCGGCGTTCAAATCATTGCAAATGTATTCTATAGGATTCAAGTCAGGAGTGTGCGGGCCAGTCCATTACAGGGAAGTTATTGTCATGTAACCACTCTCCCCCAGGTCATACATTATGAAAAGATGCTCGATTGTGTTGAAAGATGCAATCGCCATCCCCGAAGTGCTCTTCGACAGTGGGAATCTAGAAAGCGCTTAAAACATCAATGTAGACCTGGGCTGTGATAGTGTCACGCAAAACAACAAGGGGTGCAAACGCTCTCCATGAAAAACACGACCACACTATAACACCACCGCCTCCAAATTTTACTGGTGGCACTGCACACTCTGGCAGATGACATTCACCAGGCATTTGCGATACCCACATCCTGCCATCGGATCGCTACATTGTGTACCATGATTCGTCACTCCATAAAACATTTTTCCAATGTTCACTCGTCCAATGTTTACGCTCCTTACACCAAGCGAGGCTTCGTTCAGTATTTACTGGCGCGATGTGTAGCTTATGACAGCCGCTCGACCATGAAATCCGAGGTTTCTCACCTCCCACCTTACTGTCATACTACTTGCAGTGCATCCTGATGCAGTTTGGAATTCCTGTGTGATGGTTTGGATAGATGTCTTCCTATTACACATTATGACCCTCTTCAAATGTCGGCCATCGCTGTCAGTCAAGAGACGAGGTCGGCCTGTACGTTTTTTTGCTCTACGTGTCCCTTCAGGTTTCCATTTGACTATCACATCGGAAACATTGGACCTAGGGATATTTATAAGTGTGGAAATCTCGCTTAAAGGCGTATGACACAAGTGACACCCAATCACCTGACAACGTTCGAAGTCCGTGAGTACCACGGAGTGCCCCATTCTGCTCTCTGAAAATGTCTAGTAACTACTGAGGTCGCTGATATGGCGTACCTGTTAGTAGGTGGCAGCACAATGCACCTGATATGAAAAACGTATTTTTTTGGGGATGTCCAGATACTTTTTATCACATAGTATAAATCGAGGAGGAGAGGATAAATTTGTTTGATTCAGTTTTGATGACTAGTCGTGTTAGGTGCATCTAATACTGTTTGTGATGGATAAAAAGTGAAACGGTGATAGGTGGTGGTGCTGAGTAACTGTATCACACTCTGAATAAACTATGTGAGTGTGAAAGTACTTTTCACTTATCTCTGGGGGGACATTGCAGAAGGGAGCGGAAATTGCAGTAAAAAGAGGAGTCTTCACTTCATCCAGTGAATAATGCCAAATACCGTGAATTTCTAGTGATACACACACTGTGAACGTTCACTAAATCGATGGTATGTGTGTAAGTGCCAGTCACTGTGGCTGCATGTCGCAATTCAAAGTCATTGTGGAGATTTAAGTCTCAACAGCTGTTGGTGTTCTGATTCAGACTCCTATGTTCTTAAAGCTTAATGGACAAACAAAAGAAGTTTTAAAATGACAAAATATCCATAAATGCACTGTATGCTATTTCTATTTTTAGTTATTTCTAGACAAAACATTCACTAATGAAAATGAGCTCAGATCTACAGTATATCATTAATGAATTGCATTAAAGCAAGACTGGCATAGTCAAGCTAGTATATAGTGGCCACAAACTTACAATCATGAGAACTCCTTATAAATAGACACCGATGGGACTAATAACAAAAAAATTAACTGTACCCTAAAAGATACTTTTCTTGTCATACACACAGGTATCCTTTGTGTACAAATGTTTTAATATGCATATATGTATTTTTTCATGTAATTCACCGAACGTGGACGCCATTGTAATCTCCGTAGAAACTTGTCCTGAACGGCCTCAAGGTATCCTGTTCATTAATTCTAAATAGTATTCCTGTATGGTCCTGGCTTCTCATGGTGAGTCCTGAAACACCACTTCATCATGTCTACTGTCCTACGCACCAGCTCCATTGTCTGCAGTGCACACATCACTGGTCCTAACCCACTGAATCACCCATTTAAAATTCACTTGGATGTTATGACTAATCAATTCTTATTCTAACCTTTTAAAGAAAAGTCAAAAACAGTAACCAAGCCCTTTTTGTTTTGGTGTTACACCTAGAACAAACCTAAGAACTAAGTGCGGTATAGAACTATTACTTGCGATAATTTTGTAACTGATATGACTCTTAAAAATTTAAAAACTGTTGAATGCATAATGAAAACAATATTATCCTTTATCTACACATATCAAGAAAAATTATGTATCACCCCAGTTCCCAAAACTCCTGAAAATAGATGTTGACTGTGGATATTGTATCACAGATACAGTCCTTTTGACAGTTCAGAGATGTCACTAAACCAGTCCAAGGATGTAAACAACCATTGCACGAGCAGTGCCTATTAGACAGAGGGGGTCCGACGCCAATCAGTTCCAGTCATTCCACCAGGAAGGAGGTACACGGATCGTGTTGTCTGTAGTTCCACCATGCCTAAACGGTCAATACCGCTTTTCTATCGCTTCCGCATTGTTACTTTGTGCCAGGAAGAGGGCTCAACAAGGGAAGTGTCCAGGCGTCTCGGAGTGAACCAAAGCGATGTTGTTTGGACATGGAGGAGATACAGAGACACAGGAAGTGTCGATGACATGCCTCGCTCAGGCCGCCCAAGGGCAACTACTGCAGTGGATGACCGTTACCTACGGATTATGGCTAGGAGGAACGCTGACAGTAAAGCCACCATGTTGAATAATGATTTTCGTTCGTGCAGCCACAGGACGTCGTGTTACGACTCAAACTGTGCGCAATAGTCTGCATCATGCATAGCTTCACTCCCGACGGCCATGGCGAGGTCCATCTTTGCAACCATGACACCATGCAGCATGGTACAGATGGGCCCAACAACATAATGAATGGACCACTCAGAATTGGCATCTCTTCTCTTCACCAGTGAGTGTCACATATGCTTTCAACCAGATAATCGCCGGAGATGCGTTTGGAGGCAACCTGATCAGGCTGGATGCCTTAGACAGACTGTCCAGTGAGTGCAGGAAGGTGGAAGTTCCTTGCTGACTTGGGGTGGAATTATAAGGGGCCGACGGACGCCACTGGTAGTCATGGAAGGTGCACATCTTGTGAATGAATACCTTCAGGATAATGACATCACTCGACTAGAGTGGCCAGCATGTTCTCCAGACATGAACACTACCTAACATGCCTGGGATAGATTAAGAAGGGCTGTTTATGAATGTCGTGACCCACCAACCACTCTAAGGGATCTACGCCGAATCGTCGTTGAGGAGTGGAACAAAATGGTTGAAATGGCTCTGAGCACTATGGGACTTAACATCTATGGTCATCAGTCCCCTAGAACTTAGAACTACTTAAACCTAACTAACCCAAGGACATCACACAACACCCAGTCATCACGAGGCAGAGAAAATCCCTGACCCCGCCGGGAATGAGGAGTGGAACAATCTGGACCAACAGTGCCTTGTTGAACTTGTGGATAGTATGCCACGACGGATACAGGCATGCATCAGTGCGTGAGGACGTGCTACTGGGTATTAGAGGTACCGGTTTGTACATCAATCTGGACCACCACTTCTGAAGGTCACGCTGTATGGTGATACAACATGCAATGTGTGCTTTCATGAGCATTAAAAAGGGCAGAAATGATGTTTATGATGATCTCTATTCCAATTTTATGTACAGGTTCCGGAACTCTCAGAACCGAAGTGATGCAAGACTTTTTTTGATGTATGTATATATTTTAGAACGAAGTGTGGATTTGATAAAGAAAATAGTGAAAAACTTTATTTCTGCCAACAGATAAACACTTATTTATACTTATGGTCCATTTGGGATACTAAATGTGTATCATTCCTGAACATTAGGAACTAGTGAAAGATTATTGGGTTTGATCTCGTCAAGTAAATAGGATCATTTCCTTGCCTCAATCAAAGGGTGCTATATAACAACATATTATCAACTTTCTCTTTTTTTCTTGTTTTAATAAAACGATTTTTAGAGCAAATATATTAGTCTGTCTATGACTGTAATGACGAAAGAACTCATGTATGTGGAACATACTGTCATAATGCCTAAAGCCTGGAGTAATCAGTTCAGTAAATGAGTTGTCATTGTAAGGCAACATCTGTATTTTGTCTGACATACTTGAATTGTTACTTTCTCCTTCACCTTTTCCTCCTCTAAGCCATGACCTGTTAAGACGCATGTGTCAATCTACACTCTTTTAACTAATGATGACAATGAAGTCCCATACTCCTTGACAGAGTATAGGGCAACGATGCGGCATACCCGCGCCGCCGCACTAGGCAAGGTCCTTGTGGAGGTTTGCCATTGCCTTCCTCCGACTAATGGGGATGAATGATGGTGATGAAGACGACACAACGACACCCAGTCATCACGAGGCAGATGAAAATCCATGACCCCGTCGGAAATCGAACCCAGGACCCCTGCTTGGGAACCGAGAACGCTACTGTGAGACCAAGCCAGTTATTCCCAAAACACATAATACTTCGTGCTAACTGGAGATTTTTTTATTCATACTGATCTTGTTTGTGAAACATCACACAAAATACTTATGTAAGTACTTGCATTTAAGAATAAGTTATCGAAATGAGTCGTATTAATCATGAAAAAATACTTAATTGATGGAGTGTTTCAATGTTTCAGTCAGAAAATTTTGAACAATGGAGGAGAAAAAAGATGTCAACTAGCGCCAAACAACAAATGCGAATCATGCTTTCAGATTTGTTTCCACAGGCATTAATTACTTGCACATGTGTTTTCCCACTATCACTGACATAAGTCAGCTTACATGTGGAAGCACCAAACTTGTACACTGTTGTGCCAACTTACCTATAAACTACAAAAGTTAAAATGTGTTTAACTGTCTTGCACAATGTCACCTACAGTTTCCGCAACTCTCAATAGGTGTAACTGCTCTAATTGTCCTCTGATGTGACTAACATCAGAGAACTAAAACGTTTGTTAATGTACGTGAAAAGTTAGTGTCATGATAAACTAATGGGCTTAGTCTTGATCTAGGTAAATAACTGCTTCTTAAAGCGACAAAATGATATTAAACAGTGCAACTAGAATATCTTTCTAGCATTTAGCAACTCCTTATAATCACTTATATGTAACAGAATAACACACAATCAACAGACAAAACAGATAAAAAAGTATTGTAACTGAGAGTGAGAACTGAGTAAGCTGTTATAACTGTGCTGCAGAGCAGTCAGTATTGTAAAGGTATTTTCATTTATTAAAAAACTAAAAACCCACTTCGATTGCGAAAAAAGCACCTAGTGTTAACCTAGGTTTCGGCGAAGATAACTACACCTTCTTCAGAACAACAATAACACCCACAAGTGCCTAAGAAGACCTTTGTCAATGATTAAAAGAACACCATAGCTATACATTTATAAACGAAAAAAGGAAAACACAGACAGTACATATGTACAAAGTCAAAACCACTACTTAACTTGATGGTGTACGCTCCACCTCACACCAGCCTCAACCAAACCGAACTCATTTCGAACGAAACGTCGTCCTCGCCAGATAACTACCTCACTAGTGTATTTAATGTTCCCAAGCGATTCCTATCAGATACCCATTGACATAACCAACATTTGTCTGACCATTCTTGCTTTGTCAACGTCACTTTGAAGTCATCAGATAAAACCTGTACAACGCGTTAACGCGCCACAGCAATGCCTCTGCGACGTGCATGGCGTCGTCGCCGGCGGCGCAGTGTACCTGTGTATCGCAGTTTGAAGGCGATTGATATTGACTTGGCTGGGCAGTTTAACAGTTTAATAAACAGCAATTGATTGGAGGTCCAAATGTTTTTCGTGGACTCCATCTCAACTTCACTTGTGTTGTTCAGGCTGCGTTTGGAGGTAGTACATGGCTGACACTTGCTGTTGTATGGGGCAACCAAGCAGATTATGGTGGCCTTGAAGCATTTCCAGATTCTAACATTTTGGCTTGGAAGACATGGAGTATTGCTGAGACTACAGGACTGTTGGCTAAACAGCCTTATGGTACTCTTGTTCCAAGCATGCCATTTGTTTTGACTACGAGAAGGAAGAAGAAATTAAATGCTGATGAGTACCTCTTTTTATAGGCGAAAGTTGGCAATGGCAATTGTAAAATAAAGATCAACGGCGATTGTATGATTTATTATAGACAATAAAGTGTGTTCTCTCTTTTCTTTATCTCTCTTCCTTAACTCCCTCCTAGCGCGAGTTTTGGTGTTCTCGTAAAGATAAGTCATTTTAGATTATAAAACATATAGATTACTACTGATTACGTGGTAAATAGGTGTATTAGTGTGCCTTTTAAGTGTACCATGAAAAGTTTAATTTTTCTTTACGTAATAAAGCAGAAAACGCAAAAGACCATACAGTCGTATTTTCTGTATACGTTCTGCTGCAGCACTTCATTATTTAACTAGTATTTCCGGAAAGTAACGTAAAGTTTAAGTTGTTCAAAAATGGCTCTGAGCACTATGGGACTTAACATCTTAGGTCATCAGTCCCCTAGAACTTAGAACTACTTAAACCTAACTAACCTAAGGACATCACACAACACCCAGCCATCACGAGGCAGAGAAAATCCCTGACCCCGCCGGGAATCGAACCCGGGAACCCGGGCGTGGGAAGCGAGAACGCTACCGCACGACCACGAGATGCGGGCCGATTTAAGTTGTTGTTTCAGAAACTTTGCACTTTTTTTGTTTACACACAGTTGCGTATAGGCCAAATTTGTGTAACCGAATTTTCGTGTTTATCTGTAATTTAAGTGACTTATTCTTAATAAACCATTACATTTATCATGAGTGAAAAGTGCTTGACTCGCCGTAGAATTGTTAGGTCGGGGCTTTGGTGTGATGGGTGCTGTAGTTTTTTCCATGTGGGTGACTGTAGTGACGTGGGAATAGGGTAAGTAAATGAGACTCATCAGTGGTTTTGTAGGATTTGTAGTAGAGATAGGAAGATACTAGAACAGGAGGGGAAAATTGCCGCCCTTCAGGCTGAGTTAGACAAGGCCAGTGGAGATCTTGACAGGTTAAGGAAGGAGAAGGGTAAAGAGAGGTGGGAAGTGGAAACAGGCAACAGGAGGAACAGGCCTAGAACTTTGTCTGACAGCTTCATGGTGAATGTGGAAAATAGATTTGACCTGTTGCTTCAGTTAGAAGCTGGTGAGCCTCAAGCAGTTGCAGGTGTAGACAGGGCACAACAAACTTTCAGCAGCAAATTGAAAAGTAAGAAGGTAAGGAAATCAGTAAAGAGAAAGAAAGTATTGTTGTTAGCTAGTTCCCATGGAAGAGGTGTTGGCCAACTTTTGCAGGATGAACTAGGATCAGAATACCAGGTCACCAATTTTTTTTAAACCTAGTGCTGGTCTGGAGCAGGTGACAGTGGATTTAGGATCACTTTGCAAAGATTTCACTAAGGAAGACACTGTGGTTATAGTGGGTGGGGCAGGTAACAGTATTGAATGAGATCCTGGGTACATTATAGAGTGTGACATGGTGAAGATTGCATCAGCAGCGAAGCATACTAGTGTTGAGTTTGTATCTGTTCTTGGGCGCCATGACCGACCTCATTTGAACTCTTCTGTCAAGAGAGTTAATTTGGAGCTGGAACGGCTGCTTATGTCGGGTGCAGGGTCACACATTGGTGTGGTTCCTGTTGATTCTCTCAGTAGGAGGGATTATACTAGGCATGGCCTTCACCTCCACAGGAAAGGGAAGGGTAAATTGGCTGACGAAATAGCAGGAAAGTTAAAGGGGGGACGCACTGTCATGAGTGGTAAAATACCAGTGGTTATAGGGTTCAGAAAAGACCCTTTTTTAGGGTAGGGAGGACAGAAAGAAAGCAAATTTTAAGAAAGGTTGGAACTGAGACAAACCTTAAGTTTGGGAAAGAAATCAAAAAACATAATTCCAGCTTATTACATCAGCATAAACAGCTATTGGTTAAGAATTTTCAACAAGTCAGCAGATATTATAACTCTACCAAATTTTAACTCAGTCAATGTGAAATGTCAGCTATCTTTATTGCATCAAAATATTCGAAGACTGAGAAATAAAATTAATGAATTAACTATCTGCATAGATGAATTAGAGACTTCAAACCCAGCTGACATAATCTGCCTCTCTGAACATCATGTGACTACTGGTTAGAACTTTTAAGTGTTACAGGGTTTAGGTTAGCATCTCACTTTTGTAGATCATAAATGGAGAAAGGAGGAGTAGCCACATTCATTAGGAACTGTCATGAATTTAAGAACATAGACATTCATAAATTTTGCCTAGAACAGCATATGGAAGCATGTGCAACAGAATTAGAATTTCTCAAAAAATCCTTCATAGTATTAAGTGTATATCGAGCACCTGCAGGTAACTTTAATCTGTTTGTAAACCACCTTGAAGCTGTACTGGCCCATTTAAGAACCAAAAACAAAGAAATAGTGGATGTTGGTGATTTCAATGTAGATTTCCTTAAAGACTCTCCCAATAAGAACTTATTTCAGTTAGTAACACTATCATTCAACTTAATTCCCACTGTAAAGTTCCCCACTAGGGTAGCCACTTGCTCCCAAACAGCCATTGATAGTATCTTTATAGAAAAGTCCAATGAACAAAATTATATTACAAAAACCATAGTCAATAGCCTCTCAGACCATGACATGCATTTCCTTCTGTTAAATGTTAATACTGAACAGGATATAAAATCTGTTAAATCTGAGCTCAAGAGGGTAATCAATAAGCCAAAAATTGATTATTTTAGGACACTCCTCAGAGACATTCACTGGACTGATGTTTACAGTGCTCATGGCATAAATGAAAAATATAACACTTTTGCTTACCTTATTTGAACACTGTTTTTGCTTACCTTATTTGAACACTGTTTTTCCCCAAAACTGACCAAGGTTAGAGCAAAGTCTACAAAGAAGCTATGGATTACTCAAGGAATAGAGGTATCTGGTAAAACAAAAAGAAAACTGTATCTGTCAATCTGAAACGGTTCCAATGTTGATGCTATAGCACATTACAAGAAATACTGCAAAATATTAAAGACTGTAATACGGATGTCAAAGCAAATACATTACAAGGAAAAGATAGTCATATCAGATAACAAAATAAAGACAATATGGGATATAGTGAAGGAGGAGACCGGTAGAACCGGACATGAAGAGGGACAAATAGCATTAAGAGTAAATGATACATTGGTGACAGATGTGAATAGTGTTGCAGAACATTTTAATACATATTTTATAACTGTTACCGAATTTCAAGCAACTTCCATGATATGAATTTGAACCTCACTACCCCAACAGAAATTATGTCCATCATAAAATCTTTAAAATCAAAAACGTCTAGTGAGTATGATGAAATATCAACAAAGTTAATTAAAGAATGTGATTCTGAGCTAAGTAACATATTAAGCTATCTGTGTAACCAGTCATTTATCAGTGTAATATTTCCTGAATGACTGAAATATGCTGAAATTAAGCCACTGTTTAAGAAGGGAGATAAAGAAATAGCATCAATGTTCCATCCAATTTCACTGTTGCCAGCATTCTCAAAAATTTTCGAAAAAGTAATGTACAGTCGGCTTTATAACCATCTTATCTCAAATAACATACTGTCAAAATCACAGTTTAGATTTCTAAAAGGTTCTGATATTGAGAAGGCTATCTACACTTACAGTGAAAATGTGCTTAATTCATTAGACAAAAAATTGCAGGCAACTGGTATATTTTGTGATCTGTCAAAGGCATTTGACTGTGTAAATCACAATATCCTTTTAAGTAAATTAGAGTATTATAGTGTAACAGGAAATGCTGCAAAATGGTTCAAATCTTATATCACTGGCAGGAAACAAAGGGTGTTATTAGGAAAGAGACATGTATCAAGCTATCAGGCATCATCCAACTGGGAACTAATTACATGTGGGGTCCCACAAGGTTCCATTTTGGGGCCCTTACTTTTCCTTGTGTATATCAATGACCTTTCATCAGTAACATTACCAGATGCCAAGTTCGTTTTGTTTGCCGATGATACAAACATTGCAATAAATACCAAATCACTGGTTCCTAGCCAATTCTTTGTCACTAAACTTTGAAAAAACACACTACATGCAGTTCAGAACTTGTAAGGGGTGTCCCACGAGTATATGTTTAACATACGATGACAAGAAGACAGAAGAAGTGGACAGTGTTAAATTCTTGGGATTACAGCTTGATAATAAATTCAACTGGGAGGAGTACACCACAGAACTGCTGAAGCGTCTTAACAAATCTCTGTTTGCAATGCGAATTTTGTCAGACATAGGGGATATAAAAATGAAAAAGCTGGCATACTATGCTTACTTTCATTCCATAATGTCATATGGGATTATTTTTTGGGGTAATTCATCAAGCCAAGCAAAGGTTTTCCGGGAACAAAAATGTGCAGTAAGAGTTATATGTGGTGTGAACTCAAGAACATCCTGCAGAAGCCTGTTTAGTGAACTAGGAATACTAACTACTGCTTCCCAATATATTTATTCCTTAATGAAATTTGTCATTAAAAATACATCAGTTTTTCAAACCAACAGCTCAATTAATGGAATCAATACTAGAAATAAGAATAATCTCCACAAGGATTTAAAGTCACTTAGTCTTGTACAAAAAGGTGTGCATTATTCAGGAACACACATTTTCAATAATTTGCCAGCAGCCATAAAAAGCTTAACAACCAATGAAATTCAGTTTAAGAGAAGCCTAAAGGATTTATTGGTGGCCAACTCCTTCTACTCCACTGATGAATTTCTCAGTAAAATCAACTGATTCGTATATATATATATATATATATATATATATATATATATATATATATATATATATATATATATATATATATATATATAAGTACAATATAATTTCTGCGCAATTTCAGGGCAGTAATGTGTTCATTGTAAATGTGTGTGTGTGTGAGTGTGTGTGTGTGTGTGTGTGTGTGTGTGTGTGTGTGTGTGTGTGTGTGTGTGTGTGTAAGTACAATCTAACTTCTGCACCATTTCAGTGCAGTAATGTGTTCATTGTAAATAAGTATTATAGTAGTTGTGTTACATGTTTATTACCTTATAAATAAATAAAAAACTTTTTTATTTTAAATTTGGTGCATTAGTATTTGTAAAATGACTTTCATATAGTGTTCATTAAAAAATGATGATCATTCCACTTGGGACCTGTGGAATGGTACATTAGCTTATTTGTTTTAGTTGTAAATATTTGTCATGTATTGATGTTTTTCTGACATATTCCACATCCTGGAGGACTGCCTCACTACGTATCAATTGGAATGAAAATAAATAAAAAAAAATAAACACAAAGTGACCTAATACACTGATTGCCTGAGGTCTCATATTGAAGTATTGTCACTACTAGAAATATTGAAAAGAAGTATTGATGGTCCCCAAATATATTCTCCATATTTTCGATACAAATTCAGTGTGTGAGTTAAGTATTGACAGTTTGTGGTACTCACCTCTCAGATGTCAGTCTAATTTCATGAGTCAGCCTCATGGGGTAGCGTACTCTATTTACGTATGCAGTGTGCGTGACACCTAATTCCACAGTTATGTTCAAATTACCACCGAAATCAGCAAAGAAATGATGATTGAATTTAATATGTGATACCAAAGAAATTAATCGTTCTGGAAGTTATCCTCAAAGGGATAAATGGACGAAAATAAAAAAAGTGCCTCCTACGAAGAACTGCTAAAAGTGTACCATATGTGCTTCGCTTATCTGAAAGATATAAAGAAAAAAATTCAATTGACTAATTACCAACTTCAGAAAAGAATATGAGAAACCTTAGGATAGTAAGCGCCCCACAGCTGTAGCCTCAGATGCGTATTTTCCAAAATGGTGGACATTGCAGGTGCTATATTTACATATTGCCACTGACAGTGGTATGACCATGTCAGTTTCGTCAGAATTGGCACGCTATGTTACAATAAAGTTGTGCCTTAAAATATTAGTTTATTTCACTTCAGATAATTTTATTACAATACTTTGAGCAAGCTTTAGATTACTTAATTATCTACTGCAAAATGACATTACTTTACCAGGGAACTTTACCCTCATTATAGCTAAAATATGTTTCTCTAATAACCTTTCCTGGAATACTCACAATCTGAAACTCTCTTTTGCAAGTGCTAAAGATCTCTCCTCGCTCAGTCGGTACCTCTTGCGATATTGCCATTTGTATGGTCTTCAATGGCTACCAATCAAAGCAGATGGCTTTCAGGAATTTGCTGTATAATGTGGCTGTGCAGAAGACAACATGTTATTGTACTTTGCTTGTGCTACAAAAGCGTCATCAGTTACTAATACAAATGGGAACTTATCAACATTTTTGGGAGAAAATTGGGACCACACTCAAATACACTCCTGGAAATTGAAATAAGAACACCGTGAATTCATTGTCCCAGGAAGGGGAAACTTTATTGACACATTCCTGGGGTCAGATACATCACATGATCACACTGACAGAACCACAGGCACATAGACACAGGCAACAGAGCATGCACAATGTCGGCACTAGTACAGTGTATATCCACCTTTCGCAGCAATGCAGGCTGCTATTCTCCCATGGAGACGATCGTAGAGATGCTGGATGTAGTCCTGTGGAACGGCTTGCCATGCCATTTCCACCTGGCGCCTCAGTTGGACCAGCATTCGTGCTGGACGTGCAGACCGCGTGAGACGACGCTTCATCCAGTCCCAAACATGCTCAATGGGGGACAGATCCGGAGATCTTGCTGGCCAGGGTAGTTGACTTACACCTTCTAGAGCACGTTGGGTGGCACGGGATACATGCGGACGTGCATTGTCCTGTTGGAACAGCAAGTTCCCTTGACGGTCTAGGAATGGTAGAACGATGGGTTCGATGACGGTTTGGATGTACCGTGCACTATTCAGTGTCCCCTCGACGATCACCAGTGGAGTACGGCCAGTGTAGGAGATCGCTCCCCACACCATGATGCCGGGTGTTGGCCCTGTGTGCCTCGGTCGTATGCAGTCCTGATTGTGGCGCTCACCTGCACGGCGCCAAACACGCATACGACCATCATTGGCACCAAGGCAGAAGCGACTCTCATCGCTGAAGACGACACGTCTCCATTCGTCCCTCCATTCACGCCTGTCGCGACACCACTGGAGGCGGGCTGCACGATGTTGGGGCGTGAGCGGAAGACGGCCTAACGGTGTGCGGGACCGTAGCGCAGCTTCATGGAGACGGTTGCGAAATGGTCCTCGCCGATACCCCAGGAGCAACAGTGTCCCTAATTTGCTGGGAAGTGGCGGTGCGGTCCCCTACGGCACTGCGTAGGATCCTACGGTCTTGGCGTGCATCCGTGCGTCGCTGCGGTCCGGTCCCAGGTCGACGGGCACGTGCACCTTTCATCGACCACTGGCGACAACATCGATGTACTGTGGAGACCTCACGCCCCACGTGTTGAGCAATTCGGCGGTACGTCCACCCGGCCTCCCGCATGCCCACTATACGCCCTCGCTCAAAGTCCGTCAACTGCACATACGGTTCACGTCCACGGTGTCGCGGCATGCTACCGGTGTTAAAGACTGCGATGGAGCTCCGTATGCCACGGCAAACTGGCTGACACTGACGGCGGCGGTGCACAAATGCTGCGCAGCTAGCGCAATTCGACAGCCAACACCGTGGTTCCTTGTGTGTCCGCTGTGCCGTGCGTGTGATCATTGCTTGTACAGCCCTCTCGCAGTGTCCGGAGCAAGTATGGTGGGTCTGACACACCGGTGTCAATGTGTTCTTTTTTCCATTTCCAGAAGTGTAGTTCCAAAAATTTTGTGTGGTGAGTGACAGCACCATCAGAAATTTTGCCATTCACCCCAAAGTAAACAGACAGAGACCTATACTGAGTGCCCACTGCTGCCATTAACACTACATTTAAATAGCCCTTGTAATTGTGGTAATGAGAACGAGAGTTCATCGAGTGTTTAAGTCTTATGGGTTTATTATCAAGAGAATCCAGGTAGTTATAAAAATTTCACCTGATGTCAAAATCGTAATCAGGATCTCTCCTTTGTTCTTCCATTTTCGGTACCTTAAGTAAAATTATTGCTTTATATAGCAACATTAATTAATGACATCCATTTATTCTTTCTAGTCGACAGGTCTCTGAATTAAATAAAGTTGACAATTGAGAAGGAACTAATGACGAAGGGCGTGGCGCACATTGCAGTGGTGCCAGTTGAGTCTCGCGCCAGGCAAATGCCGGGATGGTTCCTCTGAAAGGGTACGGCCAACTTTCTTCCTGTCCTTGCCTAATCCGATGAGACTGATGACCTCGCTGTCTGGTCTCTTCCCTGAAACAACCCAACCCCAACCCAGTTCAGTCTACCAATAGATTGAGTTTCATTACGCATGGACTGCACCTCAATAGGTATTGGAAGGAGAGGCTGGCGAAGCTTATAGGTAACAATGTAGTGGGTGGTGGTGGGATCACTCATGAAAAAATTCCTGTAGTTGTTGGTGTTAGAGCTGCACCTTTTTTAGACTGAAGGTAGGTATACTTGCTTGAAGGAAGTCCCTCTAACAAAGGAATAAAGGAATCACCTTCAGGGAAAGTAAGGAATCCAAACAGAGAAATGATTAGAATATTTCATCAAAATATAAGGGGTATTAGAGATAAAGTGAGTGAATTGCTTATAGATGTTGGCTCTGACATTATTGGTGCGAAGGGAGTTCAAAAGGTTTTGCACAGTCGTCTCTAATTTCTTTATTTTTTGCAGGAAGAGAACGAAATTTTTTGTGAACATACTTGGAACATTTAACTATAAGTTGGTATATAAAAGTATTTTGTTTTATTTACAGGTGAGCCATAATGGACCGTGGAGTAAATGTCAGGTTCCGACAACGGTCGGTGATGGAGTTCCTCTTCAAGACTGGCGATGACTCTTCCACATCGATTCACATAAAGTTGCTCCCTGTTTATGGGGAGGACACCGTGGATCGCAGCAGTATCCAGGCATGGTTGCAGACGTTTAAAGAAAGTGATTTCTCTCTACTGGACAATTCACGATGCGGTAGACCATTGGCGGCAGTGAGTGATGTGAATAAGGAGACCATTGATCAAATAATCCAAAATGACAGATGTGTGACGACATGACAGGTTGCTGAAATGACTCGTTTGTCATTGGGTAGTGTGGTATCACTGGTACAGTCACTAGGGTGCAGATAAACGTGTGCAGGTTGGGTGCCTAGATTACTGGCGAGAGAAATGAAGACGATGAGGAAGAATGTGTGCGAGGGTCCCATTAAGATCTTTACTGAAGAGTGGAAACACTGTTCTGATGGCGTCATTACCCAGGATGAAACATGGTTCTTTTTGTCTGAACCTGAGAGAAAAATCCAATCCATGGAGTGGTGTCATCTGGGTTCCCCTCGGAATAAGAAACCAAGACTTTCACGAACAGCAGGCCGAAAGGTGATGGCCTCTTTGTTCTGGGATCAGTGTGGCGTCATTGTCATTGACTTTTTGAAACCTGGCTCCACAATTAACCAGGACCATTACTGTTTGTTATTGGACAAGCTGCTACGTGCCATGAAGACCCACAGACCACAGCTTCAAGGTCAGCTCATCAGACTACGCAATGACAGTGCCAAACCCCATACAGCCCATACAGCACAGGAGAAAATCAGGAAAATGGGTTGGAAAACCATTCCTCATCCTCCCTACAGTCCAGACTTAGCTCCATCTGATTTTTACCTCTTTGGTCATCTGAAGGCCCAGTAAAACATTTGATAGTGAGAAAGGCCTTATTTCCTGTGTCAAGCGATGCTGTAAATGTCAATCCCCAGAATTTTACCAAAGTGAATTTACATCATAGAAAGAACGTTAGGCCAGATTTGTCACAGCCTATGGAGGCTACATTGAGTAGGCTCAATGTATAGCTAAAGGTTCCAAGTATGTTCACCAAAAATTTCATTCTCCTCCTGCAAAAAATAAATAAATTAGAGACGACTGCGCTAAAACGGTTTGAACGCCCTTTGCAAATTTGAGCACAACATAATAATTTGACAATTCAGATGTTTCCCATACCAGGATTCAGATTAGCTGGCTGCTTTTCAAGGTGTTCTTTGCATAGTCAGGGAGTGGCCATATACTTAAAAAAACGGTATTCCATTTGAGTCTGTAGACATTTCACGGCACTGCACTGAACAGGTATTTAAACCCAGATAGCACAGTAAGCCGGTTTCAAACTTGTTTCCAGATGTAAAGTTCAAGTATATAAGCTTGATCAAAGCTGGAATATTCAGGCCTGTTAGTTGGATTCAAGCTTGAAACAAACATCAAAGTTGGCAGAGTTCAAGCTATATTTCAAGCTTGACTTATCAAGTTTGGCTCCAGCTGTATCTACACACGTGGAATACAGCCTGGTATGTACAGCTTGTTTTAAGCTATATAATTATTAATCTGAATTTATTGAACCTAATTAATTAAATAAATATCAGAATGGAAATGGTGTGAAAAAATTATCAAGACATTTATGTTTAAAATTTTTTATTTTCAAAGTGTTTAAAATTGTTTTATTTCAAAATTTAATTATTCTGACGCCCCTCCGGCCCAAGCACACAGACCAGAGCAGGATCAAATTTCGCTGACTTCCGCTGGTGTAATGATCCTGTAACAGGTAAAAGAAAATGTTAGCCACACCTAAACATAACAAATGTAAAAAATTGAAACTGATCAACCTAAATATGAAAAGTAATGTTACGCTTATTATGAATATGCTTAACTTTTGCCAAGCATGAGTCACAAGAAATTTTGTGTCCATTACCACAGAAAGAATTAACAGCTTCAACAAAATCTCTGAAGGCTGATGGCGTAATAACAGACTGCAACTCTGATTTTACTGGTGCTTTAAGACTTCTTTGACTTGAATTTTTTGAGCAGGTTACTTTGTGTAAGAGTGTCATACTAACGGGAAGAAATTTCATATTACTGCAATTGAAGAGCAGTCAAAGCTACGTAAATATAGAAGACTGACACCTATGTAGTGACTGGTTCTTGATGTATTTTTTCCCGTTTACCATGTCATTACTATTTGTATTTACAAAGAAACTTTTTGCACTTAACGATTGTTGATTCATGGTGTGACACATGCGAGTACTTACAAGTATACAAATGTAATAGAGCGATATTTATAAAAAGGCGAGATTTTTAAAATAACATTAAGTTTTAATTTATTTGTGCCATGTACTAGAGAGCTACTTTAAAATGATCTCTTTTTGCTGAACAACTTGTAATATGTATTCTTAGCTGGTAATTCATTTCACTTTCACCCAGGCTCAGTTTTTCTATGTAAAAGAATATGATATTTCCTTATGTTACGTAATAGTATTTAACATTTGTAATATTAACGTACCACTAGAGAAAAATGCACCAACATACCTGTAATACACTATATATCCCCTTCAGACCCGGTGTAGCAGTAAGGCCCGAGACGCCACACACTTACCGAACTATTTTCCAGTATAAAACAAACTTCACAACAGTCAACAATCATTAACGCGTGTCACAAAGGTAAAATGGCCGTAAACCTAGCAGAGTCAGTGCAAGGCTTATAAACACTTGTGGCGCTTCCCGTGGACATCTATGGAAGCTATGCTGCACGTGCATCTGCTGTACAGCCTTCCAGGGAAATTACAGTTTATTTCAAGCTTGGGAAAATTATTTTAATTCAAGCTAAATTTTTACAGCTTGATGCAAACTGTGTAACAGGTTGATTTTTCAATCTTGAATTTTCAACTGAACCTAAACTCAATATCCACCCTGAAATAAGCTGTGTAACAGGTTGATTTTTCAATCTTGAATTTTCAACTGAACCTAAACTCAATATCCACCTTGAAATAAGCTTGAGTGCTAGCTGGGAATGTTGTGCAGGGGCAGTTGAATTTAGTGAAACTAAACTTCTAACTGTTGTTTTTTATAAGTTGCCTATGTCTGACTTCCGAGCACTTCTGCTCAAGCTAGAAAGCGTTCTTGGTTCACTTCATAGGAAGTACCAAAAATTAGTTATATGTACTGGCTCCAATATTAATTTTGTATTTGATTGCACAAGAAAAAGGAAGTGGTAGATCTCGTAAACTCATACAATCTGATGCAGACCGTTTTTTTCCAACAAGGCTGCAGGGGAACTGTAGCACAGCCATAGACAATATTTTTATTAGTTTTCCTTACTAGATGGGCATTCTGTTAACAAAAGAGTGAATGGCCTTTCAGATCATGATGCACAAATTTTGACATTAAAATGCTTTTGTACTCAAACAAATGTTATACACAAACTATGCAGGAAAGCTAATCCAAAGGCAAAATAGAGTTTTTTAAACCTCATTAAGGAACAAGATTGGCAGGATGTTTATAGTATCAATAACATAGATGACAGATATAATGCTTTCCTGAACACATTTCTCTCACTCTTTGAGAATTGCTTTCCATTAGAACGTTCTTAATGGGGTACTAGCAGTAAAAGGCAGCCTGGGTGGCTGACTAGTTGGATAATGATATCATGTAGAGCGAAGTGCGAACTATATCAGAATGTTAGAAGAAGCCACAACAAAGCTACAGGAGCCTATTACAAACAGTGTTGTATGGTGCTTAAAAATGTTATTAGGAAGGCTAAGAATATGTGTTATGCAAACAGAATAGCTAATTCACAGGATAAAATTAAAACTGTATGGTCAGTTGTGAACGTAGTGTCAGGTCAACAACACAAGGTCGATGATGTAAAGTCAGTTCATAGTAAAAATATATACTTAGTTAATGTTATAGTTAAAATATGGCTTCCCGGCCATTGACCTTGTGTGAACGCACACGCTAAGCCCGAACTCGTACGGGACTTGGTAGATTAATCTGCCACGAGTAATGAGTATGATGGGTAAACATCTATTAGGCGCACTACGAATGTAGTGCTGTGGACATGTTTGGGAATGTGGGTCTCACGGGGAGCGTGCAAGGGATAAGTCCCTGCAGACGCACTATCCTCTGTGCCCACGGTGGCTCAGATGGATAGAGCATCTGCCATGTAAGCAGGAGATCCCGGGTTCGAGTCCCAGTCGGCGCACACATTTTCAACATGTCCCCAATGAAGTACATCAACGCCTGTTTGCAGCTAGGGTGCCCATTTAATTACCATTTCATTTCTAGCAAAGCTGCATGGTCATCCACAGTAACTGTTCTTTCAGGAACAGATACTACCGCCATATATAGTAAAAATATTTCCGTTACTGACAAGTCAGATGTATCAACAGTATGTAACAATGATTTTCTGAGCGTTGCTGGTGAATTAAATAAAAACTTAGTTTCTACAGGGAATCATATAACTCTTTGGAAAATGTCTTTCCGAGATTGATGTCTGAAATACTCCTCTGTGATACTCACAAGGGGGAGATTGAGTTAATATTTAAATCGCTCAAGACGAAGGACTCTCAAAGACTTAATGCTGCCAATTTTTCTATTGGAATGGTATCTGAAGTTAGTGATCGTTTGACACGACAATTAGTCTAATTTGCTTATTTTCATTCACTTATGGTGCATGGTATTATATTTTGGGATAACTCTTCCCAGGCTAAAAGGATATTTTTGGCTCAGAAAGAGGCAGTTCAGGCAATAAGCAGTGTAAGTTCTCGAACCTCTAGTCGACCTCTGTTCGCTAGTCTGGGTATTTTGTCAATGGCCTCTCAATACATATATTCTTTACTGTCGGTTCTTTTCAACAATATCAGCTTATTCCCAAGATTTAGCAACTTTCACTCAGTTAATAGTAGTCAGAAATCTAATCTGCATTTGGATCACACTTCCTTGACTCTTGTGCAGAAAGGTGTGCAGTATACTGCTGCATCCATTTTCAGTAACCTACCACAAGAAATCAAAAATCTTAGCAGTAAACCACACACTTTGAAATGAAACTGAAGAGTTTCGTCATGGGTCACTCCTTCTATTCTGTCGAGGAGTACCTTGAAAAATTAAGCTGATTCGTATGTTATATTGTTGATTGCGTTTACTTAACACTAGATGTACCATGTGGGTCATTTTTGATCCACAAGGGTTTTTCGAGGGCCCTACCCACCTCCATAATCATCGCAGGACCAAATGCTCTAATGACATTTCATCATATATGGCCTTGTACAACTCACCAAAATTTCATTCCTCTATCCCACCGAAAACTATGAAAAATTCACCTGTTACACAAGTAGTACTATGTTGGTCATTTTTGACCCATACATATTTTAAACCGATTTGATATCAGGAACACCATTTTTGAGACACTGAATAGTTTCTGGGTGTGCCTTGACATTATTCACTAGATGCTGAAGTTTACAACACTTTGTGCCAAAAAGAACGCAAAATACAAAGAATTCGGTGGTCAGACGATACTTTATATCAGCACGGCTTTCAGTTTTGTATGGACTGGTGACATGCAGACCTACGGAGTGACACTGGAAAGCTACAGAGTAGTATATTATATAATGGAAAACTGCCCCCTCCATCCGCCCAACACTACCCTCATACACTGCTGTCTGGGGCACTGCCAATAGTTCTCCTTTTTGATGGCGGGCAGAAGTCAGGCACGTCGTCCTTACTGAACATTGCAACTGACAACATCTTCACCTCTGTGAAACTGGCAGATGAGCTGAAACAAAAAGGAACAAGTTTAGCTGGCAATCTTTGGAGATCACTTAAAGAGGTCCCTCCTGCGATGCAAAGTGATAACAATGCATTGTATGCAACATACTTGCAAGTCAGGCGACGGTCTTCTCACAGCATGCCAAGAGAAAAAGAAAAAAATATATCCTTATTCTGAATAACATGCATGCTGGATGTAAGATGACTGAGAATACTGAGCAGAAACGGTGAAGTTTTGTAATGAAACTAAGGGTGGACTCAATATAGTTGAGCAAATGGCTAGATGCTACAATGTCCAAGTTGGCAAGCCTGTGCAAGTCTTTTACAATATTTTTTACCTTGTTCATGATCAACACTCACACAATTTTTAAATTACTTATCTGTAAGATTTGTAGCCGAGACTTTATCCTCAGAGTAGCAGGTGAGCTTGCTGCACTCCACAAAGCACAGAGAGTAGCCAATCTCCCCTTGCAGCTACTCAGTAGTGGTACTGGCTAATAATGAAATATAAGGTATTATCAGATTCAGATTACCTATGAACAAAAAACAACAAAGCGAAATAAAACATCAAACATATGCTTCAAGTGCAACAAATATGTGTGCAAAAGCTGCCAAGCAAAAACTCTTGTTAAATGTCTGAACTGTGAGCCCACCCCATCTTAGGCAGCACTGCCAAGTCTGTGTTCGTATATATTTCCTCATATTTATAATTATAGTTTGGAGTTTTTTGTTGTTATGTTTTAATTCCTCGATTAGAATAAGCAAGAAAACATGCAAAGCATTTTAGTCACTTGCTGTGTTTTAGAATCTTTCACAATTACTCGGAACTTAATTCGTCTGTGAAAGTAAAAATACTATTACCACTGACATAAACAATATGTTTTGAATGTATTTCAACCTTTTATAAAGAAAAACATTGTAATGTTGTTTTACTTAATTGTTTTAATGATGATTGATGAAATAATGTGGAATTTCTTCTGTAAAATTCAAAATAAAAAAAATTTGTTTCTGAAAATTTATATTTGACCGTGTACTATTATTTTTAGAGAACAAATTAGCCTTTGGTTACACTTTAGGGTCTTTTTGAACATACTGTCAACATGGTGGCGCTCAAAATACCACCTAAATATGAATAAAACGATGGTTTCCTATTGTGGGTCAAAACTGATCCACATAATACTACTAGGGGTACAGCAAAGTTCCATACTTCTAGTGTTAAACTTATGTCTTGTCTTTTTTTTAGGTTCATAAATATTTTATTTTATTGGCTGTTACTTTCCTGTTGTAATTTCATGTACCGTCACGTTCCATGACCTTGGAGATTTGCTCCTCAGTTTGGTCCTATAGAGCTAGATGTGTAAAATAAGACAAAAAATATTAGAGGAAGTTTCATAATCAACCTCATCGTCATGAAGACACAATGTGGTATACCAGGCCAAGAGGAAATAAAAATTAGCATGATGTACTGAGAAAAGCCTTTGTGTTTCTCACAAACAAGAAGCAGTAGATGAAGTAATAGCAAAAGTGTGGAACTGTAAACTAAACTCTATGAATCCTGAGCGTCTCTGTATGCACAGGCGTACATACCAGACATGCTAATAGGTGGTTATATGGGCACCCAGAGGCGATGCAAGCAACCCTAGGACTGGGACAGCCCAGGACACCAAATATTCTAATACTGAAGATTTAGTTAGCACTCAGTCGTCTATGCACACTAAAAAAGATTTGTGTCCACAAAGAACCAGCACAGGACACTACTGGTGATGCAACAAGTCTTATGAATGAAAGATTAGGTGCAGAATTTTAATGAATTGTATGAATAAAAGTAGTTTTGTTAAATTTACAATGACTGTGTTTGTTTCTTGTATCTTAATATTTACCAGAAGTAGTTTTTCCTTTCTTACCAGACTGTTATTTAAAGTTTCTTATGTCCCTAACTGTCTGGGTGTGTGCAGTTTGTTGGATGTTATTTAATCTGATTTACTTGTTGCTTATGACAAGTGTTCTAAAACTGCTCTACTTACAAGCACTTTAATTAAGTGGAGAGAATCGTTATTAGCAGTGAATTTTTCCCAAAATTGATGTACTCACTGAAGTATTGTTTTGCATGATAATCTGTGAATTGCCAAAAAAGTATCTCTTGTTTGATAATCCATAACCATGAAGAATATATTCAGTCTCACACAGTATTCCTGCCTTAGTTGCACTGTATATTTCTCTATTTAACAGTTAAAAACTATAAAGCTTAGGAAAATTATTTGCAGATATCAGATAAGGGCCCATAAAGTGTTTTGCATAATATAAACTCAGTTTAAGAAGTGTGTTGTGGCACTCAATTTCCATGTATTTGATTGCAGTCTTGACTATAGAAGAATATTTTTCTTACAATAAATGTTCATTTGTGTCACACTATTGTGTGAATGTGCTTTCATATCAGAACAAAATTGTGCACAGTGTTTACTTGTTAGGAAACACATATCTTGTTCCATTTGTTGGGACATATAATTAGCATATAAAATGAACATAAGAGTTACATAAATTTTACATACCTTTATGATATGCATAAAGACACTGTCCCAAACATTGACTCAAGCTACAGAACATACTTTAATATGAGAAATTAAATAAATTTTATAGTAGGGGCAATAGGTGTAGAACAATGAGAAGTGATTGTTGAACTACTTAAAGTGTAAACAGGATAAATTACTTATTCAGAGTTCAGTGCCAGACTACATTTTCTTTTTTTATGCAAATTTTTAACAATGTTGTATGTGCTCACTGTAGTACATAATCAGAAACTATCAATGCAAAAGGGTACTGTTTTTGGGCTGTGGGATTATAATCCAATGTGGAAAAATATATATACCTTGAAGATGTAATGTAATGGTATAAATAAAAATCTACTCACCAAGCAATAGCAGAATATATTGTTTCCTTATATCCAAGTTCTGTTTGTATCATATGAGAAATTTTTCTATAAATAATAGGTGTGATAGTGGAGGTATCTACTAAGCTAGCGTATTTTGTACACTTGTCTCTAGCCAACATATAATTAATTCTTTGCAATTAATAACAGCAGTTTTTACTCACGAGTGTGCTAAATGATCCTTACATCCACAATATGCTTTTAAATCATTCTGCTTACTTAATTATTATGATTTTTGTAATTAAGTCTGAGAACTATTTATAAAGTGATCACATGTCCCGACGGGATGAACGAGATGTGTGTATCATCACGTCATTAGATACTATAGAAAATTGTTAGTCTTCCCCCTTAAAATTTTTTTTATAACACGTAATGTGTGTCATGACATTTTTAGCTGTTATATCGTGACATATATTGTATAATTATAACTATTTATGTATTTGACTTCTTGGTTTCAACGAAATATTTTATGTATATTAAGAACTTTGTATCTCTGACGTCCTATGCCTGACGGCGGTTACTGTGCTACAACAAATTCTGTTATATTTGATGTCATGTTATTTGCATATTTTTCTTGTTTACAAGTCCTGTAATCTGACACCATATAATTTTAGCTGTTGATTTTTTTTCTTGCACGTTTTTTAAGTTGTTTGAAAATAACACACCAGTGTATGTTGGCAAGATGTGCATTTCCCCCTTTCTTTTTTGCTACAGGTTTTTTAATGTACAGTTTTAAATTTGAAATATTCAGTTAATGATTTGTAAGTGTACTTTGGTATTTTGTGGTAATCTCTTGCCAAATAAAGTATTGTTATGTCTTCACATGACACACGTCACAGAGAGGGCGTTCCAAGACCCTGTCACACCGAGGTCTGCTGTATATGTGAATGTAAACAGTGGCTTCAGCTATTGTGACCGTTTCTTAGCTTTGGTTACTGATAATAACTTGACACCAGTGCCTATGAGTTTAATTTGTACACTACAGGTATGTTCTTTCCAACGCTTGGTTTATACTCAGATGTATTTGTGGTCTTTTGTTTCTTATTCACTGATAGCTATGTGAAAATTTTTAACTTCCAGCACTGAAGATGATCACTATGTGATTGAAAACCGATTTTGCTGTCAATAAACCATCAAAATTACAGGCAACACTGAATTTCCTTCTAATTTCATATAAAAGTAATTAAATACCGTACACTATACTTCCTACTATGTTATACCTTAGGCCATAAATGTATTTAATTATCTTCATATGCGTGTTCTCCTGCTGCCATTTGTCTACTTCAGTGGCAGATGTCTGCAGCTTAGTCCAAGGGCTAGGTTAGGCTGAACAGTGACAATTTGGTTTTCAGTTGGTGGTTTCCAAATAAAATTGTGGTAACAGATTTACCAGTAGCTCTTTTCATCATAAAAACTAAAACTTCAAGGTAAGATCAGAAAAAGTAACTAAAAATGGGCAAGACTCTGATGAGTATTTTCATATGTATCATGTACATACAGGGAGAAACCATAACTCTAGCAACAAACTTTCAGAGGCATTAAGAGGGACAAAAAAACAAAAAAAGCACAGTATTTAGTAAACGCCAACTCTACTGTGCACCTGAAGAGCTAGGAGCACTCTTTGATCTTCAGAACTGTGAAACAAATATCATCTACTGAACATGCCCTCTTAGCTCCTTAGGGATGCAGTTTACAGCCCAGGCATAATCTAGACATTTTTTCTTGTTTTGGTCCATATTATCTCCTCTGAAAGTTTATTGGTGGAGTTCTGGTTCACTCTGTATATCGTGCATAAACTAAAAAAATTGCAAGAGGGGCTCCATTATGTAACTTTTACCAAATGAGATAGTAAGGGGGTAGGTGAAATGCATGTCATTGTCATCAAGTCCTCACAAAACGTAAACAGCCTTTCACATTTATTACCAGACTATATCCTTGCAGGTGAGATATATTTGTTCCACAGGTTCCCAGAAAGAAATTGCTGTTTGTGTTTACTGATATTACAACATTAAACTTCGGGCATTTAAATCACCTTTCTGTCTCCAGAAATCTCAAACGCAGTCACAATGTTTCTTTCATGAACATATTTTGATTCTCTGTTGTATCTAAAATTGACATTAACAACTCATAGAATGTAGAAATCATGTGAAGTTAATTTATGAAATCTTTGAGGTCTGTGGTTGTGATTTCAATGAGTAAATTAAAGTGTGACTAGCCGCCCCTTTTTTTCGGGCACATTTGGTTTTCTTTGTTGTTTTCTGTTGTTTCTTACCAGCTATAGTTAGGGATGGTTCCTATGAAAGGGCCTGGCCGACTTCCTTCCCCATCCTTCCCTAACCCAATGGGACCGATGACCTCACTGTTTGATCATCCCCCCCCCCCAAATCAACCAACCAAAAAACTAATCAGCTGTAATTAATATACGTGTGGCACAAACGTTCCTTAGTACCCCAAAATGAGACGGTAGAGCACTTGCCTAAGAAAAGCAAAGATCCAGAGTTCGAATATCGGTCCAGCACACAGTTTCAATCTGTCAGGAAGTTTCATTCCTTAGGAGTGTTTGATATCTTAATCTTGTAAGATATTAAGCTTGTAAAATAGCATTTCCTGCTGACAATGTTGTTGAAAGTGTGAGGTCGCTTCAATATATTGAAGGTTTGACAAACTACAAGTAGTATTGTCAACTAAAGCAATCATGCCTCTGCATGGCTCACTGATCACACCAGCCTCACTGAGCAGCATCATCTTCTAGCCTGTGCTGGTCTACAAACCGACATCTTTGAATGAGTTATGCCAGGCAGAGTCCAACCAGTGGCTGCCTTCACCTGTAAAACCAGCCTGTTTCTGTGGGTAATATGTTTAACTTGGAGCTCCTGCACGCAGTATATAACCTATCTTTAATAAACGAGCCATTTGGCCTTGTACCACTCAAGTTGACGTTCTGCTTGGTCAGCAAAGATGTTGATTCTGCCAACTGCTGTCGATATATCGGCATTACGTCAGCATTCTGTATTGATAATGTCATACACTACCTGGAGACATGGGCCATACCCCAGCAACTACCACAGTTTTGCAATATAAAGTGTATCGATCAATAAATAAAGTAAATTGCTTATTGAAATGTGCCTGGCATAAAGTCATCTCACTTAACTGATACTCCATTTATCATTTTGTTGCGGTGTGTAGCTCAGCGTTATGAAAAATTTTTGGTTAAATTTGCCTGAGGTAGTTAGCAGCAGTTTCAAGACAAGGTGTCAACATTCTAATTACGATCAGAAACCTGACACAGTAATTTGGCGTAATTTCTTCATATACTCGCAATAAATCGATACAGAAGTGTGACTTGTACAGGAATGACATTCAAAAATCAGTATCAGATTGTCCCATTGCGTCTTCAGTCATTTCCCTTAAACAACATTTCAGTATTCCAATACATAATATTTCCATTATTGGAAACATAGATTTAATGAATCTGCAATCAATAATTTATGAATTTATCAAAATCTGTGAACATTAATTAACAAAACTACAAATATAACTTTTTCTTCTAATAATCTCATGATTCATACAAATATATTACATAAAATTGTATAAAATTGCGTTGTCAATCATGTTTCAAGTTAATTTTAAAGTTGTCACTAATTTACAGTGTGAAAAATGCTAACAACAGTTTGTAATATTCATACTACCAGGAATGTTTACATCCTTACAAATATCACATGTTTCTATCATTGTTTAATTTCACAGTTGAATTAGTTGTTTGATCTGAAATTACTTGTACACAACTTGTTATAAATAGATGTTATCATCAGTTCTGGAGCAGATATACACTCCTGGAAATGGCAAAAAGAACACATTGACACTGGTGTGTCAGACCCACCATACTTGCTCCGGACACTGCGAGAGGGCTGTACAAGCAATGATCACACGCACGGCACAGCGGACACACCAGGAACCGCGGTGTTGGCCGTCGAATAGCGCTAGCTGCGCAGCATTTGTGCACCGCCGCCGTCAGTGTCAGCCAGTTTGCCGTGGCATACGGAGCTCCATCGCAGTCTTTAACACTGGTAGCATGCCGCGACAGCGTGGACGTGAACCGTATGTGCAGTTGACGGACTTTGAGCGAGGACGTATAGTGGGCATGCGGGAGGCCGGGTGGACGTACCGCCGAATTGCTCAACACGTGGGGCGTGAGGTCTCCACAGTACATCGATGTTGTCGCCAGTGGTCGGCGGAAGGTGCATGTGCCCGTCGACCTGGGACCGGACCGCAGCGACGCACGGATGCACGCCAAGACCGTAGGATCCTACGCAGTGCCGTAGGGGACCACGCCGCCACTTCCCAGCAAATTAGGGACACTGTTGCTCCTGGGGTATCGGCTAGGACCATTCGCAACCGTCTCCATGAAGCTGGGCTACGGTCCCACACACCGTTAGGCCGTCTTCCGCTCACGCCCCAACATCGTGCAGCCCGCCTCCAGTGGTGTCGCGACAGGCGTGAATGGAGGGACGAATGGAGACGTGTCGTCTTCAGCGATGAGAGTCGCTTCTGCCTTGGTGCCAATGATGGTCGTATGCGTGTTTGGCGCCGTGCAGGTGAGCGCCACAATCAGGACTGCATACGACCGAGGCACACAGGGCCAACACCCGGCATCATGGTGTGGGGAGCGATCTCCTACACTGGCCGTACACCACTGGTGATCGTTGAGGGGACACTGAATAGTGCACGGTACATCCAAACCGTCATCGAACCCATCGTTCTACCATTCCTAGACCGTCAAGGGAACTTGCTGTTCCAACAGGACAATGCACGTCCGCATGTATCCCGTGCCACCCAACGTGCTCTAGAAGGTGTAAGTCAACTACCCTGGCCAGCAAGATCTCTGGATCTGTCCCCCATTGAGCATGTTTGGGACTGGATGAAGCGTCGTCTCACGCGGTCTGCGCGTCCAGCACGAACGCTGGTCCAACTGAGGCGCCAGGTGGAAATGGCATGGCAAGCCGTTCCACAGGACTACATCCAGCATCTCTACGATCGTCTCCATGGGAGAATAGCAGCCTGCATTGCCGCGAAAGGTCGATATACACTGTACTAGTGCCGACATTGTGCATGCTCTGTTGCCTGTGTCTATGTGCCTGTGGTTCTGTCAGTGTGATCATGTGATGCATCTGATCCCAGGAATGTGTCAATAAAGTTTCCGCTTCCTGGGACAATGAATTCACGGTGTTCTTATTTCAATTTCCAGGAGTGTATATACAAATAATTTTGAGAGCTGTCTACTATTAATGTTAAGAATATGTGATATGGTGTCATATTCTTGTGTTGATGTGGTATCAACGTATTTCAAATATTCCAGTTCTGCCACATTACAGTAATCATTCCTGATACCTGCACAGTGTAGTACTTCAGAACGGATTTCCCACACGTACACTAGGGTCAGAAGTGGCTGATCTGAAACACTGGTGCCAGAAGATACAGTACCTGCACAGGACATCACAAAGTGACGAGCTGCAGTCTCACCTCAACATGCTGAATAGAAGTGAACTGCTTTTAATCTGCTAAGATTGTACATGCAGTGTATAAATTGACTAATTGATATGCCATTGGATTGAAGGGTTACATTGAGAGTTCGATTTTTAAAATAGAGTTCTGTCAGTGATTTGATACCTTTAGAGGACACAGTGCAGAATCAAATGGAGGTCTAGACCTGGTTATGTGGCCTCAGTGCAACTGATTGCGCCACAATGTTTCATGCACTCAGTCATAGCATGTGATTTGGTTTAATTGTAGGAACTCTGGACAGTATGACAGGAAGTGTGGACAGTGCTCATGGTAGGCACTGAGAAGTAAAAATATGGTAAAGATGCGTTCAGTGGCAAGAAAAAATTGTTCTATTGGTGTTTGGTTCCTCCAATTTTTCTTCTTCTCAAAGAAACAGGTTTTGCAATGGACGAATCTGAGACTGAGAACGTTACCACTACAGAGATGATTGAGACGTTATTACATGGCACAAATGTAGTCAGATAATATAGAGTTACACAAGCGATTGTATTAAGGGAAGATGAGAGGGACCATCCTTATCTAGTATGTTGATACCTTTTGAATACTGTAGTACTGCCACCCTAGTCTCTCCTTTTTCAGGTTTAGCAGGAGAGAACATTTTGGTATCCATAGACAGCATGTTAACAGCTGGAAAGATAGGATGTTGACCAGAAGATTAACATTATCTCACTCTCTTCATGCCAACTATTAGTCCCAGAGAAAAAATTAATAGGGCCATTTTTGTAATAAATTTTATGTAGTGCAATTTCGTACCAGGATATATTTTTGTTAAAGGCCACTGATTTTTGAGTTATTCAGAAAAACGTACAAAAGTGACCTTCAAATGTCCCACACTGCCACACTCATCTCTCCCCCCCTCACTAATAAGGAGAATGGTATGTTATTGATGACACTCCCTCCCACCACTACTCAAAAGTTTCTGACTGTACGAATTATTTCCCATACAGTTTTCGACCTTTTATGTTATTTATTAACTGGGCTATTACGCCACTGGCTTCATCAGCTATTTCGTTAACATTATTGGTTTAAAATTTCACACAAGGTTAATGAAAGAAAAAAAGACTTTCGTAAACATTATGCAAAACTATTGACTTCTCAATTCGATCTAAACTTAAGCCATCCAAACACAATAAATTCGTAGTAAGAATGTCAGACAAACAAACCGAACTACTTTTTAATTTTATATTGTTAAAAATCTCAAAATCGTGAGGTAAAATTTACACAAACGTCAATTTTACAATTTTTAAGTGAACAAATAAGTGGGTGGCGTAGTATCCAGCCAATGAAGACAAAAAAAAATTGAATGCAGGAACTAATTCGCGCAGTCGTAAATTTTTGACAATGGTAGGAGGAAGTGACATGAACAACAGAATAAAAATCTTAACTACTGGGAAGTTAGTGTGAGTGGTGGTGATTTTGAAGGTCACTTGTGTACGTTTTCTCTAATAACAAAAATCACAGCCTGTAACGAAAACGTATCCCAGTAGAAAATTAAACTACATAAAGTTTCTTAGAAAAAAACTGTTCTTTTTCCTTCGCGCAAAGAGAGAGAGAGAATATTGAAAATCTCTCACAATGCACATGCACTGTAGCATTGTTGGTTTTTGAAGCCTAATGTTATGTAGTTTGTAGACTAGATAGACTGCAGGTGTCGTATATCACGTACTGGCTGTACTTATATTGATTGGAAGCGCTGTGTGGCGTCTCTGAAATTTCCATTATCGTTTAAGAGTGTGTTACTACTCCCATCTCACCACATTCTTGCCTGTGGTAGGCTTTTGTATACATTTCCATTCTGGAGGCCCCATTCACACGCATTTCCTACACTCTGATGCTGTCACAGTAGCTATAGCTATCATTAACTTTTTAAAGAATTCTGCTCACACCTTTCCAGATAAATCATTGGCAACCCCTGCAAAAATGTGTCTAATACTCTCTGTACTGCTTGCTGAAGGAGGACAACAGTGGTATCATAGTTGATAGCAACACATATCTGTTGAAGTTTAACACTCTAATCCTGTCTACAGAGTTCTCAATGAACTCCATCTGTTTTTTAAACAAATTGTTTAAGTGATCTCTGTATTGCCTACAGGTATTTTCCTTCTGTAGCAATGAACCTAGCGTCATTTCAGAATTACAACTACCTAGAAATTCCATAGTTCTTTGTGATGCATTGCATAAGTGTCTATCACCAAACAAACATAAAATTTACTACGAAAAATGAACTACTCATTTTCTCTCTCAGACTAATAGTTTGCATGAAGAGTGTGAGATAACATTGAAAATATCATATAACACACAAGCTTAGGTGGTTTTTGTGCAATTTGAGGTAGTTACCTGACTTGATAGACCACAAGTGTTCATTATAAAATTGTTTGTCTCAGCTTACTCTACACCACTGTGGTACATTGTAAACAGTTATCATCTACACCCTGTATATACACAATCTCGCAATTTGTAACGTTTGGGCGATACTTTTCCTATTGTTTCACTTCTCATCAAAACTTCATAAAAATTAGTTAAGAATATCTATTATAAAATTTGCTTTGACCATTAATAAACCATCACTCTTTAGTTCTGGACTAAGTGATGTATCATTGTGTAGATGCTCCATCTAGTGTGTATCCACCACAATTTTATGATGACGTCGTCATCCATTCTGCTGATGAAAAAGAGAATCGTCGAATATTCGTAATTTTTATATCACAGACTGTGTCTCATAAAATTACACTCACAGATCGGTACTGGCTTAAGTGAAGATATATTGAGTTGATTCATGTCAGGTGAACACACCACCTTTTGATGTAAACACCAGCTTTCTCTGTTCTGTTCACTGTGAAAGCTGATGGCTGATTCACATTAGATAGCAACAGAATAGAAAAGGCTAGCAGGCGACATCACCATTGAATGATGGTGTGTTCACCATGGGCTCAATGTGAATTTCCCACAGCAAATTTAGTAGAAGATGTAGGGACAAGCAGTTCAAGAGAAAAATCAAAGCAATAAGTTGAAACAGGTACTGACATACAATTCAATCATATAGAAGTCTCACCCTCTTATCCTCTATCGCTCATCTGGATTTGATAGCCTTCCCAGCATATAATATGTGCCGTCTTTTCTGAAATAAATGGGCATTTTCCCACAGAGATTGAAATATGCCACTGTAAAATCCGTCTATGGCAACGATGATAGGAGAGATGTCAGTAGTTACTGACTTGTTTCACAATTGATATTATTTTCCAAAATTTTAATGGTGGTGATGCATTCTAGATACCCCAACAGATCAACAATAACATCTTCAGTAAATAATAGAAAGTATCGCAGAAGCGTTACTCAACTGTGACCTCCTTTTACAAGCTCATACATCAAATTTGACAAGCAGTAAACAGCAAACAGTAAACTCTCTTGGTATCTTCTGTGACCTATCTATGGCATTTCACATTGTGAATCATAGTATTCTTGTAGGTAAACTGAGGTTTTGGGGGGGGGGTTTGATTATAAAGCCAGTGATTAATATCATATCTTATCTACAGAATGCAGAATCAACCAATGCAAGCAGGTGAGAATCTTCCAAAAGTGGAAAAATTACTTATGGGGTTCTACAAGGCTCAGTCTTACATCCATGATTATTATGCATACATATAATCGACCCTCCATCTAATAAGCAACAAAGAGACATGGTTAATTTTATAGACAAGACTAGCATTGAAATTAATCAAAACATACATAAATTAAGAAACTAAATGGTGAATAATGTTCTTAAAAGTACTAGTGTTTGGTTTTCTGCAAATGGTTTCACTCAAAATTTCAAAAAGGCAACATCTTCAGTCATCCACATCTCGAAGTATTATACATCTGATACATGTAACACATGATGACAAAATAATAAACAGAGTTGAAACATCAAAAACTTGTAACTTCATTTACTGATGAGAATTCAAACTGAAAAAAAATTTTTGGAACTTCTAAAATGACTTGCTTCAGACACATTTCCACTTTGAATAGTTACAGATCTTAGAGTGAGACAAATCCATATGCTAACAAATTTTTCATGTTTTCATTCAGTAATGTCACACGGAATAATGTTCTGTTCTGCTAAAACTCAACTTTAACACTTCAAGTGTCATGCCAGTAACATTACATTGTCCTCAGTGATGGGAACACTACCATGATAGTAATATTACAGACATAACTTCTTAGTGCTTCTTAGTGAGGACTCCCATGTACTTAATATGATGGGCATTGTAATACACATTAAGATGTTGTGTCTGTATCATGAGCATAGCATTCTTTCAGCCGTTGAAGACAGTGTAATTTTATGAGTGTGGCTCTGCAAGTATTAAGAAATAAATAGGGTTATGCATTTTGACTACTGCTTCACAGTCTATTTCTTCCCTATGAAGTTTGCTGTAAATAAGCCATTAAAATTCAAACAGAACAAAGATGTACATAATTACAATACCAGTAGAAAAAATGACATTTGTCTTTAGTACTGAAAAAGTTTACAATGCTACCACCAAATTTTTTGATTATTTAGCCAATGATAAGTTTCTCCTTGAAAACTCTTTCTGTTCCATAAAAAATTTCTATTTCTCTAATGTGTAAACGATGGTGGGTGGGAATTACAAAATTCTTATCTGTATTCAGGGAAAAAACACTTGTAAATGGTCAGTGTGTAGCTGTATTTACATGCTTGCAATATGACACATTCCACAACATTATGACTAAGTGTACAGTTGATCCAAGGAACATGAAACTAGGTTACTCACTTTGTTTCACAGAGGACCAATCAGTAGAAATTATGTCACAAGGTAGAGCCCATAACATAAAAGTATGAATATAGAATCAGAATTAAGAATTAAGGAACTAGTATCGGTAATCAAAAGAGTTGAAATACGTCGCCAGGTCTGGATGGGACCCAGTTGGCTTTTGCTGAGAGTACTCTACTGAACTGCCTCATTACTTAGCTTGCACACGAACCACTTGCCCAGGACAAGGTCTAAAGCTAATGGAAAAAATTGTAGGAGACACTATATAAGGAAGGTAAAATAACAGACCCACAGAATTACAGGCAGACAAGACTAGTATTGAAATTAATCAAAACATACAGAAATTAAGAAACTAAATGGTGAAAAATGTTCTTAAAAGTATTAGTGTTTGGTTTTCTGCAAACATAGGTGTGCTGCAGAATTCTTGAGTTAGAATGCAATAAGTTTCCTTGAGAGTGAAGTGCTTCTGTAAACAAATCAGAACGCATTTAGAACGCTTAACTCATGTGAATCTCACCATTCTCACATGATATCTTCTGAAGTGTGCATGAAGGGCAGCACAAATACTCCTCATTCCTAGATTTCCAGAAAGTGTTTAACACGGAGCTCCACACCAGACTGATAACAGATGTACAAGCACATAAAATAGGTTCACGGATATATGAGTGGCTCGAAGATTTTTTAAGCAATAGAACCCAGTACATTGTCCTAAACTGTAGGTGTTGATGAGAAACAAGGAAACAGTCAGGAGACTCCCAAGGAAGTGTGACAGGACTGTTGTTATTCTCTACACACACAAATGATCTAATGGACAAGGTGAGCAGCAGTCTGCATCTGTTTGCTGATGATGCTGTACGAGAAGGTGTCATCATTGAGTGACTGTTGGAGCATACATGATGACTTAGACAAAATTTCTTGTTGGTAGGATGAATGGAAGCCTCCCTAAATGTTGAAAAATGTAAGTTAAAGCAGATGAATGCAGCATTAGTGGTGCACAAATTTACAAAGTCACATTGATTAAATATCAGAGCAAAAGACTGTAAAGTGATATGAAATGTAGCATGCACGTAAGGATAGTGGTAGGGAAGGCAAATAGTCAATTTCAGTTTATTGGTAGAATTTTAGGGAAATGTGGTTCCTCTGTAAAGGAGACTTTCTACAGAACGCTTGTGCCTCCATTCTCGACTATTGCTCAAGTGTTTGGCATCCTCACCAGATCACATTAAAATGAGGCACAGAAGCAACTCAGAGGTGGGGTGTTGGATTTGTTACTGGTAGGTTCGATCAACACATGAGTGTTATGGACATGGTTTGGGAACTCAAATGGGAATCCCTGGACGGAAGACAAAGTTCTTTTTGTGGAACATTATTGAGAAAATTTAGAGAACCTGCATTTGAAACTGACTGCAGAACGATTGAGTTGCTCGCAACATGCATTTCGTGTAAGGACTATGAAGATGAAATAAGAGAAATTAGGGCGTTGTAATGACACATTCCGACGCAGAGACATACAATACCTTAAAGGCTGCGCCAAAGATTAAATTGAGAGGCATGTAGGTTATAATCTTTGTAATGTTCACATTGGATTTTCTTTTGTTTCATACTCCAAGAAGGAGCTAAAGGACACTTTTGATTGTTGCCTCGTGGAGGATGGACGTGATTTTTGGGGTTTGCGGAAGGCAGCCATATTGTTAGTAATTATGGTTTGTGCGACGAGCAGAGCAAGTCTTATTGTCTTGTGAATAACAAATAGTGAGAAGTATCGAAGTGTTACGAAAATTATTTAAAGCAACGTAGCATTGTATTTCTTGGTTTCCATCTTCTTCGTGAAGGGAACCGATGCCGACTTAGGAAGATACACACGGTCAACAAAGAGAAGAACTTCGATGGCTACTGATTAATTAATATTGTGGCAGAAGGACTAATTCTACGTCTAAGGTGAGAACTCTGATTAAATCAACAATGACGTAGAATTCAAAATGTAATTAATCGGAATGGTAAATTATATTACAGGCATATTTCACGCAGCACTGTATTTGTCCGCATTCAAGCCGGTCAATACAATCCGTAGAAAAGCCTTTCAAAAATTATAAAGTTAAAAAACACAATAAAATCAAAATGTTTTTTTATTTATTTCGCCACACTGGCGACCGCTGACAGGGACAGTGCTGGTGGAACAAAGAGTAAGTACTTCATTGTTGTGCTACAAATGTACTTGTACTAATTACTGTTTCTCTGTTACATGACGCACATGGAAAATGACGCATAAGGTGAAACAATATTAACTGTATAAACGGATGGCACAATAACCAGAAGGAACAAGGACAAGGATTTACAAAACTAACGTAATCGTGAGTGACGCAGCTCAGCCGGAATTAAGGTAGGAAAGCGCAAACGCATGCAGTGGCGGCACCTTGGCTTAGCTCCACTTAAAGCAGAACCTTTTCCTTTCCATATTAAAATCCTGGTAGTGTTTGTGGCAACACACAATTACACTTTGATAATTACTTTTTATGTTCAACAATCGCAGAATTAGAAGACGTAGTGCGCCATCTTGTAAATTTCCGACGCGCAACAAATAACAATCGCGAGATATTTTTATTAATTCAACTGCGAGAGAATTTAAAGATTTTGATTAACAGTAAAGTACAGATAAAAATAATATCTCCACAATGGAATCGGAGAACTTTAATTTGACAAATGTTCATGGACACGTCACCGATTCTGACAATAGTGACGTAAATGATGACGCAATTAGTTTTTCAGCACAACATAATGTAGAAGTAAATACGATTCAATTGCACTCCACAGGGATTAACAATAATGAACCACTTGCAAATGAAACCTTGTGCACAGTCGATGAAGCATCAATTACCAGATCAAATGAAAATATTTCGCGTGAAACCAGTGAACCTAGCCCGGTTTCGATTCAATCAGATCGTGGTAGAGAAACAATGGCTACAAATAATGGCATAAATACAAACACACAAGCTTCGTCAGTTACGCTTGAGGCATTATATAGTCTGATGTCAAACGTGAGCGAGCAATTATCTGATTTAAAGATCAGTCACAACACAATGAACACAAAACTGGCGAATCTAGAAATCAGCCACAACATGACAAACACAAAATTGTCAAACATGGAAATTGGGTTCCAACAGCAAGTTTCAAGTGTAAACACGCAATTTGAAAACATGCACATACATTTCGATCAACGCTTAAATAAGCTCACCAATGAAATCGATCAAAAGATCGGAGACAAAGTCATCAAAACCGTCAATAGTGTATACAATGTATTGGCAAATGACTTAGAAAAGAAATTGTCAGATCTTGCAAACAAACAGGGACAGGAACTGTCAGAAATAGTAGAAACACACAATCAAACACAAACCGTACAAAAAGAAATACATGAAAACGTACAGGCTATTCAATTAAATTTAACAAGAGTACATGTGAAGAAATACCTGACCAAGTTAATAAAGTTAACAAAGAAGTCGGTCTTCTGAAACAGGAGACTGGACGTATCAAGGCGGACATTATCAAAATAAATGAAACTTTAGAAAACGGTAATGTAAATGAATCAATAACTGACCAGGAAACAAAACTTTTTGAAAAATTAGGTAATGAAATCAAAGTAGCCGAGGACAGAATACGCAAGGAAATTGCTGGTAGACTGAATGTTTCAAATGACTTGCCTACGTCAAGCAACAGGCAGCGCGACACTTATTCGCCCATGCCAGATTACGATGTCAATAACGCAGAACATCACGCGCCCTGTCCGGCGTATGTGCACGCACCGGCACAGGCAAACAATGGCTATTCGCCAAACGCGGTGCTGCAACAGGCAGTAGGCGTGTCGCCTTGCATCTCGACGATTCTAGTCGATGAGAGCCTGTTGAAACATAGACAGTTTCCAGTTTTCTCCACAGAATCCAGAAAAACTCATCCAGTCGTATTTGTAAGAGCATTTAAAAATGTCTTACCAAGAAACTGGACTGAGGCACAGAAGATTAGATATGTAGTAGGCTTCACACAAGGCGATGCACTTTTGTGGGCCACAGACATGGCTGAACAGTGCGTCACCTACGAACAATTTGAACGGGCTTTCTTGGAGAAATATTGGTCTGCTGGGGTCCAAGAAAGACTGCGACGTGAGGTATTCAACCCACAACCGTTCAAACTAAAAAACGGCGGGTTGAGAAAGTATTTCGAAAAGCACTTGAATAAGACGCGCTATTGGAACAATCCAATACCGCACGTAGACGTTCTCAAAATTCTGAAAAACAGACTACCCGCGAATTTACGCGAAAAATTGGTAACCATACCGGAAAACGACCTTGAATACTTTCTTTCCATGCTTGACTCAATTGATCTAATATACGAAGAAGAGCCGAGCACAAGTAATCGGAATGAATATTCCGGAACCAATCAAAACAACGGTAACGGATATCATTTTAATGGCAGTGGACAAAACCCACACAGTTGGCATCCGTATGCGACAAGGCCAAATAATGGAACCTGGAATTAAGGAAATCGGAGGAATTCGGCGCCACAGAGACGTGAAGACCGAAGGTATAGTACAGATTACGGACCACGCCGGTATGGAAATGATAGAAATCACGTGAATGATTGGTCAGGCCCGCGTGATGAAAGGCGGCATACAAATGAAAATTACAATAGTTACAGTAATAGGAATGACAGACCAAGGAGGAATAGCGACGGCCGGTCGCAAGAAAATGTTGCACGCAGCGGTCCGGAAACTAATTGGCGACAGAATAACCACTCAGTACACTTTTTAGATGTAACGGACAGTACTGAAGCAACGCCGTTGTCTCCCCCGGTAAACAACAATCGGTCGTAATGAGCCCCCACCGGCCGACCGATTTGACAACAGGGGGTACAAGCAAGCACACATTACATCTTAGACAATTATTTTTAAGATATGATCAGGATGCGACCGTAGAAGATGATCTATGTGAAGAAGAGATGAAAGCACCAGACAAGGTAAGTGACGTCGTGCAGACTGTAATAACAGCAAAGATAGGAACTATAATTACCAACGTAATTTTAGATACAGGCGCATCTACGAATATTATTTCTAACAGTTTATTTAAAGAAGTTTCGAAAGCATTAAAAGTACCAGTGTTGCCAACGGAAAATTGTAAAATCTTGACAGCTGTTGGTAGCAAGTCAAAAAGTATTAAGTGGCAGACGCAAATACCTGTTACCATTAGCGATGTCACGATAAACTGTACATTCTTAATCGTTGACAAGTTAATCGTCAATTGTATTTTAGGTATGGAAGTTTTCCGGCAGCATAAAGTAAACATCGAAACTAGTAACCAACTGGGGGCATATGCCAGCTTTAAAACGCATAGTTAACCACACCTAATGAAACGTGTTACTGTGAGTCTTAACACTATAAAATAAACCATACGGTACTTTTGTAGTCTAACTCAGTTATTTAAGAGAGAGGAACAATGCCAAATTAACGCGAAGGCCAGAGTTTGTTCGCTTGAGACGAGCAACAAACCACGCGTCGAAGTTGCAATCCAACGCTCAGCTGATGAGCACGCGATAGCTGCATGTCAAGACGAGGTCATTGTCCGCGCTGTAGGCAGCGAGCCGGGGAGAAATCTTCCCCCTTCCCTGTCCGATCAGCTGAGTGTATACAAAGCGCGAAGGCGCATGCGCGGTCGAGTCCAGGCGTCACGTGACTCTATTACACGATGGCGGCTATCACGAATAATGTTCACCAACAATGCAGTTTTCCCAGCGCCTACAGTCCAGTCGTGGTACGTGGGCGCGCATGCGCGTAACGTTTAAAAGTTTTGAGACCATGCTTACTATGAGACACAGAGACGAAAGCCATTCAAAAACATGAAAGAAAAGGGTACACAAGTCTTGTAAATAGTAGCTTAGAAAATTTAATTACGAGCTGGTACTACGTAATAAAAGAGAACATACAAGTACATACTGGTCATGGACGGTATTGTAATATTATATTATACTGAGTAAAAAATCTTAGCTTGTACAGAAGGAGAAAGAAAATAAAAAAAATAAATAAATAATGCAGATAGATAATCGGAAGAAAGGCTATGTACACGAGAACAACACACAATTACATATAGGGAAAAAGAACCAAATTGGAAAGCAAAGAAATAACGCATACATTTACATTACACAGTAGCTAGCGATTTTCAGAATGAACAACAAGGTAAACGTGTGAATTTTTGTGACTAAGGAAACGAATGACACAAGCTTTAAAATAGGAAAATAATAAACAGATCTATGCAACGTGAGTAACGAACTGAATCGCCCTCAAAACAAATACTTAGGCTTTTTAAAGGGAGAAACACATTAACGTTAGGAAACACCTAAAGCACTCAGCAAACAACTTTGTAGAATATTTAAGCTATACACGAGGTTACATGTACGAAAGCGAAAGTGTAAAGGAGGAAAATATGGAATGATTGCGCATTAATGGACCGTAAGGCAGTTATGTATGTAAGAAGGAATATTTAGTTGTAAGTATTATTAGTATAAGGGACGATGCTCAGCACACCCTGAATTATTTTGGAATATTGAAGGAATGGTGCAGGGTACCGAAAAAGGGCCTCACCAGCAATGTGTATATTATAGTGGTAGATATTTTTTGTGTGTATAAACGTATGTATGAATGTGTGAAAGGCGAAAGAAACTCTGTACATGTACGGAACTTGAACAACGTAGAAGTGTATAAGGAAAATTAAACTCTAAGACAACCTCGTATAAACAGGTATACCTAACGTCAAGAAACAACTTAATTCAAACCGTAAGACTCCGAGTTTACGAGAAAATACGAAAAACCTGATACCCAGTGCAACATTAGCGATTCTTCACTCATGTATGCAGAAGGAAGATATGAATTACTTTACACACTTGAAACATGAAATGATAAATCATGTCAAAATTATATCTTTCATACATATAACGATTTACAGTCACAAAGAATGAAAATGATATCGCCGCTGTACGAGAAACAGTCAAGTAGTGTGATCGACGATCTGTAAGCAAAGAAATCGTCTATAAAATAAACTATGAAAAAAAAAGAAAAAAAAACGTCATACAGAATTTCATGCTGCACTGAAGCTATGAAAGTCGGATTATTCGTGTACATAGATTTTCATGACAACCGATACATTAAAATGTCTGTATTTTTTTCTCCCATGATAACACAAGAAGCCTATAAGCATACTTTAATTGAAGACGATACATGCACACAAGGGCGTGCCGCTATTATGAAACTCTGTACATATTAATAGTAGTTACACCCTGAACTTCAAAATTTTATGTTTATATGTCCATGGTAAGGTAGGATGTTTTATTAGGGTTAATGATTTACAAGCACACCAGAACGTGCTCAAGCACAAAACACTGTACATATTAGGGTTATGCTGCATATAAATGATTATTTCGTGCATTTTCAGAGTTTATATGTAAAAAAAACCGTAGCATACACGTAGTCGTTGCCATTACCCTAAGTAGAAGGTAGAAAATTCCCTTCCCAAGGTGCAGTGGAGCGGCTACAGGTGTTTCTCTGCATGCTGATGCATGTCGTTGCGTATGAAGAATACGTAACGAGGGTAAACCTTAACTTACACTCGAGTTCAAGAAAGAAAACAAAGGACTTGTTCCTTCTAACAGATTAATGGAAAAAGGTGTGTGTGTCAGTAAAATCCAAGACGAAGAAGCCACTATGAGTGGTCAAAAATTTTTTTTAATTTTCGTCGATAGTTTTTTCCTGTAATTAATGTAACCAATATATTGTATGTTTTATGTTATTCCATTGTATGTGATGTATTTTGTATTTCATGCCAAGTCCCGTGACTTACAAATTTGTGAATACTTATGTACATTGACCAGAAATATTGAGGGGAATGAATCTCGGTACAATAGGTAAAAGGGGTTAATGCGAAAAAAAAAGTGTAGTGAAAAAGGAAGTTTCGATCGCAATACTCGCGGTTAAAGTGGTGTGTGTAGAAATTAAAATTGTGCAAAGTAGTGCTCCGTTGCAAGTGTCAGCGAGCCTAAACAAGTGACATCGAAAAATTGAAGCTAGTATCGTCAAACGACCCATGGCGTCACAATAGGAAAGGACAACGCCAAACAAGTTTGACATGGTACGCTTCTTACCTGGAGCTGCATCGACGGGATCGTCCTCCGCCTCGCACATAGTGTGGTGTGTTCTTCGGGGCACATATTCCAATGTACCTCGTCGTATCCAGTCTAAGTACTGGAAGGAACTACAAAAAGCACATGCATACTGAGGTTCGGAAGTCTCGACGGTACCCGCACGTCGGTGTATATTCAGTGCACTGGCGCGTGCATTCAACCAACGTCGCCAGCTAACGGACGACCAAACAATCAGGCGCGCGTCCCGCCCATATTCAACACTGGGTCTAGCGAACAAAGCTCGTCACCCCAGAATAAATACAGAAAGCAATACAAGGACTTAATTTTCACCTCTGATGAGGAAGGAAACATTTGTAAATAACGTTGTATTCATTGTATATTTTATTGTACAAACTTTACCACATGATGTTGTTTTCTCAGTGTTAACCAAAACTTTGTATATTAGGATTAAGGTTTGTAAATATTAGCATAAGTATACCAAAAAACTGACACACGCCGTAATACCAAAGAATTCACAGTGCCATGAAAATGAGACAATAGAAATGAAGTTTGTAAATAAAAGAACCCCAAACCTATCAATTGCAAGGTCGACTACTGTATCCTGTCAACCAAATAAAATTTTATAGTGACAGTATACAGTAGGGGGGCAGTTGTAATGAGACATTCCGACGCAGAGATATACAATACCTTAAAGGCTGCGCCAAAGATTAAATTGAGAGGCATGTAGGTTATAATCTTTGTAATGTTCACATTGGATTCTCTTTTGTTTCATACTCCAAGAAGGAGCTAAGGCCGGTATTACACTATCAAATTTCTTTGTCAAAGATTTGATCAAAGATGTGATCCAATATTCCGTCCAATATATTTGACAAAGATCTTTGACGTAGCGCTAGAGGGGGTATTACACTGTCATCAAAATTTTCATCAAAGTTCAAGATGGCTGACAACAACTTGTTACTAACCGCAGCAGTTCTACGTACTCCAATTGCATTGTGTGCACATGCGGAAAAGAAGTGGGGGAAAAAATGGAACCATACATACGAGGTTGACAGTCTTAAAAGTCCTGGGATTACAACTTGATAATAAATTCAGTTGGGAGGAGCACACCACAGAACTGCAGAAAGGCCTTAACAAATCTGTATTTGCAATTCGAGTGTTAGCAGACATAGGAAACATAAAAATGAAAAAGCTTGCATACTTTCATTCCATAATGTCATATGGGATAATATTTTGGGGTAAATCTTGAAGTCAAACAAGTTTTCAAGGTCCAAAAGCGTGTAATACGTATTATTTGTGGAGTAAATTCACGGACCTCCTGCAGAAACCTCTTCAAAGAACTGGGTATACTAACTACTGCCTCTCAGTATATTTACTTCTTAATGAAATTTGTCGTAAATAATATATCTCTTTTTCCAACAAACAACTCAGTTCATACATACAATACCAGGAACAAAAATGATCTGCACAAGGACTTAAAAGCGTCTGTGATCTATTCTGTTACTCGTTTTTATTCTCTGTAGGTGTTTTTAGTATTTGGAAAAAGGGACCGATGACCATCGCAGTCTGGTCCCTTTAATCCCACAAACCAACCAGCTTACTTTAGTTCAAAAAGGGGTCCACTACTCAGGAACACTCATCTTCAATAATTTGCAAGGAAACATAAAAAATTTAGTTAGAAATAAATATCAGTTTAAAAGGAGCCTGAAAGACTTACTACTGGCCAACTCCTTCTACTCCATTGGCGAAATTTTTAATAGAAACAAATGATGTATTGTATTTATTCATACTATTAGTATTGTTATTTCAGCTTAAAAAAATCGACATGTTCCACATCCACGAGGCTCTCCTCAGCACGGATCTATGGAACGAAAAACTAATCTAATGTGGGTGAAGCCGTGGGTTTTACGACGACACAATAAAAGCATTCAACAAAACTTGTTACGTGAGCTTACAGTAGAAGACGTCAAGTCGTACATCAATTACTTAAGAATGGATGAGCATACATCTCTGTATGTGCTCAATGAAGTGTATCCTCAAATCACAAAGCACAATATTCACTTAAGAACTGCTACATCTTCAGAAGACAGGCTCACTATAACACTCCCATTCCTTGCTACAGGAGAGGGTTATGTTAGATTAGGTTAGGTTAGATCAGGTTAGGTCTCCAATCTTCTTAATCTATTTTTGTATTCAGGGTGCCTCACGTTGTAAAGCGCCTCATAAGCTTCAGACATCTCTATTAATTTTGTAGTTGTCGGCACACACCAATTGTATTTACCGGCAATGGTTATAAAAACACTACAGATGACAGTACGCTGCAGCGATGCTAGCGCTCCATGTGGTAACATGTCACATTGCAGTGAACAGAAGACAAGCGGTTTCTTTGATCAAATATACAGCGAGGCCCTAGATTTGATCAAATATTGGACGACATTTGACAAAGTCCCTATTACACTATCAAATATCTTTGACAAAGATATTGGACAAAGATATTGGACAAAGAAATTTGATAGTGTAATACCGGCCTAAGGGACACTTTTGATTGTTGCCTCGTGGAGGATAGACGTGATTTTTGGGGTCTGCGGAAGGCAGCCATATTGTTAGTAATTATGGTTTGTGCGACGAGCAGAGCAAGTCTTATTGTCTTGTGAATAAAAAATAGTGAGAAGTATCGAAGTGTTACGAAAATTATTTAAAGCAACGTAGCATTGTATTCCTTGGTTTCCACCGTCTTCGTGAAGTGAACCGATGCCGACTTAGGAAGATACACACGGTCAACAAAGAGAAGAACTTCGATGGCTACTGATGAATTAATATTGTGGCAGAAGGACTAATTCTACGTCTAAGGTGAGAACTCTGATTAAATCAACAATGACGTAGAATTCAAAATGTAATTAATCGGAATGGTAAATTATATTACAGGCATATTTCACGCAGCACTGTATTTGTCCGCATTCAAGCCGGTCAATACAATCTGTAGAACAGCCTTTCAAAAATTATAAAGTTAAGAAACACAATAAAATCAAAATGTTTTTTTATTTATTTCGCCACATCGACTATTGCTCAAGTGTTTGGCATCCTCACCAGATCACATTAAAATGAGGCACAGAAGCAACTCAGAGGTGGGGTGTTGGATTTGTTACTGGTAGGTTCGATCAACACATGAGTGTTATGGACATGGTTTGGGAACTCAAATGGGAATCCCTGGGCGGAAGACAAAGTTCTTTTTGTGGAACATTATTGAGAAAATTTAGAGAACCTGCATTTGAAGCTGACTGCAGAACGATTGAGTTGCTCGCAACATGCATTTCGTGTAAGGACTATGAAGATGAAATAAGAGAAATTAGGGCTAGTGCAGTGGCGTATGGGCAATCGTTACTCCCCCATCCTGTTTACAAGGGATCAGCAAGAAAGTGACTAGTAATGGTAAATGATATCCCCCCCTCTCATACAACATATGGTGGCTTCCTCTGTATGTCTGTAGATGTAGATGTAAATTTTATTGAACTTCGAAACGGATGTTAACGAAAAACTTCGCATGGCAAAATGCTGAGTAACGGAACAACAGGAAAAATGCTGTACAAACATTTGAAAACATCGATATTTACTTCTTAGTAAATATATATACATGCAGATACATTATACAATATTTATATAGCACTATGTAGCATCTGTGTACCATTTCCATTGTGTTTTTTAAGTATGAAATAAGTCAAAAACAACTGAATTTTTTTAATAGTTCTGACTTTTCACTATATTTGAGAATTATTTAACGAAGTCAGTTCATCAATTTATGATGGTTTTCATTCACAGATTGGACTTTTTCTCTATCTGGGTCCAATAAAAGCTAATTATTTTTAGGTTTCAGATATTAGGGATCCCTTGTAGAGAAGACTTCAATGGAAGACATTACAACTCGAAATGGAACATCTGCATTGTTGCAAACGAAGGTAACTCCAGCATTGATCATATACATTTGAAATCGTTTGTCCTTTATTATTGCATATCGACTTCAATCATAGAGCGATCATCTAGAGTGCAAGATTAAGTCCAGTGGACTCGTATAATCATGCACAAAATATAACTTCGAACATATGTGTTCATAGCGAAGAACATGTCAGCTAACAGGTAAGACCACACCTACTGGTTGGCATATTTTTCACTATGAACACCTATGTTTGAAGTAATATTTTGTACATGGTTCCAGTTCACACTGGTCATCAAGGCAGTGTCATCTCAACGTGTATTCACACTGTCCATCACATCATAGGACTTCAAGACAGTTCAAATCACATGATCTCAACTCACATGGCTGTCCTCATCTGTTTTTTTCCTTTTTTTTTGTTTTTTGCGGATATTGCGATCCTCACAAAATGATTTTTAACAGTTTTTTTGTACGAAGTGCACATACACAACATGGTTGCTTATATAGGCTGATGCTGGAGTCCACCGTTTGTATGAAAATGACATTTATTTGACAATAATGGTTCGCAGCTTGCAGGGACAGTTTGTGTATTAGAGTCGAAAGACAGAAGTGCAAAACAATGCAAAAGAGGGTGTGCGTCCGAAAATTGTTATTATGTGGTCCAGAAGGAGAATTCCATACACTACACAAGATGTCCAAGGGTAGAGAAATTTCCATTTTATATTTTTGAAAGGCAAAGGATCAGTTTTTTTCATTTGTAATGATTAAATTCCACTCAAATTCCTGAAAGGAACACAGTGTTACGAGATTCCATCACATCCCTTGAAAAATCGTTTGTTTAAGGTTAAGTTTAGTTGCTAGGCCGCTGCAAATTTTCGTGCAGTGGTCATATCTCCCTCAATAACTTTCCCTTAAGATTTATGGGTTTTCTTAACATCTCGTATTTGGTTTTTAACAGTTCAAGTGCCTTATTTGTACAGGTATTAGCTATTGAAGTCGTATAAATATTGACCACTGATAGCTGATAAAACTATTTCACACACATTCCAGAGAACGACTTAGCAGTATATAAGCATGCCACAAACCCTGTAAGTGCCTCACAACATGCAAATAAATTCTAAATTCTAGTCAATCTGATTCTATCCATACTGTTTTTCTCACTTCAAGTTGGAGCCATATTGCAATCCATTGCATTTTAATATCTTAATTAATGGCAGTGGCATGTATAAAAATCCACTTTATAAATGTAGTAGATGACAAGTAATTTAGTACTCGCATGTTGTACAGTTCAGATTGTTGCTTCAATTCATCTTTCATCATTTATTATAAGATTGCAAATTTTAACAAAGAAAATAACGGAAGAAAACAGGCTTATTAAAGGTTTTGGAGCCAGTCAGAAGAATTTCCTCTGATCAGTGCATTGACGGCAACATGAACATCTTTCACCCAGTCACAGACCATGGGAACCGGGAGAATGCCTGCGTCAAATGCATATGCGCAGTTGCGACTAGGTTCGTTTGAACAGTTGCCAGACAGCACCACAACAGCTGTACTGTGCATGTGCAGCTATGATGATGTAGGCAGCCCATACTTGGTGTTTGCTCTGCTCATACGCTTTTGTCCATTTCTATGTGGAATTTTTGCTATGTGGTGACTTTGATAGATTTTTTTTTAAATAATTTGTACTCTGCTACTCTGTGTAGCATTTCCAATCAGGTGTACAGCTACACAGCACTGCAAAAAGCTAGAAAGATGGAATACAATTTTCTTGCAAAAAATTAAAAAAAACAGTTTCTTGTGTAGCTTACACCAGAATAAAGAACAATAAATTTCATGATTATTTCAATAAGTGTAAAAACTTAACAAGGTTGTCTGTGAGGCAGAGAGACTGTACAACTGACAGTTTATATTCCGCTCTAGGAATAAATATAAAGCCATGTGGGGAGTTAAAGCGATAAAACATGGTATGCTGCCAGTCTACAATTTACCATAGAATGGCATTCAATAAATTGAAGATTTAAATACAAATTAAGAAATAACTTCAGGCCTAGAGGAAGTACTAGACAAGTGCCTTGTGATCGAAAAACACTTTCACAGAAGGCAGATTTGTAAAATTCTGCTACAGCCATTATTATATTTGAAACAAAATATTTAGTTCATAACTGCTGACCAAATTTGTCTACTTAGTCACCTTCAAGTCAATGTTTACATATGTTTGTACAACAGGACATCAGAGACTACTCCAGCAGCATTTGAATTTCGTAAACCATACTAAAATGCTTCATTCCACTCTAATTACACATTTCTATGTCCAGATGCACTCTGAAGTACTTGATATTCAGCTTTTCATGTTGTTTTCGTGATACCAATTTTCTTGGAGGTCCAGTACTGTATTCTCATGTTTCGTTCTTTATTATGGTATAATGTCATTCGTCCCAGAAAGTGGAAATTTGCACTTGGAAATTGTATGAGGTTGAAATAGCCAATAGTGCGGAATGAAACGCTTCCTTTCAAATAAACTAACTGCCTCAGCGGAAAAAATTAATACAAGCAAATTTCTCTACAAAATAGACAGAAATAGCTTCATTACGACATTAATGGTTGTTTGCTAATAATGTGAAAATAATATAAAATCAGAAAATTGAAACTACTAACTTATTTCGGTCTTTTATGGTTATTAGAATGTATATTAATTCACTTGATGGCTCCCGGCCATGGAAATCTCCTTTGATTTCATTTGACGTGGGAGCTGTAAACGAAGACACGGAACATATACTCGGCCAGGTCACGTGGGGAAGGACCCACCCCACTATAACTCAGCTTGCTCTGCTCATGCACGAATCTGGCAGCTTGGGCGCGCCAGAAAAATTTTTCCGGGTAGCTTCTGGCTATTTGCTGCTACTGCTCATACACCAACAGCCACGCTTCAAGTAGCCAGAAGCAGGAGGAAGGCACTGCTCATACGCGAATTCAGCTCTGCGCATGCGCACGAGCCCGCTGGCAACTGCTCAAAAGGTTTGTTTGAGCAGTTACCAGACAGCGCCAGCAAACAGGCTGTACTGCGCATGCACAGCTACGATGACGTAGGCAGCCCGTGCTTGGTGCTTGCTCTGCTCATACGCTTTTCGTCGCATTTCTGTGCAGCCCTGCGGCATGTTGTTGAGAGGACATACAGAGTTTTACTTAGAGCAGCAGTTTTACCATATCCCACCCATATAAAGGATGCAAGTAAGGAAGCAGTTCTTGGCAAAATATCATTTCAAAATTAGACTCCACAGCTCGAAGTACCATAACATTTTGATAAGGGGTGACTTCAACAATTTTTTTTTTAATTTGTACTCTGCAATAATGTTATGTAGCATTTCCAACAGGTTTACATGTACACAGCACTGAAAAAATCTAGCAGGATGGAATACAAATTTCTTGCAAAAAAAAGAAAAAAGGTTCTTGTGTAACTTACACAGGAATAAAGGACAATAAATTTCATGACTATTTGAAAATGAGTAAAAAATTAACAAGGTTGTCTGTGAGGCAAAGAAACTGTACAAATGACAGTTTTTTATTCTACTCTAGGAATAAATACGAAGCCATGTGGGGAGTTAAAACGATAAAACATGGTTTGCTGCCAGTCTACAATTAAGCATAGAATGGCATTCTATAAATGTAAGACGTAAACACAAATTAAGAAATAACTTCAGGCCTATGGGAAGTACTAGAAAAGTGCCTTGTTTTCGAAAACCACTTTCACAGAAGGCAGATTTGTAAAATTCTGCTACAGCTGTCAATATATTTGAAACAAAAATTTTAGTTCAAAACTACTGACCAAATTTGCCTACTTAGTCAGCTTCAAATAAATGTTTACATATGTTTGTACGTATATAGAATTAAGAGATCTCACGGTGTCATGAAAGGAACAGGACATCGAAGACTACGCCAGCAGCATTGGAATTTCATAAACCATACTAAAATGCCTCATTCCGCTCTAATTGCACATTTCTATGTCCAGATGCACTCTGAAGTGCCTGGTATTCAGCTTTTCATGTGGTTTTCGTGACAACAATTTTCTTGGAGGTCCAGTACTGTATTCTCATGTTTGGTTCTTTATTATGGTATAATGTCATTCGTCCCAGAAAATGAAAATTTGCACCAGAAGTTGAAAGTAGCCAATTGTGCGGAATGAAACACTTCGTTTCAAATAAACTAACTGCCTCAGCGAAAAAAAATTAATAGAAGCAAATTTCTCTATGAAACAGACAGAAAAAGCTTCATTAAGACGTTAATGGTTGATTGTTAATAATGTGGAAATAATATAAAATCAGAAAATTGGAACTACTAACTTATTTCGGTCTTTCGTGGTTATTAGAATGTATAGTAATTAACTTGATGGCTCTCGGCCACAGAAATCTGTTTTGATTTCATTTGACGTGGGAGCTGTAAACGAAAAGACCAGCAATATTACGAAGACACGAAACATATGCACAGGTCACGTGGGGAAGGACCCCCCACTATAATTCAGCTTGCTCTGCGTATGCGCGAATCTGGCAACTTGGGCGCGCCAGAAAAATTTTTCCGGGTAGCATCTGGCTACTTGTTGCTACTGCTCATACACCAACAGCCCCGTTTCAAGTAGCCAGAAGCGGGAGGAAGGCACTGCTCATACGCGAATTCAGCTCTACGCATGCGCACGAGCCCGCTGGCAACTGCTCATACGAACCTTTAAGGTTCGTATGAGCAGATGTGGTTTGAACCCACAGGTTTGAGAGGTTTCGCTCAAACCTCCAACTCCAACTTTCAGGTTTGCACACACCTCATGTTGGTGCAAATCTTCTGTCCACACGCAACGATCTGTGTGCGCAGATGTGATGTGCGCAGATATTTGCGCAGACAGATCGTTGCTTTAAGGTTACTCTGTAGTGTAGTGAAGTGGAAGTACTATGAGGAACGTCTTTGGTTTCTTATAAAATCGGCTGCTGAGGGCGCTGTGCTTCCATTTTGACTGGGGTTCGCATGGTGGGATAAGGTACGTGTATTGTGGAATTAGGTTGTAGTCATCTTCTTGTCGTCGCTTTTAATTGGAAAAAGTTGGTGACTGAGCGTATCTATTTTCTCGTTGCGTTTGTTTTAGTAGCTTCTGTGTAAAGATTTGTCGTTTTATTGGAGACGTATTTGTTTTTTATATATGGTAGCCACGTGGTTTAATTTCATTTTAGGGAATGGCGGTTACAAACAATTTGAGTCGGGAAGGAAATTGTTAAATAACGAATCGTTGGTTCAATTTATGTAAGGCTTACTTGATATGTGGCGATGGTTGTCTGAAAAGACTTAATTGTAGGCAAAAATAATATAAACATGCAGGAGTTAGGGATAGGAGATGAAATGGTTGTAATTCGTGGTATGCTTATGATGATACTGTTGTCTCGTTCGTATGAAACGTTGTGAATAAAATTAGTTGCTGATTTGTTGAATAGCTTAGCGAGTATGAAGTTTATTCCTAATGTAGCTAATTCTCTAACGTTGTTTTAGTTGGCAGTCGTGCGGCATAATGCAAGAAATGGTCCGTCTGGAGCAAAAATGCCAGCACATGTAACAAAGCGAAGGCGTCGAAATACTATCTGTTGTAGCAAATGCATGCGTATCGTGTGAGTTTTACAGATATAGTTACTTAATAGAATTATTTGAGATATTTTTCAATGATGAACAACAACCGCCCCAGTCTGAATTCGGTGACTGAGTGGATTTTCTGAGGATTACTTTAAGAGTTCTAAAAGTGATGTTATAATAGATTTGTTTTGCAGATACTACTTAACTCTTACGATAAATACGCTAATTATATGCTTTTTTGTTCAAATACTCAGTTGGGGCATGTCTCGCTGCCGCCCGGATTCGCAGGACCAACTCGAAACATGTGCATCCGCTTTCCGACATTTGAGTTTTGGTGCTTCCAGAACGATGGGCATTGGCGATCGTGAACAGCTCCTGGCAGCTGCACTACTGGCACGGAATGATATGGTGTGTATGTGAAGAGATTCTTGCTTAAATAATATCTGTTGTGATAAGGTGAAGGGGCGAAATGCTGTGGACAGTTTTTAGTGTAAATTAGGTTGTGAGGGTTTAGTTGTACTATTAAATTTTTATATACGTCTTTATAAAAGTATTTTGAATGATGTGTAAGAGTCCTGAAACTATATGTGGATATTGAGGCATTTGTCTGACAAAATGTGTGACACTTTTGATGTTCAGAATAGTTTTGCAATGTTTTAATTGATGTACTGTTCTCCAGGTTGTGCTTGTCTCAATGTGGATTTGCCACCATTGGTGGTACTGTGGGTGCCATAAGGCTTATGAAAAGGTAAGATTCTACAATAAATCTTTATATTGTTAGCTGAAATGATGATATAATTATTTTCATATGATTTTGTGATTGATCTTACTTGCCCTCACTGATGTTACCACTCTGTTGTTCACTCTGTTCTGTCAAGTATTGGTTTCTGATGAACTTTTTTTTCACAGGTGTACCCAAGTGATGAGAACGAGAGATTTCTTTGGTGAGTAACCTAGCACTTGTTTCGTGCATTGTAGTGGGTGATGGAAATAAATGTAAATGTGTAGTGAAGAGTTAGGTCTGCAGTGAGTTGTCTGTTATACCATGTTTTGCTCAGTTTTCTTTCAATTGAGTCTCGCTCACAGTTTATAACTCTGCAGTCACTACTACTACTACTGTTTATGTGCACATGTTGTAACCAGTTAACTGTAACATGTAAATATCTTGGTCTGTACAAAATCTAGTGTTGGTAGACATCTATCATGTATATGAGATTTGTTAACAATCTTTGACAGTGTAATAAGAGTGAAAGTGCAGGGTGGGACAGTGGTCTTCATGCATTTGTTGATAATTAGATATGTTTGCAAGAAATAACAATGTCTTCCAAGGCAATATGCATATAGATGTTCATGGCACTATCTTGCTTTATTGTTGTATTACAGCCAGCTGCTTAGTAAATTCCTCTCATTGCTGTATGGCATGCGGAATGCCTAACATTACGTATTGTGTTTTTAAAAGTTGATATTGTATTTGTTCAGCATGCATTTGTTGGTGGTAGGCCCCACAACTTTAACCTTATTGAGGTCTATATTGCTGCTGTGGTTAGAGGTCTAATAATTTATGTATTCGATAGGTTGACGAGAGTCACATGTTGCTGCTTTCATGCCAGATAGGGTGCAGATGAGCTGGAGTTAATCACCTGTTTTTTGTTTTTTTAGCACTAGTGTTTAGTTGGTATAATGGAGTCTCTTGTGTATATGTGAGGGTGATCCCAAAAGTAAGGTCGCCTATTTGTATATAAGTATGTAGACCTCTTTATTTCTACAGTGGTTTAGATTACTTTACAGCTTGACCATTTAGCTATTTTCACCATTTCTATCAATGCATTTTTGTAGTCACTGGGAGTTTTTGTATGCCTATGTCATACCAGCTTGCTGCCATGCTGTTTAGAAAGTTATAAACCTTCTTTCACCTTGTCGTCGGAGCTGAATCGCTTCCTGACCAAACATTCTTTTACCTTAAGGAACGGGTGATAGTCCTTGAGTGCTAAGTCAGGACTATAGGGTGGGTGGGGTGATTGTGTTATGCTGAAACTGTTGCAGGAGAGCAATGGTTTGGGAGTGATGTGTGGGTGTGTTTTGTCATGGAGAATGTGTGCACCCTTGCTCAGCATTCTTGTTGTCCAGGTCTGAATTGCCCATTGAGCTTTTTCAGAGTCTCGGCATTAATTGTGGTCCCAGCGATTCAGCTTTGACGACAAGGTGAAAGAAGAGGTTCATGACTTTCTGAACAACATGGTCAGCTGGTATGACATGGACATACTAAAACTGCCACAGCGTCTACAAAAATGTATTGACAGAAATAGTGACTGTCGAAAAATAGCTAAATGTTTAAGCTGTGAACTGATGTGAACCATTGTTGAAATACAGGTCTGTGTGCTTCAATAAAATAAGAGATCTTACATTTGGGATTACCCTCGTACATGAGAAATGATGGGGCTGCTGTGTTCATGTGATTCTGTTGTGTGGTCAAAGTGACAATGCATTTGGCTACCTTATTAGAAATTTAAAGGAACTTGAACTACTACATGGTGTGTGTGGATAGATAGAAAGAAATTGAGGTATTGTGACATTCTCAAGTCTTGACCTAAAGAGGGAGACCCCAAGCTCACAACCAGGATTTGCTCTGTGCTTTTCCTGGCCCCGAACTGGGGTAAATTAAAGTCTGTTAAAAACTCACATCCCAGGATGATTTGCTGGTTTGTGTATCCTGTCACAGACAACACAATTTTAAATATATTTGTTGTTAAGTTTTTGTGTTCCCAACATGTTTCATACTATTCTTGTTTGTTGCAGCTCTTGATACTGGGTAGAGCAGTGCTGGTGAGCCTGTGAAGTTGTTGGAAATCAGTTACAGGTAAGAAGCTGTAGTATAAAATTCCAAACCTTGTTCGTTGTACCACAGCCCCAGCTCCATACTGGATATTAATTTCAGGTATGGCGTTTTATGCTGTGGAGATGAAAAGCTGTTCAGCTATATTATCCTGCTTCAATAGCTGGGTAATACGTAGTTCAGCAACAGTGTCCTTATGCTTTTGATCAGGATTGTGGCTTTTGTAAATTGTAACTGGTTATTTAATTGGGAGTTTGGTTAGTGTTCGAAAGCTACTCCTAGTTTGAAGTGTCAGTGATGTTGACCCATCTTGTGTGATAGTATAATAGAACTACAGTATTGAGAGAACACTAGGTGTGACAGATTGAACAGCATTTTCAAAGATTATTTTTGTACATGTTTCATATTGTCTTTGTTCAGGCAGTAAACATTTGCAGTTGCAGCATATTTTGCTCAAAATGGGTGTTGGCTGGGGTATTGGCAAGAATTCTTCCAGTGCACAGGCTACACAATTATTTGAAATAAAAACTACGTAAAGTAAAACATTGATGGCAGTTGATGTATTTGAATTTCCGAAAATTTCATTTAACATAACTTAGTTGTAAGATAACTAACATATTAGTAGGACCTACTTCCAAGAGCGTAACACCACCGGAGTACATGTGCTACGGCTTCTGACAAGTTACTGTATTTGTTTACATCTGGTTTATTCTTATGATGAACAGATTATAAAAAAGTGTGATCGAAAAACATTGTTTCATGGAAGGCAGATTTGTAAAATTCTCCTACAGCTCTCCATATATTTGAAACAAAATATTTAAAACTACAGACCAAATTTACCTGTTTAGTCAGCTCCATGTTAATATTTATGTATGTTCATATGAATATAGCATTAAGAGAACTTGTCTTAAAAGAAACAGGACATCGGAGACTACTCAAAACGGTTGGAATTTCGTATCTTTGTTAGGTCCTTTATTATGTTATGTCATTTGTGTCAAAAATGAAGATATGCCTTTCAAATTGACTGAACTTGAAAGTTGCAAATAGTGTGGAATGGTGCTTTGTTTCAAGTAAACTGACTACCTCTGTGGAAAAAATTAACAAAACAAATTTCTCTACAAAGCTGAGAGAAATAACTTCATTAATAGTTGAATTGCCCATAATGTGGGAGCTGTAGATGATCAATCATTATCGTGATACACGCACACGGGATCACGGGGAGTATGAACACCCCCCCCCCCACACACACACACACTATAGCTCAGCTTGCTCTGCGTGTGTGAGAATCTGGCAGCTTGGGTATGCTAGAAAAATTTTTCTGTGTAGCATCTGGCTACTTGCTGCTACTGCTCATATGGTAAGCAGCAATTCTTCATGTAGCTGGAAGAGGGAGAAGGCACTGCTCATGTGAGTTCAGCCATGTGCATGAGCCTGCTGGAAGCTGCTCAAATGAACCTATACTTGTACCGATTAGGCTAACATGTCTTCAAACAAGATCACAGCAACAAAGCTTTAGTTGTGATGGCATTGTTACTGGAGGCAGGATAGTGTCTAGTTGTATTTTGTTGTATATTTACTTTCCTAAATGTATTGTAATTGGTGTGATCATGTAGAATTTAACACATTTCTTTCCTTTCCAGGACATTTTTGGCTGGACTGTGAAATACTACTTTGAGAAACTGGTTTTGGCTGGACTGTGAAATACTACTATGAGAAACTGGTAAGTTCACTTGTGTAATACTTCTGTAATTTTTCAGAGGATGTTAGTAGTTGGATACTTGGGTGATAAGAGATGCTGTTTTAATTTCCCAGTGATGGCACTAGGTTTGGTAAGTCAGGGGATTGCCATTCTGTTTTCTGTAGAATGGAAATAAGTGAAAGTAGTATAACACTTCAGAGACATCCATAATCTTATTTAGGTTTTCTGAATTTCTTCCAGTGAATGCCTTTTTAAATATTGGGACATGTAATATTTCTTCTCGTACCTTATTGTGTAGTATAATGTTAATTATGCTTCCTGATAGACCTGTTCTAGACTGTTAAGTGTATATTTGAATATCCCTGGGAAAAGGGTACAGTTTTGTTCTGTAGCAATCTGCCTGTTTTCAAGGGGGTAGTCTAGGGTGAGCACAGTAGTTAAGAGGAAGGAACATGGAGAACAAAGCTCTTTTTGCATTCTAGAAACATTTTTGCCAACATGTCTTCAAAAAATTACTCCTTTCACAGTGAGTGGCACTGCATAATGTATCGTCAATGCTGTTTCACACGGATGGATTAGTTTCTTAGAAAAATTGTGAATTTGATTTTAACTTTTTCTGAACCCATAGACAGATTTTATCATTGTTAACCTCTCCTGAATATACATTTGGCTGGGTAATGAAAGTTGTCTCACAGCATTTTCAGCATTTACAATTACTTTTGGGTGTATGCCTCTGAAAGCCTTCTTGTAGAACTTTTTGCTGTTGACTGCAAGCTGCACTGGCTCCAGTGTCATTAACAAAGGTGATTAATTTTTGGTTTCATATATTAAACAGTTGTACACAAAACGAGAATAGCAGCAGTCTTCGGATTTTCTTAAGTACATTGTATTTGTTGGTAAGAAAAATGTATTTCTTTTTTATTCATCATGTTGAATTTGCACTGAAGTGATACCTTCTGCCTGTGGTTGTTCAGGTATTATTGCAACCAGCTGTGTGGTAAACCTGTTTCTAGTTTTTTAGCAGAATTTTATGGTTGGCCATTGAAGGCTTTTGAGGTCTAGGAAAATACCTGCAGCTAAATTACGTTGATTTTGAAAAGCAGGTCAAGAATTGTGTTGCGTGTAGATTTAGAATTTGTGAAGTTTTTTCTCGGTGATATGAAGTGAAGTGGTTACGAATCTTAAGACAGTCGTGTAATTTCAATAGAATTTTTTAGAAGGAGCTTGACTGTAGAACAGCTTTGTCATCAGAACCACCACCTTAGTAATTTACCGTATTTACTCGGATCTAAGCCGCACCTGAAAAATGATTCGAAATAAAGGGGAAAAAAATTCCCAAATCTAAGCCGCACCTGAAATTTGAGACTCGATATTCAAGGGGAGAGAAAAGTTTTAGGCCGCACCTTCAAATCGAAACAAAGTTGGTCCATTGTAATATGAGACACAATTTAGGTCGAATGAATGACGATACAGCTACAGTAGTTTGGTTCGAGTCGTAAGCTTAGCAGTTAAGCTTTACCAGGTAGCCATTGCTATGCGTCAGGTGCTCCGTCCGTATTTACACGGATACTCTTCCTTTTTCATGTGATTCGTCTGGTTTGAATTGATTGCTTATTTTGCTTTGATCTGATAAGTGCCGTTTTCTGTGTTATAGGTGTTTACGTCAGTCACTCTAAGCTGAAAATGCATTACTATACTGTGCCATGCATTGTTTGTCGCATTATGATAATGCGTGTTTACGGCCTGTCGCTGCTTGCGGCATGGCTTGCATTTGTGTGCGCTACCGCCGCCTACAATTAAAAAAGAGAGGAATCGTCTCATTAGCGAAGCAATGGCAAGAGACTGCTATTTGTAGTTACTTACACTGCTGCTTTCTTTGATAATGATCAACAAGAACCAAATAATAGACTGCGTATGATAGAACATGTTCTGAACGAGAGTTGGTCGAAAATTTTTCTCCGTTTGAAAGTCTTTGCGGCCGCTTCTTTAGTGCTTCAAATTCTGCACAGAAATTAGTCATCTTCAATTTAAAAATCTAGTCAGTTGCTGTGCTTCATTTCTGACTGTATCACTATTAGGCATAAGAGTAATACGAATATAAACATGACACGATACGATACGTATATTCTTCTGCTTTTGCTGTTGTCTCACTCTAGTTTCGTAGTTTATAGGCAGACAGGATTTAAATGAGATAGAAACAAACACGAAAGAATACATGGCGAAATGTTTATATTCGTATTATTCTTTTGGTGAAGAGAATACTGCATGTGATTCACATTTCATAAGGTTCCTATTAGCAACCATCTCTTCTCACAGGTAGGAAAAAATTCTGAATGTAGATTGGCCATATTGACAAAAGTCCCAGTCTTGCCAGTCGGACTTTCATAGTACATCGAAATTCTGCTACATTCGAAGATAAGCAATACGGAATTTGTATTTACTTTGTTGGATAATGTATGAAAATGCAGTGGTCGAAACTCGGGCGGAGAAAAAAAGCTCGTCTTCCATTTTTTAAATTTTATTTACTGGCGCAGAGGTTTTGGCGCCAGTATTTATCTTTGTGCCTACAAAGGATGCCAGTGCAGCGCTACATATATATGCGATGGCAGCAGTTAATTGTGGCGGCACCTACTAACATTTTTCAGAACTTCCGCTTGCTTTGCACTCGATTGTAAGCCACAGGCGGTTTTTTGGGTTACAAAAACTGGAAAAAAGTGCGGCTTAGATTCGAGTAAATATGGTAACCTTGTTACTTTTGGAACTGGAAAAATAACTTTTTCTAGAGATGAGGATTTGCTCTTAATATGTAACCTGGTACTTAAAAGAACCACTTGACATGTAATTGCTCAGTGATTTAATTTTCATTAATATTTCATCAGTGTGTTTCATAAACCGATGCACCCATGATTGACTTTGGACTCGTACTGTTAATTTGTATGAGATTTTCAGCTAATAAAGTGTTTGTTGTATTTCCATCAGTTAATTTTTTGTCTGACTGTTGCACCCTCTGTTGTATTCAACTTCAGTAATAACTGTCAGTTTTGTTAACTTAATCATTCCACATAATGGAGCTACTCCTTTATGAAACCAGGTGTCTTGAAGTTATTTTCTCTTGGCACTGCTGAAATTTTGTGCCAATGGCCATTGCTTTACACACCACCTTTGCAATCCGCTGATCTAAATTCACTGAAAATCTGTTTTAATGTGGGTTCCTTAGTTGTATTGATGTAAGTGGTGTTATAGGTCCATGCACTTGAGATGAAATTTGGGCACAATTTGTGGCGGATGTATTCTCCATGTTTGACGAAGTTTCAGCAAGTGCCAATTTGTTTACTTTCTGACATTAATTTTTTGACTTTCTCTAATATTCTCTGGATCTACAGCAGGAAGTGTTACCTTTGTTTTGCATTCACATTCATTGCCAAACTGCAACAAAATTTCACCTAACCTTAGACCTTATTAAAACCCTGGTTTTTCAATTTTTTGAGTTAACCTGTTCGAAACTGTTCTAAAGAGAGCATTTATTTCCAAAACCCATATAGGCCTATCCTATGTGCATTTCTGATAATTCAGAAGTTGACATGCCTATGATAGCATGACATAGCTATTTACTGGAGTATGATGTCACTGGCTGAATCAGCAGATTGTAGTTTTTACATTAGGTGCACTAAAACATCAGTTGTCCATTTGCCATTTGAATTTAGATTTTTTTGTACAATTACTTAATGATGAATATGACAAGCATATGTCTGAATTTTTGATGCATTCACTTCCCTGAATAAGATGTTGCTTAATAAATTAGTGTTGAATGTCTTAATTCTGGTTTCTGAGGCTTGTTTTTCTTTTTGCAGGCTTGGGTCAAATTTGGAGTTCAGGAAACTTTGCAGTTCATGTCAGTTATTGGCATCTAAACAGAAGACTTTTCACTCATTTGATGGTTTGCCTAATTGTCAGTCTGAGGATGTGTAGTAAGAAAGTTTCGTTGAATTACACTGGCAGTCAAAACTACAGTGTGGTGTGGTGAGTGCTGTTCCAGTGCTGTTTAAGACAGTGTCACAGGCAAGATGTGTAATATGCTGTGTGGAAAGGCAAACTAATACACTTTAAGAAGAAACCCATATCCTGAAACACATGGCCTTGGTGCTGGTCAGTAAGTGTCTGGGAACAATTTTTTTTGGCAGTTTGTACAGATCTGTTCTGGTGTCTGAATGTGGGAGGTATGCAACCCTTTCAGCCACCTGTGTACTGTGGCCTGAGCCTAATAACATTCCTGTGCATGAACTAAATTCCTTCTTACAGTCTTCGTGTGCATCCTATTGTGGACATTACGTGGTCTGCCAGTGCAGTTGTGTTGACAGCAGTGTGACAGCTATCAGTACACAGCTGTGGAAATGGTACACAGTGCTTTCCTCAAGCAAAATGGATTCCAGTGGGAGAGCTAATGCAAGTTTATATGTGGAATATTTTCCAAATAATGGTCCCCACATCACTGCATGTTTGAAGCTATACACACATCTGAGTTGCACACAGGTATTTTCTGCCATAGGGGGATACAATGTACAGTACCTGGTACTTACAAATGCTATCCTCTGGCTACCATTTCTTGTGGTAGCTGCCAAAACATGAGAGGGTCATTCATACTTGACTAGCAGCAAGTTACAGTGGTTTGATTTGTGGATGAATGCACATTTACTAGACACATTGTCAACTTTTGGAAGATCATAATCTTTGTGCAAGGTTGGTATTCACAGCTGGCCTGAGATGTCTTATCACATTGGACCATTTCTTCCACCAGACTAATGGGACTTATCTATTTCATATTTATTAAAGGTATTTTGTTTATCCTGTAGGATGTAGCACCAGTAAACGTTGCTGCAATATGACTGAACTAAAGCACAGTTCAGTCGATGTGCAGAATGACATCAGTGTCATGTATCCCAATCCAGTCAGTGGGTTGTTAGAGGTGGACCAGTTCAGTTACCGTACTTGATGCCTCCATTTTCTGTTGGGTAACATGAAGTGTATGGCACACCTGTAACATAATTGGATGTTGTTGTAGTCCTCAGAAATAGAAGTACTAGCTGCACATACTGGCTCACGTATGTAAGGTTCAGCACTGCTGAAGTATGAAGTCAGTGCTCTCCAGTGCCCATACTGTGTATCGGTATATGGTTCCGACTCTAGAACTGCTCAGTGTACCACACAAAACATTAAGTATTGTCAGTTTTTGTGATACCCTGTGTAATGTCAAATGTGCTAGTGGTTTGCAACTGCTGAAAGAGTATTAAGAGTTGGACAACAGATTTGAACGTTTTGCAGTCTAGGTTGCTTTGAATATACAAATCAGGTGAGCAGGGTATTGAGTGTAGCAGGCTGGAATGATGTTTTGATAAATTGGCATGAACTGTGAAGTTTACCATTGCTTACATCCAGTGAAACTAAATTCTGAAATGGTAAGTGGATAACATATATGTAATTCAGTTATGAATTCTGTGATGAAAATTTCCATATTTCATTCGCGGTTTCCACCAGAGGGTTACTGCCTAATGATGGTTGAATGTGTCTGATCACGCCTGACATATTAATTTTAGTTGTAAATGTATTGATTGTGTTATTAATATAAGTTTTTATTTTTCAGGATTTGGAGGTGTGTTGGAGAACGCTTGGCACATATTGAAGTGAGTATGCTTGGCATTTACTGGTTGCATGTGTGTATATAGAAGTGATGTTTAGTTATCCCTGTCATATTTACTGTGAGTGAGAATTACTTGCTGATCATTTTTTATCTGTAATGATGATTATCTTGCTGGCTTGCATAATTTGGTTAATACAAGTTTCCATTGTTGCAGTTTGTGCTGTCTCTCAGGTGTCTGTCCTTTCAGGTTTGTATATCTTAAGTTTGTCTAAATAATAATGTTCAATATCACCTATTGTGTAAACCCAAGGGGTACACTTATGTATAAGTCCAGTATTGTGATGATAATAGAAGTTTTCATTCGCGGTTTCCACCAGAAGGATTATCCGAATGTTGGTAGATGATGTCTGAATTAACTTTAAGCTGTACCATAAGTTTATTGTTTTTATCTGGGTACTTAATTTGGTCTTTCTTTTTTTTAGGTATGTAATTAATACTCCCAGTTGTGCTTCCAGATGTTGTTTACTGTTAATGATGAACAACAAACACTGCCCTAGTCAATCTGAAGAAATGATGTTGAAAGATTCTGATATCATTAAATTTTCTTTTCATTTGATGATGCTAGAGGAATTGTGCTTATTTCATGATTCTTGTTTCAGGTATACATGTTCATTGTTATTGAAAATCAACAAGAATGTAATTGTCAACAGAGTAATGATTTTTGTTTGTGACACTAGTGTGTTCCACTTGTAAAGTATTGGTCAATAAAGATTTCAGTTGAAATTTCTTGTAAGAGCTGTGATTGCTTGTCTTGGTGATCAAATTATTCCTCAAATGGTTTTGTATGTAAAGGCATCAAATGGATGGTTGCTAAAACTGCAGTTTGTCATGCTGAAAGTTAAAAGCAAGTTTTGAATTTCTAAAATTGTTCCCATATGCATTCAAATTTCTATGGAATGGAAAGTTATTCTCTGGATTGGATTCAGTGTCTGGGAACAATATTTTGGCAGTTTTTTCAGATCTGGTTTGGTGTCTGAATGTGGGAGGTACTAAGTAGCTGGGGAAGTTGATTCAAAGGGAGGTGAAATGAAAGGGTATACCAAGTACCTTCATTCTAAAGCACTGAGGTGTTCAAACCAACCTTCCATTGAGATCACTTCTTCTTTATTCATGATGTGTACATTTTTTAGAAAACTAAATAAGCTCTTCGGATATTGATGCACTGGAACAGAGTAATAATGGTTTTTAAGAACCTCAGAGGATGAGATATATTGAAACCTTGCTTAACTTTATTTGGACAAAAGTGTAGAAATATGATGAGCTGTGTTGACATGTGGAAGTTCATTATCAAATTAGAAAATTTCCTGCATTTAACAGCTGCCAGTAGCAATTTGTGTTCAACTTGCATTGAGTACCTTAGCTCATGCCTAAAATTTTTAGTGGTTGGGTAGTTGTGTGATCTGAGACAGGAAGACAAATATGGAATGTGTAAATACACAATTTTGTATATATTTTTTAAAATATAGGACTCCTTTTAAGTAAAAATATCATATATAGGAAACATGCTTGGTAACAACCCTGTAACACAAGACAGAATTCACACCAGAATTTGAGTGGCACTCAGGGAAGCTGAAATAATAGTTTTTGTAGATAACTGAAATATAAGAAAAGATATAGCAAAACAGTGTTGGACTGTAAAATCTTTGATCTATGAAAAATTTGATCCTGCATGTCTTTAGAAATACATGTAAAAATTTGGAAGTAGTTGCCATTTGTTCCAGTAACTCATTTACTTCATAACTGTCTTAAATTTTGTTAGATGGCATAGTTTCAGGAAGGGAACGGTGTATTAAATTCCATTGGATTTTTCCTGTTTGTGGAAGTTGTAAACAATTTGCATGTAGATCAGTAATATTTTATAAATGCAAAGTACTGTTTTATATGGATGAGCATTCCTGTCCAACATGCCCACAATTCCTTCAATTCTTTGTACCTGTTCTTTTATATCTCTGTACCAAAATGGGTTGCTGCTTTAGTTTGTCAACATTACGGGCAGTTATATCCCACTTACAGTAAATGGCAAATTTATGATTGGAGATGGATGTTTGCAATTGGTAATAATGAAGATAATGTGGAGCAGTGTTGCACATGAGTAGCATTCCACAGTAGTGGTGAAGGTAGACAGTTCTGAATAATTTGTCACCTAGAGAATGAAGCAAACTGAATAACCTTGCACCATGTTAGATGGCAATAGAAAAGGATGCGATATAGAGGAGTACTGTATTTACTCAAATCTAAGCCGCACCTGAAAAATGAGATTCAAAATAAAGGGAAAAAAAATTCCCAAATCTAAGCCGCACCTGAAATTTGAGACTCGATATTCAAGGGGGGAGAAAAGTTTTAGGCCGCACCTCCAAATCGAAACAAAGTTGGTCCATTGTAATATGAGACACAATTCAGGTCGAATGAATGACGATACAGCTACAGTAGTTTGGTTCGAGTCGTAAGCTTTACCAGGTAGCCATTGCTATCCGTCAGGCGCTCCGTCCGTATTTACACGGATACTCTTCCTTTTTCACGTGCTTCGTCTGGTTTGAATCGATTGCTTATTTTGCTTTGGTCTGATAAGTGCCGTTTTCTGTGTTATAGGTGTTTACGTCAGTCACTCTAAGCTGAAAATGCATTACTATATTGTGTCATGCATTGTTTGTCGCATTCTGATAGTGCGTGTTTACGGCCTGTCGCTGCTCGCGGCATGGCTTGCTTTTGTGTGCGCTACCGCCGCCTACAATTAAAAAAAGAGAGGAATCGTCTCATTAGCGAAGCAATGGCAAGAGACTGCTATTTGTAGTTACTTACACTGCTGCTTTCTTTGATAATGATCAACAAGAACCAAATAATAGACTGCGTATGATAGAACATGTTCTGAACGAGAGTTTGACGAAAATTTTTCTCCGTTTGAAAGTCTTTGCGGCCGCTTCTTTAGTACATCAAATTCTGCACAGAAATTAGTCATCTTCGATTTAAAAATATAGTCAGTTGCCATGCTTCATTTCTGACTGTGTCACTATTAGGCATAAGAGTAATTCGAATATAAACATAACACGTTACGTATATTCTTCCGCGTTTGCTGTTGTCTCACTCTAGTTTCGTAGTTAGGCAGACAGGATTTAAATGTGATAGAAACAAACACGAAAGAATACATGGCAAAATGTTTATATTCGTATTATTCTTTTGGTGAAGAGAATACTGCACGTGATTCACATTTCATCAGGTTCCTATTAGCAACCATCTCTTCTCACAGGTAGGAAAAAATTCAGAACGTAGAGTTGGCCATATTGACAAAAATCCCAGTCTCGCCAGTCGGACTTTCGTAGTACATTGAAATTCTGCTACATTCGAAGATGAACAATACGGAATTTGTATTTACTTTGTTGGACAATGTATGAAAATGCAGTGGTCGAAACTCGGGGTGGAGAAATAAAAGCTCGTCTTCCACCTTTTTTTAAATTTATTTACTGACGCAGAGGTTTTGGCGCCAGTATTTATCTTTGTGCCTACAAAGGATGCCAGTGTAGCGCTACATATATATTTGACGGCGGAAGTAATTGTGGCGGCACCTACCAACATTTTTCAGAACTTTCGCTTGCTTTGCACTCTATTCTAAGCCGCAGGCGGTTTTTTGGATTACAAAAACCAGAAAAAAAGTGCGGCTTAGATTCGAGTAAATACGGTATAAGATACTGGCAGAAGTGAAGCTGTGAGACCGGGCGTGAGTCGTGCTTCGGTAGCTCAGTTGGTAGAGCGCTTGCCCGCGAAAGGCAAAGGTCCCGAGTTCGAGTCTCGGTCGGGCACACAGTTTTAATCTGCCAGGAAGCTTCATATCAGCGCACACTCCGCTGCAGAGTGAAAATTCTCATTCTGGAAACATCCCCCAGGCTGTGGCTAAGCCATGTCTCCGCTATATCCTTTCTTTCAGGAGTGCTAGTTCTGCAAAGGTTCGCAGGAGAGCTTCTGTAAAGTTTGGAAGGTAGGAGACGAGATACTGGCAGAAGTGAAGCTGTGAGACCGGGCGTGAGTCGTGCTTCGGTAGCTCAGTTGGTAGAGCGCTTGCCCGCGAAAGGCAAAGGTCCCGAGTTCGAGTCTCGGTCGGGCACACAGTTTTAATCTGCCAGGAAGCTTCAAATACGGTATAAACTTTCAACAAATGAAATGTCAATATGTAGCAGTAACAGCCAAAAACAAAACTACCTCTGATTATGCTGGATAAATGTTCTGATGTACATCATCTTCCAGCAGTTACTGTAACACATACATATCTAATGTTCTTCATAGACAATTCGTGTGAAATTCAAATACATGGTGTGGATAATTCAGTTCAGGATCAATCTTCTTGTGGTTAAACACACCCTACAATGAAAAAATTCCAAAATCAGTTGTAGGTATGTATGGCCTAACATCTAAGAGAAAACATTCTGGAATAGTTTACATTGAAGCAAACTATGTAGCATTTGTATTTGAAACAAAGGAAATAGTGTCAGATGATTGTAAGTTCATGAAATTGATGACACTGGCTAGTTACACTAGGTTTTGCTTAAATTGGTTATCTGACTGGTATATAGATTTAAGCTTTTTCATGGCTATCTATGTACTAAGGGCATACAAAGATTATTGCAACTGCAATAAACTGAATCACATCATAATGCACAGATGATGTAATTCACAGTACCTTTCATCTATCCATTAAATTTTCAGACATCAATATCACTGTATTATGTTGGTGAGGTTTAGGAAATGTTACGAAGCAGGATGAAAGTTTTTCCCTCAGGATTCTCAATAATCAGAAATAAAACTTTAATTTCACATTGGAAAAACAATGAAGTGAAGTGATCTGGCATTTGTTCCCTATGATCAGGGCCTGACAAGAAACACATGAACCTCCCAACTTGTTAGTAGCTCCTCAATTGGCCCCACAACAGCTAAATGCACCCTGCTTGCCAACAGCACTTGGCAGACCTGGATGTTGACCAGTCCAAATGCTAGCCAAGCTTGAATGCTCAACTTTGGTAACACTTGTTCCTGTCAGATAACCAATGCTGCAGGGCTGTTGGCCTTGAAATGTAAAAATAGTTAAAATTCACATCAATGTGCAGCATGTAACACTTTATTTTGATTGGTTTAATTTCTGGATTTCAACTAGTCCTGCTTGGCAAGCTCATCATAGAGGTCAGCATATGTAATAGTGTATACAGTGAACTGAACTGACAGTGTAAATTCATGGGATTGATGTCAGATTGCTTCAATTTTTTTCCTGATGTGAAACTTCAGTGACGTGTATTTTTGAAGACTGGTTTACATCCTTTTAACCCATGGTCAAATGTTGAATAAAATTACCTGTTGCATTTGGTTGGCTGCTTTGGATTCATGTACAATTACAGAACATTTGTAAATTGTCAGTCTTTTTCTGATGTGTGCTTGCATTTATACTCCCAAGTGTGCAACAGGTATGATTCTGAAAAGAAACATGGTAGCTTACAAACCCGTATGCAAACTATTTTGCTTTCAAAATGACTGCCGATTAAATTCCCAAAACATATGTTTGGTTGTCACCTCATCTCTCTGTATTGCCTACCTCTTTGGTGTTGCTTGTCTTAAACATCTACAAGGGGACTTTAAAAGTAAGTTACGCATTATTATGAGAAACAGTGTAACTTTTATAGAATGCTCCACTATACTTCAAGGTATCATAGTTCCATGACACTATTTTTCAGTGTAATCATCAAGTGTTTCTAAACCGAAATAGAAAAAGTCCACTAATAATTCAATTCCTCGATATTTGCGGAGCCATTTTGGAATGCTGTGTGAACATCTTTGCTGGAAAATCTTTTTCCACTGAAATGTTCTTTCAGCTTGCTTATTGGCAACAGTTCATTACAGTTTGGCACAACATTGCATTTAATCCGTATCTTTCAGAAGTAGAATGGAATGCAATACTTATTAAATGCTTTGAGGTTGCTTCACTCTTAATTAAGTATATATATATCACAAAATAATTCATATAACCACCAATGTTTTGCAGCTGAACCAAAACTGCACATTTTAACACATACTGCTCATATCAATGAAATATGCCCTCTCTTAGCTGTAATTAAACAAAATGCAGAAAATGTAGTACATCTCGAACCAGGGGTTGAAGGAGGCAACAGTTTTCTCTACATAAGTAATGAATCTGGTAAGAAGGCGTCAGTCTTCGTGCAGCCGCTTGAGCAACAGCATTGGACCGCCCACACAGAAGATGTCATGATATTATAGGAGAAGAACGCGTACTCACCCTACAGTTTATAAAGCAATAGACAATATTACTATTAATACCTCCAACTATGTACGTGCACAAGTCGTCCTGCATGGTCCATCAGTGTTCTGTGGTGGAGTTCTCAACTTTACTATTAGCAACAGTGATAACCTGCAACAAGATAATGGATGGGTAACCATAGCCCTCGTCCGTGGGCCTAAAGCTGATAAAGTTCCAGGGCTGGAAAGTTTTAACAGCTGTGACTTCATCGCGTAGGGGACATTTCATGTCATAGAGGTCTACAATAAAGACATGGGTAAATCGTATTACCTGTCGTCCATGCCTTTTGTACCAAGGGCCAGGAAACACCATAAAATAAATGAATCCGAATCTGTGTCAGTGTAGGTTAAAGGTGCCGACCATTGCAAAAAAATTAAACTTGTTGGTGATCTCACCCATTATTACAGAAATTAAATAAAATATTTCTCTTCCCTAATCCTTATAAAAAAATATTAATTATAATATTGCATCAGCCTCATACAAGATACCGTGTGAACGATGACCTTGGTCATTACGCAACCACTTATCACTCTGTGTTTACAAACATGACAAGCCCAATGAGAGGCATGCATCACAGCAGCTGCACAAAGACTGATGCCTTCTTACCAGTTTGATTACTTATATAGAGAAAACTGTTGCCTCCGTGAGCCCCTGGTTCGAGATGTACTACTACAGGTTCTCGGCTGATACTACTGGTCAGAAATTTTCTAAGTCCGAATTCGGGTGGATATCCTGTACACATGCAGTAGCCTTGCTAGTTGACCACGTCTCACTTGGCTTGTCATGTTTGTAAACACAGAGTGATAAGTAGTTGCATAATGCCCAAGGTCATCGCTCACACAAAGTTATCTCCTATGAGGCTGATGCAATATTATAATTAATAATTTTTTTTTGGTAAGGATTAGGGAAGAGAAGGATTTTATTTAATTTCTGTAATAATGGGTGAGATCACCAACAAGTTTAATTTTTTTTACAATGATCAGCACCTTTAACCCACACTGACACAGATTCGAATTCATTTATTTTAGGATTATTCCTAGTGCTCAGAACGAAAGGCATGGATGGCAGGTAATATGATTTACCCATGTCTTTGTTATAGACCTTGCATTGGCCTCAGAGGGTCGAACCAATGACCGGCCATGGACTGGGACGCTGTCGCCCCATCTGTTGCTACGTGTAGCCCGGTGGAGTGACACGACCCACTGTCCAGGAGAGCTGCCACACTTGAATGAATCTCGTTAGAAAACAACAGCTATTTATATGTGGCTGCACGCCTCTGTTTCGCTAACGCATCACTCCGAGTCATGTACGCCCCACACCCTGGTTGCGCCAGTGGGTCCCTTCTGCCTATAGCTTGTGCCATGCGAACTGCTGCGTTTACTCTTTTCAACAGTTCAACGGCCCTGTGGCCTCCATTCCACTTCGCATCCGCTGGTCAGTGTAACCTACTGCAATTCGGCCCGCACCTGGCTGTAACTTGTGCTCAGAATATCGCACAAAACTAACTTTCCCTATCCTACACGGTGGTACCGCTACACTACTGAAATTAGACTGAAGCAGAACTAAAGGAAGACTAAAAGGAGTCTGTCTCAAATGGCGTGAGATTCGGCCTTATAAAGATTTGCTCCATGATGGTAATGAACTTTGGTAGTGTGTAAATGTTTTTAAGTTCTACAGATTATGAAGTTCATGCTTTATTGGCTGTTTAATCTGTTATTGTATTTTGTTTGTATATTATTTAGTATGGGACTGGTTCTGTAAAAGAAATCAACGTAAGTCAGTTACGGTACACCAGTAGTCAACTACACAAGTTCTACATGGATGATTCGAAACTGAACTCTACTCTTGTTGAACCTGGAACCATGATGCACAGTGGACAATCTCCTGTGAGCCAACTTGCGGTAAAGGAGACGGAGAATAAGCAATATCAACAGGCAGTTGGCAGCTTTATATTTGCAGCAACTGTCTTACAGCCAGACACAATGTTTGCCATGAGGAGGTAAGTAGGCTTCTGCATAATTCATGTCTTGATCGCTGGCATGCTGTTGGAGGTCAAATATGTAGCAGTGTCAGAGTCTGCTACTGAAATTGTTTGGTTGTGTGGTTTTCCTCAATGAACTTCGTTATGTGTCAACAAGGAAAGTGCTATTTGCTTGATTAAAACACAGGACATTACAAACATCTACATCTAAGTGATTACTCTGCTATTCACAATAAAGTGCCTGGCAGAGGGTTCAATGAACCACCTTCAAGCTGTCTCTCTCTACCGTTCCACTCTCGAACAGCACGGGGGAAAAACAAACACTTAAATTTTTCTGTGCGAGCCCTGATTTCTCTTATTTTATCGTGATGATCATTTCTCCCAATGTGTCTGGGTGCCAACAGAATGTTTTCTCAACTGGAGGAGAAAACTGGTGATTGAAATTTCATGAGAAGATCCCGTCGCAACAAAAAACGCCTTTGTTTTAATGATTGCCACTCCAATTCACGTATCATGTCTGTGACACTATCTCCCCTATTTTGGGATAATACAAAACGAACTGCCCTTCTTTGTACTTTTTGGATGTCATTTGTCACTCCCATCTGATGCGGATCCCATGCCACACAGCAGTACTCCAGAATAGGGCGGACAAGCATATTGTAAGCAGTCTCTTTAGTAGACCTGTTGCGCCTTCTAAGTGTTCTGCCAATGAATCGCAGTCTTTGGTTTCCTCTACCCACAATATTATCTATGTGATCGTTCCAATTTAGGTTAGTTGTAATTGTAATCCCTAAGTATTTAGTTGAATGTACAGTCTTCAGATTTGTGTGACTTATCGCGTAGTCGAAATTTAACTGATTTCTTTTAGTACTCATTTGAATAACTTCACACTTTTCTTTATTCAGGGTCAATTGCCACTTTTCACACCATACAGATATCTTACCTAAATCATTTTGCAAGTCGTTTTGATCATCTGATTACTTTACAAGATGGTAAATGACAGCATCATCTGCAAACAATCTAAGACGGCTACTCAGATTGTCTCTTATGTCGTTAATATAGATCAGGAACAATAGAGGGCCTATAACACTTCCTTGGAGAACGCCGGATATTACTTCTGTTTTACTCAATGACTTTCCGTCTATTACTATGAACTGCGACATTTCTGACAGGAAATGAAGTCCACTCGCAGAACTGAGACGATACTCCGTAGGCACGCAGTTTGGTTAGAAGACGCTTGTGAGGAACAGTGTCAAAATCCTTCTGGAAATCTAAAAATATGGAATCAATTTGACATCCCCTGTCGACAGCGCTTATTACTTCATGAGTATAAAGGGCTAGTTATGTTTCACAAGAACGATATTTTCTGAAACCCTGCTGGCTGTGTGTCAATAAATCGTTTTCTTCGAGGTACTTCATAATGTTCGAATACAGTATATGTTCCAAAACCCTACTGCAAATCGATGTTAGTGATATAGGCCTGTAATTCAGCGGATTACTCCTACTTCCCTTTTTGGGTATTGATGTGACTTGAGCAATTTTCCAGTCTTCAGGTACAGATCTTTCTGTGAGCGAGTGGTTGTATATAATTGCTAAATATGGAGCTATTTTATCAGCATACTCTGAGAGGAACCCGACCGGTATACAATCTGGACTGGAGGCCTTGCCTTTATTAAGTGATTTAAGCTGCTTCGTTACTCTGAGGATATCTACTTCTATGTTTCTCATCTTGGCAGTTGTTCTTTATTGGAATTCAGGAATATTTACTTCGCCTTCTTTGGTGAAACAGTCTGGGAAAACCATGTTTAATAACTCTGCTTTAGTGGCACTGTCATCAGTGACAACTACGCACCATATTTCGAACTTCTGTAAAACTTTGCCAATCTTCGTGATTTTGCGTTCTTTTAAATTTGGCATGCTTTTTCCATTGCTTCTACAACAACGATCTGACTCGTTTTGTGTACCATGGGGGACCAGAACCATCACTTATGTGGTATATATCTCTCAATTGCTGTCGATACTTTCCCTTTGAAAACATTCCACAACTTTTCTACCCTTAGATCGGAAGGAGTGAAGACTGTATCTTAAAAAGGCGTTAAAAGCATTTTTATCAGGTTTTTTAAATATATATACTTTGTGTTTCTTTTTGATGGTTGTTGGGATTACAGTATTCAGCCTAGCAGCAGCTGCCTTGTGGTCGCTAATCCCTGTAATCCTCACAATACTCACTATTTGTCCTGGATTATTTGTTTCTAAAAGGTCGAGTAACCATTTACGCTTCGAGTGGGCTCATAAACTAATTGTTCAAAATAATTTTCTGTCAAAGCATTCAGTTCAATTTCGGATGACTTTTTATGCCTGCCGCTGGCTTTAATCGTATAATTTTTCCAGCATATCGAGGGTAGATTAAAGTCACCACCGACTATAATTGTATGAGCGGGATACTTATTTGAAATGAGACTCAAGTTTTCATTCAACTGTTCAGCAACTACATCTTCTGATTCGAGGGGTCAGTAAAATGATCCAATTAATACTTTAGTCCGATTGTCAGGTATAACCTCTACTCATAGTATTTCACACGAACTATCTACTTCAATTTCGCTACAAGGCAAACTACCTCTGACAGCAATAAATACTCCACCACCAACTGTATTAATCGATCCTTTCTGAATACTGTTAGATCGTTTGAAAAAAATTCATCTTAACTTATTTCTGGCTCTCTGTACCTACAACTATTTGAGCTTCAGTGCTTTCTATTAGGGCTTTGAGCTCTGGTTCTTTCCCAACACAGCTACAACAATTTACAACTGCAATACCAATCATTTCTATGACTACCTTACTGTGTTTTACCTGCCCATTTTTAGACAGATGTTCCTTCTGTGGTTTCCTGAGACCCTCTAACCCAAAACAAATCAAATATGAAAATGTTGAACACCTTCATTTATATAAGCACATTTAAAGACATTGAGGTTGAAGTTTGTTGTGTTTGTTCTGATAAACAGTTGACAGATTTGTTAATGAGACCTTTAAGTAAAGTAAAATTCATGTCAAAAAGGAAGCACTATCATTGATCTCAAAAGCAAACTCAGTACAACAAGAGTGGGAGTATTGACGAAAATGAGCTTGCTATGTTGAGTGTTGTTGATGAGCTTGTTTTCAATATTCATTAAGTGAGCACACCATAGAGCAGTTATGTGCATACATCCTGTACACAGCCATGTTCTGTGGCTTTATAAAAATGAGCTCAGTATTCTATATCGTCGAGGTGAAAGCTGATTCACACAAGACATCAACGGACCATCACGTCTCGTCACGTCACCGTCACATCAAGGTGTATTCACATTGCATGTCAGTTTGCTTAACCTCAGCACTGAAAGGTGAAAGTGAGGTTATGAGATACCACCCATAACGTAAAAAGTCAGAGGTAAAAACGAAGGGAACTTTCATTATCTCACAAACTTGAGTCCAACATCCACCATCTTACATAGCCCGAAACACTAGGTTCACCACATTAACACCTCCATGGTTCACCAGAGTTCCCATGATGTCACTCTAACGTGTCTGTGCCAAATTTCGACCATTGGGGATATCTATCAACTTTTGTGGTCATATCCCAAATAGCATCTGGTGCTTTGATTGTGTGGAGACAAAGTTGTTTCAGCAAAAATGCCAGCTTGCATCATTTATGGATGTACTAATATAATCAATCGTAATCTAAAGTTTAAAGGAGTCACATTTCATTCATAAGTGGAGCAGTTAATTCAATATTTTCTTTTATATACAATAATTATTGTTGCACTGCTTACTTTTATACTTTCCTCTGTTTCTCATTGCCTTCCAGACTGCAAATGCTCCATCTTTGCCACACTGTATCAATGTTCTCGTACTGCACAACACACAACTACTTGACCATACTGATCGTTGGTGCAACATCTCATACCCTAAATTCCTTTAAACAAGCAAGTGCTCACAGTGCTGCAACCAAAAGTTCTGCTCAATTACCCAGTGATATAAAATGTTTGATAGACAGCAAAATAAAAGTTGAAACTAAACTGAAAAGCCCACCCAGTTAGCCGTGCGGTCTAACATGATGCTTCCCAAGCAGCAGAACATGCCAGTCCCCGTCACAAATCCACCCGATGGATTAGTGTTCAGGTTCGGTGTGTCATCCAGCCGGTGGATGGTTTTAGGTGGTTTCCCATCTGCCTCAGTGAATGCTAGCTGGTTCCCCATATTCCACCTCAGTTACACTATGTCAGCAATTGCTGCACAAGCACTGTCTCCATGTACACATACACCATAATTATTCTACCACACAAACGTTTGGGGTTACACTTCTCTGGTGTGAGATGTTCCCGCGGGGGTGTCCAATGGGGGCGGAACTGCACAAAATCCGGGTTTGGTGTGGGGCTGATTCACACTAGACATCAACGGACCATCACGTCTCGTCACGTCACCGTCACATCAAGGTGTATTCACATTGCATGTCAGTTTGCTTAACCTCAGCACTGAAAGGTGAAAGTGAGGTTATGAGATACCACCCATAACGTAAAAAGTCAGAGGTAAAAACGAAGGGAACTTTCATTATCTCACAAACTTGAGTCCAACATCCACCATCTTACATAGCCCGAAACACTAGATTCACCACATTAACACCTCCATGGTTCACCAGAGTTCCCATGATGTCACTCTAACGTGTCTGTGCCAAATTTCGACCATTGGGGATATCTATCAACTTTTGTGGTCATATCCCAAATAGCATCTGGTGCTTTGATTGTGTGGAGACAAAGTTGTTTCAGCAAAAATGCCAGCTTGCATCATTTATGGATGTACTAATATAATCAATCGTAATCTAAAGTTTAAAGGAGTCACATTTCATTCATAAGTGGAGCAGTTAATTCAATATTTTCTTTTATATACAATAATTATTGTTGCACTGCTTACTTTTATACTTTCCTCTGTTTCTCATTGCCTTCCAGACTGCAAATGCTCCATCTTTGCCACACTGTATCAATGTTCTCGTACTGCACAACACACAACTACTTGACCATGCTGATCGTTGGTGCAACATCTCATACCCTAAATTCCTTTAAACAAGCAAGTGCTCACAGTGCTGCAACCAAAAGTTCTGCTCAATTACCCAGTGATATAAAATGTTTGATAGACAGCAAAATAAAAGTTGAAACTAAACTGAAAAGCCCACCCAGTTAGCCGTGCGGTCTAACATGATGCTTCCCAAGCAGCAGAACATGCCGGTCCCCGTCACAAATCCACCCGATGGATTAGTGTTCAGGTTCGGTGTGTCATGCAGCCGGTGGATGGTTTTAGGTGGTTTCCCATCTGCCTCAGTGAATGCTAGCTGGTTCCCCATATTCCACCTCAGTTACACTATGTCAGCAATTGCTGCACAAGCACTGTCTCCATGTACACATACACCATAATTATTCTACCACACAAACGTTTGGGGTTACACTTCTCTGGTGTGAGACGTTCCCGCGGGGGTGTCCAATGGGGGCGGAACTGCACAAAATCCGGGTTTGGTGTGGGGCGGCAGTGGGGTGAGTGGACTGCTGTAGCCTGTTGTGGGGTTGTGAACCAGTAGGGGTTAGGTGGGGATGAAGTCTCTCTGTCGTTTCTAAATCCCTGGTGCAATACACATACACACAAACTGAAAATGTTTCTCTTTGACATCTCCTCCTATTCTACAGAAGGCTACCTATTACTGTAATGTGTAAATGGTGATGGGTAGGAATTACTAATATCTGCCTGTCTTAAATTAAAAAACAGAAACGCTAATAAATGATCAGCATTGAGGCATATTTGTAAAAAAAATTGATGTTAATATAATATGACTCATTCCATACCATTATGATTTATCATACAAATGATGTATGAAACATGAAACGAACTAAGTAACTAACTAACTGTTTGTATGTGACGAAGCATAGTATAGACTTGTATGCTTTGAAAACCTCAAAATGTAGTTCAAGAATAAAACGAAGCAGATTATCAATGTAGACATATATTCTAGTTGTGATATGTTTGGTTATTCCTGATAAAGACAGAGTTACTGGTGAGAAATATTCCAAGAAAAGCAGCAAATAGGCTACTGCTAGAAAGATAGGCCTGTATGTTACACAGGCTAACCTATCTTTACTAAAAGAATGACTTACATACATGTTGGAGGAAAATATCCATTTTTAGGGGTCTAAGCATTTGAGACCATTCCCTTAATCACATTTATAGTATTGCACAGTGCTGGTTGGCTGGTTTGGGGTATAAAGGGACCAAACTACAGGGCCATCAGTCCCTTTTTCCTGATGGAAACAAGGCTCAATACAAAACAATACCCAAAGTACGCATGATAAAGTAAAAGGGGGAAAAGAATGGGAAGCCACATCTAAAAATACAATGAACAGAATGAACAAAACACAAGGAAATTGTACACCACAAGCAAAAGTAGAAGGGATTAAAACCATAGAGCAGAAGGTCTGGGCTGTCTGATCACATGAATAAAACAGGATGAGCCAGTCACTCTGCAACACATTAAAAAGTCCACCCCATAAAGACAGGGCAAGATGAACACATTTAGGGAAAAGACGCTGACAAAGAAAAACAAATACAAAGAAATGGTGGCAGAGTTAAAATGCAGGGAGGATGGAGACCTCAAAGAGAAGACCAAATGTTTACCCTTAGGTGGCACAATAAAAAAAAACCTCACGAATAAAACGTAAAACTATGTCTGCTGTTGAGGCATTGTCACCCAACACCGAAGGTAGGGTGCTGGGAAGGTTAAAAGTACGGCACAGAGCAGCTAAAATGGGGCAGTCGAGCAAGATGTGGGCGACAGTCAGAAGGGAGCCACAGCGACACCGAAGTGGTCCTCGTGACGGGAGAGGTAACCATGTGTTAGCCACGTATGACCAATGCGGAGCTGGCAAAGGACAACAGTTTCCCTGCGAGTGGCTCGCATGGATGACCGCCACACATTTGTCGTCTCCTTGATAGCAGGGAGTTTATTTGGGGTACTCAGGGTGCACCATTCAGTATCTCATGTCACAAAAACTTGGTAGTGGAACACCGCTCGCAACTTGGTCTCTGGTAGGCCAAGCTCCAAAGATAGTTTACTGGTGGCCTGTTTGGCCAGGTGGTCAGCAAATACATTGCCCAGTATCTCGATGTGGCCTGGGGTCCAAATGAAGGTCACTAAGCGTCCACTGGTGCAGAAGGCATAAAGAGACTCCTGTATTGACAGTACCAAAGGATACCTGGGGAAGCACTGGTCGAGAGCTTGTAGGCTGCTTAAGGAGTCACTACAAATGACGAAGGACTCACCATAGCAGGAGTGGATATGATCAAGATTGCGATAGATTTCAACCAACTCTGCAGTGAAAACGCTCCAGCCATCCAGCAAGGAGTGTTGTTCAATATGGCCAACGTGAATGTAAGCGTAGCCTACAAGACTGTCGACTATAGATCCTTCGGTGCAGATTATTTCTGAGCCCTCAAACTCACTAAGAAGAGAGATAAAATGACGACGGAGAGGCTCAGGTGGTACTGAATGCTTGGGGTCTTGCAATAGGTCCAGCCAAAGCTGTGGCCGAGGTGTGGATCATGGAGGTACGGAAGTGGACCTGCAGGAAATGTGGTAAGGGGGAAGCGTCGAGTTCATGACGAAGTGACCAAACACAGACAATAAAGGGATTCTCAGCTCTGCACCGCCATTGCGGAAGACAGACTGTTGTATTGGGGAAAAGGATGTGGTAATTTGGATGGCGAGGCGAACTATGTATGTGTGCAGTATAATTTGCAAGCAATAGTTGCCACTGGACCTGCAATGGAGGAATGCCAGCTTCAACCAGGAGGCCATTCACGGGGCTGGATCAGAAGGCCACCATTGCGAGGCAAACTCCACAGTGGTGGATAGGGTCTAGTAGACTCAGTACAGAATGGGCTGCTGAGCCATACACCATGCTCCTGTAATCAACACAGGACTGTACGAGGGCTTGGTACAGCTGCAGCAGTGTACGACGATCAGCACCCCAGTCGGTGTGGCTCAGGCATCGAATAAGATTAAGGTGCTGCCAGCACTTGTCCTTAAGCTGAGAAAGATGGGGAAGCCAACTTAAGCGGGCATCAAAGGCCACTCCCAGAAAGCGGTAAGTCTCCACTACATCTAGTAGTTGGTCATTGAGGTAAAGTTCTGGATGGGGGTGGACAGTATGACGATGGCAGAAGTGCATCATATAAGTTTTGGCGGCCGAAAACTGAAAGCCATGAGTAAGGGCCTACGACTGCACCTTCCATATAACTCTCTGCAACCAGCATTCAGCTGCAACAGTAGAAGAGGAGCAGAACGAAATACAAAAATCGTTAGCATATAGGGGGGGGAGAAACTGAAGATCCTACTGCTAATGTGAGACCATTGACAGCAATTAAAAAGAGTGGGACACTCAGGACAGAGCCCTGCAGGAGCTCATTCTCTTGCATATGGGGTGCATTATGGGAAGCACTGATGCGAACTCTGAAATTGCGGTTTGACAAAAAGTTCAGTATAAAAATTGGGAGTGGGCCCCAGAGACCCCATCCATGCAGAGTTGTGCGGATGTGATGTCGCCAAGTGGTGTTGTAGCCCTTCTTGAGATAGAAAAAGACGGCAATAAGGTGCTGTCACCAGGAAAAGGCTGATCGAATGGCAGACTCCAGGCACACCAAGTAGTCAATAGTGGAGCGTCCTTGGCGGAAACCGCCCTGGGACAGATCCAGAAGATCCCGAGACTCAAGAAGCCAACACAACCGCTAGCTCACCATATGTTCAAGCAGCTTGCACAGAACGTTGCTGAGGCTGATGGGGCGATAGCTGTCAACATCTAGTGGGTTCTTTCCGGGCTCTAGGACTGGAATGGTTACACTTTCCCGCCATTGCGATGGGAATTCGCCATCGCTCCAAAAGCGGTTGAAGACAGCAAGGAGATGGCAATGGGAATCCGCTGACAAATGTTTCAGTATTTGCGAATGGATGCGATCTGGGGCAGGCGATGTGTCATAACAGTTGGCAAGGGCACTGCCAAATTCACCCTCACTGAAAGGAGCATTATAAAGCTCAGGGTGGCGTGGAGAAAAAAGAGGTGTTGTCGCTCCACCCTCTGTTTGAGGAGACGAAAGGTGGGGTGGTAATTCTCTGACGCAAATATGCGAGCATAATGCTCAGCAAGATGCTCTGCAATTGCATCTGAGCCGGCGGGAGTGGCTGAGAGGTTCTAGGCGCTACAGTCTGGAACCGCAAGACCGCTACGGTCGCAGGTTCGAATCCTGCCTCGGGCATGGATGTGTGTGATGTCCTTAGCTTAGTTAGGTTTAAGTAGTTCTAAGTTCTAGGGGACTGATGACCACAGCAGTTAAGTCCCATAGTGCTCAGAGCCATTTCAACTAATTGCGTCTGGATCAGAAGATACAGCTCCAATTTTGGAAATTCCAGGTACATCTGCTGGGTTCCGATAGCCGTAAAGTCGGCATCGCTTGATCCAAACCTGGGAGGGGGAGGTTCCTGTTCCAACAATGGAGACATAGCATTCCCAACACTCCTGCTTCCTTCGTTTGATGAGGAGATGAACCTGCACTGAGAGCCATTTGAAGGTGACAAGGTTCTCCAGGGAGGGGTGGCACTCATGGTGTTGGAGGGTCCACCTAATGGCTGCAGCGATTTCCGGCCACCAAGGCACTGACTTCCGCCAGGGGCAACTGAAGGAACGAGGGACTGCTGATTCAGCTGCGGCAACAATGGTTTTAGTGACGACATGGATCACTTCATCGATGGTAGCATCCAACAGATGCTCAAAGTTAGTAGTGGGTTCCAGTCAGCCTTGGGAAGAACCCACCTGGGCAAGTGTCAAGATGAGGGACACTGCGGTATGGACAGAAAGAGTGCAAAGTGGTCACTACCACACGAGTCATCATCTGCTCTCCAGCGGATGGATGGGAGAAGGCCAGGACTGCAAACCGAGAGATCAATGGCCGAATATGTGTCATGTGCCACACTGAAATGTGCAGGGACACCTGTATTTAGGAGCAAAGGTCGAGGTGAGTTAGTCGGTCCTCAACATTTTTGCCATTGCCATTAACCTTGGCTCCACCCAGCAAAGGGCTATGGGCGTTAAAATCACCCAGAAGCAGAGAAACTGGGGGGCGTTGCGAAATGAGTGCAGCCAAAACATGGGGTGGTGCTTCACCATCTGGAGGGAGGTAGATGTTACAGATTATGTTGTCCTCACCCTGACAGCCACAGCTTCTAAATGTGTTTGATGGGGCACAGGTTCACTACAGACAGAGGTTAGGATGAAAATACATACTCCACCTGACAGCCTGTCACAGGCAGGACAGTTTTTGTAATACTCGTGGTAGCCATGAAGGGCAGGGGTCCGCATTGCATGAAACCAGCTCTCTTGAAGGACAATGCAGAAGGTAGGTATACTGCTTAAGAGTTGTTGTAACTCAGCCAGGTGGTAGAGAAAACCGCCACAGTCCACTGGAGAACGACGCTTTCTGTCGTCTGGGGTGGCATGGTGCGACTTAGGAAGCAAATTAGACTTCAGCATCACCTGTCGCCACTGGCTGAGTGTTGGTGTCTAGTACCATTGCATCCGAGGTGTTGGCGAGATTTAGGTCCTCAGTGGACACCAGAATCTCTACCTCATCCTCTGATGCAGAGCCATAGGAGAGTGCTGATGTAGGGGCCACTGGAGGCTCTCGTTTCTTAGCGGACTTCATCTTTGAAGTTTTGCCCTCTCGCCACTCCTTAGGGGCTTGCTGGTAGGGCTTCTTGGAAGTACCTTCAGGGACAGAGGAGGACCTTGAAGCCCTTCGACCAGCAGCCAGTGGCTCTTTCAACAACTGGCTGGTGTCCATTGGACCGCTTTGGGGGGGGGGGGGGACCGTGTAGAAGCTCTGGGAGCAATAGAAGAAGATGTGCCCCCAGCCAACTAGATGGGGGAGGAAGATGGGCAGCCCTGAGGGCCCACTGGAGCAACCATAGAGGATGGGCATAATGGCGTCATCGATGGCGACAGCAACGAAGATAGCATGGGAACAGGGTTTAGTCATTTATATTTGAGTTTAGTCTTGCTGTAAGATAGCCTGTCCAGGGACTTGTACTCCATAATTTTGTGCATCTTTTGGAGTACCGGACAGTCTGGCGAGCAGGGTTGTAACGCTGGGCACAGTTCATACACGTGGGAGGAGGCACACATGGAGATGGAGTATTCAGATGCAGCGAACGTCCACAGTCTCTACATGTGGCGCTGGAAGGGCATCGGGACGACATCTGCCCGAATTTCCATCACATTGGTAAACCATCACCCTGACCTTTTCAGGTAATGAATCACCCTCAAAGGCCAAGATGAAGGCACCAGTGGCAACTCTATTGTCTTTGGGTCCCCTGTAAACGTGCTTGACGATATGAACACCCCGCTGTTCTAAATTGCATGAACCTCGTCATCGGACTGTAACAGGAGGTCGCAATGAAAATAATTCCCTGCACCTTATTGAGGCTTTTGTGGGGAGTGACCAAAACAGGAATATCACAGAGGTTGACATGGGCGAGTAATGCCTGGGACTGGGTTGGGGATGCCATCTGAATTAAGACTGACCCACTGCGCATTTTGAATAGTGCTGTCACTTCCCCGAACTTATCCTCCAGGTGCTCAGCAAAACACAGAGGCTTCGTTTCCAGAAAGAAGTACCCATCAGTTCTGCTACAAACTAAGTAACATGGTGAATAAGGATCCTGTCGCTCTGAAGCCCTACATTCGTCCCAAGGTGTTGCTAGGGAGGGGAACAATTTAGGGTCATAATTGTCAGCATTGAAATCAACCTTTTCTTTCTTAGAGACTGCTGGGGTCACTTGGTCCCCAGAAAAAGATGACTTAGTCCGCTTCATTGCGGGTCATCCGCCCTGGTGCCACCCACTCTGATCACGGGCTCTCCCCACGGGCGCCACCCAGCCACAGCAGAGGCCACTTGGCATGATGGCCATTGCCGCGAGTCCAGATGCCCCATGAAGACAGGCGTCTACTCCTTAGCATGCATGGGGATTTTACAGCTCAGGCATCAGCAATGTGTGTTGTCAGGGGGCTACCAACAAGTGCTGGATATTGGGTGCAGAGAAATCCAATATTGTTATGGGGGTGAAAGAGGACAGGGGATAACCGAAGAAGATGATATACAGTGGAAAGTGTCCTCGCCCAAATAGTTGAAGTGCAGGTTGAGATGCAAACCCATGACAAAAAGAGGTTCAGGAGATCAAATCTAAGGTCATTAAGGGTAACTTGTGCACCATGTAAGGCATCCTTCCCCATATGGCCTGCACTTCTGTTGAATTTGGAAAGTGGCAGGTCAAACCAGAAAATGGGACCTGAACTTGTAGGGCCAAAACGGGTCGACTCCTTTTAGTCGTCTCTTACAACAGGCAAGAATACCTAGGGCCTATTCTAACCCCCCAACCCGCAGGGGGGCACAATGCTGGAACATGTTTTAAAAAATTATATCTTTTTTTACACTGTAAACTGCTATTGTTGGTCACACACTGAATGGTGCACCATACGAGAAATTTCAAAATGAGAAGATGCGTAAGCCACAGTGAAACTAATGCACTGACAGTTTAATAAAAGAAGAACTCTATTCTGCATGGAGGTTTACCAACACGCAGATCTTTTTTTTTTTTTTTTTTTTGATTTTTCAATAATCGTACACTTCCTCTATTACTATTTCTATTTATTATCATAGCTACATTGTTTGCCAGTCAAGATGGGATAGACTGTGTCAGTATTACAAGCTTAAGATTACACAAGCATTATAATACAAGAACAAATTAGCATAAGTATTCAGAAACAAATTTGCGTTAGTATAGCATAACACTTGATGACATATTGAGTAAGAACTTTTCAACAAGTACATGTTCATTTCATTTCATATTGCAGTGCACTGTTTAGGGAGTCCAGTTTGCCGTTTCACCATCAAAGAACTCATTTAAACTGTACAGTGGTTTAGGATGTACCTTTTGTGACATCTTTCCTCAAAATTCCACCAAGCCCAAGGCCTGAATTTTGGTATTTAGATGGTTGAACATTTTATTAGCTACTTGTTGAAAACTGTCCTCTGTCATGGAGAGTCAACAGCTTGGAATGTCTACGTTGTCCTTATTGCATGTGTTATAATTGTGGACACCACCCGTATTGGTGGTTGTTTCATGAATTTACTATCCACCATGAACCACAGAAGCTTCACAGTTTCGGCACTTTCTGGATATCCTTTGTCAGTGGAGCTACATTCCAATTTTTGCGTTTTTTATTCATTTAGTTTCATTTTATTTATAACAAACTATTCCTTTGTAGCATCAAACAAAGCATATATTTCTTCAGCCTTCCTGGCATCAATGCATTTTGAGTGAAGAGTTGTGTCTTTCGTGAACTACAAGTACTGTCCATGAGAGCTTAAATCAGTTACAAATTCTAGGAACAGGAGGGGCCCATTACTGATCCCTGTGGCTGCCGTATTCCAACTTCTTTTCACATGATAGTGCTCCTTGGACGGATACAGTCTGTCTTCTGTTTTCCAAATAAAATTTGAAGTTTGCCATAACAGTGCCTCCAACTCCATATTTATTGAGATTGTTTACGAGAAATGCAGTCAAATACCTAACTAAGGTAACAAAGTGTCAGTGCTACAGATTCTTTTTTCTCAAAACACTGCTTTACTCAAGTAACCAGATCTAGTGTTGCTCTTGTTGTAGATTTGCCTTCCTAGGAATCATGCTGCGTATCTGTGAAGAAGTCATTAAGTTCAATGTAATTTGAGATTTGGTCATTCAGTACAGTCTCAATGACTTTAGTGAAGACTGGAGTGATTGAGACTGGTCTGAAGCTTGCTACCATGGCTGAGTCAATCTTTTTATAAATTGGCACTGTTCATGCAAGTTTCAGAAAGTCTGGAAATACACCAGAAGCGAAACACTTATTAATTAAAACAGTTAATGGTTCAGCAATTCGATAAATAATTTTCTTGGGGATATTATTAGATGTCCTGTATACATCCCAACTATGAGAAGGTTCATAAGATTGGTCAATCTTTATGATTTCATTTTTTTTATAACTCTCTCCATTTCATCATGGTGCATCTTTTGTCATCTATTACGGCAGCTGCAGGGTCTATATTGAGGTCTGGAGCTGCGCATACAGTGTTTCCCATAATGGCAGTGAAACAACTGTTCAAAACCTCTGGAGTATGCAACCTTAAGGGAGAGATGGTTTTCTGCTTGTGTTCATTGATCAGGTCCCAGGCTTCAGTGCATGAGTAAGAGCTCCTTCAATGAACCTATCATTGCTTTCTTTTTGGCTTCTTCTCCATCATTTCTATAATGACATTTTGCTTGTAAATATCTGCTGTGGATCACTTCCTTTGCTCTGGGATCTGTTACTGTTTTGTATTGAGCATGTAATAGCAGTACTATGCATTTTAATTTTTTCATTTCATCAGTATACCATGCTTTTTCTTTCACACTGTGGCTATGTCATACTTGTACATTCTGTATTCAGGCCATGAGTGGCCTACTGGGACCATCCGACCGCCGTGTCAACGTCATGGAGGATGCGGATAGGAGGGGCGTGGGGTCAGCACACTGCTCTCCCAGTCGTTATGATGGTATTCTTGATCAAAGCCGCTACTATTTTTGCTGGATAGTTTTTGGTCTTCTTTGGATAGATATATAGTCAAACTTAGCTTTGATGTTTCGAAGAACTCTTCAAATGCATCAGTTCCTGCCATTTCCTGCAATCCAGGCTGCTACTTTACTGCATTATGGCTGCCTGAAAAGTATTTAGTGTTTCCTTATATATTTATAATTAGAATGCCAGGTAACAATTAGTTCATTTTTACCTCTTTTTGTACGTAGTTCCATAACTAATGCACTGTGGTAAGAGATTATTAGATCAACTACAGTTATAGCCCCAACTATTTAGATGTGTGATCACAGTGTCAAGGCGGGCACTACCTCTGATTGGTAGATGGTTTGCTACTGTGGCAATTTGATACATTGATCTGTTTGATCTCTGTTTATGATGATCTTTGAACTCACTTCATGTCTAGTTTTGTTCTGTGTTGTTACATTTTATTATCACAAAGCGAATAAAGTATACCATTATGATAAAGTGGTATTAAATGTTATTATTTCGCCACACTGGTGACCCTGTGTTGCACATTGTCTGTGAGTCCATCGATCTGGACAATTTCCGTGATTGAAATATCATAGGACAATGTGGCCTACAATAGCAATGACTGTTACAATGCAGCAACCGACTCCATCAACTGGTTCTATGCCTACACGTACATCTTCTGCTTCATCATTTGCAAATAGCTAACTGTGACCAATTTTCATCAGGTTCAACACAACTTTCTTAACAAAGTGCATCAGCTTCAACACAACTTTCTGAACAAAGTGCACAGACAATGGACATCACTGCACATTCTCTTACACTCTGTGAACATTTTCCAGGACAATTGACTCATTATGCCACTCCTTCGATGGGTTTCTGTGCAGGCGATAGTGCTGCTGTGTCACAAAATCCATTTGTTACCCTTTCAGATTCTAACCTACAAACAATGCCGTCGGCTCTGGACCATGGCGCCATATTGCCGGTAGATTCACATAACCACATCAAATTCGTTGATGAACCACAAGTTTTCGGTTCAGTTCAATAGCAATGGTGCCTGAACAGTGACTTTCTATCAATGAAAAATGTGACTTTTGCCGCCATCCCATCCGGTGCTCCTAGTGCACCAGAACTAGTAAACAAACCTCCCCAGTGTACTGTGTCATGTGTACCAAATTTCTTGGCAGCCATGGCCGTTTATGCAGCGCCAGTCACCCCTGCAACCGCATGTGCCACGTCGGGTTATATGTACGAGCATCAAGAGCAGTGTCAAGTCGAGCATCCAGATATTCCGCAGGCCACCGCAACATCGTCTACCACAACTGCCTCCGCTTAACAAGGATAGCCCAAAGACATGGTTTGTCTTTGTGGACAGCATCCTAAACATCCATGGAGTCTTATCTGATGAAATGCGGTTCGTATCTTTGATTGCAGTTCTGCACGAGCACACTGATTTGATGTCTCATCTCATCCTCACGGCACCAACGAGGGATGGCTATGATTGTGCAAAATCTATTATTAATAAGGGCTTGTCAAAAACGCCACAAGAAGCAATTAATCACATAGTGCACAACATACTGCTCGGTGAGCTCACACCATAGCAGTTGTGGTGAAAAGATCATAGCATTAATCGATCCCTCCTTCCTATCTGATGCCGCTTTGTGGTCGCTATGGATAGTGAAAATACTGAAAGCTCTTCAGCTGCAACTTTTATACATGCCACCGACCCATTAGAGCTGTGCTTATGGCTAGCAAATAACACCTATAAAATTATCAGACTTCGACAACTCACTGCAAGTTCTTCACCAACAGTTGGCAATACTGCACACATCCCAGCATGCACTTTCGAGCGAGGCCACGTGAGGTCACTCCAGTCAACAACCTTAGCTGAGGTGCTACCTGGAGCCTGCAGCAGTAAACCGGCCACCCCCTCCATCCTTCCTCACCCATGCCCCCTCTCTGCCTCATCTGATTCCAGCGCTGCAACTACAGATGTTGCACACAGTACGCAATATCACCCCATATATCAGCTGTGTTGGTACCACACCCATCACGAAGAAATGGGTCAGAAGTGTCAGCCACTGTGTGTCGTGCACCCAGACTTCTGTCGCAGGATGAGTTAGGTGCATCATCTCGCGGGTATTCTACAGGGTGTCTGCACCAACACCAATCTTCGCACAATAAACATCTACCTCTGGGAAGACTGTACAAACGTGTCAACATCAGCGACACATTCTTCCTGGTCGACATCGGCACAGATACCAGTGTCAAACTTCCAGCACTGTCAACTTTGCCACTGACATCTTCCGTCATGACATGGAGAGCAGCAATCAATTTGTTGGTCACTTTCTACGGCTCCACACGCCTTTGCCTCAAACTTAAACCGAAATTTTGATTTGAACGGACATTCATTGTGGCCAACACTGATGAGCTGTGTCAGCCTCTGTCCAAATTTAACGCCAGAAACGCTGCTCCATCACTCTTCTGACACATGCATCAAGGGCTCCTTCGTCACAACACCCATATGTTCACAAACTACAACGGCTGTCCCTGTGCATCAATTGGCTGTCCTCACATCCCTTATTTCAGACCTGGTGGATTCACTGTGCGAGCTACTCAACCAATGACATGACACTGCAGCCCTATGTATGGCCAATATGTCACTGCAGGCATTGATCAACAACACTTCCGCAAACTTGGCATGTGCACGAACGACCATCACAGTGCTTTCAGCAGCTACCACCACTACAATCCCGGCCACTGCTCCAGACTTGCTACCTATGGGCAACGTTCCTCGCGAACTGTCTTCTTGCTCCCACAGCGAGCAGTCTGTCTCCTCCACGTTGGCAAACTATGCTCGTTCGACAGCTACCAAACCAGTGAACTATGCAGCCGCTACGATTGATACCATCCTGCATACTCATGTCGAGCCCACACACCCTCGCACTGCCTCGCCCACCGCTGACACAGACCATACCCCTCTCGCCACGCTGACACCACATACAGCAGCTGGCCTGGACGCCACACCTGCAGCTGCTGACATAGTACATGATGGCAGAGAATCTTCACCACCTTCACCATCTATTTTACAGGTCAATTCTCAGTTTCACAGTGCTGCATGTGACATTGTTCCCTGCTCCAGAGTGCCTTCTGCCGTGTAGGCCCAATGAGGTTCTCCATTAAAGTTATTATGAATGGTACATGTCAAAGGCTAATACTACCGAAGGGTCTGATGTCCACACAAAAGTACACCATCCATCGGCTGAGAAACTTCGCACTGCAAAAGAATGCAGTTAGGAACTTTTACAACTAGAAATGGTACGTTCTTCTAAGAGTAATTGATCATCGCCTATTCACCTCGTCCACAAAAAGGATTCAACCTTCTGACTTTGCAGAGACTACAAAATGACTTTATTTAAGGCTCTAGCATCTAACGTTATGCATACTAAGCCATTTTTCTTAGGTACTATTACAAGATAACTGCAATAATTTGAGATCGTTTAATAGTTCTCCATTCAACCTTTTTTCCATCTCTTTATCTACTGCTTCTCTTTTCGCCAACTGAATGGAATACGGTTTAAACCTAAATGGATCATGTTGTTTTACCTGGAAATCATATTCATAATCTTTCATGCACCCTGGTTTCTTTGAAAATGCTTTTTGATGCCATAGTAGTCTCTTTTCCAGTTCATGTGCCTCTACCTTATTCAACGCCTCATTACATGCGACTTGATTCTAACCTCTATACTTACTTACCTCTTCATCTGTAGCCACCCCCATGTACAAACATAAGCTTTCTTCTGGTTCATAGTTCCAGTAAATATGTTCCCTTATGATTTGTAGTCTCGCAACTTCACCTATATTTTGTGTAGCCCCATTTTCACTAAATTTAAATATTTGTTGCTCCTGTTCATCTCTTATCCTCATTGCACTCTCTGATATATCTAGCATTGCCCTATTAGCAATTAACCAATCTGTCCCCAAAACCAAATTGATGCACAGTCTGGGAACCACCATGGCATTCACTGAAAAATGATCTGTTTTGCATTTTAAAGTCTGTTAAAATCTGCTTCTTTATCAATTTACTTCTAGATCCAGAGGCTGTGACAACTTTAACTCCTTGTACTGATAACTCGGGAACATCTGTATCCTTCTTTATTTCTTCATATAAATTGCTATATGCAGCACTAATTTTGCTATTTGAATCTAGGATAGCAATTGTTTTCGTGTTTTGTATTTCAATTTCAGTTGTTGGTTGGTACATTTCCTTTTAATTCCTGCCTATCTTCATCCATGAGTACATTTTTTACTTCATCCCTTTCGTTATATCCTAAGAATCTTACTAATGGTCCATTACATTTGGCTGTTCACTTGTGGACCATATCCAAACTGTCTACTAATTTCCCAGCTCTGTATGATTCCTGTCTCTTACCTGAGTATGTTCCCTATTTTGATTATCGTAATAGTCCCTGTTTCCACCATAATAACCTCCTCTGTTTGTACCCCTTTGAAAAGTGCCTCTCCCTCTTTTGGACGGGCTGCAACTATGATGCGGTTGTCTGTTTTCCTCCCAGTCACGCCATTCGTCATATCGATTCGGACCTCTCTTTCGGCTTTTTTCTCTGTCATTATGGCGGTCTGTCTGCCACCTGTTCTTTCTCCAGCCTTCTGGTAGTTGACTATTGCGGGACAATGAGTGTAATTGCTCCAGCACATGCATTAGGTGACTGATATTACTTTTATTTACATTAATTAACTTCTCTTGTACTGATACTGGGAATTTAAGTATAATAATTTCTATTAGGTCAGATTCTATTAATGGGTTGGTTAAGTATTGGGTCTTTTCCCAGTAACATACGAAAAATTCTTTATAGTTTCTTCGAACACTACTTGCAAAGCCTCTGCCTTCAAAGATTTCGTTTCTAAAACTGTTTTGTGTGCTAGAAGCCCAGTATTGATTCAAAAATTATTGCATGAATTATTTATATATTTTACATGTGTTACTGACCCCAGTTCCGCACGATATTGCTTCTCCTTCTAACCTACTGGCCGCGAATTTAATATTTTTGCTGTTCTTTCATGTTTTCAGGAATTTTGCTATCAAACTGCCTGGGCATATAGTTTCCTTACTAGAAAAATGATGGAATTTATAAGCATTAGTGTAATTTGCTACATCACTTAAAAAGACAACACCTTTCTTTCCTTCTTGTTCACATAACATTTCTACTTTTTGCTTAACTTTATTTTCTATTTTGTCTTGCATTTCAGGGAATACTTTCTACTCCAGTTCTCTTAATTTGCCCTTAATCGCAATTGTATTGCCTTTGCAAGAGGATTCTACTTGTGAAATATTACGATTAAGTATTTCATGGTCATTTTTGATATTTTGTAAATTATTTCATAGTATTGTGTGGTTATCCTGATATGCTTTGATAGCTTTGCTTTGCTCTTTTCTTACATTACAAATGTCATTAACTGTTGTTTCAGTCATCCCATTTTGATCCTGTTAATGCTTATTTAATTTTTTGATTTCATGGTCAACCATTTGATTTATTTCTGACTTACAGACTTCCAACTTTTTACCCCAATCTTTTGTTTTATAATTCATTTTCCTGCAACATTCCTGTTTTATCTTCAAGATTTGTAGCCTTTTGTTCCATAGCATTGAATTTATTGTTGATTTCAGCTATTGCTACACTGACTTCTTCTAACCCCTTATCTATTTTATTGCTTAACTCCTCTTTATTTTCTTGTAACCGTTTATCTGTTTTATTACTTAATTCCTTCTTATTTCATTTTAGTGTTTTACTTAATTGCTTATCCATTTTCTCTATTTTGTTTTGTGTTTTTTTATTCCTCTTTTTGTTCTTGCAAAATTAATTTTTTATAGACCTCATTTCCTGATCACCATCCTGAGTTGGTAATATGTCAGCTGATTCTGTATCATGACTTAATGTGTGTAGCTCATCTATTGGCTCATTAGTAATGTCAATGTCAGAGTAATTAAATCTGGTACCGTCATTCCAATGACTCGTTCGTTTGACTAGGTACCACAAATCCTGGGTTTACATAATCATTTTCTGCCACTAAATCAACGTTTCCACTGCCCTCATTGTTGGTTAACTCTACATTTCCAGTCAAATAATTCATGGCTACTTCAGAATTCTCAGTGTGATTATTGGTTACTGAATTCGCTGTTTGGGACTCATCACCAAAGTTTGAATTTACATTTTCACGTTCGTTATTTGGACTACATTCGACATATCACCAAACCCATATCTGACTTCACCACCAATTATCTGTATCTGTCCCACTAGTTCATTACTACTACTGTGAGACTGAACTCCTTCTCTACTTTCCCCAGACGTCCTAATATTAATGTTCCAATTATTAATCTAAGAGAGCTATATGTAGGCGTAACAGTAACACAACTTTTCTTCCTCGGCGTACTGCCGCTGATTCTCATAGCTGGGAGCTGCACCACTGGCTGCAACTCCGCTGTCGTGGTGTGCTGAAGCTGACACTCCAAACGCCGTGTAGTGCTAACTGCGCACGCCTCTGCCTGCTGCCGCCGCACCTGTTATATGTGATTATCTCACGCTGCCCTGCACGTTGCGCCACCTCGTAATATGAAGAATCTTGAAGTAATGATTAATAACGTAATCCCATGGTCCGCACACACAACGTAACTTTCATTCTCGTTGCATTTTCGCACATTCCATTTCTGCTTTGCACCGTTACTACTTTCATTGTAAATGAAAATTTGATTTTGCAGCATCATTTACTATAGTTCAAGTAAAGTTTAAACCAGTTCAAACACAGTTTAAAGCCTACTTATCACAGTTATGATGCAGTCTTCTGGCCATTTACGGATCACATGAATCACGGTCCTTACACAGTTCACCGGTTGCTTACAGTTTACAGTTCTCACTAATAAAATCTAGCCTCATAATTTCCAAGAACTTCGACTTCAAAGATTATCTGCACCAGGGACGCCCTATACAGCAAGTTGAAAATGAGAGAGTTAGAGAGAAGTAACATCTACATGTGTGTGCGATAAATCCCTTTTGTCAAAAATATTTCTTTTTTTCATACCTCCTCTGTGTTGACACAGATGATGTGCCACTGATCTCATTTGTACTAAGATTGCAGTACATGTGACGTGCCTATTTGCTTCCACTACCCTGAGTGAAATGCATAAGTTCTAATAAATGTTCACCAACTTGCTGTTTTCTATAGTTGTTGTCCCCTGCGCAGAAAACAGCACATACATCGTGAATCCATTATCTTGAGGCTGTAAGATACTCTCATTGAGGAACTGGTATTTAAGAAATGATTGTATTTCCAATCAGTTTGGTTATATGGGATACCACTCGCTTCTTATTAGCAGAACATGAGAAACTGCACAATTACATTCCACTTTAGAGTCACAAATAATTTCTTTTCTTCAACAAATTAATGAACTGCTTATCTCCGTAATTACTGATACACTGTTTTCAACTATGTGTACCAAACAACTAGATATTGCTATTAGTCTTAACCAACACTGACCATGGCAGACAACATGACTGCCCTCTGACACTGTCAAAGCAGCTCCATTCACAAACTAGACATTAAATGTTAAGTCTTAACTGATACTTCAGCAGACAACATGTCTGTCCTCCGAGACTGCTGAACCAGCTCTGATCTCACAGCCAAACTACTTTGCCTGCCATCCTAGTTAGGTGCAATCTGAAGATCACCGAAGTGCTTCGTCTGCCCTTTCCTTTTGCAGTTGTTTATTATTTTGCCGGTTATTAACACTTGTGAAATAATGGAATGACAGCATGCTATTGAGAGATACTTTAAATATGAGATACAAGTAAATACACTGTTCAGTTTGTCTAGTACTAATAACAGAAGATTGTCGTTTTGGCACGCAACTTCCGAATGCAGCAGCCAATCATGGAGAGGGACCATAAGTTAGGCGGTCTTTCTCACGATACCCGTACCGAACAATCCATCTGTGATTGGTACCCCACACCACATTACATCATCTTGCAACTGCTGCCTTCCCAACCGTTCTCAGAAGAGCCTATTGTACCTGAATATGATGGCTGCAAAGCCAGACATATTACAGGCATTCCTTGTGGACGACATCTCAGTGCAATGTCATAAGGACTATTTATTTGTTTTTAGTGAACCTTCTCATGTATGTAAATCTAAGGATGTTAACCTCATGCTCGGCCGAGCTATTCACTTACCCAAAGAGTTTATCAACAGCACCCTTCAAGCTTTCATCGATGAGGATGTCATACTGTCAGTTGTCATTCTGTCTATAGGCGACCATTCACAGTCCCTCCCTTCCCCTCCTATTCAGATCCCGCTCTCCCGCGCCAGTCGTCCCCTACACCAACGGACCTGGGTGAACGATTGTGTTGTGTCTTCCCTAATAGCCTTCCCAATACAGTTCCCTTCTCCTTTTGCTCCTACTCCATGCTCCGCACTCCCAGGGGTTGCTGTGTGGTGGTTCGATATATTAGTAGTTTTGTTCTGTGCTGTTGCGTTTTGTGATCACAAAGTGAATGAATATGTTACTATGATAAAGTGTTGTTAAATTTATTATTTCGCCATAATATCATTACCCTCCACATTGAAAATAGCCAATAACTGGCTACTAGTTTCATAAATTCTCTCTCCTTAGTGCTCTCTTCACCATAGTTTACACTGAAATCACCACACAATGCAATTTTTTATTTCAAGCACATTAAGTAATGCAGCCGAGATTCCAGTTGATTAAGAAAAATTTCGAAGTTGCCATTTCTAGAATGGTATACTGAGATAACAATTATATTAAGATCTATGAACTCCAAAGAAGTCAACTCTAAATCTAAGTCCACAGAGTAGCTTTTCAAATCAGTTTCTTTAATACTGAATTTGCTGTTGGCATATATAGTTACAGCACCAAAGTAAGCAGTTGTTTTGTACCATGTACTAACCAGTTTTACACATAGACACAGCACATCTGGCTTCTTTTCTTCTATTAAGAATGACACCACATCAAGTTTAGTCCTAAAAAAATTATACAGTGGCACTGCTTATAACTATAGGAGTGACTTTCTGGGTGGTGTATGATCTGCTTTCACTCAGTTACTCCTTTTAACTGTTTATCGCAGTGGAGCCTATTTCTCAGGGATATTGGTCATTCTTCAAAATAAAAAATGCTTTAACACAACATTTTTGGGCCACATAGCGCTATTCATTACTTTATCTCTTAACTTAATGTCAACACTAACTTCGAAATTGTAATTAAACCCCTTGGTATCAAGCTTCTCCGCTTAAAGCTGTTATGTCTTTTGCAGGAACCTAATGGCGTCTTCTGGAGTAGGTTGGCTTGAGTTCTATCCATATTGCCATGTGTCCTCTCTTTGCAGCATAAACTGTTTGTCCTGCTTTCTCAGCAACCTCTTGGAGTTAACAGTGTTTTTCTCTTCTTGCTTCTCTTCCATCATTTGTGAGGTTTACCTTGGTGATTTACATGCCTCATAGTTGTTCTCAGGTGAGGCTCCTCACCTTGGTTGTGCCACCTGTTCCTTCTGCATGGTTGTACAGGCGATATCCATCATCTGGATGGCATGATTGGCAACCATCTTGAATTGGATCTTCGACGTGGGCATCTGGGTCACCTGTGATTTTATTTGGCATACTGGGTGGTCCCCCGTTTGCGTAGACATCGTTGTGCTAGCATGCTCGCTGGTCTGAGTGGCTTTCGCCTCCCTTTGTGGCTGGTTGCGGAAGGTCCCCGTAGCAAGCGGCAGGTAGCTTCCATTGTCGCATGGAGCACCATTTGGAACTGGGTTACAACGTCCTGCATCAAAGTCAGTGCTCCATACGTCTTGCCTGCAGTTGGTTGTTGCACCACCTTCTTCCACTGTGGCTTGGTCTTCATGGCAGCAGTTCAGTGTTGACTGCCTCTGTTCTGCTACACGCAGCCAGCCTTCCCCTCCCCCCCCCCCCCCCCCCATCTCACTCACTAGTGGTGGGGTTAGCCAGCTGTGCAAGAACGGAGGCTGCTTCTGCTTCACTTCTGTTCTGCTCTCGAGGCGAAGTCACTTTCTTGCCACGTTTTCGCCTCCTTTGGCGTCTCCTCTTGGCTTGTCCAATGTCTGCTGAGCTCACCTGGGATGTCATCTTCTTCTATAGCAGGTCGCTGGCGTTTTTGCGGCCAGCAAAGACTCAACAGCCAGGATAGCTTGCGATATGTGGTCCCCAGCATTGGGCACATGCCGGTTGGTCATTGGCCTTCCATGGACAAGCAAGACTGGCAAGCTTGCTAATGTACTGTGACACAACCAAGGTGAGCAGCCTCACCTGAGAAGAACTATGAGGCATGACAACCACAAGGCAAACCTCACAAATAAAGCGAGAGAAGCAAGAAGAGAACAACACTGTGGCAGTATCTCGCCAGGAGAGGCTCCACTTGCACATTGAAGCCCGTGAGCTTGATCAGCTCATGGACTTGTTTGGTTTCGTTTCTTCTTTGCTGGTTCTCAGCTATGTCTACAGCCAAGTTGAAGAGCAGCAGCTTCTTTCTGTTGGTTTTGTTGTGTACCCTTATGGCCACATCTCCGAACCCAGCACTCTGAAGCTCTCTGCAGACTGTGTTTTTATTACACAGCCGTGGTAGCCCCCTTGTAAAGCACCTTGACTGCTACCATTTTCTTCTTTTGTTGCATCTTCTCCAGTGCTAGAACTATGTATATGCCAAGGAAAGACTTGAGAGTCTAATAGTCGGCCCAGAGTTCCGATCGAATCTCTATAACAGCGTCATTGTCCACGCATTTGACTCTGATTCCTCTCTTCACAGCGCCTTCGAGTGTACTGAGGAAGTCCAACCATTCTTCGCTCTGATACTGGAAGAAGAGGTTGTGTTTGAACATACCTGTTGTAGTTGGTATGCTCTATGACTATGTGATCACGTATCGTCTGCCCTTCCTCTTTGGAGCTGGCGGAGGTGTCGCCTACGAGCTGGTGGCTATTGGGGATGCCCGGTTCGTCTTCCATGATTTTACTCTCAGTCGACCCTCAAGTGCGTCATCGATGTGTCTCTGATCGCAATTGTCCTGTTCTGCTTTCCGCGTCTTCCTTTGCACATGGTTCACGCATACTGGCCCGACAATTTGCTTTCGCAATAATAACAGCAAACATGAGTTTGCCACGTGCACACGCCAACTGAACTCGTCTCCACACAGCGGTAGCGACACGCAGCAGCAGGGATACCCGCGCTCCGGCTGCCCTAGCGGAACTTCGTTGAAATGCACAAGATAGGGTAGCATGCCTTGCTTCTTTCCTCATTCCACACGTTTATGGACTAGCTAAGAACACGTAGGTAATGTTTTTTTTCTTTGTTGTAACGGGAGCATTAAAAATATTGCGCATAAGAGTTGAAATCTGAAACTGTAACGAACAAAAGCAGTACCAGTAAGTAAATGAGCACTGGTTTCGGAGTTCCAGCTTCATATGCAATAAAGTGGAAATAAAAGGATTACGAAAAATGCTTTCTCCTCTTGGTTATTCGAAATATATCAATAAAAAGCAAGTTGCATTAACGAGGGCAAATGTATCGCATAACTAGAGCAAATAAACATATAAGAATAGAAAAACGTTCGAAATTGCCTTCTTGGAATTATGTTAGTCATGCAAGCACTGTAATTTTTAGTATTTAACAAAGTTGTTGTGTGCACACGAAGGAAATAGTGGACGAGAAACAATCGTCAGCTACGTGCGGTGGCGGCTGGCCCCGCCTACTCTGTCTTCAAAACAATGTACAGCGAAAGTCTATAGCGCCATCACCTTTCTTTCTTTTATCTCCATGACAGTTCGGAATTGAGGAATTAACAGTGATAAAGCTTATTAGCGGCTAAAGCAAATTTCATAACGTATGTTGTTGATCCGTTTTGTCTAGTAAGAAGAGAAACAACATTTCAAAACATAAATATCTGTTTGCTAGCGAAAAGATATATGCACAAACAAATCATATATATATATATATATATATATATATATATATATATATATATATATAAGAGGGAAATCGTATATATATATATATATATATATATATATATATATATATATATATGGGAACAAATATAGCATGTTTACCTTATACAGTATGTTTTGCTTCTTACGTAAGTATGTCTTCATAAAAAGTGTATATTGCCCCTTTTTTTGAGCTTCTTCCCTGAAAATGTTGCTTAATGAAAACTGCTTCATCAACTATGTTTTTATTTACACACACTGTAGGTGTCAACTCTGTCCTGTTATTGTAAAACCTAAATAACTTATCGCTTTCAGATATCTTATCTCGCTTATGGGAGAACACTCAATTGTACAATATAATGTGGCCATAGAACATTTGCAATTTGGCACGAATACAAAGCAAAATAATAAAATAAAGATTAAGAAGAGACAAAACACCAGGTTAACTATTATAACATTAGTGAGTATGGCGAAAATATGTTAACTTCCAATGTTAGCAGACGACGGCAGCGTCAAAACTTTCACCCCTAAAAGCCTTGACACTAACGCGACGTGATGTGACGTGACATGACAGTCTGCTGACGGTTTGTGCCAATACCGCATTTGAAATCCACTGTGGAATGTCTTGTTGTGACGTGACGACAAGTACGGATTTGCCTTACTGGGCCACTTTGTGCTTCTGATAGAAAGGGCGCGTTGTTATTTGACTTCGAGTTTGTTACATTCTGTGATTCTCAGCAAAGCATAATTACAGATGTAGTGTAAATATACGAGGTCTGTTCCAAAATTCCGGAGCATCCGCAATTTCGCGCCAATGGTGTGTAGGTGCGAAATGCGGTTGCCACCTCTGCACACGTGCGCGTTTAATGTGTGACTGCCGCAAGTTTCATTGTTGTATGTGTGTTACTTATTGTTCAGTGCTGTATTGAGTGGAACATTGTGTTGCACAATTTTGCGAATTTCGAGATGGCTGAATTAGAGGAACAACGCGTCTGCTTAATTTTGCGTGTATTCAAGAAAACATTTACAGCGACGTGCCAAATGATACAGAAAGCCTACAGTGATGAGTGCTTAAGCCATACTCGGAATGGTTCACACAGTTCACAAATTGCCAGACACAAGTTAAAGATGACTCTCTTTCAGGACGCCCTGCTACGACTACTGACGACGCTCTTGTCAAGAATGTCCACAAAACCATAAATGCCAATTGAAGTCTGACGGTCTGAGATACTGCAGAAGAATGTAACATTTCGGTCGGATCATCATGAAATCCTGACACAAACATCTTGGAATGTATCGTGTTGCTTTAAGTTCGTCCCACGGCTCATGACTCAAGACCTGAAAGACCTTCGACTCACAATCTGTGAAGAGCTTTTGCATCACACAAATTAGAACGAGACGTTCCTTAAGAGAATCATAACTGGTGATGAGATATGGATCTACGGTTATGATGTTGAGACCAAGGGTTGGGAAAGGTTCTCCAAGAACAGAAAAAGCTCTTCAAGTCAGGTCAAATGCAAAGCCATGCTGATACTTTTCTTTGGCTTTGAAGGATTGGTTCATCATGAATTCATGCCACAGTGACAAACCGTTAATCAATGGTACTATCGGGATGTGTTGCGATGCATGCAAAAAATGTGAGAAGGAAATGAACTGACACGTGGCGAGACAATTCATGGCTCTTCCATCACGATAATGCACTCGCACATTCATCCCTTTTAGTGCGTGACTATTGCACAAAAAGCGAAATCACTGCACTGCCTAATCCTCCATACTTACTAGACCTAGCCCCTGTGGACATTTTTTTTTATTTTCAGAGTTGAAAACCTCACTGAAACGACGAAGATTTGCCTCTATAGACGATATAAAAAAAATTCGCAGGCGGCGCTTTGCTCAATCCAACAAGAGGCACACCAAGTCTGCTACCGGAAGTGGAATCGCCGTTGGGAACAATGTATCTGTTTCGGAAAAGGCCATGCATAATATGTGAAAGGTAAGTGTAGACAAATGTTGTGAACAAAGTTCCAGAATTTTTTTGAACAGGCCTTGTAGGTAGAGATACTCCAGATGGAATAAAGCAGATCACAAATTCCAAATATCTATGCTTTATTAACTGATGGAGATATATAGAAAACACAAGCGTACACAGCACAAGAATAGAGCTGTCTGAGTCAGAGATTGTTGCTACAGCAGAGCTGCAGTGCTGTCCAAAGAATTTCCTCCTTGGAATACTCAGTGGGCACGAGGGGGGTGTGGGGGGGTGTGGGTGGATGCGTGTGGAGGATGCTGGTGTTCAACTTCACACAGGTGTGCATGACCACAAGTGCTATGACTGGCTGCAGAAGCAGAGGCATGCATGAACCATTTCTCACTACAATAAGAAGTGCATCTACATCTACATTTATACTCCGCAAGCCACCCAACGGTGTGTGGCGGAGGGCAATTTACGTGCCACTGTCATTACCTCCCTTTCCTGTTCCAGTCACGTATGGTTCGCGGGAAGAACGACTGCCAGAAAGCATCCGTGTGTGCTCGAATTTCTCTAATTTTACATTCGTGATCTCCTCGGGGGGTATAAGTAGGGGGAAGCAAATATTTGATACCTCTTCCAGAAACGCACCCTCTCGAAACCTGGCGAGCAAGCTACACCGCGATGCAGAGCGCCTCTCTTGCAGAGTCTGCCACTTGAGTTTGATAAACATCTCTGTAACGCTATCACGGTTACCAAATAACCCTGTGACGAAACGCGCCGCTCTTCTTTGGATCTTCTCTATCTCCACCGTCAACCTGATCTGGTATGGATCCCACACCGATGAGCAATACTCAAGTATAGGTCGAACGAGTGTTTTGTAAGCCACATCCTTTGTTGATGGACTACATTTTCTAAGGACTCTCCCAATGAATCTCAACATGGTACCCGCCTTACTAACAATTAATTTTATATGATCATTCCACTTCAAATCGTTCCGTACGCATACTCCCAGATATTTTACAGAAGTAACTGCTACCAGTGTTTGTTCCACTATCATATAATCATACAATAAAGGATCCTTCTTTCTATGTATTCGGAATACATTACATTTGTCTATGTTAAGGGTCAGTTGCCACTCCCTGCACCAAGTGCCTATCTGCTGAAGATCTTCCTGCATTTCGCTACAATTTTCTAATGCTGCAACTTCTCTGTATATTACAGCATCATCCGCGAAAAGCCGCCTGGAACTTCCGACACTATCTACTAGCTCATTTATATATATTGTGAAAAGCAATGGTCCATAACACTCCCCTGTGGCATGCCAGAGGTTACTTTAACGTCTGTAGACGTCTCTCCATTGATAACAACATGCTGTGTTCTGTTTGCTAAAAACTCTTCAATCCAGCCACACAGTTGGTCTGATATCCCGTAGGCTCTTACTTTGTTTATCAGGCGACAGTGCGGAACTGTATAGAACGCCTTCCGGAAGTCAAGGAAAATAGCATCTACCTGGGAGCCTGTATCTAATATTTTCTGGGTCTCATGAACAAATAAAGTAGCGAAGGCATAGCTAGTAGCAGCCAAAAGAGGTGGGTCAAAATAAGTGGTGCTGCACGAGTTGAAGCGGTAGTCGATGAAGTCGGCCAAAAAGAGAGTGAAGCCTGGTGATGGAGGCTGAGGCGAGAGGGTTGCGGGGTCAGTGCAGTGGATGTGTCTTTTTCTGATGACAGAAGTTACAGCTGGTGGTGTCCTTTAGCAGCTATGATTGTGAGAAATGGGTTAGTGATCTCCGACCAGAGCTGGTGTTGTTGGGAGAATGTTTCTGTGCCATCATGGACGCATTGCCGATCTTGTTGTCCGTCCATGGGAAGAAAGTTGTCCACTAGTCTGAGATCTCCTTACACTATAATTACATTGTCATCTAGGTCAACATGTGGAGTATCATCTATGTGATTACTTTTATTTCCATGTGTCTCAGTATGGTGATGCCATTTTAAGTCTGTTGACTGTAACAATGGTTGGTCTACCGTGCATCAGAATGTCAAAGGATATTGTCGCCTCTCCTCCATCTAATTACTTTGTGAGGTCCTGAGTGGGGTGGGTGTAATGCCAGTTGAACAGTATCATAGCGCATCTTTATGTTGTCACTATCCTGGAGAGCTTTACAGGCCAAGATTTTCTGCGGTCTGTGCACTTGTGGTGATGGCATCTTTGGGTATGCATTTGATTTTGCAGATAAGTTGCAGCAATACATTGTCTGTAGGCAGTTGCGAAAGTTCCATGAAATCCGCTAGAAGAGAGAGGGTTTCTCTGCAAAGGAGTTGCAGAGAGATTATCTTGATAAGTCATACTCACATATAGAAGAACCCATGGGAGGACGTCTCTGTCCATTTCCCTTCTTGGCACATGAGAGCAGTTTCTCAAGTATGGTACCAGCGGTCTATAAGACCATTCCTTGGTGGATCGTAAGTTGCTTTTGTGCGAAAGCACTGCATACATGACGAAGTTCAGTAAAAAGTGCTGACTCGAAAGTGCCTTGGTCTGTTGTTTTTATGGATAGGCATCCAAAACCAGAAATCCATTGGCTGATAAATACTTTTGCAGATCTTTCAGAATTGGTGTAGTCTCAATCCAGCGTGTTACTCTGTCAATCGCTGAAAGAATATATCAATATCCAATTGAATTTGGAAGGAGCCCAATAAGATCTAAATGGACGTGCTGAAAACGGCCCTTAGGAATAGAGTATCCATCGAATTGTGGCTGTGCATGCCATCCTGACAGGCAGTGCATGCCTGTATCCATCATTTATAGTTTTTCTTGACATTTGGCCTGACTAAGTGGTCAATGACAAACTTGGTTATGGCATAAATTCTAAGATGTTGTTTATTGAATATGGCTCATCTTGTGGTGCATGGTACCAGTGGATGAAGGTGGCTTTGAGAGAGATCACATAGTACTTGTTTTGAAGAACCAGAACGTCCTGACTTTCTGTGCACATTGTGTTGCTATGCAGAAGTTCATGTAACTGTGAGCTCTCTAGTTCACTGTTGCAAGTTTATCAGATTCAGTACCTATTGAAAGAGTGTTTACTTGCGAAACAAAATCAGCTACAAAACTGTTCACACCATGCACTTTTTGGACATCTATTGTGAATTCCAAAGTGTGAAGTCCAGATGGCGAAAGCGCCAAGGACTACAATCTTTTGCGGGATTTCGAATAGCATCCACTAGGAGGTGATGATGGATATAAATTGCCAGAAGTCCGCCCTCAATGTCATCTTTAAAGTACCACATTGATAAAAACATATCCAACAGTTCTTTATCTTAGGCTGGCCAGTTATGTTATGAGTCTGTCAGCTTTATTGAGAAGAAACAGTGGTCATTGTGTTCGTGCTATTGACTGTTGGAAGACAGCACCAGTCACAAAATTCCTCATGTCTGTGCTGATAGTGAGTTGACAATGGATATTGAGTGAGCCGGTGTAATATCCTTGGAAAGACCGTCTTTAATTTTGTCAAATGCTTGTTGCCTAGGGTGTGCTTGCCTGATAGTGCGTCTGTAAAAGCTGTCTTTACGCCAGTTCCATTAGGCTGGTGTCTACAATAAAAATTTATTATGCCAAGGAACTGGCGTAAATCATGAAAGATCTGTGGTCATGGCAGATGATGAATGAACTCAGCACATGGAGATGTAGGCTGTGTGCCATTGCAGGAAACCAAATGACCAAAAAAAGGTAACTTGAGACTGACTCAGCCAACATTTATAATCACTGATGATGATGATGCCAAGTTTGCGTAAAGCATCGAAAATTAGTTTGAGATGGTCTTCATGCTTCTCTCACGAAGTAGAGAAAACTTAACTCTCATCCAAGTAAATGTAGCAGAAGGGGAATTTAAAAATACCACTGTCTATAAATCTTTGCCAGTTTGTGCTGCGGTTGTAAGACCATATGGCATATAAAGAAATTCATACAGTCTGAAAATGGTGACGATAGTCGTCTATGGCACATCATGAGGTTCATATGGATCTATAAATATGCATTCTTACTATCGAATACACTAAAAACTGAAGCATCTGCCAAATAAAGTACAAACTCCTGAATATTTGGGAAAGGTTATTATGTGGGAGTTGAGCGCCTAATAGTCGTTGCACAGTCTAAAAGTGCTGTTATTCTTGGGTATGAGCTGAGTGGATGAGGCCCAAGGCCTATCAGACCCTCTAACAATCTCAGCTTGCAATAACTCCTATATAACCAACTCCACATGGAGTGTATTGGGAGCCAGACTACAGTTTTTGCATTGGACTGGCAGACCCAGTGTGGAGTTTATTTTATGAACTGTACCGTTACTGGTCATGCTCTGTTGGAATGCTCATGGAGATTATGTAAAGTGTGGAAAACACGTATTTCAGGTGAACGGGCACCAGAAGAAGAATGCACTTGAGTGACCTGTACAGTTGTTGATAAAGCTATTGCAAGCTGCTCCAGGGGTGTATGAGTGTCGGCTAGAGTCTGTCCCGAATCCTCTAGCTCATTTGTGAAGAGAGAAGCAGGATGGTGAGATGGTGAGGATGTTTCCGAGTGAGCTGTTCTGGATATATAAGTGTGGTAGTGAGCTCGTCTGCTGATGAGCGAATTTTTTCACATATTGTGAGGTTTTCTTTAAGCAGGCGGATTGGTTCCTGTCATATATGAAAATATTGCGGCCTAGTATGTTGTAATTCCAGAGCCAATGAGAGGCAGCCTTGAATTATCTAACGATAGTAATTGCATGTGTCAACTGAAATGACAATTTTGTAGCTGAGCTCTTTAGTCACTGGTTGTGTCATGGATGATGGAACACAGGTCAAAACTGTGAAATAACGTCCGCTACTGTGAGGCAAAAGAGTTCCAAAATACAAATCAGGAGATAACTGAAAATGTCGTAGAAAGTCAGCCCCCAATAGTGGCTCGTTAACATCAGCAATGAAAATTTCCAAGAGAAAACCAAAGTCCAAGGTTTGAGGTGTGGTACCTTAGATGTGATGTATGTAGCATTTGCTGCACAGAGCTGGAAGAGAGATAAATTTTTCCCTGCTGGTGGCGCATCACCTGGAATAATGCTAACCTCAGATCCTGTGTGGACGAGAAAATATTAAAATGTAGAGTCTGTTGTGCGAAGATGATGTGCAGCGAGATTGACTTACATGTTGAGGTGGCAGGTGACATGACTTCGTGTGACAGTCTGGTCCCCTATTGCGGATCGGCCTTCCTTTTTGGGTAGTTGCAGGGAGCTGTGCAGTTATGAGCTTTATCACCGAAATGTACTTGAAATCAGCAATGGTGTGTTCACATCTTTTTGTCAACAGGTAAATTATAGCTGTCAGCTGGTCGTATTTGTTAACTGGGTGAAGGTCGTTACTCCCATGTGTGAGAGTGACATATCATCCTCAGAGCTGTCTCTGAGCGCTTGGTGCTGTTTGGCTGGTGGCTGCCAAGAATCATGGCCTGTAGCCTTACTAATGCATAGCTAATCACTGCTAATTGTAACTGAGAAGTTAATTTTACAATCATATAGCCTACAAACTGTGGTATAGCATTAGTGTCACATCAATTAACTGTCTAAATGTTTGTCGGAGATAGCTTGATGTAGTTGCTCTTCTGGTGTTCGGGTAAGACGTTGCATGCGAACAGTCTTCACCATGTCATATTTGTTGACAGTTGGGGGTGAGAATGTAACATTACTAATAAGGTCTGCATGCTCTCCGAGGTGACACAGTAAAGTGGCGAACTTTGAACTGTCATCAGTAATGCCATGATTGTGGTACATACGTTTAAAGACAGCAAGCCCTATGTCTGGTTGTGGAACTGTGACAGGTTGGGTGATGATTTAAACCACACAACGTTGCTGTGTAAATTCTGATATCCATAGAGCGCTGCATTTGGTCGCAGAGCGAAGAAGTTCTGATGGGACATTGTCCAATCTACGGCCTTATTTCGGATTAGGTCTTTCAGTACTCTGTCAAATTTTTCTTGCAGTATCATATCTCCCATCTCATCTTCATCTACGTTCTCTTCAACCTTCCAGCTTTACCTTCTATGCTTAGTGCTGGTTTTCCATCTAATCTCTTGATGTCCACACAGCGCTGCATTTGGTCGCAGAGCAAAGTAGTTCTGATGGGACATTGTCCAATCTACGGCCTTATTTCGGATTAGGTCTTTCAGTACTCTGTCAAATTTTTCTTGCAGTATCATATCTCCCATCTCATCTTCATCTATGTTCTCTTCAACCTTCCAGCTTTACCTTCTATGCATAGTACTGGTTTTCCATCTAATCTCTTGATGTCCACACAGCTGCTTCTCTTTTTAATACTCCTTTTATCATAAAAGTGCCAGAACAGGTTTAAAAAAAATTGAAAGTTGCCCTTACCAAGTAATGGCCCTAGCTCCTGTGAAAGTAGTCCCCTTGGTTATCTATACACAGTTGCCAACGTTTCTGCATATCTTTGAAGCAAGCAGTGAAATTTTCAACTGTGATGCTTGTAAGCTTATTTGTCACAGCCCATTGGATGTCTGCGGTATCTTAATGAAGCTTTTCTTTCAGTCGCCTTTTCATTTGCGTAAACAAGGGAAAATAGCAAGGCGAAAGGTCGGGCGAATATGGCGGATGTCCGATGACAATAACAGAATGTCTGGCGAGATACTCGGTAATAGATAAAGCAGTATGGGCTCTTGCATTGTTCGTTTGTTGAAGTGCACAATCATACATTTCTGAATATTAATAGAAAATTGGCAATCCTTGCACCACTTTAAAATCTTACCAAGATCTGACTGAATATTTGTGCAGCTTCTTTCAGACAGTACTTCATCACAGATTGCTGCATCATCTGCAAAATATCTGAAGTTACAATTAATATTGACTACAGGATGATAGATATGCAACATGAACAGCGAGAGTCCCAACACACATCCATGGGGCACACTCGAAGTTACTTCTACATCTGACGATGACTCTCGATCCAAGATAATATGCTGCATCCTCCCTACCAAAAAGTCCTCAATCCAATTACAGATTTCACTTGATACCCCATATGCTCGTACTTTTGACAATAAGTTCTGTTATCGAGAAATACTGCAGCTACCTGATTGCCTTGATCCAAAGCTTTCAGTATGTCATGTGAGAAAAGTGCGAGGTAGCTTTCACGTGATTGATGTTTTCGGAATCCATGCTGACTGGTATTGAGGAGGCCATCCTGTTCAAGATACCTCATTATGTATGAGCTCAGAATATGTTTTAAGATTCTACAACAAATTGATGTCAAGGATACTGGACAGTAGTTTTGTAGATCACTTCTACTACCCTTCTTATAGACGGGTGTGATGTGTGCTTTTTGCCAAGACCTAGGCACGGTTTTCTGTTCAAGTGATCTATGATAGATTATAGTTAGAAGAAGGGCTATAACTCAGCCTCAAATTCAATATAAAATCTGATAGGGATTTCATTGGGCCCTGGAGCTTTGGTCAGTTTTAACGGTTTTGCAACACCACTGATAGTTACTAATACTTATTTTATTCATCTTTTCAGTGGTTCAAGGATTAAGTTGGGGAAGTTCTCCTGGCTTTTCTTCGTAAAGGAGTTAAGAATTTCAGCGTAAAGGAGTTAAGAATTTCAGCCTTTGCTTCACTACCCTCAGTTTCCGTTCGTGTCTTATTTACTGGGGTTTTGTGAAATATAATTTGACAATATTCTGCTGTGGTAGTCGCTTAAGGCATCGCGCATTGCTCTCTTGACAGTCAAATGCGTTTCATTCGACATCGTTCTCTATCTATGGCTCTACACTTTGATTTTCATCTATTATACAGTAATCTCTGTTTAGAAGTTCCATTGGGTACATTTCTATCCAAAGCATGGTTAACGATTCTTTTAAACCTGAGGCATAGTTCCTCTACATATTCCTGTCCTGTGTTGAAAGTTTAAGTTCCTCAGTGACATATGACATTACTGATTTTTTTATCTAGTTCATTGAATATACGTATCTTTCTGCTTATTTTAGTTGTCTTTCGTACTTTGGTAATCATTGTTGTCACAACTGCAGCATGGTCACTGATACCAGATTCACTGTGGACACCCTCAAAGATGTCAGCTCTATTTGTTGACATAGTTCCAATACATTTTCATCGTGAATGGGGTTCCTAACTGTCTGTTCTGGGTAGTTTTCAGAAAAGGCATTGTGTAAAGTTTTACAGTATGTCTTAATACTCCGACCTGGCAAAACTTCTTAATACTCCAACCATTAACAAAACTGTAATTTTCCCAATTATTTGTTGGATGACTGATGTCTCCACCGATGATTACAGTATGATTGGGGAACTTACGTACAAGTGGACTGCAGTTTTCTTTAAATTTTTCGTTTGCATCAGTAGATGAGTCTGTTGGGCTATAGAAGGATCTAGTTATCATTTTATGCCCACTCCTGATACTGAGTCTCTCCCAAACAGTCTCAGATGTAGCTTCAGTTTATATCTCGGTGGATTTGACTGTTTTGTCAACTGCAACAAATATACCACCTCCATTTCCTTATCCTTTCGATATATATTAAATTTTCTCCAAAAGTCTAATGCTATAAGCTGCACTATAACATAACAATCGTCCATAAGATTTCTATTGACGCCATGTAGAAAATTGTGCTACTACGTAGAATTTGTGGCGTCCGTGTGAACGGTGCAACTATAGAAATCCACTAGTTGCATCTATGAACCCGGCTTAAATTCACTGCGTAGACATTGGCAGCCATGCCAATTTAGCAAGAAACTTTGCGCAGAGCATCATAGATATTATTTAAGTATTTACTGAAAGTAAACCACGGTGTGTTTGTTTACGTGTGGTGAGTGTAGAGTATGTGATACTGGTTAATGGCCAAATTAGGTGTTGCGTATGGGCTTTGCCCACTGATTGACGAAAGTAGTTTACTTGGTGTAACAGACGATTCCCAGCCCGGTACTGTGCTTGTGACACTTGGGAGAAATATCGTTATAAGATATAAGGTACGTACTGTGAAAAACAATGGTTGAGAAACCAGAGTGCTTCGAATCTATCATTGTTTTATGTTCACACTTTTCTGATGATTTAATTTTTACTCGGTAAGTCAACAGACAAATCCTTCTTACTAGGTGTTCCTTTCGAAAGAGCAATGCCGGTTTCGTATACCAAACGTAATTTGTATACCGCCACTAATGAACTCTTAATCGACTGGACTTTAAGCCCTGTCTTCCTTCCTTGACACTGTGTGTTCCGTACTGTACACTGTCAAGCAGTTTTACGTGGGAGTGTGCTGAACTGCCTTCTTATAGTGGAAAGCAGAACTACGTTTATCATTTGAATGGCAGTCATGTACTGTACTAAACACCAGTTTACATATTGTATTTGATACCAGTGTTAAGTGTCATATGACTCAACATTATGCAGTAATTCAGTCCCTACCAAATGTATGTTCTCAGTTTAATAACAGCCTAGTAGCCTAAAAGATGTCATTTACTGCATAGTTATGTGTGTGTGCACTTCTGTCTGTCCTGACATGGAACTAGAGATGAGTGCCTGTGAATTATCAACAAGTGTATAACATATAGCCATGGATTAAATGCTGTCTTGTACTGTTCTGTTGTTGAACTGTGTGTGTGGTGTTAGAATACCGTGAACTGTATACATACGAGTAACATTGTACAGTTGCCATTATATACTATATAGCTACAAACAGAAGCATCACATGCGCTAAATACACAATAGGCCTATATGAGACTGCATCTCAAAGTATATACTGGTGGCTCATGCTGTTTTCAAAACCCGAAGTGTTAGTGCTGACTCAAAACAGAAATAAAAGCCAAACAAAGCTGACCCATAAAGAAGCAGCGCAGTTGCTTCACATTTTCATAGTTTGTTGTGCATAGGTATGTATTTTATCTTTAAATGACTATGCCCTTTACGTAGTGTCATTAATTTCCGATGTGTAGATAGACTGCCACAGTAAACTTTCAGGATGTTTTGTCATCTTCATCCGTTTTAAACTGTCTAAAACCAATGTTCCACCAAACATCCTGTATCATACTTTATATGAATAGAACTACTGTCATCCATCGTTGTAACACATTACTTAAATTCTTATGACAAAACCATTTGTTTTCATTTTACATTTTACATTTTTTTTTTTTTTTTTTTTTTTTTTTTTTTTTTTTTTTTTCAAATTAATTTTCTGTGAATTAGATAGTGACCTGTACCATTATCAAGTAGCTTTGGCTCGTGTAATCAAAAGGAACGACATAAAGACAAAGAAATGTGAAACAATAACAGCAAGGCAAATAAAACAGCGTTCTCAGCCAGCTACAACAGAAATGATGATGTACTAAAAGCATTAACCTCAATGTTCATTTACGAACCTAGGGAGATATGTAATGTCAATCTTTCTTGTCTACTACGTACTGTACATGACACTTATTTTGATAAATGTTAAGGAGCTGCATTTGATAAATTGCTATTAGGTACAATTTTTCTGGCACTGTGCGGAAGCAAACTGAAAGAATAGGAATCATTCTATGTTAAATCAACACAGCTGACAATCTCTGATTTTTATCAAATGTGTATTCATTGCATATGAGGAGAGAAAAAAATGGCATTTTTCAGATTTGTATTTATTTATTTACATGTCAAGTTCCATAGGACCAAATTGAGGAGCAAACCTCCAAGGTCATGGAACGTGTTAGTACATGAAATTGTAATAACGGATAAAAGTAAAATGTTTATGAACCTGAAAAAAAGCCAGTCCATAAGTTTAAGTAAACACAATCAACAATACAACAAGAATCAGCTTAATTTTTCAAGGAATTCATCGACAGAATAGGAGGAGTGATACATGAGGAAACTCTTCAGTTTCGATTTGAAAGTGTGTGGATTACTGCTAAGATTTTTGAATTTGAGTGGTAGCTTATTGAAAATGGATGCAGCAGTACACTGCACACTGTTCTACTCAAGAGTTAAGGAAGTCCGATCCAAATACAGGTTTTGATTTGTGCCGACTATTAACTGTGTGAAAGCTGCTTATTCTTGGGAATAAGCTAATATTGTGAACAAGAAGTGACAGTAAGGAATATATATATTTAGAGGCCAATGTCAAAATACCCAGAACCGTGAACAGGGATCGACAAGATGTTTGTGAACTTACACCACTTATTGCCTGAACTGCCTGTTTCTGGGCTAAAAATATCCTTTTAGAATGGGAAGAGTTGCCCCAGAATATAATACCATATGACATAAGTGAATGAAAATAAGCAAGGTAGACTAATTTTTGTGACGAACAAGCACCCACTTCAGATACCGTTGAATAGTAAAAATGGCAGCATTAAGTCTTTGAAAAAGATCCTGAAGGTTGGCTTTCCATGACAGTTTACTATCTATCTGAACACCTAGAAATTTGAACTGTAAGTTTCACTAATCTTATGCCCATTCTGTGAAATTAAAATATCAGGTTTTATTGAATTGTGTGTTAGAAACTGTAAAAACTGAGTCTTACTGTGATTTAGCATTAGTTTATTTTCTACAAGCCATAAACTTAGTTAATGAACTGCACTATTTGAAAATGAGCCAATGTTGCACACAACATCCTTTACTGCCAAGCTTGTGTCATCAGCAAACAGAAATATTTTAGAGTTACCCGTAATACTAGAGGTCATATAATTTACATAAATGAGGAACAGGAGTGGCCCCAACACTGATCCCTGGGACACCCCCAATTTGACCATACCCTACTCAGACCCTACCTCACAGCCATTCTCAATATTGTGAATAATGTCCTTTTACTGTCTGTTTGCTAAAGTAAGAGGTGAACCAATTGTGAGCTACTCCCCATATTCAATAATGGTCCAACTTCTGAAGCAATATTTTGTGATCAACACAATCAAACGCCTTATTTAAATAAAAAAATCTGCCTAGCGTTCGAAACCTTTTGTTTAATCCATCCAGTACCTTACATAGAAAATAAAATAGGCCTATAGCATTTTCAGTTGTTAAACAACTTCTAAAGCCGAACTGTACATTTGATAGCAAATCGTGTGATATAAAATGATCAATTATTCTTACATACACAGCATTTTCAATAACTTTAGCAAACACTGATGGCATAGAAATGGTCTAAAATTGTCTACATTATCCCTTTCTATAAAGTGATTTTCCTACTGAGTACTTTAATCGTTCAGGAAACTGATCATTCCTAAAGGAAAAATTACAAATATGACTAAATACAGGGCTAACATGTGCAGCACATTACTTAAATATTAAATGTTCTGCTAGGCACTCCATCGTAACTGTGAGAGTCTTTAGTCTTCAGTGATTTCATTATTGACTCAGTCACCCCCTTGTCTATATCACAGAGGAATATTTCAGACGTTTATCCCAGAAAGGCATTTTCTAAGAAAGTTATATGATTCCCTGTAGAAACTATATTTTTATTTAATTCACCAGCAATGGTCAGAAAATGATTGTTAAATACTGTAGATATATCTGGTTTATCAGTAGCACAAGTATGACAAAAGTAATGGCTACCCAAAGGTCTAAAAATATGCGGAAAATGTGACAAACATTACAGACAAAAATAGCTGTAATGTCTGTACTAATAGAAATAGAACCATGATTCAGATGTTTTTGGAGATGGCTAAGAACAAGCTTTAAAAAGGTGTCCAACATTACCATATTCAAAAAATGTATATAATCAAGGTTAGTGACCTTGAATAACTCGGAACATGTCACATACAAAATTTCTGAAAAAATATATTTGCGTCTTCGTATTACATCACACAACATAGTAAAAAATCAACTTGGGATGACATTTGGATTTGGAGATATTAATTTATTTCTTCAGTAGTATGACATAATAAATCAATAAAAACTGAATGCAAACTGCAACAGAATAACATAAAGTTCTGAAAAACATGTTAACTTTTAAAAAGATTGTGTGATAGCAATAAACAGTAAGGTAGGAATATGAACAGGCCAATAGCATGCATTTGTAATATGCCAAGTACAAATGTTGATATGATTGGTGGCATAATGACAGACCACAAAATGTGTGATAGGCGCAGGAAAAAAATGAAACAGAAACAGGGGCTTGTGGCTGAACCTACTATGTGGAAAGATATAGGAATCACAAATCAGCGTAACTCCTCACACACATCTGTTGACCATGATGTTGGTTTAGTTGAATTAACTGATAGTCTGGTATCATTGGTGAGTCACCAGTGGAAAAGAAGAGACAAAGAAAAAACATATGCAGAGAATAAGTTTGAGAAAGTGTTTAAGTATTCCAAAATAAATACGAGAAAAAGCAGAGGGTGAAACAATTATGGAATCTGAAATCCCATTGAAGAGGTAAAGAAACTGGTACACCTACCTAATCTTGTGTAGGACCCCAGTGAGCACACAGAAGTGCCGCAACATGACATGGCATGGACTCGACTAATGTCTGAAGTAGTGCTGGAGGGAACTGACACCATGAATCCTGCAGGGCTGTCCATAAATCTGTAAGAGTATGAGGGGATGGAGATGTCTTCTGAACAGAACGTTGCAAGACATCACAGATATTCTCAATAATGTTCATGTCGGGGGAGATTGGTAGCCAGCAGAAGTGTTTAAACTCAGAACAGTGTTCTTGGAGTCATTCTGAAGCAATTCTGGACGAGTGGGGTGTCCCATTGTGTTGCTGGAATTGCCCAAATCCATTGGAATGCACAATGGACGTGAGTGGATGTGAGTGATCAGGCAGGATGCCAACCATTATGTAAATGTCACCTGTCAGAGTCATATCTAGACGTATCAAGGATCCCATATCACCCCAACTGCACACGCCCCACACCATTACAGAGCTCCACCATCTTGAATAGTCCCCTGCTGACATGCAGGGTCCATGGATTCATGAGGTTGTCTCCATACCCATACACATCCATCCGCTGTATACAATTTGAAATGAGACTAGTCTGACTAGGCAACATGTTTCGAGTCATCAACAGTCCAATGTTGGTGTTGACGGACCCAGATGAGATGTAAAGCTTTGTGTCATGCGGTCGTACATGAGTGGGTCTTCGGCTCTGAAAGTCCATATCGATGATGTTTTGTTGAATGGTTCACACTCTGCCCCTAGCTGATGGTTCAGCATTGAAATCTACAGCAATTTGTGGAAAGGTTGCACTTCTGTCATACTGAATGATTTTCTTCAGTCATTGTTGGTCCTGTTCTTGCAGGATCTTTTACCAGCCACAGTGATGTCGAAGATTTGAGGTTTTGCCGGATTCCTGATAATCACGGTACACTCGTGAAATGGGAAAATCCCCACTTCATCACTACCTCATGCGCCAATTATGACACCATGTTCAAATTAACTTAAATCTTGATAACCTGCCATTGTAGCAGCAGGAACCGATGTACCAACTGCGTCAGACACTTGTTGCTGTATATAGGCGTTGCCAACCACAGCGCCTTATTCTGCCTGTTTACATATATCTGTATTTGAATATGCATGCCTATGCCAGTTTCATTGGTGCTTCAATGTATAAAGCAATTGAAAGAATAATTTAGTAATAGCACTGCAAACGGTGAGAAGAACCAAATATTGATGTTTCTTCTGAAAAGTGGGAGCATCCGAATGATTGAAAATGAATTTGAAGCCTCAAACTATTTAATAATTGGTCAAAGAATGTAGTATCTTAGGAACTCCTAATCCAAGACGTAAGTGAACATTTTGTGGACTTTCACATAGAATTTTACAACAGAGTGGATTTAGGCCGCTATGTGCCCGAGAAGAAGGATTTTTTTTCTGTCAAGGGAAATGGTTCCAGGGTTCATAAACAAAAATGACTGGTATAGAAAAACCTAATGATTTTTATCAGGCCATCCCGAGATAAAGCTGAAAGTAGCATTATCCAAAGTTTGCCAGTTACGACCCAAGAATGGTGTTCTGGCTGGTGCAACCAGTACCCACAGTGTGTGTGTTTGCAGTATTTATGAAAATGTGAAGCTCATGTTGGAAGGTTACAGATTGAAAGAGAGAACAGATGATGACAACTATCACCTTAACGCATACAAACACTGTCTTTCCGAGAGCATTTGTAATCCTGCACAGCCAAAATGTTATATGTCAAAATGTGAGAACTGCCCAGGTGCACAATCTTTCATTATATACCCTAGAGGACTTGTTTGTTGAAAATGGAACTGATGAAATAACATACAAACTTTGGACACCTACAGACAAAACATCTCTCCAAACATGTCTGTTTTGTGGAAGGTTTCTTGGGAAACCCCATTGAAGAATTCAAAAAAGCTCCTGCAGCTTCGTAGCTGTCCAACAGTCTTTTCAATCTGAAAGGGACACTTGTGACAATGAATACATTGTTGTTTCTGATTTTGCAGAGAATTATACATTTGTCGTGCAGGATGAGGTTTAAGGGGGTTCAGTGGAACAGTGCACAGACCTCTATTCATCCATTTGTTGTTTAATATGACATCCAGAGACCTATGCAGTTGATCACATTTCATTTGTTAGCAAATCAGAATGCTTTAAACATTACAGTGTTGTGTGTGTTCATCTTTTACAATGCCATTGCTTAACGTATATTTTCATCAGAGTGATTTCGGTGTCTGTTGAGAGTCTTATTTCCTTGCCACAACATATGGCAGAGGACCATGTGTTGGTGTTGGGGTACCACTGAGAGACTTGCTTCCCATACCAGTCTGCAGTGCATCTACACCTCTCAGATGATGACACCCAGGTAGCTTATTGAATGGTGCTCCAAGAACGTTACAGTGTATCACTTTCATAATAAAACTAACAGGGAATATGATGAGGAAGCTCCTCTCTTTCAAGAGTCATTAGCCCAGATTTGCACTATTCTTGGCACCCACTAGTTGCACTGCATTATTTCCACTGGCCATAACAAAATCCAAATGAATGTTTTCTCCAATTCACCATACATCAAAAATGAGTATCTAACACAGACCCAACAATACTCATACCCTGTATGTATGTACGAAGGTTGCTGCTGGCTTGGATGTGTTTTGAATGTTAATGAATATACCAGTGGGGTTACAAAAGCTCCCTACATCGCCATGGCCCTTCACCTTCATTGTGTACCCCAAGAAACCTGACGTCTTTACTGTGGACAAGATAGACATTTTTACAAAGGTTGATGGGAGTACAGCAACATGTCACATGTATGCCCTTTCACCAGAAGATGCTCAGAAAGTGTTATATCTTGCTTCCCAGTGTTGAGGCTAGGTAACTACTGATGATGCATTTGCCATTGCATTTGGTTGTGATATTTGAATGTTTTTTCTTTTTTTTCCATGCATATCATACATTTGTCTAGGATGGTTGTATCATGTTTTGTGTCATTGAAGGTCAGAGATCGTGCTGTTACCTTGCGTATTACAAATACTTGCATTTGGGCTGTTCATATTGCTTCCGTACTGTGCATTGCTATTACACCATCTTTGAAAAGTTAACATGTTTTTCAGTACTTATGACATTTTGTTTCAGTTTGCATTAAATTTCTGTTGCTTTATTGTGTCACATAGCTTTAGATATTAACTCACATCTCCTAATCCAGATGACATCCCAACTTGATTTTTCATTATGTTTTGTGTAACAATCAAGAAGCAAATATATCTTTCTCAGAAATTTTGAAGGTGATACGTTTTGAGATATTCAAGGTCACTGACCTTAGTTATGTGGATTGTTTGAACATGGCCAAGTTGTATATAATTTGCAGTCTTTTCTTAGCCATTTCCAAAATTATGTGATCCATGATTCTGTCTCTGTTAAAACAGAAATTACAGTCATTTTTGTGAGCAGTGTTTTTCGAATTTTGCACACATTTTTGGAACTTTGGGGGCCTGGAGATGGTCAAGTTGGCAGCTGGGTTGACTTGACATGGAATGACTCCTCTTCTTTCGATTTATTTGGCCTCCCAGTGCCAGAAAAAAATATACTTAATAGTAATTTATCAAAGGCAGGTCCTTAACATTTTTCAAAACAGACATTGTATACATTTGCAACAGGCTATTGGTAAAAACTGATTGATATATATCTCTCTAGGTTCCTAAAGAAAAGTTTTTGTTGTGTCTGTGATGGTGTTATCAACAGAGTATTAAAATGTTATGCTGCCATGATGGTACCACTCTTTAACTTCATTTACAGTCAGTTAACCACACAAGGCTGCATTCCAGAATTTTTCATAGTAATCATTTAAAGAATGCAGACCTTGTTAATGACCTCTCATTTTGGTTTATATGTAAAGGATTCTGTACACATATGAAGCTGTATACAACCCTACCAACAAAATTCTGACTGGAGTTAAATCACGGTGATGGGTGGTTCTCTTACATCCGAAGACTCATTTGATGCAGCTCTCCACGCTATTCTGGTGGTTTCAGTTGACTGAGACTGCAGTCGTGTGTGTGAGCAGCGTGCGCGTGCGTGCACTTTTGTCTGTCTATTGCTGATGAAGGTCTTAATGGCCGAAAGCTATAATTATGAGAGTCTTTTTGTTGTGCCTATCTGCGACTCAGCATCTCCGCTATATGGTGAGTTGCAACTTTCCTTCTCATAATAAAGATAGGTTTGTTTTTCTGCAACCTATCTTCTAAGATAAGTTGAAGGGTCAGTATTGCCTTTCGTTTTCCTACAATTCACCAGAATCCGTTTTACCACTTTTCTGTTCTTCTGTCAATAATTTGCCAGTATTTTGCAAACATGACTTATTTAGTTCATAGTTTGGTAATACTCACACCTATCTGCACCAGCCTTCTTACATACTTCTTGAAGTGGCAGGTTGCCTTTATATGTCTTTCATACCAGGTGGAACAGTTTTCTCGTGGCATATTCTTCCAAGGATCTCAGTAATTATCAGGGAATGTCATCTGTTCCAGGGGCATTGTTACAGTTTAGGTCTTTCAGTGCTCTGTCAGTTTCTTTTCACAGTATCATATCCCCTACCTCATGTTCATTGAATTCCTCCTCCTTTTGTATAATACTGTCTTCAGGTTCTTTTCATCTTCCACAGCCCTTTCATATATTTCTTCCATCTTTCAGCTCCCCCTTTCTTTGCTTATACTCTGATTAAAATTACTTTGTGATTGACAGATTGCAGTGGTTGGGGCAGTGGTGCCAGTGTGCAGCCGGCTATGCTCTACAAAGTGCTGCATGTACCTATAAAATAGCCAAAACAGCGATCATGTGGTGATAGAGAAAGAGCTACGATTGGCTGGCAGTTGTCCCCTACCAGTTATCTGTCTGAAGCATCAATCAGAAACTAATTTCAATCAGAGTATAGTACTGGCTTGCTATCGGACCTCTTGATATTCATGCAGCTGCTTCTCTTTTCTCCAAAGATCTCTATGATGTTCCTATAGGTGGCATTTAACTTTCCCATAGTCATGCATGCTGCTACAGCCTTCTTGCATTTCTCCCCTAGCTGTTATTGCTTTCCCAATTCACTTTTTCTGTCAAGCTCATTTTTTGTGGCTTCATTTGTTGCATTTTTATATTTTCTCCTTTTCTCTTGGTACATTATATGAATTTCAATAGCTATTGGTTTTGTAGGCCTTAATAGGCCAGTTCAGAGCAAACAATATTAGTCTTAATACCATAAAGACTCAGACAGTGCAGTTTCAAATAAGTAAAAATTTCATTCATTATGTTCCACACATTCCATAACCAAGAAGAACCTTCAGGAGTGTAGGAACTAGGCAAGATACACACTAATACAGAGAATCAGCTAATAGAAACCTTATTAACAATGAACTATTCACTGGACTGACATTTTGAGTATGATTAAGTTCCTACTGTTGTTGGGTCCTATTGCAAGTATGCAAAGCGCTTTGTTTGTGGAGAAGGTATGCATCTCGGAGCAGGAATCAGTATACAGTATGTGGGATTGTGGGATTGCTGGTGGTACAGCTTGTGGCATTCTATCCGGAGGAGTTCTCTTATGTGAGAATTCGAGGCTGGCCATTCGAGAGTTTGTGTTGGTGACATATTATTGTTGCTACTTGTTGTTTTTTCATGTAGAAGATGTGAATTCTTTTTTATTTGGGTATTGTGTTCAGGATGAGTAGTAGCTGATGGGTTGGTGTGGTTTAGGGGAGGTTGGGTTTGGGAAGAACATGTTGCGTTTATGGTTTTTAGTGGACTGTTCTGCAGTTGTGTTGTTGAATCGTCTCTAGGAACATAATGGCACTGGCTATTTAAGCAATTTGCCTGCTGGTTGATGGTCATACTGTGTTTTATAGAATGTATGGAGTCCAGAGATAATGGAGCACACCATTCTCTACCCAGAAATCCAAGGTTTGCGAGTATTGAATAAATAACATCTTCAGTCTCAGCATTAACCCTAACTTAATCTTATTATTGCAGATGTAGGTAACACCTTTTTGATGATATAGAGTACAGTGATTACCTCTTAAAAAGCCTCCTTATAAGAGTTCCACAATGGAAACCATTGTATCACTGTTTCTGTATCTGGAAGCTAGCGTGATCAGCAAAACCTACTGCAATTCACAATCCCTCCCAAAACTTGTCATCTTACTCCATCATCCTTTTCAGCTCTATAAAGCTTTTGCATGTTTTCTGAAACCCACAAACATTGGCATCAAATGTAATTTAGTTTGGTGAGTAACTGAGTGCAGCTCTGTACTGGTGGATAATCGTCTGCAGTTTATTATCCGCTATGTCATCTCCACCATTAAGCATCTCCAGTGACTTATCCTACCTCTCCATATCCATTGCCCTACCCTCCTGGATTTATACTTGCTGTAAAGAATACTACATCCTGTACTCCAACCTGTCCCATACCCGTGACCATGTTGGCATTGACTCCCAATATTATGCTGCCTCTTAGCCTACCAGCACCCGGTGTGTAAGGATGGATGTAAGATTACAGCAATACAGATGTGATTTACTATTCCAGATCAGATTTTCAAATACACTGTGGCACATCTGTGATTATTCACCAATCTGTTTTCGAGTGGTGTGACATAATCCTTTCTATCAAACCAACATTTTTGGCCATCTGTCTGGTTCTGATTATCTGGTGAAAGCTTTTGCAAACTGGTTCTTTGCTAATTTCTCCAGAACCTTAAACAGCTACTAACAAATCCATTTAATTTGGTGCTCCGTAGTAACCTCAACCCTCATTGGACTTGCCAACCACCACAAGTGCTCCCAGTTCATCTGTTACTTCTCCTACCACACCAAGGAGTGGTTGCACTGTAGCCTGAGTATTTACATATTTACTACATACTGACTTTACTATAATTAAAGTATTTTTTGCCAAATAGTTAAGGTAGTGAAACAAGTGGTGCCTTATTTCCAACCACAAAAACAATTTTTGGCGAGCTATTCTTAAAAAGAATCAAACATTTTCAGTTTGGTGTATGAAATGTTACAGATTTGTATGGCTACAGCTAATAGTTATTGTACCTAAGTGTTTACAAACATTGTTTACATTTTCCCATATAAATTAATCGCAGATTAGTTCGACCAACAGTGAATGAGTAAGGATATAACTAGTACGAGTGCACCTTGCCACTTCACCTTACAGGTACATTTGAAGCAGCAAAAAGTTTCAGGAAGATTTTCCTTCAGTTAGTCACTACTGGTGCTCCTTTTGACAGACATATGTTTATTTCCTTCCCAGGCATCAGTATACGACTGGCAAGCAGAAATCACATTGCATGCAGTCAGTTGCAGTGGTTTACTGGAAACATTTTCTTTGAGATGAGTCTTTGCTCTGATTGAAGATGGTGGATTTTCGAGTAGAGATGCCAGCTGGAGGCGTGGTGTACCATTTATGTTTGTAGAGACATAGTGAAGGAATTATGTTGAAAGAGGCACTACCAATAGAGTTCTTGCCACAGACAGGAACAGGTTGAGCACACAACAGAGAACAGAGTGTTTGTGGATAACAGATGACAGCTTTCCTTCCTAAACGCAAAGCATTTTGCGGCAAGAGACCAACTTCCCCAGTTCCAATGACACAGTTTGCTGAAGGCTGAGGGAAGCTGGACTACGCCTGCAGAGATCAGTCGTGGAACAGGAAGTTAGCTAGGAAAATGTGTATACCAGATGGCATTCGCAGAGGTGCATCTGACCATGGCACTGATGAGAAGGTAATATCCACGAACAGCAATGATTCAAGTGTGGTTTATAGACTGCAAGGGCCTCAACATTGTGAAGAATATGTAGCAATGATAAAACAAAGTGGGCAGCTCTTAATTTCCTAATGGGATTTGATTTCTGCGAGAGGAGCAGAAGTACTTCACAGATTTGAGGGAACTCTTGACAGCAGGCAGCACAGTAACATATAGAAGAATGTTATGCTGCCTTGTGTGTGAATGCTGTACAGTGAAAGAAAATTGACATTATTGGAAGATTGTTCTCCAATGTATAAGTCTGCATTCTGATTGAAGTTAGAAATGGTTGGGGGGGGGGGGGGGGGGGTCGTAATGAGATATCAGAGCATTGAAAACATTTTTTTTCTTACTTGTTATTTTTCTCAGTTTATTGTCATTTAGAGCCAGTGGAAGATCACTTGGTGATGGAAAGATATCGAACCTAATATTATAAAATATGAGCTAGTTTTCCTTTTTAATTGAAATAATTCTTCTCCCCTCCCCCTCCCCCTCTGCATATCGGCACCCCCCTCCCACCTCTGCACTCCCCCCTCCCCCACCTCTGCACTCCTACCCACTTGGACCTTGCTGAGATGGGGGATGGCTTGAATGCCTCAGTGATACATACAGCTGTATTGTAAGTGCAACCACAGTGTATGAGTGTCTGTAGAGAGGTCAGGCAAACTTGTGGTTCCTGAAGGGGGCAGCAGCCTTTTTGGTAGTTTCAGGACAACAGTCTGGGTGATTCATTAATCCGGACTGGTATATCAAGTAACGTGATCTTGCTGTACTGATGCTGCAAACGGCGAGAGCAAGGGAAAACTACAGCTTTTATTTTTCCTGAGACTGTGGCTAAAAGATGATGGGATCCTCGTGAGTAAAATAGTCCAGAGGTAAAATAGTTACCCATCAGATTATCAGGTGCCACTTTCTAAGGAGAATTTTGTCATCAGGAAAAACAAAACTGGCTTTCTGTGGGCCAAAGTGTGGAATATCATATCCATTAATTGGGCAGGTGGGTCAGAGAACTTAAAAAGGTAATGGATAGGTTGACATTAGATGTATTGGGAATTATTGAAATTCAGTGGCAGAATGAACAAGACTTCTGACCAGGTGAGTGCAGGGTTATAAACACAGAATCAAATAGTGGTAATAAAGGAAGAATAAAGGAATGCAGCTGAGCTATTATGAACAGCATGTTGTTGTTGTTGTTGCTGCTGCTGCTGCTGCTGCAGCTGCTGCTGCTGTGGTAGCTGTGGTGGTCTGCTGTCCAAATATTGGTTTGATGCAGTTCTCCATACTATTTTATCCTGTGCAAGCCTACTTATCTCCAGATAGCTATTGGAGTCTACACCCTTCTGAATCTGCTTACTGTATTCATCTCTTGGTCTCCCTCTCCAATTTTTCCTCCCGCACTTCTCTCCAATACTAGCGGGCCACAGTGGCTGAGCAGTTCTAGGCACTTCAGTCTGTAACTGCGCGACTGTTACGGTCGCAGATTCGAATCCTGCCTCAGGCATGGATGTGTGTGATGTCCTTAGGTTGGTTAGGGTTAAGTAGTTCTAAGTTCTAGGAGACTGATAACGTCAGATGTTAAGTCCCATAGTTAGAGGTCTGTGCGGATAAGAAAAGTGCAACCCGCTTCCGCAAGGTCCTAATCCGCAACTGCATCTGCAGCAATTAATCCACATCCGCAAGTTCCTTATCCGCATATATTTAAGTTTTGAATGAGTAATTAATAGTAACAGACAGTAGTACTTAGAATTATGGTATGTAATGGCATAGTTATTGTTAGGGTGCCATTTCTGCGACAACTTAACTACTTTTGATTTCTTAAATCACAGGAAATGCTCTATACCTACTCTAAAGCAGACCATTCCAAACAGGAAAGCACACAGTAGCGGCCCAGATCTCGTGAGATTGGAAATGCTATTTAAAAAAATAAAATTCAATGTAATAGTATTAAATGATGAAAATACGTTTATAGAAACAATTATATTTCGCTGCTCTTGTGCCAAGGCAGCTGAAAATGACGATGGTTTTAAACTGTTACTAGCACATTGCATCATTTACCGACAGCTTTTTTGTACTCACTTCTTGGCTGTGTCAAATTTTGAAGCCATTCATGTCAGCTGATGATTATATTATAGCTTACGCGTTCAGTCCTCATCATTTCCAGGTGAATATTTACGGTATTAGGCCTACACTGCACGCACCTGTGAAAAAGTTAAACTGCCAGCAATAATTGACATTGTCTGTAAGAAATAACTCGTCTTCTGAAGAGTGACAACAAAATCAGTGTTTATAGAAATTAGGAGTCGATTTAGCTTTAGCTAAAAAATACGATTGAAATCTCGAACCTTACCTTTTGGCTGATTTATTGAATTAAGACCTAGTGATAAATGAAATGTCTGTTTCATTCTCAACTAAACAAAGTTTTTCACACTTTAAAACATCCTCAACATTGGTCTATGGTCTAAATTACTAAGACAAAATTTGCAGTAGATTTCGCAGTTAATACTTTCAATGTTAAAAAATAATTTTTTTTCAGAGTTTAATGGAACTGCAAACGATTTCAAGATGTCTATATAAAAACCACTGTCCCATAACTTCAAATGTTAGGCACTGTTCCCTGTTAAGCAATACAGAGTTACAGTTAAAATGTTCAATTTTGTTACGAATTTCAGCCCTTATCTTTACTAATTGGCTGGTAAATTAAAAGACACATTATTATTTTGGATGATTTGAATATTTTGTAAATTTTCAATGTGATCAGAATAATCTTTCACGGGTTATCGCAGTCACAGCTTGTTGGTGGTCGTGAGCTGTAGTTTGAAGTCCCACTTGTAATTAATTACAAGGCCCGTCGTGCCACCGCTCCGGCCGGGCTGTTTCACTGTTCACAAAGAGCAACAATGCTCGGCGGCTGCAAATGTTGCTGTAGTGCACGCTAAAATTTAGGTAGGCACTTATGAGATCATAATTACCTAGTTTAATAATATTGACGTGTTAGCTGTTGAATTTTCTTGTTGCGAAGAGTAAAAACTTGAAATTGAGCTGTTTAATAGGAAAATTACAACAAAACAAATTGCTTGTTAAATATTTCTTTCTTTTACCTAATGCTACTTAAATGTTCTTGTTGGGAATAGTAAAAATACTAACAATATGTCAAGGAAATTCTTTACTATAAATATTACAATAAAAACTCACAGGCTTCAGATTAAATATTTTCATCTTCTGCTTGCTTCTGATTCAAATTCTGTAAAAGAAAGAATCAGATGAAAAAAAATTTGTAACTAATTCACTAATTCAGATAAGCCCAAAAAATACAGTGAAGTAAGAGAAGCTGTACAAGTACCTTTTTACTTTGGAAAATTACTATGTAGGAACATGATGTCATCAATCATCTGTGGCTTGAAAGACGTGTCTCGGCCGTGCGTTATTTGTCCCGCAGTAGAAAAGCTTCTCTCAGATGGCGCACTGGACACTGGAATGCAGTGCACGAAGTATGCAAGGTTGGAAAGATGTGGATAGACATTTTCACGCCAGTGCTACCAAGCTATCAGGTCGATGGCTTCTGAAAATTGGACTTTATCATTCTTATATCTGAGAATTTCATCTGACGCAAAGTCAGGATCTCTCGTTGATTCATCTTCTGAGGAATCTTCAAATTCATTAAAAAGTATGTGAGACCTTTTTTCCCCTAGATGTTGTTTCCTCCTTATCTTTTAACTGTAGACAATTTTTTGCTTCCTTTACAACTTCATCTTTTTCGGCACTGCTCAGAAATTTTAGGTTTTTATATTTTGGATTCAAAAACGTTGCAAGTTTATGGGTTACTGTTATATCCCATTTGCTGATTAAAATATATTTGGCTGTACTCTTTAAATCTATCAGAAATGGGCTGTCGCCATCATTTTTTTCAAGGAAGGAGAGAAGTTTTAACTTCCGCAACACACACAAATCAAGCGTAGGGGTTTTGGAGGCTTCGAGATCACAAGAAGCTATTTTAAATGGTGTCAGAAAGGTTATTATATCTTCCAACATCCTCTTGTCTATAGAATCAATCAAATTATCTTGATTTTTCTCTGACAAAATTGACAGAACTTCAAACCATTGTGAATTAATAGACTCAAACATATCCAATTTACTGTTCCATCGTGTGTCTATATCTGTTTTCAGTGGCTTCTGAAGGTGATTCTGAAGACTAGACCTTTTAAAGAAAGTTGTGACAGCTCAACAGGAATTTATTAGTCGCTGCATGTAACTCTTCTCATCATTCGCGTCTCCTCGAGTCGTGTGCTCCAGCACAGTATTAAGAATGTGTGCTGAACACGAGAGCCTCTTGTATTGGCGAAGTGCTGCCACAATATTTGGACCTCTATCCATAACGAACACAATGTTATTCACAGCACTGAATAAATCGAATGACCATAGTATCTTAATTAATTCAAGTTTAATGTTTCTCCTGTTCTTTTAATCTCACTCTCAAAACTTCTGGTGCACAACACTCGATCCTCAAGTTTCTCTTCTTCATAATTAACATAATGCGCAGTCACTCCCATATAGTTTATTTTACGGTACAAATCAGTCCTTAAATTGACAGTTAGTGCTCCACCTACATCTCTGAATATATTCTTCACTTCTGGAGAGACAGTTTCACGCAGACGATCTGCCGTTTCCTTCAAATTTCTGGATATGGTCATTGGATGAGTTAGCAGTTCCTTAGCACTCACTGCACCGTACTTGGCCCCCACATCAATAAGAAACTGTGCCGTCTCGAGAAACCCACATCCACATGCAACTTTGAATGGTAAAATGTCTTTGCTGACAAGATTGAAAAGTTTTTCTGTTGCGGCTGTCTTCAAATTTGGCGGAACTTCAGGAACTTTCACGTCTTTCTTGGTATTTAAATAAGTAATTACGCTACTTTGTCCAACCTCACACAAATGTTTTAGCAAATTTGAAGTTCCACTTTTATGTCCAGTGCAGAAATATACTTTTTTACATGCAAAATAAGCCACTATATCTTTTATCTTTTCGTTGCCGTCAAATACGTATCCGAATTTTTTCCAAATTGGTGATTTCAATTTGTTTTCCTTCACTAATGTAAAATCACCTTTTTTTCACCTTACACGATATTGTATCCATCGATATTGTGTTCATTTGAAGAAAGAACTCTCACTGATATTTGCTACGATGCACGTTGTCACTCGGTCACTACAAAGCGCTAACTGAAGGCAGCGATAAATTGCAACGGGCACCTGTCTAGTAGACACTGGGCAAGTTTGCCGCCCAGAGAGCACTTCACAGGCCACACAAAAGACACAGTCGCGGAAACGTATTAGGCGCAGGTCTCTTGGGTACAGCTACATCAGTTGTAACCAGGGGCTCAGGACAACAGATATCCGCTCTACCCGGGCCATGCAAGATTCCAAGAATGTCAACAGACTTGAAGTTTTCAACTAACATTGCAACATACGTACTGGGCAGATGCCTTGCTCATTATCCGCAGATGACCTGTGGATATCCATGCCAGTCGCGATTTTATCCGCCAAGTAACAAATACCGCAGATATATCCATGGATATCCGCATCCACGCAGACCTCTACCCATAGTGCTCAGAGCCATTTGAGCCATTTCCAATACTAAATTAGTTATCACTTGATGTCTGAGAATGTGTCCTCCCCAGTTCCATTCAGTACCTCCTCATTAGTTATGTGATCTACCCATCTAATCTTCAGCATTCTTCTGTAGCACCACATTTTAAAAGCTTCAATTCTCTTCTTGTCTGGACTGTTTATTGTCCATGTTTCACTTCCATACATGGCTACACTCCAGTCAAAAACCTTCGGAAAAGACTTCTTAACACTTACAAGGGAACATCCCCATCGCACCCCCCTCAGATTTAGTTATAAGTTGGCACAATGGATAGACCTTGAAAAACTGAACACAGATCAATCGAGAAAACAGGAAGAAGTTGTGTGGAACTATGAAAAAATAAGCAAAATATACAAACTGGGTCGTCCATGCGTAAGATAGGCAATATTAAGGTCAATGTGAGGCGAGGAGCGCCGTGGTCCCATGGTTAGCGTGAACAGCTGCGGAACGAGAGGTCCTTGGTTCAAATCTGCCCTCCACTGAAAATTTTGCTTTCTTTATTTTCGCAAAGTTATGATCTGTCCGTTCGTTCATTGACGTCTCTGTTCACTGTAATAAGTTTAGTGTCTGTGTTTTGCGACCGCACCGCAAAACCGTGTGATTAGTTGACGAAAGGACGTGCCTCTCCAATGGGAACCGAAAACATTTGATCGCAAGGTCATAGGTCAACCGATTCCTCCACAGGAAAACACGTCTGATATTTTGTATACGACACTGGTAACAGCATGTGCGTCACATGACAGGAATATGTTGTCGACCCACCCAACTAGTACAGTTGGCGAATGGGTGAAAAGTTTCTTCTACCTTGCCCGATTTAGGTTTTCTTGTGGATATAATAATCACTCCAAAAAAAGTGATGAAAACATAAGAGTTTTTCACATAAACTGAAAATAAAAAGTTAAAATTTTCGGTCGAGGGAAGATTTGAACCAAGGACCTTTCGTTCCGCAGCTGCTCACGCTAACCACGGGACCACGAAGCTCCTCGCCTCACATTGCCCTTAATATTGCTTATCTTACACATGGACGACCCAGTTTATATATTTTGCTTATTTTTTCATAGTTCCACGCAACTTCTTCCTGTTTTCTCGATCAATCTGTGTTCAGTTTTTCAAGGCCTATCCACTGTGCCAACTTATAACTAAATCTGAGGGGGGTGCGATGGGGATGTTCCCTTGTTAGGTGTGTATTTGATGTTAACAAATTTCTGCTCTTCAGAAATGTTTTTCTTGCCAATGCCTGTCTGTTTTATATCCTCTCTACTTCAACCATCTTTAGTTATTTTGCTACCCAAATAGCAAAACTTGTCAACTACTTTAAGTGTCTCATTTCCTAATCTAATTCTCTCAGCATCATCTGATTTTAACTCAACTGCATTCCATTATCCTTGCTCGCCACCTGGGGACCTCACCACTCTTTGGTAAATTCGTGCTTGGCTACCATGGGGCCCAGCCTTTGCAGCAGCTCTTCTCTTTTCGTGCTGTGTGTGTATCCTTCTGCTCTTCTTTTCCCCCTTCCTTGGGGTAACACGTCTGGGATATTGTTGGGAATGTGTTCTGAGATTTTAATAGCTTGACATCAGAACATACCCTCATCTGTTATTTACTGTCATGCTTTCTTTCATTGTTCTCCATCTCCTACCCTTCCTCTACTTTGGTGTTTGCAGTTCCTCTCTGTTTCTTTTTCCTTGCTGTGTGCTCCTGAAGGCCGGCCCACATGTTTGATGCTTAACAGCTTACTGGGTAACATGTTATTTCCAGCTCTGGGTTGAAAGGTAGGTTTCGCATATACCCCCTGGTACAGGCCAGGCCCAGGTAGTAGTGATTGCTTCATCTGTTACCTTCTCAAATTGGCAATACATCCCCCATGTCAGGAGTCAGGAGGTGTGATCCAGGGCATGAACGATCACCTAAGGCAGGCAAGTCCCTCTTGGAGGAAGGAGTGCACTGTCAGGGACACTGGCAATCACGGAGGAATTCTTCAGTGAGCCAATAATCTTCATCTCATTCTGTGTCTACTAATGTAAATGGCATGATGCTAAAGATTCAGATACTCTCTCAACTGCACCTCGGTTCCTCATGTTATAAAATACTGATGGAGATCAGTCCTGTACTATGATTAATCTGTTTATTATTCAGAAAGGTAATGATGCATTTACAGGCCCTGTGAAATACTGCTCTCGTTTCCATACTGGAGCTTTGCTTTTGGAGACCAATTGTGGTTTTTAAGCCCAACAACTGCTTGCAGCTATGTACCTCCATGGCTATCCCGTTCATGTCGAGGCCCATCGAACACTGAATTCTTCATGTGGTGCTATTTACACTCTACTGCTCAATGGTCAGACTGAGGGAGAAATTCAAACTTGCCTTTCTGATCAGGGTATCACTGCAGTCCATTGGGCAATGAAAGCGGTTGATGTAACCTTAGTATCTACATGCACTTCTTTTCCCATGTTTGATATTGTTGTGCTTCTATTAAAGATCGAAGCAGGCTATGAAGTCATCATGGTCTGACCTAACATTCCAAACCCAATGCATTACTACCAGTGTTAACATTACAACCACAGTTTCATGTCCTGCCAAAACATGGCCAAAAGTGTTACTTGTGGTAGGGATGCTCATGAATGCAATTGATTGCCACCTTCTCCCCATGGTATTATTTTCCGAATGACTTGGCTGATGTCCTCTTGGCCCTCTCGCCACAAAGAGATCATTTTAGCTAGGTTGTGTATTGGACATTGTCATTATAGCCATTGTCATTTGTTAGGTGGTGATACACCATGTCTATGTGCTTGTCATCGTCAACCTTTCATGGTTTGCCATTTCCTAACCAAATGCCTTTTTTTAAACACTTAAGTTCTAGTGTCTGTCTGCCATCTGAGTTATTGGCTGTTTTAGCGAACAACCTGCAGGCTGTCAGCTTGTAACCTCCCCCTCACTTATCGACCTTAATGACAGTGAAAAATTAAACCGCGTGTACCTAATGGGAATTTGGGAAAAGCAATTGTCACCGAAGTTAATCTGTCTGTAAAGAGGGAGGAAAGGGTTACATCTAAATGAAAGGAAAAATGCAAATGAAATTGGTGGAAATTAATTTTGAGAAAAGGGTAAAATTAATAAAGAAAGTAAATGTGCGGTAGTCACGTTAACAATTAATTGGCATTAATTAGATATTTGAGATTTGGGGAAAATTACGGTCGCCAGTCCTATGGACAACTACTATAATAACTGAAAAAGAAAGGTTATTGCACATATAATTAGCACTAAAAGCGTGGCAACTGTTGTGTGAAAACTGAAAGTTTGTCAGAAGTAATAAATTTCGCTACATTCCGACTTAATTTAGCAAAAGAATTAATTAAAACTGGAAAATTGAAAGTTAATTTAGTGACTGGAATTAATAACGAGATTTGTTTCTGAAGCACTACGAAATTCAGTAAAATAAGGTTAGTCTTGGGCTACCTCAACAATCATTTCAAAAGCTACTTGAATCTAAGCAATTTAGAAATAAGAGATTTAACTTTGAACTTGAATTAAATGATTCTGAACAATTAACAATAGTAAAATTTAGTACATACCAAGATGAGCTGCAGTCACAGGTAGGCTAAAATATGGTAACAAAACTCGCACTCTTAATTTGTGCTTGTGTAATCTAAATATTGTAGCCAGCTATGAATATTTTAACTGAACTTTGAAATTAAAGCAGTGAAATGGAATGATATTATTTTAATGCTGGCGTTTGAATTTCAACGACACTCTGGTTCATTCCGGAAAAGGAAGGGACACTGCTTGATAATGCAATTGGGACAATGAGCAACAAAGGTTCATGCTAAGTTGCTGTATTTTTGTGATGCAACAGTTTTAAAAGCTGAGGTCTGCCATACAGTTCTAAAACTTTACGTGCTTCCAGTCTTCCTTGTTGGTTGATCGAAAGTTTGAAGCCGTCGGTCGAGGAGGTGGCGACAGTCACTCATTGTCGGCCGTCGCTGTTGCAGAAGCTGGATGTTGGCGCGCCTCCTTCTTGACACGGTCACCAGGCGAAACGGGCTCTTGATGTGCGCCAGTTAATGCTTCCCGTCCGCGACACCGTGTCAGAAACTATCATAGCAATTCGAGCGCAATTACATGCTGCCAAACCCGAAAGCGCGGCAAGTCGCAGGAGCGTCGCACAACACACCTGCTCCACTGCACTACTCCAGCCAGACTCCCTCTGCTCTGCCCGCACTCCACGCAACAGTGTTAACACTACCAAAGATCCTTAACACTTTGGTTCTCCACACGACCTATCGATGTAGTCGTTCGATAGCATAGTTTTCCCTAGGCCAGACCCAGCGTAAAAATACAAATAATATTTACAAAACAAACCAATTATACATCGACATAAATGCATAAATAGTAAAACAATTACAATATATAAAGACACAGAAATGTCATATCTTCAGGTAACAAAATAAGGAAAGAATTCATAGTAAAATAGATGGAAATAGGAGGATATGCATTTCCGGGGTTACAAGCTGCAGTTTACTTTTTATTCATCGTAGCAATGTGTTGAAAGACATTTAATCTTTAGTTTAGGACCTCCTTTGTCTCTGTGCCATATTTAGTGGCTCTTTCTCCATGAGGAAGTCCTTCTTCTTAGCTCTCTTTCCTTCTGTCAATTGGGCTTAACATACCTTGTGACATCCACCACAGACTTTTTACCATTTGTGGCAAAGGTGTAACAAATGCAGCCTGTGTGCTTTAATGTTTAAGAATGGGAGAACAGATGTTCATGACAAAGAGAGATCAAGGCAACCTTCCATCTTATAACAGGTGCACTCAGACAGAAGATAGATAGCATCATTGTAGAGAATCGAAAATTCATGATAAGCATTGTGCATGGTCAATGTCAGGAGGGGTGTCATTCAGTAGTGCATGAAATAGTCACTCAGCACTTAGCGTACCACAAAGCCTACACACGGCGAGTGCCACACACACTCATGGATGACCAGAAAGCTGTGAGAAAGGGTGCTGCATTAGTGTTCATGGAGCATTGTTAAATGGATGGCAAATCATTCACTGACTACATTGTTACAGGAGATGAAACACAGGTTTCCCTTTACATTGCTACAGTGAAGTGACAGTCTATAGGTTGGCATCATCCTCAACTGCTTCAGAAACCACACAAGTTCAAACAAACTGCATCAATTCAATAACCGATGGCGTCTGTATTCTGGGACAGTGAAGTGGCCGTACTCATCAATTTCCTTGCAACCCAACAGTCAACAGTGATGCATAATGTGCTACCCATGAATGTCTTTCTTGGGCAATCCACAACCACCAAAGAAGCAAGCTCTTATGTAGAACTCTTCTGTCGCATGACCATGCATGTTCACATACTGCCCAGCAGACAAAAGCCTAGCTGCATGAGAAATTCTGCTGCGCAAGGCAACTATGTGGAAAATTAAATAAAGTATTTGCCAAAACATGTACATCCAGTTTCTTTGTTATTTTTAAAGAATATCTTGCTATTGAAAAATGTTCTTTACTTTCTGGATGTCCCTTGTAAATCAGACAATGATGATGGAATTAGATTTGGAAATGCTATTTGTGCAGTAACATTATAGCCAAAGTAGATAGGATATAAAATTCAGACTGGCTATAGCAAAGAAAAGCAGTTCTGAAAAGGAGGAATTGGTCAGCATTTAATATAAATTTAAGCCTACAATCTTTTTAAGGTATTTGGAGAGTAATGTTTGAAAAGAGAAGTTAAATGGTACTTGAAGCCAGCGATGGAATACTTGGGTGCTAGCAACCCATGACGTGAGAGGACTTCTGCTGCTTCTGTGTCACAGCCATCAATGTGACAAATCCAGATCGGACTCTAAGAAGAACTGTAGATTGACATACTGCCAATTATGATAGCCAGTCATTGCATCCATTCCAGATAATTTGGCACAAGACACTAACTCCCGCAAAGTCAGTGAGCTGTAGCAGCATTTAAGTACGGCCAAACCAATCCATCAGAGTGTAATGTGATGCCCACTCTGTGTCAACCAGACTTGCCGCCATCACCACTGCCACAGCCAGGCTGCGAACGAGTAACCTTCACCTTTCTGCCAAGTCTGGCCAGCCAACACTTTGGCAACACCATTTGCCACACCGCTGGTACATTGCAATCTTCCACACTGCAGAAAGCCACAAATGGAGCTGGACCACTGCTGTCAGTCCAATGCCAGCATACCAGAGATGCCAGCTCAGTATGCTGTCTCCGTAGCAGCATGTGTGCACTGTATACCGTGCTGTGTTGCCTGCCACTACAGTGCCAGAATAAATATTAGGTGTACACAGAAATACAGTTGAATGGCTGTATGAATTGGCGCGGTCAATTAAAGAATTATTTGCTCTCATGCCTATCCACAGCCACTTCCGACCAGTCACATGGTGGATGTATTAGTAAAGAAATTATTAAAAAGATATTTTATTCTCACCAGTGCCTTCTTCTGATGTGCATGTCCAACCCACCTTTGTCAGAAAATTGTTCCCACATCCAGATTGTGTAACTAACGTAGAAGTATGGAAAAAATTGGGGAGAAAAAAATTTATGGCACAACTTGAGTAAAAAAAAGGATCAGTTAATACTGCACTTTCTGAGACATCAAGGAATCATTTTAGTATTGGAGGCAAGTGTGAGGAATAAAATGGTAGAGGGAGACCAACGGATGAATACAGTAAGCAGGTTCAAATGTATGTTGGTTGCTGTAGTTACTTGGAGAAGAAGATGCTTGCATGTGGTGAGCTGCAGCAAATCAGTATTAGGACTGAAGCTGTTGATATAGATGTGCTGTTAGTAGGGGATGACGTGGGAGAGTTGGCTGTAGCATGGAATCCAAAGTAAAACATTTTTTAATAGTTCTTTAAGAGAGGAAATGAATTACTGAATAAAAAAATACAAGGTGCCATTTAAACAAGTCATACCGCTGTTCATATCTTTGTTAATAACAAAGCTACAATGAAGGCAATCGTGCTGATTGATGTCCCCCTGATGGCTAAAGAACATTTGCTTGAAACATTTTGTAATTTGCATCTGGACAAACAGTTATTTAGGGTGGTCAAGATAAGTGGTACACCCTGTATAAAGTGTGGGTGAAATTTTGAAATTGTTTTGGCTGGTCAGTGTGTTTTATCACTGCTTGCAGGATAACACCCTTTAGGTAACTACAAGCCAACCAAGCCTCATTCCAATCTGAGTTTCCCAATTCATGCCCTCCCCTTGTAAGAAGCATGCTAGATGATATTTTTCAATAGCCAACCTCTTTTCTCTTCTTTAGTTACAAGCTAAAACCTACATTTCAGATGTACTACCTACAGCCGTGAAATGGAAATTTCGAGAAAAGCAATTACAGGTGAGCGTCCCAGCTGAGTGCTGACCAATTTGTGACTGACTGCTCATCTCGAAGGTGTGGCCTCATAGTTACAGCTTCCCTTAAAGGAAAGTGCCATGGCTAATAGTCCAGGCTTACAATAGGATCATAAACCAAAGTTAACAAATTGGTATACTGGCAGAGATTAAATGTTTTATTTTTCCAGATTATGAATTTGAAAGAGAAATAAAATAATCACAGTATAAAAGGGAAATTCCAATGAGAAATTTGCTACACATACTAGATTAAAGGAGGATAAGAACCACCTTGGTTCATACACGAGAAAGATGCCCTGATCTGTTCTTACCTTCAGAAGGTGCAGTGCCCAGTACAGCACATAAAAATACATAAAAAAATAAACAAAAACCAGTAATGCTATCTTTTGGAACCACAGGTTTATATAGGGCAAAGAAGACGAAATTGTTAATGGAAGTTGGAGAGGATGGGCTGGTTGGTCAGAACTCGATCAGGTGACACATTAACATGCAAACAGGCAACCACTGTAATATACTTCTGTAAAGTATTACCCATTGGGAAGGGATTACTTGGTTCTAAAAGCTAAGAATAATGCTTGAAGGGAGAATTATAAAAGATAGGTGGAAGGTAGGCATATAAAAGCCTCAGGCATCGTAAGGACACCCAACTCCATGCTACCACTTCGTATTTTTGTGACTTTCTGCATATA